>NW_026695214.1:687500-1375000 GCF_021218885.2 Marmota monax
TAGGCTTCCTAAACCAATCACACTGGACACCCAGCTTCTACTTATCTCCCACTTTGCCATGCCAACTGCCTCCCACCTGGGCACACATGAAGCATTTCTACTCTCTTATTGCCTTGGAGTCTGCTGAATACAAGTAACAGTGCCTGAGTCCCTTGATATAGTATGCTCAGAATGCATAGCCTTTGCTTGTCTCATTTATTTGATCTTCATTCATTTCCACAACACAAATGCACAAAATGGTGGTTTTCCATGGACTGAGTGTGATAATACAGGCACAGCCTAATTTAAAGAACATGCAACCATTCTTTTCAGGGTTTATGACGTGCTGATGGTTAGAATTGGGAGGTGTGTTCATACCTTGAAACAACCTGAATCTCACAGTTTGATTGTGAGTTCAGGAGGTGATAAGCAGCTGGAGTCTGGTAGTAAAAGCCTTGACTCAGAAATGGCTTCCCATATGGGAGACTTTTCTTTCAGCCTCAATTAAGTTACGTACAGAGGCTCATTCGGCCTTCTCTCTCTTTTCACAGTATTAGTGTTTGCACCCAGTTCCTAACCCATGGTAGGTAAGGGCTGTATCACTGAGTGGTTAATTTTTTATTTTAAGACAAAGTCTGAGTTTCCCAGGTTGGCCTTGAATTAGTGATCCTCCTTCCTCAGCCTCACGAATAGCTGTCACGGCAGGCATGCACCACCATACCCAGCCTTCTTGCCTCTCTCTTGAAGCAGACAATTCTTGGGTATAGAGTGGTTCTCAGGTGTTCAATATGTAACCTTTGGGTGATTTAGGACAAGAGGAATCTTAGCTTCCTGTGTGACAGATTGATCAAGGAGCTGGTTATGGGTGTAGGTTCTGCATTGCTTATTTGGTATATGAAATGTTATTGTAGATGTCCCCCCAAACCTCCTGTGTTAATGTAGGAATGTTAATGGGTAAATGATCAGATTATCAGAGCTGTGACATGATCATTCATTTATTTGATGGATTAATAATTTGATGGATTAATAATTTGAATAGATTGAGTGGTAAATACAGACATGTAGTATGTGGCTGATGGAAGTAGGTCACTGGTGGGATAACATGCGGGTTTATATGTTGTCCTAGGTATATTTGATTGCTCTCTGTGCTTGGTGGCATGCCTCTGCCATGCCCTTCTGGCATGATGTTCTGCTCTACCTTTAGCCTAGAGCCATTTGGGTGCTCGGCACAGAGATCCCACCCAGGAATCCCATCACAGCCCCACTAAGAACCAACCCCTCACTCTTGACCACCATGTCAAAAGCCCAGGATCCTGATGTGGTTTGATCCATGCCTCCTCCACACCCAGAATGCTCCACCTCTCTGGGAGGCTGCTAGACCAGTGGACATTCAGAAGGAGGGCTTCTGTTCAAATTATGTGCCCCGCGCAGGGCTTCCAGCCTCGTGTGTGTGGCACCATATCGGCAGTTACCTGTGGGTCCACAAGATGGATCTTTTGTCCAGCCAGAGGCAAAGAAAGGAAGAGGCCCTACCACAGTGGTCACTGCAGCTGCCTTTCCATGCCAAGTACTTGAGTCTAAAAGGGAGTAGTGTCATCCTCTTTCAGGTCCCTGTGTTCAAAACAGGGAGGACCTCGTGTTCCAGGTCTCCTTTGAACCCAAGTCTAATGTGTGGCAGAGTGTGACAGAGGCCAGTGTGTGTGATGTCTTGGTGACTGGATTTGGAGTATGCACACCAGGTGAGGCATTTTACCTTATTCTCAGGGCACCATAAACTGTGGTGTGTTGTGGACAGATTAGGCCCATGATGTAAGTTAGGCTTTTACAAGGTTTCCAAAAGTTGCTCACACAACAGCCTGAAACACAGATTAGGCACCAGGAAGTTGAATTCTTGTGCAGTGTCACACGCAGTAACAGCACTGAGGATTGAGGCTCAGCTAATTCTGTCATCGGAGCCTTCTGGCTTGAGGGTGGACTGTGCCCATGGGCAGAATGGCAGTATTCTCAGGGCAGGCTGAACAAGAGATTCCCGGAAGAGCTAGTGGGACTAGGAATATGGGTCTGTTGTGGCTGAAAACTTTTGCTTTCTACTGTTGACCCACATTGCACTGTGCCTCAGAGCCCATCTTGTTTTGTACTGTTCTGTTTGGTTTTTCTACAAACAGGGGATATCAGACAGCAATCAGTTTATTAAGTTTCCAAATGTGTGGTAGAGAAGTGGACCAGGGAACCCACTTTATTGATAATAAACCTTTAAATTAGTAAGTCTACATGAGTGTATTTAATGCCTTCTCTCACTGAAGACAGGGATCTTCTGAGAGTCAGATTGTACCTGAAGTGTACCTTGCAATTTTTGAAGGCTCTGAGGGCCTGACTCATGGTGCCTGAGCCACTCGGACAGACTTGCTGCATTGAGCAGACTAAGACACCACAGGCATGGCTGGGGACTGCTCGAACGTGTCTGTCTTTCTCCTTGAACACTGCAGCCCCTGGTGCCTTTTCTTGAGTATATAGTGCAATGTCCAGAGCCCCTTCTCAGATCTGGTCTAATTCTCTCTGCTTCCTTCTCAATGAAGATCCTAAAACTCTACCTTTCTTTATTCTCTGCTTTTCATTACCATCAACTTCTCCATCTGTTGAGTGGTGTTTCTTTCCCCCAAAATGGCCAATGGCATGGGAAGGAATGAGACTAAAAACAAAATATATATTACCTGTTAACTAAGACCATTAAATAAAGAACAGTAATGAGATATAATAAAAAAAGTTTTTTTAACCTGCCAAATTATCAAAATAACAATGATCTTTGGCCACAGAGATTAAAAACAAAAGTGGCCTCAGTCTAAGGTTGAACAGTTACCATACAGATGTCCTTACAGAAATCCTTTGCATTTGAAGTTATGGTGGCTTCTTTGCAAATTTGTGGTCTGGCACAGTCCTTTTTGATAGTCATCATCAGGCAATCATGTATAAGGACCCTTTCTTTGGACAGTTTCTTTATAAATCTCATTTCAAAGGGTCACTGTCTCTTCCTTAATTGTCTATGCATGACTGTTAATTTTTTCTTGTTTCTATCCTTATTTTAGTACATATGTTTTTGGTTGTGCTTCCCTGCTACTGTGAAGGTCATTCAAGACTTCTCATTCTTTTTCTGTGTTAGTTATGCCAGTTGTGGGAATGGATCCAGATATTCCTGACCACACGGCTTCCCTTGGAGGGACTGGGGACATTTCTGTTTCTGAAGATCCTCACCTCTGAAAACTGTTCATTGTTTGGCTACTGTTTCTAGGGTCCTCCTTATCCTCCTGGCTGGAGATGCAGTGATTCACTAGAGTTGCAGGGCCTTTTAGTTCCTGTCATCTCCTAGGTCCTGGTTGACTATCCTCTCAGCCATTTAATGTTCCTTGGCTTTTGCCTCCATGTCTTAGATGTCGAACACCAGAAGGCCAGTTTCATCAATCTTGAAGTGAAAGTTGTGGGTCTCAATTCTAACATCTGTAATTTTCTTTAGCTTTTGGCAGTACCTTGGATATAAATTGAGACTGGAGGACGTAGCTCCTTCTTTTGAGTTTATTACTTTTTAAAAAAACCTCTTATTCTGCTACATGTGGATTTCCAGTTTTGCCAGCACTATTTGTTTAATCGGCTATCTTTTCTCCAGTGAATGTTTTTGGCGCTCTTGTCTAGTGACAGATTCACTCCACAGCTGACTCTCAACCTCTGGTAACAATCGCAAAAATGTATACGATTTCTCCTTTATAAACCTTCTATGACTTACTAAGACAACTTGTTTAAATCCTTAGTTTTTTCCTATCTTTATTTTTCCCAACTTGGAATAATCTAGTCATTTTTTATGGGGAAAAAACCTCATTTTTCCACAAAAAAATTCTTTCTAATCTAAAAACATTCCCTTTTCCTTTTAACTTTCTTCACCAAAATATACCATCATGCTTATAACTTTTTTACATCTCTTTTTATTCACTAATTTCTATTTGTCTTAACATTTTAAAAATTTGCATTTTGATGCAATCCTTACAACATTTATGAATTCAAAAAATTACTTTTTTGTGGTTCTGGGGATTGAACCCAGGGTCTTGCACATGCGAGATAAGGGCTTTACTACTGAGATACATCCCAGCCCTAAATTACTCTTTTTCTAAATAGGATAAAAATACTTCAGACTTTTTAGTTTTCTCATCAAAACACAGCTTAAATTCTTTGCATTATTGCTTAAGATTTAGCCTATAGTGTTAACAGTCCTCACACCCCAAATCTGCACTTCCAAAAGTGACTTTGTTGAAGCAAAGTAGAAAACTTATGTCTCAAAGACACAGAAGTTATCTAGAAACATCACCGAGAAGGGAGTAAGCAAAGGCCCAGTGAAAGCAGTAGGTTTAAAGATGATATGTGTTATGTAGTTTTAATATCGTTCCCTATTTTTCTAGTCAGCAGGAGTGTGGCCTGCTGTGAGTTACTCCATAATGTATAAAACATAAGCTAAATCTGAGTTACTCCACTTATAGAGCAGTTTTCCACAAGCCACCCCATTTTATGTGCTGAGGTGGAATGACTATACCTTGTTGGTACCAGTAAACAACCACCATCTGCCTGCCACCACCAAAGGCACAAACTGATAAATTAACTGTGACAGTAAAAATGACCACCCATGAACTTATCAAACTAATCAGAAGCACATAGGTGCATGGTATATCAAACCACACCAGAAAGACAAGTCCACAAGCTTATCAAGCATACCAGACCTCTGAATGAAGCCGCCCCTCACTTGGGGTCCATAAAAGGAGGAGTCCCTCGAGACTGGACATGACAGCACCCTAACCCTGTCACCTGGTCATTTTTCACAAGCCTCGCTCAGGAAAATCACATTGAAGAACCTCTGAATCTCGTCCTTGGGCTTTAGCAGAGTGCAACGTCTCCAGCTCGTATTGACCGCACACAGTCCACTCCAAGCTGACACTGTGAATCTACCATCTGTCCAGACCTGGACCTAGAATAAGTTCCTGTTCTTTGACAGCCCTGAGCTCAGAGCACAAGTTCTTTGGTTTGTTCATAATCTTATCTGACTGAAACTGAATTCTTCACCTCTGCTGCTGTCGGTGCCAGTGGGCTGTAGCCCTCTGTGCCATGGCAGCTACTCACAGCAGGGGTTGCCCACTGGCATTAGTGACTGGTCTTAGCTGGCAGGACCCAATTTGTTGGTGCTGCAGGAACAAGAAGGGTCTAACTTTGTTGTAACCCTCCAGAGCAGACAATTGCCTGTTTAGCGTTTCAGCAGACCCCAGCCACTTGCCAGTGACTTCTTTCTGGGTTCTTGCCTCACAGTTTAGAAGAATAAAATCCATGGACAATGGAGAGTGGAAATGAAAGAGTAGAAATTACTCAAAAAAAGAAACAGCGGTTTTCCACCCACTTGTACTATCTAGGGGATAATGCAGCTACTCTGTGGGGACACTGCTCACTAACTATGCTGATCAAGTACTGGGAAGTGCCAAGGCTATTGGTTTGGCCTGTGACCTTCTGATTGGCTGTTGTGCCTTTAGCCCTTGAGTCTGTAGCCTTCACTCAGAAAAGGAATTGGCTGGAATGTTTGGAATGTTTCTACAGGTCAATTTCGTGGATTGGCCTTTACATTTACAGAAGTCTTTAGGGTGCCCATTGGCCTAACGGCCTGTTTCACCATCTGTCTGTCCTATCTATTCATGACCACGACAGTGACTCTTTGCATTGGTATCTGCTAAGGACTTTGCTCTCAGTTTAGCTTTCTGGACTCATGTGACTGCCTTAACCCTTCATTAGAAATTAAGATTGTGATTTCCTGGCTTATGACCACTCAGTGACACACAATTATTCTGTGAACTAACCAATGAAAATGGCGTCGTTTGTGACTGAATTGTCATTCAATAAATTATGACATTGTGGAAAGACACAAACATGCTCCTTCTACGTTAATAGCTCACTCATGACAGGGAAACGGTCTTATAAATGAAAATTCTTGGCGTAGTAGATCAAGATGTTATACTTTGGAGAACTATCTGATTGATAAGTCCTTTTAATCGAATTTGGTTTTTTAATCAGATGTAGCATTCAGTTCAAACGAAGTAAGGCAAACCGTATTTTTAATGTCCACAAAACCTGGAAGAGCTTCCCTTGACTTATGGTGTGTGTGTGTGTGTGTGTGTGTGTGTGTGTGTGTGTGAGAGAGAGAGAGAGAGAGAGAGAGAGAGAGAGAGAGAAAGAATATAAGTGGGAGATAAACTTGCAAACACACTTCTCACTCGTGGGGAGTCAGGAGGAAACCAAGGAGGGACAGGCTAATAAAGGGCGGAATATTACGAGGCAGCTTCTTATCTCCAGCAGGTTTCAACAAGCCCTCTGAAAAGGGACTTCTGACCTGCAAGGAGACTGTCCTCAACTCCAGCAGGACCAGGCGGGGTGGGAGGTCGGCCAGGGACCCGCTCTGCACACGACCAGAGCCGGTAACATTTTGGGCTCGGCGGGGCTCAGGAGGGGACTCGCGCTGTGACCGCTCCGACCCCACGTGGCCTCACGGGGGGGAGGGGGGCTGGCGGCGCCCCGGTGCACATCGAGGACCCCGCCGGCCGGTGGGGACAACACGGGGACCCAGGGAGGCAGGACTAATGGACCCCGGTCCCCGGTGCAAGGATCCCTCAGCACGGCTGCGGGGCCATGGAAACTACGTTACCCACAATGCCCGGGGCCGAGTGGCGGAGAGCTGAGCCAATGAGCGGCCGCTTCCTGTTTCGGGCAGGGCTCTGTCCGGGACTTCCGGCGTCGCTGCCTGGTGCGTCTTCTGCGCTCCGGGGAACCGTTTTCGCCGTCCGAAGTTGTGGGGCGTGGAGTCGGGGTCGAGGTGAGGGGATGGCGAAGGCGCGGGCAGGGTGACCCCGCAGCTGCCCCCGGCAGGCTCGAGTCGCGGCGGCCCGGCCCCGCGGGACCGGCCCGGGAGGGGCTGCGCCCATCTGCGCGTCACGCCGCCCTTCGGGTCCTGCCGCGGGACCGCGCGCGTCTGGGCCCGGGCGGCCGACGGCAGGTGCGGCGAGGCGGAGAGCGAGGCTAGAGGAGGACACGGTCTGAGTCCGGCTCGTCGGTGGTCCAGGAGCTGCTCAGAGTTGAAGGGCCTGAGAAGGGGCCCGCACTGCAGCCAGGAAGGTGGAGTCCTGTGCGGGGTCCCCAGCTGGGAAGAGCGAGCCCGAGGACCGGGCCAGGGATAATGCGGACTCCGCAACTCCTGGCTGGGCGGGAACGGGGGTCCTGCGCCCAGGAAGTCCTGCCACCATCTCCTGCCCCTCACAACCTTCTTCCCACAGATTCCCTTGACCACGGAAGCGCTTATGGACTGGATGCAGGTAAGTGGAGTCGGTTCCAGGGCCTCGTTGGTGCCCCGCTCTCAGTCCATGGAATTGTGTCCTGGGTCTCTGCCTGCCACGCGGACACTGCTGGACCTGGGAACTCGGAAGAAACAGCAAAACAAGGTCATAACCTAGGCTGAGGCCGTATGGGATGGTTTCTGTTGTAACTAGTAGTAACCAATGGGATGAGTGATGAAGGGGTACCCCGTGAATAGGTCCAAGAATGTGGAAATGTTTGGGTATGAGACTGAGCTTGTTCGGGACCATAGATTTCCTTTCATTCTTATGGAACATCAGAGCAGGGGTGCAGAAGTCAGGTCGGGAAGGTTAGGAGTCTATTCTGGAAGTGATGGGAGCAGTGGGAGGTTTGGAGCATAGGAGGAAGGTTATCCGTCCAGATCTTATTAGGCTTAATGTGACTGCAGCAAAAACAGACTATGGTTGTGCTCAAGTAAGAATTGATGTGGCTGGACCACTGGAGTGGCCAGAGTGGCCAGAATCCAGGTGTGGCTGGATTCTGTATTGGTTTTTCATTAGGGTGTTTCATTTTATGTTTTGTGGTGCTGGGTCTTGAACCATGGGCTTCACACATGCTAGGCAAATGCTTTACCACTAAGCTGCACACCCCTTGGGTTTCATATTTAAGAGTGAGAAAAAAGTAGAAAAAGATGGGTGATTCCATTGTTTTTGGTTTTAGCATCTGGAAGGGTAGAATCTCCACTAACCAGAATGTTAAAGCTGATAGTTGGTTTGATTTTCATTGTGTAGTATCAGGAGTTTTGTTTTGGCTATCTTAAAAGAGTGAGATGTTTAAAAGCAATAGTGGAAATGTCTAGTTAGTAGCTGACTGCATAAATGTGGAACTCTGCAGCAAATTGAAAAATGGAAATATACAGGGCTAGGTATTTGGCTCTGAGGTAGAGCACTTGTTTAGCCTGTGTGAGGTCCTGAGTTCAATCTGTAGTACTGCAAAAAAGAAAAAAAATAAATCTAAAAAGTGGCGACAGGTGTTTGTCATGAGATATATACCTTGAATTACAATTAGGAGGCACATCCTAGACTTAAATGGTAATGCCAGAAACAGCCCTGGAAAGGGAGGGTGGGGTCCATGATTGGTTCCCATGCCTGAGCATCTGAATACAGTTGGTGGTCATCACAGACACAGCTGAGGACATGAAGTGGCTGTGGGAATTGTGTGAGGAGGTGGCTGGTCTGGCAGATGTCTAGGCTCCCATGGGAAGAGTGGACATGAGTCATACAGAAACTCAAAATAACTGAGGCAACATGATAGGGTGGCCAATACTTGTGTTTGTTCTTCAGACTTTGGGCTCACTGGGATTTAGGAGTGACCCTCGATATGCTTGGGGGTTTTAGTAAGGCTAGTGGGTTAGCTTAGGGACACAAGAGGTCATCTGGGAGGTCACCAGGCCTGGAGTGGAGGGCCTCTGGAGCAAGGTCTTGAATTATGGTTTGAGGAGAGAGAAAGGCTGTGACTGATGAGGGGGCATCAAGTGCAGCACAAGTGGGAGAAGGCCATCAGTGTCTGGTGATTATCCAGGTGGTTCCCGGTGACAGAGGCTGGAGCAAGCAGCAGGCAGGCCAGGAAGTACAGAGCAGGATGGGGCTGCCTATGTCAGTGGTCATGGATCCTGTCTCAGTTTGCCACGCTCTCTGGATGCCTTGTTCTAAGCAATGTGGGGAGACCAGGGAGAGGCCTGTGGTGTGATGCTGGGGTGGAGGCACCTGGGGACTGAGACTGTCTGCGTGAGAAGGGATGAGCACATGGTGCGGGAGAGAGACCCGTTGGCACTGGCATGGAAGACACAAGGGTGAAGGTATGCTCATATGTGTCTGTGTGGGGGAAGTATGATCTGGGGAATCCTGGGATAGCAGCCTGGCAAATGTGGGTGCCACCCCAAGTTACCAGATCCAGAGTTACATGACTTCTCCTGGCCCACCTGCCTGTTGGTTTTGTGGGAAGAAACAGTGATAGAGGGACCATGATGTGAGAGTGAGTGACACTTGGTGTGGCATCTCCATGGAGGCACAAGACAGGGAGGAGAGTGGGTAGGGAAGGTGTGTGGGTGGATGAGCTTGGACTCCTAGGAGAGAAGTTGATTATTGCATGATCTGTCCTGTCATGACAGAGCTGTGTCACCTTTGAGGACGTGGCTGTTTACTTCTCCCAGGAGGAGTGGGGGCTCCTTGATGAGGCTCAAAGGCTGCTGTACCTTCACGTGATGCTGGAAAACTTTGCACTTGTAACCTCTCTGGGTAAGATCCTTATACTACCATTGTCCAGGTTTCTGTCTGTCCTCTCTCCCCCCACAGGCAGCTCTGCCAGACCATGGGCTCTGCTAATTTCTCACTGTGTTGACATGTGTGCTGTGGGTGCCAGTGCCAAGCCATGTGTGCTGCCTGAGCAGCCTAACACCTGCTGCCCCAGAGCATTCGTGGAGGTCTGGGTGGCAGGCACTGTGCCATCAGCTTCATGGATCTCACTTGCCTCGACCTTCCCTTGGCCAGTGTTCATATCCATGAGACCTTTTGCTCTAGCTCTGCCTCCTACTAGCCAGGATTTTCTCATCCTGTCTCTATCAGGAATTGTAGGCATTGTCATGATCAGTGCTTATGTGGACCATGAACTGTGTCCTCAGGTCCTTCTTCCAGACTTTTTGTAATACTGATTTTTTTTTTCTTATGATCTTTTGTATGTTGAGTGCTCTGGGCCACTTCTGATTACTTAACCTGTCCCTCTTTCATTGACACTTAGATCATGCACTTTCCATGTAATTGTACAGACAGGGGATGGGGAGAGTCCTAGCTGTTTGACAAGGTGGACATGGTAACATGGTCTCAGAGAGGTCTTTGTCCTGCTGGTGGCAGTAGGGTTCAGGTCAGGCCAGAACCTGCAGTGTGTCTAGCAGTGTTCTGGTATGCAGGCTTGTGGCCAGTGCCTCACTTCTCTTTTCTTCTCGTGCTCAACACTTTTTTCACCTGCCCTTTCACTTGTGATTGCTGGCTCCTGGCCACCCCAACCTTCCTGGTCTCTGTGTATTACTTGTGCCTCTACAAGGCCCCTCAGCCATGTTTCCAGAACTGGCCCACACCTAATGTATATTATGCACATTACAATTAGTCCTCTGATATTTTGACATTAAGGAAGCCTGGGGGTAATGGTAGTAGAGAAGTCTTGGAGGCAGGGCATAAGTTGCCCTGAACAGAATAGAAATACTTAATTATGAGAGTAAGAAAGGAGGAGTACAATGGATTACATGGTTAGGAAATCACAGATATTACCATAAATATGGAACTTTATTTACTTTGGAATAGACCTAAATTTGCTGGTAGGACTGGGTGTCAAAAAAGTTGTAGCTTATGTATTCCTGTGAAATGGTGGAAGGGAAGTTACCTTAAATTGGGTGGGTAAGGGTGGGTCTTGTTCATAACATAGGTGGTTAACTGATGTAGTTGGTAGATGTTTAGATGTATGGCTGTGTGCTTTTCGTATATTACCACATGACTCATTTCAAGTGGGTGCAGCTTTCTGCATTCATCTTGTGTTTTGCACAGATAAAAATTGTGCATAAGAAAACACAAAATTCAAATTGTGTCAATTGTGTTATAATGAATTCACATTTCCAAACAAAAACAAAAAAAGAAAAGAAAAGAAAGGAGGAGTACAGATAGAAGGATACAGAGTCTTGAGGGGCAGTGCTTCACTAATTGTTTTATGTATATGGCATTAGCCAAAAATATGAATTTTTTCTGGGGCTCTCCAATAGTATCTTTCAGGAGGTATACAGTGTGTTGAAAATGTGCTCTGGTGCAGTTGGCAGGTCCAATAGATGTGTGGTAGAGGACATGAGCTGACCTATTTATAGAGACTGGTGGCATTGTGTCTAACCAAGAAGGGAGAATGGTTTTGGAGTCTGGGGTATTTTTACTAAACTTGCAACCAGCATTCCAACTCTCCAGGCACCAACTGGGGATCTGCATTTCAATTCAGTTCTGACTTTTATAGTGGGAGTTAATAACAGTTAAAGGTACAGTCCCAGAAGACTGCCCCACTTCATATGCCAGCCACAAATGGGGTGCCCAAACTACTTTATTTCTGCCTAGGCAATTATAAATTCAAGGGTCCCACATACACCCTCAGATTTGATTTTCCTACAATAACTCACACAACTTAGAAAAATACTTTTGGAAGAATACAACTCAGGAATAGCTAAATGGAAGAGATGCACAGGAAAAGGTATGGGCAGAGGGAACATTCATGCCCTTTCTAGCATGCCACTATCCGTTCTGCTCAGAGATTCTCTGAATCCTCACTGTAGGGTGTTTATGGCATTCTCACTACCTAGCCTGGTTGATCGAATTATTGCCAGTTGATGATTAGCTTAATCTGCAGCCCCTCTCCCTAATCTAGTGAATGAGTATGAGGCTGGAAGTTCCAACCCTCAGGTCAGGTCTTGGTCTTTTGGGACACCCACAATCTGAAGCCGGCAGGGACCCCAGCAAGTTGTCATCTCATAAGCATACAAAAGACACTCATCATTTGGAAGCCTTAAGTTTAGGAACAGACACAATTGGACTGTCAAATAGAGAAGCAGTATGGATAATTAGATTTTATATAGTAAATTTTTAATCCTTGAAAACCCTGTTTTAACTTACTCTGGGCTTTGGGCTATTTGGAGGTAGGGGAGGTTGATGCTGAGGATTAAACCTAGGGCCTTGCACAAGTTAAGCAATCACACTACCATTGAGAAACATCCCCAGTCTATATTAACTGTTTTACATGGAGGGCCTTTTGAACACCATTTTGCTAAGCTAGTTTGTGTCAAAGATTTACTTTAAACTTATTTATATGTTAGAGCATCTACGTCCAATATGGAATATTTTCAGGTAGTGGATACTAAATCAGGAAGTTTTATACAATACTAAAATTGAAATAAGATATACCTGTCTTCCTATTTTATATTTGGTTACTTTTATTAAGATTGTAGAAAGTACAGAGTTTAAATTGAGGGCAATTTCCAAGTATAATTTGAGCCCCAATAATGATTGATTTGTGAAATTTGTCAAATTGATACCTTTTAATAAATACTAAAGTTAATTTAGAATCATTTGTAGAAGCACAAATACCCATCAACACCCTTCTAATCTTTACCATCCCCCTAGCCCAGTGCTGGGGATTAAACTACACCAGGAGCCCATTACATTCTTACCATAAAGATGCCCATTGCTGCCATCAGTCATGGTGACCTGCTATCTGCTGTCTGCTCAGTGGATCAGACTCATCTAGTCATTTTTGGTGATCTTTAGGGAAGCCTTTCCCTGTTTCCAGTGGAGGGTCATATTCATGCTAGACAAACACTCTATCACTGAGGGTATACCTTCAATCCTCTCATCTTTTTGTTTACATTCTTTCATATGCAAGTTTTGGCTTTAAAATTGTGTTAAAATTATGGAATTTGGTTTTAATTTTGTGACAAATGCAATTTTTCTGCTGTCTATTTATATTGAAAATATAAACTTGCACATTATCATAATTTATCAAGATTTTTGTTTCTGTATGATTTTTTTGACATTTTATAAATTCTTGCAGACTGACCCCACATTTTAGCACGGTGGGGGGGGGGGATTGTGACAAATGCAATTTTTTAAATTTTGTTAATTTTTTAAATTGAAAATATAAACTTATACATTAATAATTTATTTAATTATTATCTTCTCCCTATCCCTAGCAGGTTGGGTTTTTCTTGTTTTCATGGACTTTTTCCTTTCTCTCTTATATTTTGTTCATTTTCTTCTTTAGGCTTTTAGCTCCCTGAAGCTTTGGGTTTATAGTTTCCATTTCTGACAAATAGGAGGTGGGAAGGAGCCTGGGTTCTGCAGGCAATAGCCTCTCCCTGGATGGCCTCTGCCTGCAGCATAGTCAACTGTGCCACCCCGCTGTGGTCAGGTGGGATACTTATCTGAAAAGCTTCTGTTGGCAGGAATGGCACCTTGAAAATGGAGGTCTCCCCTCTTAGGGTGTTCTAATCCACCTTGCAGTACCTTGAGTTGACATCCTGGAGAGCAATAGAAGCTTAGCTTATTTTTCAAATTCTTTGTTTTTTGACTGTTTAGTTTGAAGGGAAATTCTTACCACGTTAATAAGTAGCAGCACTTAAATGTGCCCAAGCCCACTAACCAGAAGATTTACAATCTAATGAGCTGAGAAATTTTCTCAACTGTCTTAGGAGGAGGTGAAATAAATATTCCTTGCCCTTTTCCATGTTTTCATTAGACACTGAGCTGCAGGTTTCCAAACATGGAACTACCTTTCCTTCCATGAGGCATAATAGCACCAGGTTAAAGCAACCCCAGGATTTGCCTTTGGAGCATCTGCACTTCCTGGATCATGTGGTAGGAAGGGGTCCCTGCACCTGCACCCAGTGGGTGGTATGTAGGGATGGGCCTGGGCAATCAACAGATTTCCCGCTAAGCATGCAGTGTCCCAGGCCATAGACATTCAGTCACGGTTCTAGTGGGGTGTCAACTAGGAATTTTTTTGCCCAGACTGACCTTTTACTAAGGTAAAGAATAGGATGTACAATAAATGAGGAACACCCCTTGGGCTCATTGCTGCTATCAGTCATGGTGACCTGCTATCTGCTGTCTGCTCAGTGAATCAGGCTCATCTAGTCATTTTTGGTGATCTTTAGGGAAGCCTTTCCTTGTTTCCATTGGAGGCTTCTCACCCTGTAGGCTAGTCAGTGGCCTTTGACTTCCTGGAACTACACCAGGAGCCCATTACCTTCTTACCATAAGACGCCCAGAAACACACTGGCCTAGAGACACCCATTGCATTAAAGCATTTAGGCCCAGGTACACTGGGAACACAAAAACCTCCCCTGTGCTGAAATGTGGGGTCAGTCTGCAACAATTTAGGTTGAAAAAACTGAAGCAAGAAAAGGAAGACCCCGCCCACGCAGGTTCCAGTCAAAGTATAAGCACAGCAGTGGTCAGCAGTGCTCACTCAGACAGCACATGGTCATGGCCTAAGCATGCAGTAATCACAGCAGAACCTCTGCTGTAGGGCCCAGCCACCCTGCTTGCTGCATCCATTTTCTTAACATGTACCTGTGGATTTTAATTATAAGAGGTGACTGAGGGCCAATAGGGAGAAGTAAATGCCATTGAAAGGGGAATTTATGACAGTTCTGAGAGAAAGAGGTGCATTGCACTTTGCAGGGTGGTGTGTGTAAGCAACAGGTGGTCAGGAGGCAGAAGCAAGAGGGGAATATTAGGGCACATAGCCTTTATTGGGTTTGTAGCAAAGTCAGTAAAGAATATAAATAGCTCATATGGGTGGGTTGGAATGATTTCAGTGGGCTCTGGGAAAGGGAACTGGCCTTAATTATCCAGTACCTGGTCCCAGGATAGTTAGGGCTGAGGATTGTTCTCCTGGGGTGTATAAGCCAGGGAAACATGGTCTGCAGGATGGGCTCTGGATTGAATAACTAGTGTATTAACTGCATTAACTCTCAGTTGAGCTCTTTGCTGTCTGTTAAGAACTGGATAGCCCTATAGGGAGGGGGCAGTGTCCCTGACCAGCAGCACTTCATAAAAATGTCAAAAAAAATCATACAGAAAAAAAAAAAATCTTAAATCATGGTTAATATACTGTCACCACAGTCCACATGCATTTCATCAGTATGTCTCTTTTCAGTTTACTGGCATGAAGCAGAGGATGAAAGGATACCTCCTGGGCCAAGGGTTTCTGCAGAAGAAGCATCACACATCAGGACTCCAAAACAAAGTCCATCTTTCCAAAAGACTCACCCCTGTGACATTTGTATACTAATCCTGAAGAATATTTTGCATCTGGATGATCTACCTGGACAGCAACTGTACTTTTCTGGGGCCTGTGAAAACCTTCACCAGGAACAGAAACATCAAAGTGCAGAGAACACATTAAAAAGAGAAGTGAACAGTGCCTCCTTTGTGAAGAGCTGCATATTTCATGTGTCAGGGAATCCTTTCCTCTGTAGGAAGACTGGAAAGGACTTCCCTGATAAGTGGGGCATTCTTCAGCCCCAGGCCATTCCCAAAGGTGAGAAGCCAAACACAGTCAGAGAGTGTGGGAAGGTCTTTCACTGTGGGAAAAATCATTGTAAGTCAGGAGCATGCAGAGACACTTCCAGCCACAAACACACACTTATTCGTCATCTAAGAGTCTGCACTGGAAAAGGGGGTTTTGATGCTAGCAAATGTGGAACAGCCTTCCAAGAGAAATACTCACTTGTTCCGTTCCAGAGAGTCCATGCTGGAAAAAGGCCTTATGAATGCAGTGAATGTGGGAAATCTTTTAGCCAAAAAGCTACCCTTATTACACACCAGAGAGTTCATACTGGAGAAAAACCATACAAGTGTGGTGAATGTGGAAAATCATTTAGTCAAAGCTCAAACCTCATTGAACACTGCAGAGTTCACACTGGAGAAAGGCCTTATGAGTGTGATGAATGTGGAAAAGCCTTTGGGTGCAAATCTAACCTTGTTCGACATCAGAGAACTCATACAGGAGAAAAGCCATATGAATGTGGCCAATGTGGGAAATTCTTTAGACAGAGCTTTAGCCTCATTGAACATCAGAGCATTCACACTGCAGCACGGCCTTATGAGTGTAGCCAGTGTGAAAAATCCTTTAGTCAGAAAGCTACTCTCATTATACATCAGAGAGTTCACACTGGAGAAAGGCCATATAAGTGTGGGGAGTGTGGGAAATCCTTTAGTCAAAGCTCCAACCTTATTGAACACTGCAGAATCCACACTGGAGAGAGGCCTTATGAGTGTGGCGAATGTGGAAAATCTTTTAGTCAAAGAGCCACCCTCATTAGACACCAGAGAATTCACACTGGAGAAAGGCCTTATGAATGTAGGGAATGTGGCAAATTCTTTAGACAGAACTTTAGCCTCATTGAACATCGTAGAATTCACACTACAACAAAGATTTATGAGTGTGGCCAGTGTAGGAAATCTTTTAGCCAAAGGGCTACACTCATTAGACATCAAAGAGTTCACACTGGAGAAAGGCCTTATGAATGTGGGGAATGTGGCAAGTCCTTTGGGTACAAATCCAAACTTGACCGACACCAGAGAACTCACACTGGAGAAAGACCTTACGAGTGTGCTGAATGTGGGAAGTTCTTTAGGCAAAGCTACAGCCTCGTTGAACACCAGAGAGTTCACACTAGAGCAAGACCTTATGAGTGTGGCCAGTGTGCAAAATCTTTTAGTCGAAGAGCTGCCCTGGTTAAACATCAGAGAGTTCACACTGGGGAAAGGCCTTATAAGTGTGGTGAATGTGGAAAAACCTTTAGTCGGAGCACTAGCCTTATTCAACACTGCAGAATCCACACTGGAGAAAGACCATATGAGTGTGACCAGTGTGGGAAATCTTTTAGGCAAAAGTCTGTTTTAATTCAACATCAGGTAGTTCACACTGGAGAAAGGCCTTATGAATGCAGCAAATGTGGGAAATCTTTTAGCCAACGCTCAAGCTTCTTTCAACACCAAAAATGTCACGCCATGGGAGTGCCTCACAGAGGCAGCAGATGTGGGGAATCCCTCAGCCCAAGGTCTCCTGTTGCTTAGTTTCTGAAAGCCCGTGCAAGAAAGGCCTTAAACCTACAAAGGAATATGCTGTCTTTGTAACCCGCACTAGAGAGCTTTTATAAAGAGGTCACCACATGCATTTGCACGCATCCAGAGGGCTAAGGACCCTATGAGTCGTGGCACATGTGAGGAGGATGGGAGCTGCTCTGAACATTTTAGACTGCTGCCCTCACCAAAGTCGAATCACAGCCACATTCTCACAGGAGTTGTCTCCCATCTAGCCCCAAGCACCTCAGCACACACAGCCTCGGTGCCTGTGTTCTCCCCATTCTCTAGAGGAAATCTCCCATAACCTGATCCATGAGAGTGATCCATTTTTCTTACTATTGTGCATCTGTGTTCTGGCTAAGGGGACCCAGCCCGGGCTCAGCTGGAGGCTTGGGAAGTCCTCTTCATTGAATTCTGGCCTCGTGTGACACTTGTAGTCGATGATTACAGATTTCAAGTTACTAACCAGTGTCTTCCTGTTGAGCACTGCTCTGATTTGTGGACTGATAAAGGCCTTTTGTTTGAGCTACTTTTAATCAGGGGGTTCTGTTCACAGCCTTGGGTGGGTAGAATATGGATGGGTCCTGTTTGTTTTAAAAGATGGACAGCTTTTATAGGACCTCTTCATTTTGGGTCTCAGTAAAGAACTTAGTGGCAGAGAGTGGTTCTCATTCTGTTTTGTTTAACATGAATTACTACCCAAGACCCCCATTGGACAGTGCAGGGCTTTGTGGTCCTAGTTTGGAGCCTCAATGCCTCTGAATTTGTTTTGTGTTTTAGATCAGAGATCACCTTGAAGAGGGGTCAGTTGTTATGGCCACGTTCAGTACTTTCAGAAATACTCTGAATTTATTTCATTATTTCCACATAACTTCCCATAAAACTCAGTATTGTTGAGGGAAACTTCATCGGGTTCTATAGTCATGCAGTCTGACATCCATGATCCCATAGGTCAGCATCACTGATACAAGAATGCAGGAACCAGATACCAACACCACTTGGAACAGAAGTACGTGGCGTGATCAGTGGAGTGGAGGGCTGGCAGACAGAACGTGCTACTTGTAAAAGTGCACCCCAGATCCTAGGACTAACAGATCATGCTACTTCCAAATCTATGTTCCACTGTGGTCAGGATCATCATCGGTAGATACTCATGCTCTTGTCAAGTTCCCATCATTTTTCTGGGCTGTTCTCCTAAGTCTAAATGGGAAAAAAAAAAAAAAAGGAGGAGGCCAAAAAAGCAAGGGATTGGGGAAAGTTCCTACATGCGGTGGAGTCGGGGAGATGGGAAGTTCCTGTCTGAGAGGTAAAGGCTGTTCCCCCCACCCTCTTTTTTTGGCCAGGCAACTGCAGCTGCTCCTGTCTCAGTATAACTTTCATTGCTCACCATTTTTTCCTGCCTAGTATAAGGCTGCCCTTCTCTGGGCACAAGGAAGGAGGTACTGGAGTGAACACGTGGTTGCCATGCCTGGTTTCCAAAACCTCGGGTGACTTTTACTCTCTTTATCTATACACACCACACACACACACACACACACACACACACTGAGGCACAGTTGACCTTCAATAACCAGTATACATTTAAGACACATAATCTGAGCCAGGTTATCACACACACACACACAAGCCCATGAAGTATCCCTGATCTGAATAGTGAACATTTCCAGAATTGTCTCATATAATCTCCCTGCCTTCCTCAGGCCTTCAGGTGTCCAGTGATTTACTTTCTTTCACTATGAATCAGTTTGCATTTTTTTTTTTTACAGTTTTACATGAGAGGAATCAAAGTATTTGCTTTTTTAAAATATTTTTTCATGCTGTATAATTACTTTTAGCTTTATTGATGTTGACACCCTTTGTATTGCTACATAGTATTCTGTTCTATGGACATGCCACTATTTGTTTATTGATCTGTTAAGGGGTAGGTGATTTTTTTCCAATTTGGGGTATTCACAAAGTTGCAAAGAACATAGGTATAAATTTTTAATAAGGAAATACATTTCTCTTTTGCTAATAACTTCAAGTGAATGTTTCACTTAACAAACACAAACCAAAAAACATGGCAAACTGTAACCTAAACGGGTTGTGTCCATTGTGATCCCAACAGCAGTGTGTGAGCATTCTTCATCCCTGACAAGCTTCTGCTTGGTAGGGCTGGTGTTTTAAATTTTAGCCATGCAAATAAGTCTGTAATATCATTTCTCTGTGGTTGTAATTGCACTTCTGTAATGTTTTGTAATGTTGAGCAGCTTTTTTCACCTATTATTTGCCACCTTTATATCCTTTTTTCTTAAAAATCTTTGTTAATACCCTTAGTCTACTTTTAATGGATTGATTCATATTCTTCTTTTCATTAAAAATAAATATGTATAGAAAAGACGTGTTATAACTTCATTTGGTCTTTAGTCAGTCCCACTAGTGACTTTTTTGCTGAATGAAGATTATCTTTAAATCTTAGAACAATATTTTTTGCACCAAAGTGGCCCCAGTAAACTTCCAGCTGATTGGCTCCTCTGTGGTGAGCCAATCAGCTGGAAGTTTGCTGGGGCCGCTTGGGCTGCGGCTCTCAACTCTTCTGCACCATTTATCTTGTGACAGTCCAAACTATTTTCAAGCCTAATCTGCATTATTAACATATCTGTCCCGACCGGCAGGACACATCAACGTGGGCCTTGAACTTAGGTGGGGAGGAATGAAGGGACAAGAGACACAGAAGGATGACAGCAAGACAGGAGTTCTGATCAAGCTGCAAACTTTAGTGTTCACACAGGGGTATTTATGGGCTGGGAATGGGGGAGCTCTCTTATCAGCAGTTGCTGGATGTCTTCACAAGGTGAGATAACGCAGGATGTTTCAGGAAGACAGATGGCCGCAGGATGTCTCAGGGAGATAGATGGCTGCAGGGTGTCTCCCAGGCAGGATGTCTCCCAGGGGGCTGTTTCTTGTAACTGTCAGGCTATTCTTTGAAGGAGAACTCCCTTCTAGTCCCTGGCATCTCCCCCTTACTTATATAAAATATTTGACCATACCTTACCGGCCTGTGTCTAATAGAGAAATCTTTAATTCTGTTACTTAGGGCTGGATAACCATACTAGCAAACATTAAGCCTACCTGTGTAGGTTAGAAATAAAGGCCTTAAACTAAAAACTATTCTGGCAGTCCCTTTTGATGGTTATCAGGCATTCCTGTCTGAGAATCTCTTTTGCAGCCTCCAGTTTACTTATTCTTGGAAGTTTCTATCTATTGTTAACAGTCAGCTGAGTTTCCCTGGGAGTCCTCGGGGAGCTTACAGCAGCTTTTCAGTTCTGCGAGTGCCATTTGCGCTAGGATGGGTCCAGGCCTTGCTTGACCATATGGCTTCCCTCGGAAGCATCAGGGATGTCTCCCTTTTCTGATGACCCTCCTCTTCACAGCAAATGCATTGATTGGCTTTCTGTCCTCCGCTGGTCTCATTAATCTCCCTGTTCAGGAGGTTATGTGGCCTAGAGTTGCAGAGCTCTTTGGAGAAGTCCCCTACTCCCTGACTCAGACTGCCTCTGAGGGCAAGAGCCAAATATTGGTTTTCTTGGCCCTTTTAATTTAACTTTAATTTTAGAACTTAATCTTAAACATCCAGCAAATAAGTTTTAACAGCCTTATATAAAAAGTACTGGGCTTTAATGTCTATATCTCTATCCTGTAGATGATAACTCCTTATCTTAAATTAACCCAGGTTGTGTGTTCTTAAATCAGTACCTCTGCAAAACATTAACAGGGCAATCCTTAGACCACCTATAAGCAAACTTCAAACTAAAATTAACTAGGGTAAAAACATATTTAGTTTATATAATAGCTACCTCGAACTTTGGCAGGGTTATACATTATAATCCCCTGTTTGAGATCCTAGTAATCTTGGCAAAAACCAAATTTTGGACACAACTTTAAATGTACTGAAATCTGGCCTACTTCTTTCATAGTCTCGGGCTCTTCATAAATCTTAAGTACTATAGTTCTGAAGCTGATCTTTGCTTTTTAGACATCATTTTACAAAGCTTACATAAATTGTTGTTCAAGTTTACATGAATATTAGCTAACACAACATAATATCACATCTAAAACATGAATTAAAGAAAAGCTGAAAGCTTTTAACCTTTTATAGAAAAGTAGCAAAGTACTTTTGTGTTTTACAATAAAACCTTCACACAGATTAGGCTCTCATTAACTTAAAAATACATTTAAATTGTATCTCAGTGTAAAAGTAACATGGAACTTTACATATCTTATTGATAACAAGTCCAGTTATAGAACACAAATGATATAAATAAATCTCCAACATGTTTTTCTTTTAAGCCTAAAATTACCATACAACTTCAGAACACCAGCTTGATATAATGCTCTTTTGAAGCTTCTACCTTACAGACTTGTATATCTGGAAGATATGAATTAATAGCACCATAATTACATTGATGATTTTATATTAACCAAATTTAACTCTTAAAGAAATAACATTATAATATTGAAAAATAACAGTTGTTGTTTAACCATAGTTGTATAATTTTTAATTTCTTTAAGATTACTTGTTCAAAAACTTACACATATAACCAATTTACACAGACCTTTTTTATCACTTACTTAAACCCTTTTGTTAACTTGATCATATAGACTTTTTTATCCAGAAACCATTTTCCTTCTATTAAATCCATATCTAGAACCTTTTAGTTTTTCTTTTCCATCTGTTAACCTTCTTTTTTGTTCACATTTTGAAACAATACTTGTAAATTTCTGAATTTAAGCAATTATTTCATAGACATCAACATTTTATTAGGTTTTATTTTTGAACACCTAGAAAAACTTATAAGCTTAATTTTAAAGACATCTTTACTTTTATCTGTTTGCCCAATTTAAATTGAACCATTTGAATCACGTGAATCAAAGATATTTGGATCCGTTTTTTTTTTATGAGTGCTCCTCGTATATCTGCCAATTGTCATATAACTGCATGATATATGGACATATACACATACAGACATACTGACATACAACACATAACACAAATGTAACACATACACAAGGCCTTGTAGCTGTTTTTTTTTTTTTTTTCAGGTGAAATCTCCATTGCAATGTTTAAAAACTCCACAGTTGATCAAAAATGGAACTGATCAGAAAACATTAACTTGCCTATAGGATCAAAAAAATACAGAATCTAAGAAAAGCAAGAATCCTAAAAAGATGACTGGCCAGTAATTAGTAAATACCATACAGTTTACTTTTTCGTTTGGTCTTGTTTGAGTTCAGGTAAAAAGACACTTTTAAGAAAGGGGGATCTGTGGGGATGTAAACTTAAGAAATAAGCCTTTGAGAAGGGTAGAACATCCTTTCAAATGTTGGCAGCGCGGTCTTCCATCTCCAGACGATGATAGTGAACCTGTATGGGCCTAGAGGCCAAAATATTAATCTGTTCTTTAATAAATTGTACCAGCCTGTTTATAATGCAGGGTCCTATGGACACCATTAAAAGTAAACCCAACAAAGGGCCTAATAGTGGAAGAAGGTAGGGTAGAAATCCATTAAGCCCAGTCCAGAGGGGATTTTCAAATAGTTCCCTTCATCTCTTTTCTAAATCTTCTTGAAGCTGCTTAATTTTAGTCCATACTATGCCTGATTTATTGGCATAAAAGCAGCATCATTCCCCTAAGGCCAAGCAAATACCTCCCTGGTTAGCTGTCAGCAAATCTAAGCCTCATCTGTTTTGAAGGACCACTTCTGCCAGGGAGTCTATTTGGTCCTGTAAATCTTTAATGGTTCCTGATAGAGTTTGTACATCATCTATAAGTTGTTGAGATAGGCGACGGTAAGAGTGTATAGCCGTGCCTAAGCCAGCGATACCTGTGCCCACAGCAGCTGTTATTCCAAGGCTGGCAAGGAGTGGTAAGGCCTGTATTGCCCGCTTGTGTCTTTTGACTAAGGTGTCTAGGCTAGGAATGGGTAGAGGTTCATCTCCTGGGACAATAGTTATATCAGGGAGTAATAAGGCAAGAACACAGCCACCGGTCCAATTCGCTGGAAGCCTGGGGAAGGCTGAGTTTCCTCCACACATAAAAACTGTGCCATTGGGGGGACAAAGAGATGGGGTGGGTGAGGAATAATTTTTTACTGTTGAGCAGTTTCCAAAGGAAGTAACTCCAACATCAATATCCTAGGTATTATTCTGCATCGCGCCTAAAAGACATGATGTAAAAGTGCCTATAGGCTGTACTTTAAAAGGAAATCCGGGTTGGCATGTATTATCATTGTCTATGATAGAATTAATAGGAACTGCCATAGGCATGATTGCCCCTGTTGTCATGCAGAGCCAGCAATCACCAGCAAGGGTGGGGTTGGAATTATTAAGCAAGGAGAAGGTAGTTTCCAAAATATCTAATGTATTGGTATCTAAATCTGGGAGCTGGGATTTAGGCAGCATTAAGGGATGATATGTGAGCTCAGGGATTTGGGGTTTCAAAAGTTTGATTATCTGAAGATGCTTGACAGCATCAGTGGGTCCTCCACCATCAGAGACCCCTGTAGGGGCCTTAATGGTCCAGCAGGAGGGTTTACCGACAGTGCCTTGGCATCCAGCTGACTGTAACTTGGTGTATATGCCTTCTCCTCCCCGGTCAAAGAGAACAGGAGTATAGTGAATAGTGGTCCCCTCTGCTGCATGAGTTTTAGTTAGGGTGGCTTCAAAAAATTGTTCTCCCTGCTTGTTAACACAAATTGAGGCTGACGCATAACAAGAGACATGCATCGCCTGGGTATGCGTACAAGTTGCAGAACAATTCTGGAGAGCTTTACTTGTACTGGGGGGAATAATCTTTGGCTTGTTAACACATACCCATTTAGGATGATGAACTCCTCCGAGTTTATGGTCAACCTCGGCATGGAGGTAAGCCACCTTAGTCAAGCAGTCAGCAGTCTGGGTCCAACTAGTGGGAGCCTGAGTCCAAGATCCTCCCCTGCATTTGCAGGGGGGGCCAAAAAGGTACTCCATGATGTTGGAAGGTGGAGGGCCAAGGCCTCCATGTACAAACCTGTTCAGCAGAAGTGCCTTAAGCAGGATCCTCACACAGATTGTTGGCTGCATCTGCAAAAGAGGAAAATTTGTCCTCAGGGGGAGGGCCTCCGTCCCTGGGTTGAGGTAAGTCATTAACCTGTTTAACTAGGCGTTCTGGTAACCATCTTGGGGCTGCTTGCTCTTGGTCCAAAACACAAGCTGAGCCTCGTCCCCAGATGAGGATAGGATCTGGGCCTTTCCATTTATTTGTAAGGGGATCGCGCCACATAACAGGTGGGCGAACAGAATTGGACGAGGGATGCCAGTGTCTGTCTGCGGCCGAATGGCCTTCACTGTCTAGGGTAAGAAAATTAAGGGCAAATAATGCATGGTTAAGGCGATCCCAAAATCTCTATATTTTAGAATATTATCCTTTAAATAGGTATCTCTTAATTGCCTTTAAAAAATATGATTAAGGTTATTTCCTGTGTAGGGAACAGTATATAAATCTTACTGTATTTTTTATGGACAATAGATCTAGTCAGAGAACTTATATAATATCAATGAATTTTTTTAAGTTTGTAACCTTTATTGTTTAAAATTAATATATAACTTTAATTTGGAGAACCTTAGTCTTAATAAAATGTTGTGTTTTTTTTTTTAATTTTATGATTATCTAACAAACAAAATATGTAAAAATTAGTATCTCAGTGTCTTAGAATCAATTAATTTTAGTCTCTAAGGACAATTGTTAAAATCGGATTTAAGTTAGTTCAATATACTTAAATGTTTAATCAACAATGTGAATTTATTTACCAAAATTAATCTTTGTCTTAAACAGTAAGAATTATTAGGCAATAAGGATCTTTCTTTAAAGAAATAAACTTACATTTGAATAGGTGCTTATCATGTCAAAATATGGACAAAATCTTAGCTCACATTAGTATAGTTAAACTAGGAAAAATAGCCTGAAATACCCTTAAATTAATTATAGTCAGTTTAGTATATATAAATCTCTTTTTTTAATCGTTCTAACTTTTTACATCATTTGTTTAGATAACAATATAAAAAAACCCTAAGTAAAACTTAGGAAAATACTTTTATCATTGAAATATGAATATAAAGACCTTGTTTTACCCAAAGATGATTTCTTTCTTCTTTTTAGGATCCATGTGTGCTTTTTATTTGTTGAAGCATCCTTTTCTTTTAGAAATTTTTTTTTGTTATACTTGGAACAATTTCTGAAAACCTTAGAATCTATAAACAAATTATTGTACTTTGATAAGAAATATCAATGAAAATATAGTTAAAATCCTTAGATATTTTGTAGACATAATTATAATTATTTATCATCTTATGAGTTTGAACAGTAACTTTGAGAATTGGAAACTACTTGAAGATTGTATTTTCACTTAAAAGCACATTTATCTCAAATATCTGTAACTGAAAAGGCAGAGTATCTGATAAATGTAAATATAAAACATAAATTATGGGTTTTCTGTTGAAGAAAAACAATTAGGCAAATATATATTAACTAATTAATTAGGCATGTGCTAATTATTTTATAGATTAACAAATATAGGTTATCTAAATATCTTTAAAAAATATATATTAAGAATAAGAACATAACTTATAATTGTATTAATTTTATGTAACCACGTGGTCTTAAAATATTTGGATCCATTTTAATTTATTTTTAACTAGGAGTGCACTCTTCTATGTGACGTCACTTGATGTAACTGAAATAAAATCCCTGTTGAGTATACATATTTATTTTTTATAGTTAGGAATGAGAATAAGGATTTTTTGGTCATCACAGGAACATTGCCGGCTTTGTTCCTGTGGCGAGCAAATGCATCCTCATAACCTCCAAAAGTAAGAGTAAAATATAAAGAAGCATGTTTGATATCTCTCATCAATAGTACATTATTTAGTAACACAACTATAGAGAAAAGTCAGGTTATTTAACTCAGAACTAACTTAAATTTAGGGCTGCAACATAGAAAGCTGTGGAATTAAATTTTGTCTGAAAAAGATATCTCTCGTTAGCATTTACAGGTAGGCATTCTTAAAAATACAGGCTCTGAACAGCTCCGGTAGAAATCTGAAACACAGTAGTACAGGTTAGTGGCTGGAAGGCGGGACTAGAAGTCCTGTCTGAGTGACTGTGGAAGAACCAATCGGAAGCCAGCGAAAGTGTGGGAGGTGGGACCAGGAAGCCTGCTCTTCCGGCCAGTCACCCCATGGTTACCATGGTGATGCAAACAACATGGAGTCCACTGCCCATTTTCGGGGCAAAAGTTCCCCAAGTTTTCCTATCCGATTGCATTTTGTTTGATTTTGTCTGCATTTTCCCCCGCCTGGCCAAGATCTTCCTGCGGTAGCGGCTTGTTCTGTCTCTGCGACCTGTGGTTGCAGCTCGTGTACATCCTGCACTTTTTTCTGTGGCACTTGGGTGCTCCAAAGGTTTTTTAGCAGCAAACGCTAGCATTACTATCAGATCTTAAGTTAGTCTGTGTTTGGCATTTAGGTCAAGTAATTCAAGGATTAAAAGCACTGTTGGCCGCAGGGGCTAGGACCCCATAGCGAGCAGCAGCGGCTAAAGTCTCTTGTCCCCAGCGGCTGAGTTACAGCCATTCTGATTCATAGGACAACCATGTAGTAAAAAGGTCCGTACATACTTTCTGAGTATTGACAAAAACAATAGAAAATTGAAACTTATTTCTCTCCAGGTAAACATCACATTTTCTCTCCCTTTTTCTCACTCTCCTAGCGCAAACTTCTAGAACATAAAGGCCAAAAAATCTCTCTTTTTTTTTAAAGCTTTTTTTTTTTAATTAATTAGGTTCCAGTAAGAAAAGGTGGGAACAGGCACCTTTTCTGGGCCAAAGGATTCATAATAATCTTTTAAACAGTCTCCTACTCTAAGCCATCTTTTACCATCAATGGTCCCTTCAAGGGACCTATGTATGAAAAGAATATGTATGAAAAGAATAATCTTAAGTCCTTTTTCTTAACACGCGCCCCCCGTGTCTTGAGGGCCTCCTTGAGGCCTGACAAAAACAACTCATGTGACGAAACTGCTTGTCCCATGGTGGGTCACTCACCTTGCGTTGTCCTCACTCTCCTCCTGGATCTGTCTCTGGGTCGTGTCTGCCGAGGCGATCGTGAGCTCCTGCTTATCCAAGTCTTCCCGGAGGACGACATTCCCCCTCAGTCAAAGGCTCGAGCCCCACACTGGGCGCCAAATGTCCCGACCAGCAGAACACATCAACGTGGGCCTTGAACCTAGGTGGGGAGGAATGAAGGGACAAGAGACACGAAAGGTGACAGCAAGACAGGAGTTCTGATCAAGCTGCAAACTTTTATTGTTCACACAGGGGTATTTATGGGCTGGGAATGGGGGAGCTCTCTTATCGGCAGTTGCTGGATGTCTGCACAAGGTGAGATAACGCAGGATGTTTCAGGAAGACAGATGGCCGCAGGATGTCTCAGGGAGATAGATGGCTGCAGGGTGTCTCCCAGGCAGGATGTCTCCCAGGGGGCTGTTTCTTGTAACTGTCAGGCTATTCTTTGAAGGAGAACTCCCTTCTAGTCCCTGGCACATATCCTTCAAAATGTTCTTAAGTCTACCCATTCAATGAAACAGATAAACTTCTGTTTTAGTGTTTGTCAGTTTCCCTGCTGTGAATATTCCCACCATTCCCAAGTTGCCAAGATGAGGTCGCTTTACATGGGACGGGGAAGAGACGTGCAGTAGCACATCACTGTGTTGTATTTACACCACACTGAGAGGATTCTCAAAAATAGTGTCAAGAGCATATGACAGACCAACTATGAAGTCAGAGTTTTTGGTATGTATACCTTTTGTTTTTTAAAATAGCTTGATTGTCAGGCATGTTGGTAGATGTCTGTATTTCCAACATGTGGAAGGTTTAAGCAGGAGGATCACTTGAGCCCAGGAGTTTGAGACAGCTGTGACAATAGTGATATCCCGTGTCAAACATAAGTAAACAATAAAATAGCTTTATTGAAGTTTAATTTTTTCACAGTAAATCTGTATATTTATTTTTAATTTTTTTTTGGTTGTAGCAGGACATGATACCTTTATTTTATTCATTTTTATGTGGTGCTGATGATCAAACTCAGTGCCTCACACATGCCAGGTAAGTGCTGTACCACTGAGCCACAACCACAGCCCCAAATTCTGCATATTTAATGTATACAATTTGTGTTTGATACACACTTAAAACCAAAAGTTTCTTCCCTATTTATTTATTGGGAAAAGGATTGAACCCAGTGGCACTTAGCAAATGAGCCACATCTCCAGCCCTTTTTATTTTTTACTTGGTGGCATGGTAACATTAAGTTACTGAGGTTGGCTTTGAACCATGATCCTCCTGCCTCAACCTCCAAGACATTGGGATTATAGGCATGTACCACCATGCTGAGCCTGCCCTGTTCTTTTCAATACATTCCCTCTTTGCACAAAATTGATTCAGTGACACTCTATGCTTTAAAATGGATATTTCCAAGTATGTACACATGGAAAGGAATGTGTCATGCAGTTTATATACCCTTCTCCCAAATCCCATCAGTATTGATCATTTCATGCCTATTATTATTTTACTATTCACCATGCACATCACTGCATTATTATACTCCCAACGTGTTATGATCCAATGCCTAACCCATTCAGAGAGCATTTCTAAAATATAATGCTCCTTTTTCCTTATAACTTTTTCAACAAATATCTGAGGTATCATAAATTATGTACCCACTGCTCAATTATCTCAATTTTATTAAAAAAAATGTGTTCTTGTTGGGCATGGTGGCATAAGCCTGTAATCCCAGCAGTTTAGGAGGCTGAGGCAGGAGGATCACAAGTTCAAAGGCAGCCTCAGCAACTTAGCAAGGCCCTGGTCTCAAAATAAAAAAATAAATAGTGCTTGGGATGTGGTTTAGTGGTTAAGTGCCACTAGTTCAATTCGTGGTACCAAAAAAAAAAAAAAAAAAGGTTATTCTTAAGGCATGTAGATCCAAACTATACCTGTGCAACTTAGAAGTCATGTCAGCTCAATTGCTACTAATCCACTTCCTGGGTTGGTTTGGTGCATCTGTGAAGCTTTTCAACACCTTAGCCCTTCTCCCATATTTCTTGTGTAAGTATTAATAAAGTAGGCAATTGCGGTCTGGTCCTAGGGGTAGGTGTATGACAGTGACACAGCAACAAACCACTCAGGGTAAACGAGTTTTGCTAGCACACTATATCACATCTGGAAACACAGAAATGTTTCAGGTACTCCCTGTTCCAAGTGTCCAAAATAGCGTTGGAGTATGTATTCTGCATGTGACAGTTTCACCACAGCACCGCCTACAGATATAGTGAAAGAGACCCTGTGTGACAGTGGGTGAAACCAGCATACCTCAGCACTGCCTGCACTTTCACAAGCATTCACAGTAGGAAACTAATGTGACAGAGATGAGGCTCACACCTGCTGTGTGCAGTGCACACTAGGGACCAGTGAAGCACAGTAGAGGTGCTGACACACTGTAGCAATTTTGATCACACAAACACACCAATACAGAATAGAGGTCAGTGTGACAGATGGGATGCTGCAGGGCCTGGTTTGTCACACACACATACACACACACACACACACACACACACACACTATATTGCTGTAGCAGATTCACTGTACCACATGCTCCCTTCCGAAAGCAGTGGGGCTGATCAATCATGGACTGAAATCTCCAAAACTATGAGCCAAAATAAACATTTCCTCTTTGTAAGTTGATGATCTCAGGAATTTTTGTGTAGTAACAGAGAGTTGACTACCTAAGGGAACTCACCAGAAACCAAAATGGTTGGTGTTTATTCTTGGACTTCCAGCCTCTAGACCATGATAAGTAAGTTCTTGTTTTTTAAGCCATCTGGCCTATTACATTTTGTTTTAGCAACTTGAACTAAGACAAAGCAAAATCCTGTGAGAGCAGGAGTCATTGTCTGTCTTGTTTTCTGGTGTGTCCCAGGCACCTGCAATAGTGCTTGAAGTCTGGTGAGTACTTAATAAACATGTTGGAGCAGTGAATGGACATGAAGGCCCTAATTCCTTGTTCCTTTTTGCCCTATTGGAAACTGTTTCTCAATGTCTTCTTTCTCCTAGAAATTCATTCAGTATTTCAAAAATTTTTTAAAAATTGAGTTTTGAGAACAAAATCTTCCGTGGCCAAGGTCTCAGCCTAAATACATGCTCTCAGGCTATTTCATTCTCTTATTTTTTTAGTATTTTTAGTAATTTCCACCTTTCATGAACGTTTTCTCCCCAATGGTGATCCCAATTCCCCTTGAAGCTGCTATTACTGCATCTACAGTTGAAATGATTGTCATTTGTCAGCAAGGAAGAAACCACATGGCATCCAAATACTTATCCCAAAGGAATAAGATGCCCCTTTGCACATATGCTCAGACTGGTCAGGGCACCTACTGTCGACAGGAAAAATCACTTTGTTATGTATTCCTCTTCAGAGAAGTCTAATATTTTAACATGAATAATACTTCTATCAAGGAATTGTTAGAAATATTACATGGAAAAATAGTTGGGCTTACTGTGTTTGGAACACAAACATGAGATTATCTACACAGGGAAGAATTTGTGGGGTGGGGACAGAGGCAGAATGTCACATCATCTACCTGCTACCTCCTGACAGCCCTCATCTGTCTCTCCTGTCTTGGTTCTGGGTGAACTCTTTCCTTCCTTGTATCCTGACTGCATGGTCCATAGCCCAGTAAGGATTTTGATTCCATGTGTGATTGGAGAATAAAAAAATAATATTTATTTGTTACCAGATACAGGAAGCATACACTTTGTGACTGAGTGACACTTCAGTGGGAATTCAGGGCTGGTTGCTCCTGCTCTGCTGAATTGAGACTACAATACATTGTCACCAAACATTTCAGTGGTGGGGTGCAAATTCTGAACCTCAGCACAACTACCAGTCCTAGTTTGTGATGTTTAGTTTGTTATAGTATTGGGAGTCGAACCCAGGGGCACTCTGCAGGTCGATATTCAGCTACATCCTTATTGATTTTTTTTTTTTTAGCGTGTGACAGGATCTCTCTAAGTTGATGATGATCTCATGATGGCCGCGAACTTGCAATCCTTCTTCTTCAGCCTCCAAAGTTGCTGGTATTACAGACCTGCAGCATTGTTCCCTGCTCTTTTTTTTTTTTGAGTTTTAAGGTGGGGATTGCTTGCATCTTTACATTCACGGTGAGAACCTCCTTAATTAATCTACTATATCATGGTTAAGAAAGCAATAGTTAGGGCTGGGGATGTGGCTCAAGCGGTAGCGCGCTCGCCTGGCATGCGTGCGGCCCGGGTTCGATCCTCAGCACCACATACCAACAAAGATGTTGTGTCCGCCGAGAACTAAAAAATAAATATTAAAAAATTCTCTCTAAAAAAAAAAAAAGAAAGAAAGAAAGAAAGCAATAGTTGTAAGAGATATCCATGATGGTGAAAAAAATATCACGTAGTATGTTTAGGAACTGACGATGAAAATGCAGAAGCCCTGCATAAAAAAATAAAAAGGGAAGAGTAAACATGCAGATATTCGGATAACTATATTACCTTAAAATTATAAATTTATGTGAATCCCTCTTATTCATGTAAATTAGATCCAATCCTCATATTCTGTGCAGAATTTTGAGGAATCTCATAAATTTACTCAGAAATTTATGGGTTTTCTCTTTCCCACCTGTTTCAGGAACACCCAGCACCTCTCCCCAGCACCCTGGTATTGACCCTATGTGCATTCTATCTTGACTCTGACTCAACGTACTGAAGCTCACAAGACTGATGGCAAAGCTGCGGCCCAGTATTTTGAAGAGCAACAAAGGCTGGTGCTGGTGGAGCACATCTGTAATCCCATTGACTTGAGAGGTTCAGGCAGGAGAATCACAGATTGGAGGCTAGCCTAGCAATTTAGCAAGATCCTGTTTCAAAATAAAAAATGGCTGGGGAAGTAGCTCAGCAAATAGCTTAGCAGTAAAGTGCCCCTAGGTTCAAAAATTTTTAAAGGAGCAACAAAATATTAATTCACAGCTCTGAGCACAAGAATTTTGTATCAAAGTGAAGTAATGATATTCTGTGGGGGCAGAGAGGGGGTCCTTGTTGGGTCTTCTAGGACCACTTATTCTGCAATTAACATTCAGATAGACAAGAATGGAAAGGTTTATGATACTCACAGGTCCTATAACAGGGGTCATAGCACACCAGAGGGACAACATGGGAGAGGACTGGGGGAGGGGAGGTGTTGGTGGTTGACACTAAGCAAAGCAGGTAAGGATCTGAGAAAGGGTGGGTCCGCGGAAAATGCATTTGTGGAGCTAGTGGTAGTGGGGTAGCAGGGTGTATTGCAAGTAAAAAGACGGAAGAGGTTTTCCTGGTGGGTTTGAATGTCACAGGAGAGGTGGACAGGGGAGATTGTGGCAGGGGCCAGCCTTATCACATGGATACACTCTATGACTTGGGATGGGTGCTCACAGCCTGATGGGAGATGTTGAGGTATCAAAATAATATGAATTTTTAAAGTTTTACAATACGATTTACCCACTTGTTCCATCAACAGCATCTGATGCCTGGTTTGGCACATGCTTGTAATCCCAATGACGTGGCAGAGGAATAGCAAGGTCGATCCCAGCCTCAGCACTAAGCAACTGAGACCCTGTCTCTAAATTAAAAGAAAAAAGGGATGGGGATGTGGCTCAGTGGTAAAATGCCCTGGAGTATAATCCCCAATACCACAAAAGAAGAAGAAAAAACAACACAGAACACACAACCAGGAAATCTGGTGTGATCACCCTTTTTAATGTATTACTTTACATTTGATCTCACCTGCATTCAGAATAAAAATCTTTGTCCCATGCAGCTATAATATTTACTTCTTGAATTGTTTAATTTCTATTTATTTTAACTATGTCTTTTTACACATACATTTTTAAACTCTATTTTGTTGCATCAGTCACCCCGAGGCCACTAGGACTGAAGTCCTAAACACGTGGGACGCTGGAGCTCTCTGCCATCACACCTGCTCCCCTGAGCCGGTTCCGTCTCTTGCGATGGCGATTTCACTTATATATGTATATAGTTGGGGATGGACAGCATGCCTTTATTTTATTGATTTACTTATTGGTGCTGAGGATCGAAACCCAGCCCAGCGACGTGATTCTTTTAAGCCACTTATGCTAAGAATCTTGGGGTCTTCGCTGACTTCTCTCTTTTACTCATACCTCATATTCAATCAACAAACGTTGGTTGTTCAAACTTTCTAGAAATTTTGCGATATAAACAGAATTTTTCTTAATCTCAACCGTCATCTTGTTTTAGCCTTTCTGTCGCTGTGACCACCTGCCCTCAGAGCTAGACAGTCTACGTGGGACTCCCTGCGCCATCTGCGAGCACAAATGTCGGCGCTTCCGGGGAGAAGAGGGCGAGCGGAAGGGGTGGAGCGGAACTCGGCGCGTCCCTTTCAGAATACCCGAGGCCGCGCCGCCGCACCTGGGAACCGCGGGTCAGCGGAACCGGAAGGGAGTCCCCGCCAGGCCGGAAGCGGGGCAATTACCGCACTACCCAGAAGGCAGCAGGCGCGACGCGGGTTGGGCGGGGCTTCCGGGTCTTGGGCCCCGGCGACGCGTCTGAGGCTGCGTCCTCTCAGGGGGACGGAGGCGGGCGGCAGCCAAAGCTGGCGAGTCGGAGCTGCAGGCTCCGCGCCCTGCGGGCGGATGGCGGCGCGGGTGAGTGGCGGCAGCCCTGGAGACCCTGGCCGTGTCGCCTGCCCTTTCCGCCGGAGGTGGGTGGCACCGGCCGGGCTGGCAGGCTGTCCTGCTGGGCACCGCGGCTCCGTGGGGCGCAGGCGGCCTCGGGGTTCCTCGGCGCCCCTTCCCGGGGACGTGTCCTGGAGCAGGCCTCCCCTGGGTTCCCGTTCCCTCGGGCGGAAAGTGGGAGTGTGGACGTTTTCCGTCGGCTGAGCACTAGAGGGGTGCACCCGAGCGTCCAGCACGGCCAGGGGCCCGCACGCCGCCCCGACGGGGGTGCGCTCGGTACCAGTTATCAACGACCCAACTGCTTCCTCAAGTGTTGATGTGTGAACATCGGAGAGAGCGTTGAGGCGAGCATAGAAAGCAGGTTTTATTTTAAAAACAGTAACACAGACTTCTCCAGGGAGGGAGAAGAGGGCCATGGCTGGTGTCCTGGTGTCCCCCAAAGTGAGAGCATCCTGCCCCTTTTATACATTTTAGACTTTCTTTGTTCTCCTGCTCTCTTTTCCCTTATCTCTCTCCTTCCTGCATACATGACTAGGCCCAGAAGATTCAGTGGGGTGGCCAAAACATGAGAAGCAGATGGGCTGGAGGGGCCAAGCCCAGTGATCCAGCAGGTGGCAGCTCAGGAGGCATTAATTAACAACTTTTACAGCTCCCTGTATGGAGGGACAGTTCCTGGGACAGGTTACCTTGGTAAGGATGGGGGAGGCGTCTTCTGCTTCCCAGACCCAAACTGGCCTCCATCTTCACCATCTGACCCAACTGCCTATCTACACTGACTGCCTATCTTTAATTCTTCCTTCACTTTCCTGGTCTGCTTTGCAGTCCTGGGGTCGCCCCAGAAGGAGTGTGACACTTGAGCCACCCTGGCATCTTGACTCTACAAAGCTAAGGCCCTGAGGTCTGGGAGGACCTGTTAGCATTTTTGGAATCACTGCTGTGGGAGGGCAGAAAAGTTAGCAAGGTAGGCTGTCAAACATCCCTTTCAGTTTAGGACAGATGGCACTGAGTGGCAATAGTGCATTGAGACAATAGTGAATCTACCTTCCTGCTTGAGGCATTTATCAGAGGTAGAAAGTAAGTCCATTAAAAAGTTCACTGATGATGGTGTTCCAGAGCATCATGTCCTTGACTGAGCACTGGGTCACTCCCGATCACCTCTGTGACTGTGTAGACCTGATCATTGTTGGGACTTGTCTTTTCTTTTTTTTAACTTTCTCATCCCTCTCTTCATGTTAGACTCCCTCCAGTGTCCCTCCCTTGAAGAGGCCCTCACTATTGGTCCCATTTATTATTAACCATAATCTCTTTATTTTCTTTCATTTGATTCTTGTCTTCTGAATCTTTAGATTATCTGAAATTATCTTGCTCATTTATTTAGTCGCTTATTTATTCTACCCTTGCATCTGAGTGCCAGTTACTACTCTATCCTGACTGGACAGGTACATTGATGATTCTCTGGAAATTATTGATGAATGAACAGGTCTCCTTGTCCAGGGCTCCCCACCCCAGCAGAGCCTGTAGGGATCTTCTTAATCTATCGATCTTTCAACCACTTCTGTTTCCTTCTCTTCTGTTCTCCCCTGGCTCACTGCATCCAACCAAGGAGTCATGAACTTGCTATACTCTTTCCCATCATGTGACCTTTGATCTTGCACTTCTCAAGGTCTGGGACACTGTCCAGGATTGCTGAGAGTCTGCTGCTCCACACCCTTTCTGAGCATCAGACCTAGGATCTTTCCCTGGACATTTCACTATTGTCAGTCAGACCTGGGAACTTGCTTGGATCCCAGATACCTGAGTTCAGTTGCTTGCCTACATAAGAAATAAGCAAACAATGAAAAAAGGAAAAAAGTTTACACAGTTTGGTCAGACCAGGGAGAAGAAGCTAGTTTGCTTTCCTCCTGGTGCCATAGAAGTGGTAATTGTAAGATATGGAAAATGACAAACCCCAAAATAGTGGACCTTGGGAAGAGGGTATGAAGAGAGGATGGCATATTGATGGCATTGATCCTTTCCCAGTGACAGAACAAGCCCTAGAAAGGAAGCCAAAGCATTGATCCTTCCCCCCAAACAAATTCTTTCCCAGTGATAGTACAATAGGACCATGAAGAGAAAGAGACTTTCCATTTTTCTGTAAGTAAAAGTATTGCCCAGTAAAAACAAATTTCAAATTCTCACAAACCTGTTTCCTGAGTGCCCAAACTGACATGCTCTGCTAATAATTAAGTCATGTCTCAGTGTAAACTATATGAAACATACTCTCCCTTTGGCCAGGGACTCATTTTCCACCCGGAAAGTGGGTCCATCAGAGGTGTGACTCCATTGCTGAATAAAGGTTTGATAATCCATGAAGTCTGCACCTGGCTTGGTCCTTTTGTGCTAACAGTTACAGCTTAGAGAAACCAGGTGATACAAACTTATGGACTTAGCTTGGCTGGGCTAAGCAGAGAACATGTCAGCTATGCCAGGATGGGGCAGAGGGTGGTTTTTAGTCTCAGCACCAGGAGGTTCAGGAGTTCTGTTTCAGTTCTAGTCCTAGCTGAAGTACCCTACCACACTACTACTTGCCCATCTTCTGGCAACTTTGTGAAGTCTTTTGCAAGGTGTTGAAATCCTGCCTCTGCTTCAATGTGGATCTGCAGGTGAGCCCAAAGCTGTATTAGCCCCACCAAGCTGGCAGTGACATGGAAGTGATAAGATTAATAAAAGTTGCACAACACATCAAGTACTTATATATGGTGAGGCACCAATCACCTTGTGAACATTCTTCTTCATATCAGAACTGCGTGGTAGTATAGAAGTGATTATTGTATTGATTTGGAAATTGAGGCTTGGAGAAATAATGAGACATCCTCATTGGTTACACAGCTAGAAAATGTCAAAGTTGAGAGCACTTCAGTCCACAGCAGTGCCCTTGATTTTCAGGTCTCAAAGCAACTTTCTGCTTTTCTTGTTTCACTCTGGTCTCCTCCCTGTCGTGAAGTCCCAGGCAGTTGGAAAGTTTATTTTTCTCATCAAATCACAATGTCTGGTCTGGGGTTGTGGCTCAGCAGTAGAGCGCTTGCCTAGCATGTGCGAGGTCCTGGGTTCTATCCTCAGCACCATATAAAAATAAATAAAATGAAGATGTTATGTCCAACTACAACTAAAACATAAATATTTTAAAAAATCACCATGTCCCACTTCTTTTTTGCCACAAACAGGGCATCAGGTTCTGGAGCTGGTTTACCTGCTGGAGCATGGGCAGGAGCTATGGGCAGTGAAGAGAGGCCTCTCCCATAGCCCCTGTGCAGGTAGGCAGCCAAGAGCTGGCCAGTGGGGTTGCAGGGACTGCTGCCTATGAGCTGCTGGGTAGAATGCCTTGTTATGGCCTCCTGGGTTCTTGTGCATTATAAGGTGAGCTCTGTACCACACAGTCATTCAGAGATGCAGGTGTCTTCCGGTGTGACTGGGCAGCTGTAGATTGCTCTGACATTACCCAGCTGGGAGGGGAAGTGTGAGAGGGAAGGGAGAAATAATGGCTAGAGTACACATGCTTCATTCTTGAAGCACATGTACATTCTTGACTATACATTTGGCCTCACCAGGGTTCTCTGGCCACAAAATATGGCTTTACTTCGTGCCCTAGGAGAGCAGTGAATGAATTGGTTTGCATAACTTTCAGGCTGTACTCAAACAACCAGAGAGGGTGACTGCTGGTGTTGTAGCTCAGTGGTAGTGTGCTCACCATTATGAGCCTCTGAGCTCTATACCCTGCACCATGCACAAAATTTTTTTAAAAATCAGAGTAAAAGTGATTTCTGTGTCGCTGAGTGGCTCAAGGATATAATTGGATAATGTGTGATACTGTTGAAGTTTAGAGCGCCTGTCCGACAGTAGCAACAAAACTGAGCAGTGCCTATTCTCTGTGCAATGGTGTAGTCATGATGAATAACCAGCATCATGCATTTCCTTCTGGACTTGGAGAGAAAAGGACCTTCACCTCCCTTGTTAGCACTGTCCACACCATACAGCATCCCACTCTTTCCCCCTTCCCCCCATCCATCCATCTTCCTCTTTGTCCAAAGACACAAAAGCAGCCCACAGTCCTTGGTACCATATCTTCCTGCCTCTCTTGCCCTAAAAAGTACCAGGATGGCATTTGACCTTTTTTGCCCACATCTGTGCTGAAGAAAGTAGCTGAAGCCATCTGTCTGATGGATTGGCATCACTACCAAGTCATGATCTCCCTGGTTGTGGTTCACAGGGCTTCTTCACACCTATCTCCTCAATCTCATGTTTCCACTTAAGTGTCTCGAAGGTGCCTTAAGCTCATCATGACCTTCAACATCATGCCAACCCCTTTCTCCCCAGACATACCCCTCCTCCTCACTTCAGATCCAACACCATCCTGTTCATATCGTGTCATCTGCATCAGATCCAACACCATCCTGTCCATATTGTGTCATCTGCACTCCTGACTTGTCACCTCTGGCTCCTTTGTCTGCTACATGGTCTACACCCAGCCCATGTCTCATGGTCTTTTGCCTCGTGGTGGAGAAGCTCCTAATGGTCACCCGTCTGCTCTGTGCCTTGGTCAGCTCTTTCCTGCTCTGGTTCCTACGGCCACTCAGGTCCACATCTTCAGCCCTTCCCCAGCAGGTGGTGTCTTAGCACATTCCCCTTCATGTTAGAAATAAAGTGTGTGCTTATGTTACCCGCTCTTGACCTTATGAGGGTGTATCTGTGCCTCTCTCGGACCTCATTCCCTCCTGTCCTCCATGCTACATCAGAATTCTGTTCTCAGGAACTTGATTCTCACCTCACCTTCTACTAGGTTTGTGTCTGCCTCCTCCTCCATGTCCTCTATAGGGACTTGCCTACTTCCTGCCTTCTACTGTGTCCAAGGCTTCCTCCTCTGTACTTATGGAGGAAATGAGCACAAGACACTTCTTCATCCTTTAAATGTGTTGTCCAGCACCAGGCAGGGGGGTGGTGTGATTCTATATACAAACCAAGATCCTTGAAAGAGTTGGCTCATTTTTGGAAGATACAGGTACACTTGGCTTCCATATTTTTTATTTGAAATCTCTTTTAGTTTTTAAAAATCTGCTGTAGTCAGTGATGAGCACAAGTCTTAAGGTTCAGTTTTAGTTTTTCTGTGCATGTAGACTGGCATGCTCCCTCCTTGGTGGAGGTCTAGATCATTTGCTGCACCTTATGGGCTCCTGTTTCTCTTCCCCAACAGCAGCTCCCCCTGTGGTGGCAGATGTGGCCTTGACTCACTATAGATTAGTTCTGACTGGCTGCGAATGGAAATAAAAATGTTATTCTCATCATCACCTTTGTGTTCGGGGTTGGTCATCCTGTGTGCTGTGATACTGAAAGCCTAAGAGGGAGTTTTGCCGACCTTTGTGGTGCTTACATTGTTAGGACATTGTGGAGAATGGGCCATGAATATTCTTTTTCATAACATGCAGTGGACGTAACGCTCATTTCGCCCACGTACATACCCAGGAGTGGCTATGCCACGAGGTCTGTGCTGACTTAAGTTGAACTACCAGGTGTCTCCCCAGAGCAGCTTCCCTCTTTGTGTTCTTGTGGGCAGTTATGAGGGGGCCATTGCACGGGGTCTTCCTGAATATGGTACCAGCCGCTTCTCTCCTCGGGGCACAGTGCTTGGGTTCCTCAGACCTCAGTATGGGTGCTACTCATCCTGCCAGTGCACCGAGAGCCCACAGTTCAGGACCCAGAGGGCACTGAGCACTCTGTCATCTTTCTTCTTTAGCCCTCAGGGCCGTGTGAGGCATGGCGCCTCTGATCCCTACGTGAGGGTGTCCAGTCTGGATGGGCACCCCCATTAGATCGCTGGAGTGCGGCAGGATCTGAACGCAGCAGTCTCCCCCATGCTGATTGTGTCTGGCTATGGAGTTTCCCTGTCACTGTGTCATCTTGGTCATTTTTTCTCATGTGTCTTCTGTCCTGTGCTGGGATCAATGTTCATTCCTTCTAAACTGGCCTCTCCTTCAGTGTCAGCTTCCTGAGATGTCTGCTGCCCATTTCTTCTGAGTCTTCAGCACTCTTACCCCCAAACTTGAGCCCAGTGGCACTTCTCTTTCTGGCAACCACCCTGGTTTCTTCATTTGTCCCTAGCTCTTGGGACAGCCCTTCTGGGAAGTCTCCCATGTTTTTTCTTCCCAGTCTCGTTAGGAGCCACTCTCCTGTACAGTCACAACACCAAGACATCAGGTCTTGAGCCACATGTGCCCCAGACTGTGTCAAGACCCTGCCTTCCCTTCCGTGTCCTGGATAGGTAAGAGGGGTCTGCATCCAGATCCTCTGTTGCTGGCCCTCCAGGCTTCCCTTTAAATGGTCTCATGGGTACAAAGACCCATGGAAAACAACTGGAAACCCGAGTCCTGGAGCTGTGAAGCAGCGGGAGTTGGAAATGCCCATGGGCCCTCACTTTCCCACTCATACTCATCTTTTTCTCCTATTTGCTTCACTAGGCATCTCCTCTTCGTGTATCCAGTTCCTTTCAGGTGACAGAGCACAGCTTCAGACCAGAGTGTCAACTGCTCATACATCGGGTTTTCTCAGAGGAAACCTTGCTGCAGGGAGGCCGGATTTGGGGATCTCCAAGGGACTCCAGATTGGGGCACCCTTGGGGTCCGGAAGGGCAGAAAGGTCGAGTGAAGCCAGGGAAGGGCTTTCCTGGGGAGAAACCCTTCGAGTGTAGAGAGTGTGAGCGAGCCTTTAGCAGCTAGGCACACCTGGTTCAGCACTTCATCGGGCACACGGGGGAGAAACCCTATGTATGTGCACAGTGCGGCAAGGCCTTCCGGTGCAGCTCAGAGCTCTCCCAGCACCGACGGGTCCACACTGGGGAGAGGCCCTACGAGTGCACGCAGTGTGGCAAGGCCTTCCACCGAAGCGTGTACCTGGCGCAACACTCGGTCATCCACTCCGGGGAGTTGCCCCACAGGTGCCTCGAGTGCGGGAAGGCCTTCAAGCACAGGTCACACCTCCTGCAGCACCAGTGTGTCCACTCCTGAAAGACACAGGTGTGTAGTGGCGGAGTCCTGCCTCTCACAGTGGACCCACAACGTGTTGAAACCGCTTCTGTGCAAACAAGGTGAGGACGCTCCTCCCTCCTCTTTTGGCCAGCACTTGCTTAACTAAGCATGTGAGCCGTGGCCCTAGAGAGAAGCCCCTCCAGTCAGAGGTGCAACCAGAGAGGAGTGGGGAATTCTCACCAGAGGCTCAACTCTGAGAGCTCATGCTGAGGATGGCCCAAGCTAGAAGGAACATACTTGCTGTCCTAGAATTCTTAGTGAGGAACAGCCACATGGCTATGTAATTGTCACTGTGCAGACTCATGTAGAGCACCACTTGCTCATGCTGGGAAGTCATGCTGGAGTCTGACTGGCTTTGGTGTTTGCTCTGTGAACCTATAAAGGCCTCCATGGTTAACACCAGGAAGATGACTTAGTATGATTAAAAAATGACTGTGGTCCCAGCTACTCCAGAGGCCAGCCCTAGCAACCTAGACCCTGTCTCAAAGTAAGTAGATAAATAGGGCCAGAGTGGAGTATTTGCCTAGCACACACAAAGCCCTGGGTTCCATCCCTAACACTGAAAAAAGGAAAAAAGAATAAATAGGAGGAGGAGGGGGACAGGGTATGAGAGAAAACATAATGCCTTCATACCCTCCTTCAGATTCCTTGCCGGGCCTCCTGGAGTTTGTCTTGAGTTTTCCTCTCGGTGGGGGAATGTCTAGGAGGTACACTCTGCACTTTCCCACTCTGTCCTGTGGCAGGGGAGCTGTGCAGTGAGAGAAGCTCTTCATTCTCCGGAAACCCCTGTTCCAAATCCCTACCGTGAGGTGTCAGTTCCTTGCGATGGGAAGGCTCCAGTCGTGGATGCCACAGTGTGATGTGCACCACTGGAGACTGCAGAAGGCCTCCCAATCATGTGGTCTGAACTCCCAGTACTCATGCCTCCTGATCCCATGCACTTGTTGGTTTTCTGTATTTTCTGGGTGGCAGCATGGGCAGGCACCTTGTCCCTGTTCAGCTGAGCCCCTCCATTCCCATGTTTCTGGGGCTTTTTAGTCCTGTGATGGGTACTTTGCAGACCCCCCCCCCAGTAGTTGTGTAGGGGTTGAACTGTAGCTAAAACACAGCTAAGGCACTGCACAGTGCACCCAGGAGAGGGCACATGGGGAGGGAGCTTGTTGTCCGGTTGTGTGGGGGTCAGAGAGGTTTGTGCAGGGTAACATACCTGGTGTCTTAGCAGGTGAAGCAGGACATCCATTACAGGTTTGTGTGGGTTCCATGGTTAACCACTGAACATGGCAACTTGAAATTACTCCTGTGGGAGTTTGTTTCCAAACTATATCAGATAATCAGCGTTAGGTTAATAAGTACGTTTTATGAAAAGCACAAGGTCTTCACTCCCTCCCTTGAACGTCCTGCAGCCTTTTCAGAGGCCAGTGCTTCACATTTCCATGATGGGCACGTTCTTTCCTGTGGTGTTGTATGTACATGTTCTGTGAGTCAAAAGCTCTCTTGTTTGGGGGGACAGTCGCATCGTTTTCTGTTCTTTGGGGAAGAGAGTTGACTTGTGAAGACTCCAGCTGCCCCTTCTCTCTAGGAGACTGTAGGTGTTGTGCCATGGCTCTGCATACACTGAGCTCCAGGGTCCAAGCAAGTTGTGTAAAGCTCTCTAAAAACATCTTGGCTCTCAAGGAGGGGTCTTCTTTGCAGGCCTGGGGACCTGGTCCCCAGTGTATTCCCAGAGCAGGAGTGATGTTTCCCTGGGTGAAGGACACCCTGGGGTTTGTTCTCTCACCTTCCAGGTCTTTCCACAGTCTTCCTCTGTGTTCAGCACAGGGACTTCCCATGAGCTTGCTCTGGTGAGGGAAGGAGGCTCAGGAGACACTGCCTTGGATCACGGCAACTCACCACTGGGTCCCCAGAGAAGGGCCCCCACATGACTGCGTCATGGGTCCTGCCCCTGAGCAGAGAAGGCGCTGACTGACTAGTATAGGAAACACATGAAAACAGTTCCTCAGAGTTAGCCTGACCCTGTTTTATTAGCCATTTTTAACTCAGTGAAAATTTTAAGGGCTGCTTTCCAGAGCATTCAGTTCAGCATTAATTGAGCTAAAATGCATTTTCACATCACAGTTAAGTCTTTTTTATTGTGTTGCATTTAATGGATGAAGCAGTCAGTAGAAAGGGGGGGAGTGGACCAGCACTGACTGTCCTCTGGGCAGCCTTCCTGATTGCTCTCCAATTGGTAGACTCCACAAAGAGAAGGTAGAAAAGGAACCAGCCAGGCAAGCCTGCAGAGACGCTAGAAATGGTGGTGTTGGTGGGTAAGGGTGAAAATGCTAGGAAGGTTCCTCCCACAGCTAGCTTCTCACCCTTGGGTGTGAGGTGCAAACAGGGCAGGGTGTCTCAGCATTCCTCCCTGGAGACTCTGGTCACATGAACTTCATGTTCAAAAATCAAGAAATCACTGAGTGAACAAAACGTGTCCCGGAGCTTGCCCCGTGAAGGAAGGCTCTGGAGCAGTGGACATGGTGGGAGGAGCGGCCTGGAGCAGTCAGACTGCCCTTGGTGCCAGCTGTCTGGCTTCATCGCACTCCCCATGCTCTTCTCTCTGTTCTGTGCATTCTGCATGTTTTCCATAACATAGCAACCCCCAAAACCTCTCCATCATTTTGTGATTTTTGTTCTCTTGATCTGATATTTTTTGTTTCAATTTAAAACAATATCTGTTGAACTCAATTTGTAATTCATTTAAAAAATCTTTTATTCCAAAAAATACTACTTACAATTTCTTGCCAACATCAGGAACCTCAGATTAATTCTGTCTCCAGAAAAAAACAGGAAAAGGCAAAAACTGCCTGATATATAGGTTCTTCCAGTCTCAACCAGGACTTATTTGTGTTTTATTTGTGTTTTTTTTTAAACCACCAAAGACTCAAGACTGTTGTAAGATACCAGCAACAGACTGCTAGTCTCTAAATATGTCCACATCTGGCCCCCAGAATCTGTGAATGTGTTTATACCTGCAAAAGGGAGGTTCAGAAATGAACATGTAGGATCTGGGACTGGGTGGGTGGGTGTGGGAGGATTCCATCTGTGCTCACAGGGGTGTGATGGGAGATGGTGGCATGAAGATGGAGGAGGAGCCAGGCATGGGGTGCTCACCTGTAATCCAGCAGCTCAGATGGCTGAGGCAAGAGGATTACAAGTTCAAGCCCAACCTCAGAAACTTAGTGAGGCCGTAAGCAATTTGGCAAGACTCTGTATCAAAATAAAAAAATTAAAAAGGCTTGGGGTGTGAGTGGGTGGTCAAGCACCCCTGGGTTCAATCCCCAGTACCAAAAAAAAAGGAAAAATATGGAAGAGGGGTGTCAGCCAAGGCATTCAGGAAGTTCCAGGAGCTGAGAAAAGTGACAGGACGGTTCCTCTCCAGAGCCATTCTTTCTTAGAAGAGGACAAGAATGAACACCTGGTGCAGAGCATGGTTCTTCTGTTCAGGCCTCATATGAGATGGGAGCCGGGAGGCTGGGCCTCCTGTAGACCTCCTCCAGTGGGTTCCTTTGCTTTAAACAGATACACATGGCATTTCCTTCCTTTTTCAGTGTTAAGTTTGATATAGAGTGATGCCCAAATCCACTAGAAAAACATGGCTGCAGAGTTGCCTTCTGAAGTGGGCCTCTCACTCTGGGGAGTCCAACCAAAGGGAAGAGTTGGGGTGAGGTGCATCTGTCCCCCACCTGTGGGGAGAGTGGCCACAAGCAGGGCTTCTGGGTGTATGTTGGCTTTGGTCCTGTGGGTGCAGCTGTGGCTCAGCTCAGGCCAGTTCCTTGAGTAGCATTTAGAAGGGTCAAGCAAGTGTGGGTGTTGGCCACCTAGGGCACAGGTCCACATGCTGTCAGTTGGTTTCAGCAGCGCTGCAGGCCAAGAACCAGCTCGGCCCTGTTAGTGCCTCTCTCCTTTCTGTGGAGCCAGGGAGACCTGACCACAGCACAGTACAGTGATCATCTAGTGGTGTTTTAAGCCACCAAAGTTTTGGCAATTTGTACAGCAGCAACGGAAATGTATTATACCTCCCAATATTTAAATGTGGAAAATGTATAATAAATTCATTCAAACACAGAATTGGTGTGTATATGAGAACCGGGGATATCCAAGTGTGTTACAATATATATAAGCATTTTCAATCATGGATACAGATGCAGAAATTCAAACTAAAATAACTGGAAACAAAATTAAATCCAATAGCTTTATGATGTTTTCAGGCTCAAAAGCCAACATCAGTGGGCTGGGGTTGTGGCTCAGTGGTAGAGCGCTCATCTTGCATGTGTGAGGCACTGGTTAGATCCTCAGCACCACATAAAAATAAATAAGTAAAAGATATTTTGTCCATCTACAACTAAAACAAATTTTTTTTAAAAAGCCCATATGGTGGTTTACTTGAGAAGTGTTACACAACCACATACACATTATACTTGATGTCAGGATACAGAGATGTGCTAGTCGGATCATGAATCATCAGGTTTCCTAGGTAGGACAAAGGTCTAGCAGGGCCAGCTGCTGTTGATCTTTGTCTGACAGAGATGAGCCCTGAGACTCACAGCTATCAGCTACTCAGCTTCAGCTGATCACGTGAGTTTTGTGAAGAAATTGGGGGGATATAAAGTGCTTCCTGCTCCCAGAAAGGGAAAAGTGAACTTTCCCTTCTCTGAGGCCCTCAGGAGAGGTTTCTGAATCAAATAAAACCAGTGTGGCCAGAGGAGGAGGGAGAGGGATGAGAGATTCAGCACTCGGCAGACAGAGAATGAGAACAAGGCATTAAAAAAATCCACTGTAGCTCAGTAGTAGAGCATTTTGCCCATTACAAACTATCTTGAGAAATTTAAAGCCATTATTTAATTCATCTCTCTTTTTTAGTTGTTGTTGTTATTATCATCATCATTAGGTTCTGGTGATTGAACTCGGTCACTTGACCACTCAGCCACATCCACAGCCCTATTTTCAATTTTATTTAGAGAGAGGGTCTCACTGAGCTGCTTAGGGCCTCACTAAGTTGCTGAGGCTGACTTTGAACTTGGATCCTCCTGCCTCGGCCTTCCGAGTTGCTGCGATTACAGGCGTGCTCCACTGCACCTGGCTTCTTACAGTCTTTTAACGGTATTTAGTTTTACATCATATTTGAGAGTGTCTGCATGGGATAAGAAATGACTTGTTTTTCTGTGGCAGGAAGTGCTATTCTCTCATAACAAATGCAGAGATTACAGATCCCCTTTCATAAAGTATGTTCCCCCCAGGAGAGATGCAGGATCACACACTGGGCACCTAGTTCCCCCCTCAGGGCCTTACCATTCCAACACATCTCAGCCTGAAGCCTCAGAGTGAATGCTGTGGGCTCAGGCAAATGGGGGAGGGATGGTAGGGAGGCAAATAGCCACTGCTGCTCACAGGAAAAGGTGAACGGGAGGTGTGGGCGGTCCCACGCAGGTGGATGGGGGTGGCAACCTGCCTATGTTTCCCCAGCAAATGACTTCCCCTGTCTATAAAGATACCTTTGTGTCCAAGCCCAGAGAGCATGAATGTGTTACAGAGGACACACATGCTAAGATTCCTGGGATAACATGAAACTTTCCTGCAGTAACTACACACTTACCCAGCTGTCATTTGCTGCTGGAACAATGGGTGCAGATACCCCTCTTTGGTGTGGAATGGGTGCCTAGACCTGAGGTGCAAGTTTGGGACTCCATGCCTCTATTTCCCTTCTGGGGTCGTAGTTGCAGGGACAGGACAGGACTCCTCAGGGAGTTAAGAAGAATACTTGCGGAGCGTGGACATTGCTGAAAGCTGTTAGTAAGGGCATAGTGCTATTAAAAGCTGGCTCTGGAAGCATTTGTGACATGGGGTAAAACTGTTTGCACTGAAGACTGAGCAATGAGAATGAAGCTGACACATGGCTCTGAGGAACTTGGTGACCTTCTGAGTCTCATCTCCAAAATAAGATTCGAGTTCATACTGAACCACCAAGGAATATCCACCATAAGTAATAGTCGAGGGGAATTAGAAGAGCCAAACAAATTAAGCATTGGAGTGGATGCAGGGAGGGGAGGAAACAAGATCAGTATGAGGTTCCCAAGTGTCTTTGAAACTCTGAGGAGCAGCAGCAGACCACGGTGGAATAGCCACTGGTCCCAATACGGTCACAGGAATGGAAGGTTTTTTTCCTTCAGTGTTCTCCCTGTTCCTTGGGCTTGCACAGAAGAGTGTGCTGGACTGTATTTGGTTTCCTTTCTCCTCCCCAGACCCCTGAAGCCCAGAAACCACCACAAGGCAGCTGTTCAGGAAACATCAAGGGGTGCTCAGCCACCCTGAGGATGCTTCTGCAGGGATGAGCTACTGTTGGCAAAGGTAGCCCTGCACTCACAGTTTGGGCAGAGCAAACTGGCCTTCCCCTGGTTATGCCCCCTTCCTTCATTCCTGGGGCCAGTAGTTCCAGAGACTCACAAATGGCTCTTAGAAGAGCAAAGCCACCGTAACAAGGAAGCAGTGTAGACAACAGAGGCCGCTCTCTCCCAGCTTTCAAGGTGGAAGTCAGATCAGTTGTGGGCAGGTTGGAGACCTCTCCTCTTGGTTTGTAGATGGCACCTTCCTGTGTCTTCTCTGTGTCTTAGTCTTTTCTTATACAGGTATCTCATACTAGACAAAGGTGCCATAAACATATATTGGAGAAAAGATTGGGAAAACTGGAAATCCATATGTAGTAGAGTGAAATTGAACCTCTATCTCTCACCCGGCACAAAACTCAACTCAAAGTGGATCAAAGACCTAGACATTTAGACCAGAGACTCTGCACATAGTAGAAGAAAAAGCAGGCCCCAATCTTTACCCCGTTGGCTTAGGAACTGACTTCCTTAACGAGTCTCCTAAAGCAAAAGAAGTAAAATCAAGAATCAATCAATGGGATGCTATCAAACTAAGACACTTCTTCCCAGCAAAGGAAACAAGAACATGAAGAGAGACCCTACAGAATGGGAGAAAATCTTTACCACTAGCACCTCAGATAGAGCATTAATGTCCAGAATATATACAAAGAACTCAAATTAACACCCAAAATCCCCCAAATAAAAAAAAATGAATAAATGGGCTAAGGAGTTAAACAGAAATTTCACTGAAGAAGAAAAATGAATTGTCAAAAATATATAAAATAGGTTCAACTCTCTATCAATTAGAGAAATGCAAATCAAAACTACATTGAGATTCCACCTGACTACAGTTAGAATGGCAATTATCAAAAATAAATATAACAATAAGTGTCGGTGAGGATGTGGGGTAAAGGTTCTTGATACATTGCTACCTGGGTGGGGAGAGCTAGTCCAGCTGCAGTGGTCATGCTGCCGTGGACGTCCAGCAGGACCTCGGGCAGCAGCTGCACCACAAGGTCACTCACAATGGGTCCCTAAGAGTGAGACTCAGAGATCACAAACAGTTTACACACAGAAGAAAATTGGCCTGGGAGAACTCTTCAGAGCTGTGAGCAGTGTCCCTTCCCCGAGGTGGTGGCTTGCTAAGGGAGAAGAGGAGTACTTTACCAGTGTGATCATTCAACTTTGTACACCTGAGAGTCTTTCAGAACACCCATATCATGATTATGATTTCACAACACCATTTAAGGATAAAGTGAGAAAATAGGAAGTCACTAGTGTAATGAAAATAGTTACCAAACTATAAGTAAAATAGGCGACAGGATTCAAGAAAGGATGAGGTGGCATCATCAAGAGGGCTTACAAAGTGAAGTAAGAGAAATGCAGGTCTGCAGACTTGCTGTGGGAACTTTGTGTCTGTATGAGCCTCGAAACTGAAATCTTGGCATTGCTAAGGATTGCTGTGGACCCTGAGACCTACACTGAGTCACAGGACATAGGAACTCATCAAGTCTCTGATTTGGGGTTCTATGGAGACACAGGAGGAGCCACAGAGTAGAGGCTTGACCTGGTCCTCATAAGGGTATCTTATCTCATAAGGGTATCTTCTATTATACAGATTTTGGTTTCTGTATAAAAGAAGAGCCATCTTCTAAGTGGGATGTGTCATTGAGGTGAAACCACTGGACAGCTAAGAGATACTTGTCAGATAATAGACACAGGAATGGATCCATTATGTGGCAGTGGAGGCCCTTGCAGGGTAGAGAGTATGGATTAGTGTGAGAGCGAGAATAGTCTGGCCCCTTTAAAATCTGGCTAAATGTCAGGATAAGGTTCTCATCATTCTTGATTCCTTAACTCACAATATTTTTCCATACTTGTCTTTACATAAAGTTTTCACTTTAAAACCAAGAGACAAATGAGCCTTTCACTTGTGTAAACAGGGGATGTGGACAACAGCATTCCATGGATGCTAGAAAATTAGATGCACGTTATAAAAGACTCCATTGGGCACAGCATACCCTGCACAGAACAATCACAAAACAAGCAGAAAACAGCAACAGGCACATCCACACACCTGCAGCCGCTCCCACACAGGCACTCCATGTCTGCTCAAAGTGGGAGCTCACCCCCTATCTCCTTCCTTGAAGCGTGCCTGCATCCCCAGGGCTTCAGCCAGAGCCCTGTTAGAGGCCATGTGTTGAGTGAGAAGAGGGAGCAGTTTCTGAAAGAATCAGAGGAGAGAAGGGAGATGCCAGGCAGCCCTAAGAGCTCACTGGAGTGGCCACATGCCTCTCCTCCCTTAGCATTTGCTTCTTGAATGTGTTCGGGGATTCATCAATCCTTTATCTATCATCTATGCATCATTTACACCTATCACCTATCATCATCTATGCATCATCCATCATTTATGTAACACCTATCATCTATGTATCATTCACCGTCCATGTATCATCTATCACTAATCTGTCATCTGACTTCTATTACCTACCTAAGGTTTTTGTTTCCAATCTCAGAAAGGCAAAACATTTTTAAGACGAGTTAATCTTGGATTTCCTGAGAAAAAAAAATGCTTCCTAAGATTCTGATCCTTCCCCAAAGGGAAAAGCTGCTTACCATATTAGATTTCCTCCCAGGACCGGGATGCGGAGGCAGCATGTGGCAAGTGTGTGGGTGAGACACTGAACCTCAGATTAAGGTCTAGGACTGCAAGATCTCACCTTTTTGCTGGCAGCGATTACCATGTCACCTGGGAGTGGTGACAGTGTCCTCAAGGGGACTGCAGAGGACACTGAGAATCTGGGATTGTGCAGAGCACTGACAGCTATTGGAAGTGCTTAGTATCCACTGGGAGTAACAGAAACGGATGGGGAGACTTGTATTTCAAGTAAACAATAAAAATTCCAGGGCATGTGTGAAGAGGACCCTGAAATCTAAAGACTAGATAGGATGCCATCAGTTTCCTAAAGGGTCTTCTTAGCTGACGTGAAGCCTTCCCACAAAGTGCCTGAGGAAACGGTAGTGGCGTCCACTGAGGCAGCTGCCTTGCAAGAGACAACCAATTCTTATCAGTCTCAGTCACAACATCCCTTTGTACCTCTAGATCTACAACGAGATGCAACTCCCAGTCAGCCTTTGAAGGACAAGTGTGCCAGTGGAGAGTTGAACTGCACTGAAAAATGGTTTTCCTAAATTATACAGAAATCCTGAAAACATGTAGGGGAATGGATACTAAAGGTGGGATAGTGATGGGTAGAACATGAATCAGGCTGAAGTCATTGATCTTTTCCCACTAAGCAAAGATGATGCATTATCATCTTTGATTTCTGCCAACTTACTGTAGGCCACCTACACTCCATGTTCCTGCCAACTAACTAAATGAATCGTGAGTCTGGTTCTCACAATTCGTTTAGTTAGTTGGCAGAAATATGGAGTGTAGGTGGCCAACAGTAAGTAAGGTCTGCTTTGGGTGTACGTGGAAAACAGGGTCCAATGGCTGTGGGAAAATTAGAGTGGACTGACCATTTCAGATCTTCCTCTCTCTCTTGGAGGTCAGAGAACATTTCTCACCATGTCTATGAGGAATAAACTTGTGAGCGGGAGTGGTGGCATCCTTGAAGAGCTTTGAGCTTGTCCTTGATAATTCAAAATGCACAGCAGCAGTGGCTGCCTGTGAACTGGGAAACCACATGCAATGTAGGAAACTAGGTTGCAGGGTGGCAAGGACCAGCTGGTGACACTTAACTGCCAAAGGCAAGGTGCACATGGTGACTCTGGTAGATGGAAGAGTCAGAGGTGACCAGAACGGTCTGATTCCTGGAGACTGATTGGCTATTAATCATGGTATTCGTAGACATGAAAAAGGTTAAAGTCTACTAAATTGTTACCAGATCTGTGTACGCAGACAACAGTCAAACCTGGATCATAGATACAGTCCTGTCGATTCCCCAATTCAGTTAGTCTATAGAACTGGAATCCCTCGTATGAGGCAGAGTCCTTTAATAAAGGAACCTCTTCACTGCCAAAAATTTACACTGTCAACATGTCCCCCACTCTCTTGGTCTTCACCAGAGTAACTCTTGCGGACTACCAGAAGGAGGTCCTGAACCACTTCCCAGTCAGAGTAGGGGCTTTTGCAGATCAGAGGACCCCTGGGGTGGACAGGCAGCACTTGGCAGGTGATTATGCTGGACTACCTCTGTCATGGAAGCGGTGATTTTTTGGTCCTATTGAAATAAACACTTGGATATAGATTTGCTTTCCCTGAACACAGCACACCTGCCAAAGCTACCAGAAGTGGATGTCTGTGACGCCTAACTCCCCATCACAGCATTCCACACACTGCTTCCAAGGAAATCAGATCGCAGCAAATAAAGGGTGGCAGCAGGCCATGCTCACGGAATTCACAGGTCTTCCCACGGGGAACACGGGAAGGAACACAGCCCAGCCCGGTCGGCTCCACAGGTCGAGTGGATTTCGAACCCAGTTACAGCACCAGCCAGGGGGCAATGCCTTGCAGGGCTGAGGCAAGGTTCCCCAAGAGGCTGCACACGCTATGAACTGATTCCGAGAAATGGTAATGTCCCAAAGCCAGAACTCAGCGGTCTAGGAATCGAGGGGTGGAAATGTGAATGCCATCACTCACCATGAAAATGAAAGTGAAATGTTTGCTTCCTGTCCCTGTGGCCTGAGTTCAAAGAGAGGTGCTTCCATGAAGAGACATGATAATGACTTACTGTACTGGGAGTGACGACTGCCACCCAGCCATGGGCTGGGGTGTGGCTCAACCACAGAGTTCTACCTTAGCATGTGCCACACTGGGATTGGATCTCCAGAACGGAAAATAAAAATGGCAGATTCTGCTGTAAGAAACTCATAAAAATTAGACAAATTAAAGCCAGGTAAAAGAAGACTTTCATTAAACATTGTACTGAAAGTTTTGAAGAGACATTAGACTTCTATTCAGTAATGAACAGAAAGTTTTAGCCACTATTATTAGGCAATAAAAATAAATAAAAATTGCCAGAATTGATAAGAATGAAGCAAAAGTATTTTATGGAGAAAATTCTCTGATGTCTATAAAAATGACAGAAATCCCTAATAAACCTAAAATATACCTACTAGAATCAGTTCCTGAAGTTTGAAGGACATAAGATCCATTTAAAATAAATGATTGTTTCTATGTATTTAACAATTGAGAAATCATTGCCTTCAAAAATTAGTATCTTGAGGGCTGGGGATGTGGCTCAAGCGGTAGCGTGCTCGCCTGGCATGTGTGTGGCCTGGGTTTGATCCTCAGCACCACATACAAACAAAGATGTTGTGTCCGCTGAAAAAACTAAAAAAAATATATATATATATTAAAATTCTCTCTCTCTCCTCTCTCTTTAAAAAAAAAAAAATAGTACCTCGAAAGAAAACCTGGAATTTGTTTTACTCGGATATGGTAAACCAACAGTCACCAACAGAAATGGCTGTCGTGAAGAAAATGTTCACTCAAAGATGCCCAAAAGAGAAAAAAAATCCATGCCAAGAGAAAGGACAAGGGTCAGCCACGAACAAAAGGGAGGAGAGCTCAGCCCAGGGTCATGACGAGACTTCTGCAAAAAGGAAGGGGCAGGGCGGGATAGGTGTGCCATGCTGAGACTGAACAGTTTGATAATTCTGGGCCCCAGGGGTGACTCCTAGATGTCTGGACCCTGGGTCCTGGGGTGAGGCAGGGCAGCAGAAGTACTGGCTTGCCATGACTTTAGTAAGATTGTTTGGAGGTGGCCTCTGAATTGGTTTGTATGTAAAAGTCACGATCCTGAGGGAGTCATTTATTATCTCTAGGAATTAGGTAGTCCTGGAAGGGGCAGTCCCTCTAGGACTGAAAACAGAGAAAACAAAATAAAAACAATACCAAGCTATTGACAATAGCATCAGGATAGGGAATACTTGAGAGACATGTAAGATTTGGAAGACAATGCAGATAACTGACCACTGCAGACAGTGAGAAGAGATACTTCATTACGGACTGAACACTCATTATGTCCTAAGTTGACCCAGACACCAGATGTGTCCTTCTATACTTTAGGTTTTCTACTTATGTCCAGAATTGTAATCTAATTTTTAAAAATTATGAATACTAACCTGGTACAGAAACACTGACTTAGGATTATTCTTTCCACTGAGTTGCCTTTGTGCCTTCATTGAACATCAGCTGATTTATGTACATTCCACCTGTACTTTACAACTGCTACATTTATATTTCTGTGTTTATGCTAGCATCTTCATGTCCTGATTGATGTGTTCATAGCAAGTCTTGAGTTCAGGTCATATACTCCAACTTCCTTCTTTCCCAAAAGTGTTTGGACAGTCCTCGGTCCTCTGCATTTCCTTACCAATTCAGATCCAGTTGTTAATTTCTACATGAAGAGACCACTATGATTTTGACTGGTATTACATTCGACCTATGACCAATTTAGGACACAATGAGTGTTCAATCCCACATATTTCAGTGTGTGTTCAAATACATGTATTTCTCCTCTCATTTAGGTCTGAATTTTTGTTTGGGGTATTTTAGTTTTTTGTGTATGTTTTGCAAATCTCGTAATTAGGAATTTTCAATATCTTTCTGTATTGACTACATTTTCTTATTTTCTATATTGTCAGTACTTATTTTCTATATTATGCTCTGGTATTTGGGGCTTTGACCCAAGGGGTGGGGGGCAGGGACTGCCCTTCCAGGGCTGCCTAATATCTTTAAATCAGGTATATGTCTCTTCACCAAAACAAAAATTAGTAAAGGAAGAAATGGACCAATTAGATTTCATAATAAAGAACTTTTTTTTGGAAAACCAAGTGAAATAAAATGAATAGAAAGAAAGACTGGGAGAAGACACAGGCTTATGTTTATAACAACACTTTTATCAAGATTACAGGAATAGCCGGGCACAGTGGCACGTGTCTGTAATCCCAGCAGCTTGGAAGGCTGAGGCAGGAAGATCACAAGTTCAAAGCCATCTTCAGCAATTTAGGAAGGCCCCAAGCAACTCAGCAAGACCTGTCTCTAAAATATAAAAAGGGGCAGGGTCTGGGGTTGTGGCTCAGTGGTTAAGCATCCCTGGGTTCAATCCCCAGTAGTTTTTATAGCCCAAAATTTGCATCTATGCCTTTCTGGTAAACCAGACTATGTGGTGACATAGATGTATGTATATGGTTAGGGATTCATCTCTTAAGTACAGGAGATTCCCACCAGTGGCAGCAGATGGAAAGCAATGAAGATAATTCTCATCTGTGACACCTGGATACCTAGATGAGCCACAAAGCCAACACTTTGACCCAGGTCTATTTTCCTTCAAGCCTTGCTTTCCTGCCTGTGCAGGAGTCAACTCAAAATTAGTCCAGCAGTGATTGAGGTCCATCAAACCTAGGTCATATATCCTGATAAAAGACTGGCCACAGCAGAAGGAAAGGTCCAGAGAACCTAAGAATTCCTATGCATCCCCAAACAATGCCATGGTAGTAACATGGACATGTTTGGATGACCTACGGTGAGACACATTCTTTGTACTTGCTGTGATCTTCTCCAACCGCTACTTATTGCACTAGATCTCTGGATCAATTATTCTTACCTGGCTCATCCAGCCAATAACACCTACCTGATTCTGCCCTTCAGGGGACATAGCTACACTGAAAGAGTGTTAGAAAATATGGAGCATCACTAAGAACACAGGAACAACCCATAAGTATCACAGCACTGGAGTCTGTCATAAATGCCTCTTCTTAGTAAGATTGTTAGACCTACAAACACATCTGACACCCAAACCATATAACTAGGACCACACAGCTCTGCATTGTTTTCTAGAAGACCTTGAGAAGCAATGACAATGAAGACTACTTCTACAATCATACTGTGCCCTTGGAGCACTGAAAGCTGAGGCCCACAGACTGTTCACCATTCATGGCAAAAGGACACAATTCTGTTCCAGACCCACACCACACAATACGCACAACCTCCCAGATTAAAGATGGCTTAGGTAATAACAATAAGGTGTTTATCAGTGCATATATCAGCACATGGTGATACAGGCCACTTCCCTCTTGGGTGATGTGGAGCAGGAAAAATTCCACAATGGCAACCACACAGAAAAAACAATATGCATACAAAAGGTAAACCTCTGAAGACCACCAGAACCCAGACTGCTCTGCAGGGACTTGTCTATGCCCTGAACAATTCAGCAGAATAGAAGAGGACCCTGTCAGGCTCACATTCACCAAGGCTTCCTTCAGGGTTTGGTGAGCACACACATCTGTATCTGCCCCCAGCCCCCACAAGTGCATCAGAGTGACTGATGGGGCACTGGGATATACCACAATGTAGTGTCTGCTTCAGTACTAGGTGGGTTACAAAGTGCAAGTTAGGGCACTAAGCTTCCCAAGCACTTGGGTCCTGTAGCGAATCTTCTAATTGTTGATCTTCAGAGGTATGAGGTTCAACTTTTGTGTGGCAGATCAGATGAAAGGTCTGTTCCATGAAAGGCTAGGGCCTTCCTCTTGCATGAATGCTTTGGTGCCTGACAAGGGAATATCTCTTGTTGAAGGCTTTCCCACATTCACTGCACTCATAGGGTTTTTCTCCTGTGTGGATCCTCTGGTGCTCAATGAGTTTGTTTTTGTAAAGGAAGGACTTCCCACAAGCAGTACAGATGAAAGGCCTCTCTCCGCTGTGTGCTTTCTGATGCTGAATGAGGCTGGTGCGATGTCGAAAGCATTTCCCACATTCACTGCACTCACATGGCTTTTCTCCAGTGTGGGTCCTCTGGTGCTCAAGAAGTCTTTTTTTGTGGCTGAAGCCTTTCCCACACTCACTGCAGTTGTATGTTTGTTCTCTGATGTGAATTCTCTGGTGCTGAAGAAGTTTATCCTCAGTGTAGAAGCCTTTCCCACATTCTCTGCATTGGTAAGGCTTTTCTCTAGTGTGGATTCTATGATGCTTTAGAAGTGTTTGTTTACAGATGAAGGCCTTCCCACACTCACTGCACTCATAAGCCCGTTCTCCTGTGTGAATTCTCTGATGCCGAATGTAGTCAGAAGACCGAATAAAGGACTTCCCACATTTAATGCACACATAAGGCTTTTCTCCAGTGTGGACTCTCTGATGCTCAAGAAGTCTTTTCTTGTGGATGAAGGCCTTTCCACATTCATTGCATTCATAGGGCCTTTCTCCAGTGTGCATTCTCTGATGATCAAGAAGTGATTGTTTGTAGATGAAGGATTTCCCACATTCACTACATGCATAAGCCCTTTCTCCACTATGAATTCTCTGATGTCGAATGTGGTCAGAAGACTGAATAAAAGATTTCCCACACTCAATGCACACATAAGGTCTTTTTCCAGCATGGATTCTCTGCTGGTGCCCAACAAATGTTTGTTTGTGACGGAATGATTTCCCACATGTGTTGCACACATAAGGCTTTTCTCCATTATGGGTTCTCTGATGCTCAACAAGAGAGTATTTGGAGCTCAGGGATTTCCCACATTCAACACACACATAAGACCTTTCTCCAGTGTGGATTCTCTGCTGATGCCCAATGAGGGTTTGTTTGTGGCGAAATGATTTCCCACATGTGTTGCACACATGAGGCTTTTCTCCATTATGTGTTCTCTGTTGCTCTACAAGTAAGTATTTGGAGCTCAGAGATTTCCCACATTCACTATGTTCATTAGCTTTTTCTCCAGTGTGAACTCTGTGATGTTCAATGGTGTGAACCCTCTCATTGAAAATTTGCTTGAATCTGCTATGTTTGTACTGTCTTGGCTGAATATGAAAGGTCTCTTGGCTTCTCAGTGAACATTCTCTGCCAAGGACAGTCTGATGCTGCAGAAGGTCGAGACTGGCTGGGAAGTCCTTCTCTACATCTCTGCATATAAAAAAGCTATCTGACACAGGGACTCTGCAGATGAGCAAGGCTCCGTTCTCTCCCCTTATGATGTGTTTCTCTCCACTGTGTTGCTTCTGGTTCTGTTTTAGTTTCAAACTTAATGAGAACTGTTTTCCACATGTCACACATATGTATGGTTTCTGCCCCAGAAGTATTCCCTGGTGTCCAGTCAGGTGCAAAGAGTCTTTTGTGAACTGGATACACATCTCACAGGGATGAGCATTTGAAATAGAAGGACTTGGTGCTGGAGTTCTGGCCTGTGATATTCCTATGGAAAGAATCTGCTCAGAATGGGCCATTTTCTCTACTCCATGCCAACAACCTGAAAGCACAAGAATGCAGGTGAAGGGTGACTCTGGTGGGAGGAAACGGCCCAGCAGGAGAATCCCTAGGTTTGTTTCTAGGACAAAAGAGCTAGGGTAGGTCAAAAAACATAAGGTTGTTTGGTAGTGAGCCTCCAGGGTTCAGAATGTAGGAGAGGCCCTACAACCATCAAGAAAACATGGAACGGGTGTCGTTGTGGGAAGACGGGCAGGGTCTACACCTCCTTCCCATGTCAGTGGTTCTCAGTGTGACCTGTCTTCTGGAGACAGGTGAGAACTGCATAGAAGGTGTGTCCTACCCCAAGAAAGCACAGCTGCACCAAGGCAGCTGGTGCTTTCAAGGCTACTTAAATACTTAAACACGTCTCACAGCTCATGAGGTGTGGGCTAATGTTGGAGCAACTACAGAAGCAGAGGAACCGGAGAGATGCAGTGGATGTAGAGGTAGGGAACAGCCAGGGATCAGAAGTCACAGCTGAAGTGACAAGTAGGCAAAATGACAAGTAGGTGGAAGAAATATAGGAATAAGGTATGGCCATGAGCCTTGGCATCAAAACAGTGGGAAGCACAAAACATCTGCCTGATATGATTTGAGCTCAGCCCTGAATGTGTACCCTCCCACAGTTTCAGCTCACAATTCCAGAACCCATATACCCTTCTTGTTAAGACTGGAAACTTGGGTTGATAACGTGTTGGGAAACCATGTAGTTCAGCACGTACTCCCCTCGTGGCCTAAACCAATCATTTCAAACGAATCCCCCTCTTGTAGTAACCAATCACCCCCTACCCAACTTGTTCCCGCCAGTGACTGTGCTAATCATGTTTTAGAGTTGTTTTATGATTTTCCCGCCGTGTGTGATAATTTGCTAAGAGATGCTATGATGTATATGAAGTCCTTGCCTTCCCCAAAGAGTGTATAAAACTGCTGTAAACCCTGGGCTCGGAGCCTCTCAGCGTCACCAGTTGCTGTGTGTGTGGAGGACCGAGTTAGCTTGCAATAAACACCTCTTTGCTGTTTAAAAAAAAAAAAAAAAAAAGACTGGAAACTTCTGCACCCTGCCAGGGAACACTGTTCTCCCCTACCTCCACTCAAGTTGGGAGAACATTTGGGACCTGAAGGTAAAGTCCTAAGGGAAAACAGGTAACTGAGTGACTAACACAAGCTCAGATCATCCTAACCCATGAAAGATGGCAGAAGAGAAATTTACTACAGAAAAACCTTGAAGGGGGTGGGGGGCAGGTCCTACTGTCACACCCTAGTGTTCCCAACACATGTAGCATGTAAATACCTGTGATTCCTAGGTAGGCAGGTGCCAAGAAAAGCCCACTAAAGTCCAGGGAACCCTCAGCAGTCACTTTAGCAGAGTGGCAAAACCAAGTGGCAGTGGTTGGACAGACTGCAAGATTCTGAACACCAACACTAACTACAAGCTTCAGAACAGCAGAGGCTAGGGCTGCTAGGGCTAGGGCTAGCCCAGGCCTGACAATCAGCAGTGTCAGGAGGCCAGGGAGTGGGCAGAGGTCATGGTCCTGCTCTGGGAAGGACAGGGGAACGAAAGGAAAGCACAGAGCCCAGCAGTGTGGATGTGAGGGACCTTACCCACTGAGGCCACGAGTGTAAAGGTCTCCAGCATCACATCATGATACAGATGTTTCTGAGCGTCATCAAGGAGCCCCCACTCCTCCTGGGAGAAGTACACAGCGATTTCCTCAAAGGTCACATGGCCCTGTCACAATGGGGCAGATGAGTTCATGAGCAGCCTCAATACCCAGGTCCCTGGTACCTCACCCTCCACCCTACCTCCCCAATGCAGAGGAAATACAGACCCTGATGCTACTGTTCCCTGCCACCCCTCACACCCAGTGATCACATCTCCAGCTCTCATGACCACAAGGTGAAATGGAGCATCATCTGAGCTCTAGGCCTGGTATGTAGAATCTCAGCCACGCTCCTGCCCAATTCCCTGGGGCCCCAGATCATGCCACCTATACCCACCTGTGCTCAACTCCTGGGTTTAAGCCCTGAACACATCCATTAACACTCCCTCTCCATCTGCTTATTGCTCTGGAGCCTGAAGTTCCCTCGTATCTCCAGACCATGATGGCTATATCCCTAACAACACTACTTCCCTGGTCCATCTCAGATCCTGCTCTGCTTCCCCGTGTCTTGTTGCTCATGTGCTTGTCAAACACCCAGGGCACAGTACCTTCCAGTCTTCTATACAGAAAGCCAGAGGCAGTTCCAGCATCTCCAAGACCATTCCAGTGGCCTGGCTCCTCATTCTAGCACTGGAGTCCTGGGCAGAACTCAAGTAGCCAGGGTCTCTTCTTCTCATTACTGACCTTGCTGCCCTACTCTGACAATGGCTTTCAAACTCAGTCCCCAATTATCTCACTCCAAGCCGAAGGATTCTCCCAGGGATTTCATCTGCTTCTAGCCTGAGCTGCCATCCTGTCAGAACACCTCAGGCTCCAGAAAGAGTCATTAAAAAGACAGTCAACAGAGGGCAGAACCACTAGCCCTGGCCTCAGTGTCATTTGACCTCCATTGCTGCTTCGCCCTGAATGAATCTCTTATCCATCCCCCAGTTAAAGCCCCTTCTGCCAGTCAGATCCATTCCCCATCGTATCCTTACACACCCTCATCATCCCCATGATGATCACTACTTTGACCCAGCGACCACACAGGAACCCAGCAACTAGACAATATTTTGACCACCCTTCCCCACCAGCAGCACTGCCACTATGGCCTGAAGGGCCACATCTTTGATCTGCCCCAGTCCACATGCCAACCACCAGCCAGTGAAAGCCTCCACTAGAATGCCTTCCCTCAGCTCTGCCAGCTGCTGCACACCTGACGCTTGCACTCCCCTGCCCCCAAATGGGACTCCACATCTGAAAACCTACCACCACTATCTCACAACAGCAAACACACAGTTGAACAGGCTGGAAAATGAACACTAACACTTGTAAGACACAGGACAAATTGCTGTCCCCATGACTAGAAAAACAGACAAAAAAAATACAAGGAGTAGAGGCTTCCGGAGTTGACTCATGAAAAGAAACCCCACAGAAGCTGGGTTAGGAAAGCTGGACTACAAACCATGATCTTCTCGAGGTTCAGTGGGAACAACTTTGAAAGCTAAAAACCCCAGGAGGACTCAGTGATAGGAGTCCATAGCACTCATTCTTCTAAACAAAGCACTCCCTCGGATACCTGAGTTGACCTGAGCCTAATCTGCAAGGTTAACAGCCTGAGGGGAAGGGAAATACCCACTACAACTCACTCTGGTAGTCGTCTTGAACTGCCAACTTATAAACTTGAGAAAGGCTTGTGGATTTTAGTTCAGAAGCATAGGCTCACTAAAAACTGAGACCTAATGGCAGTAATTAGAATGCTTCCTCTCCCCCAAACACCTTACTGCATTACTAAATGCTTCCTCTCCCCCTTCTTTCCTCTCTCACTACATTACTATTTACAACAGCTTCTTTTACCAGATATCTGCATCTGGCTAACAAGAAAAAAATTATAAAGCATACCAAAAAGCAAAAAATGAATAAATAAATAAATAACCACAATCTGAAGAAAAAGAGCAAATATGAAAACCAGACCTTGATGTTAGAATCATGAACCCTGTGATTCAGATGCTGAGCGCTCTAATGGATAAAGGAAAGAGAATACACAAGAATGGACAGAAATCTTGAGAAAGAATCAGAAATACAGATCAAAAACACTGTACCAAGATGAAGACTGCCTCTGAAGGGCTAAGCAGATCAGAGAAGGCTGAGAAGAGAACCCACAAGTTTGAGGATAAATAGAAACTTCAAAAATAGAAAAGTAAAGTGCACAAACACAAAATCCCCAATAAATAAAACAGAACAAAAATAAAACCAGGATATCCAATGATTATGAGAAAATTACAAAACGTGCGACATACTAGGATACAAGGAGAAAAAGGAACAGAAGAAATATGTGAAACCATAATAACTGCAATTTTTCCAAATTCATGCCAGACACCAAACCCCAGATTCAGAAAGTTCAGTGATCATTAAGTAGGATAAATACCCCCAAAAAACTACAACTAAGCATTATTATGCTTCATTTGTACATTATCAAAGATAAAGAACCCTGAAAAAAGGCTGAAAGAATAAATACTTTATGTAAGAGCAAAGATAAGAATCATATCTGACTTCTCTTCAGAAATCATGCAAACATGAAGAAAGTAAAGAAGTATCATGAGAAAAAAAATGCACCGACCTAAAGTTATGTACCCTGTGAAAGTATCATTCAGAAGGTGGAAAAAAAACTACAGAGACTTTCTTGGACAAACCAAAATCAAAGATTGTTGTAGCTAATAAAAATGACTTCAAAAAATATTAAAAGGAGACGGTCATCATTATACAAATACATGTATGAAGATGTGAATTTGGTGTCAACATACCTTATATATAATCAGAGATATGATAAACTGTGGTATAAAGGTGTATTAAGAATCGTAATGCAAAAATTAATTAATTAATTAATTAATTTTAAAAAATATTAAAATAAATTGTGTTGCGGGGTGGGGGCAGTACTGGGGATTAAACCCAAATTGAGCTCTACTGCTGAGCTACATTCCCAGCCCTTAAAAAAAAAAAAAAAGAGAGAGACAAATCCACTAAATTCCCCAAGCTAGCTTCAAACTTTGAATCATCCTGCCTCAGCCTCACTAGCAGCTGGGATTATAGGTATGCACCATCACATCTAGGTTAGAACTCTCCAGAGAGCAGAAAAAATTATACAGACCAGAAACACAAATCTACATAAAAGAAGAGCATTAAAGAAGAAATAGGTAAAAGTAAAATGGAAAAACTGCATTTTTGTTATTCATAAACTAACATCATAGTTCATTCATAATTATGATCAATAAATTTGATTATGTTTGCCTGTATTTTATAAATAAAGCAATTTTATAAATAAAGTGAATGACAGAATGATATGAGAGAGCAAGGGCAAATGACAGGAATTATAAGGGGGCAGGAAGGCAGAATTATTAATTTAAGGACTATTTTAAGTGCCCACAAAAACAGGACAGTGCTATTTGGATGTGGACTTGGATTAGTTTCAAAGGTGCACTGAAAACCACAGGGTACTTAGTAACTGCAGAACACCGACTCCCACAGCCAGAAACCATACAAAGTCCACTATCAAATCACAATGGAATTAACCTACAAAGCAATAACAGAAAGAGATGGAAAACTACACAAAGATGGACATTAACAACACTTCTAAATGACTCATGGATCAAAATCGAAACATTCCAGAGAAATTTAAATGAAATGAAAACAGAACTTACCAAACCTGCATGTTACAGTGAAAGCAGTGCTTGGAAGAACGGTTATGGGGCTAAACCAAATATCAGAAAGAAGAAGAGACCTTGCATTAATCATCTAAACCTGAAGAAAAAAAAAAACATACTAGAAAAAAAATAAGAGCAATTTAAATCTGAAGTAATTAGAAGGAAAGAAATAACTTGAACACAAGTCGATGAGAATGAAAACAGGAAATCGATGGAACTAGTAAGTGGTTGGGGGGGGGGGGAGTCAATAAAAATTGATAAGCCCCTATTTAGCCAGACTAAGAATGTAAGAGGGAGAACACAAATTACTAACATCAGATATGAAAGAGGGGACACCACTAAAGATCCCATGCAAATTACAAGGATAGTAATAGAAATACTACCAATAATTCTATGCCCACAATTTCATAAGCTGATGAAATGGATCGATTTCTTGAAAGACATAATCTGACAAAATTTACACAAAACCAAAATTATACCAACTCTCTACAATCTCTTTCAGAGGATAAAATTAGAAGAAATACCTACCAGTTCTACCAGTTATTTCTTTCTAGCCAGAATTATCCTATAATCAAAATAAAAAAGAGTATAAGAAAGAAAACTACAGACTAATACCCCTCATTACCACAGATGCAAAAATACTCAAGAAAATATTAGCAAATGGAATTCAACAATATATAAAAAGAATTATACACTACAATCAAGTAGGACTTATAAGGCTGACTGAATTTTCAAAAGTCAATTAATGTAACCCATGACATCAATAGATTAAATAAGAAAAAAAAATATGACTATATCAATTGATAGAGAAAAAGCATTTGACAAAGTCTGACACTCATTCATTATAAAAATGAAATAAACCAGGAAGAGAAGGGTACTTTCTCAACTTGATAAAAGCTATCTATAAAAAACCTGCAGAAGATATATTTAATGATGAGAAATTCAAAGCTGTTCCACCAAAATCAGGAACAAGGAAAGAATGTCCCCTCCCACCACTGTTTTTCAATATCACACTGAAATTCCTCACTAACACAATAAGAAAATGAAATAAAAGGTATCTGGAGTGAAAGAAAGAAAACTGTATTTTTTTAATGAATGACATGACTGTCTACATAGAAAACCTGTAAGAAATGACCAAAAAACTCCTAAAACTAAAAAAATATATAGAAAGGTTACAGGATAAAAGGTTACTATATAAGTCAGTTTATTTCCTATGTATCAACAATAATTTGAAATTACAACATGATGCCACTTACATTGGCACCAAACAATGAAATACTTAGGATAAATCTAAATGATATATAAGATCTATATGAGGAAGAATACAGAACTCTGACAAAAGAAATTTAAAAAGAACTTAAAAATAGATATTCTATGTTCCTCAATAGGAAGAGTCAGTGTTGTTCCATGTCAGTTCTTCACCATTTGGCCTACAAATTCAATGCAATCTCAGTCAAAACCCCAGCCAGGTGTTTTGCAGACATGGATCAACTGATTTTAAAACTTACATGGAAAGGCACAAAGTCAGAAGAGCCAGCCCAGTACTGAAGCATAACAAAGGGCTGGAGACCCGACCCCGTCCAACTTGAAGACTGACTAATGAGGTATCTTAATAAGACAGCAAGGAACTAGTGAGAGAATGGATAAACAGTCCAGGGGAACAGAAGACAAGTACATAGAAAGACTCACATAAAAGTCAGCTGCTCTGCCAGATGTGTTCCCAGCAACTAGAAGGCTGAGGTAAGAGGATCAGAAATTTGAGGCCAGTCTCAACTTAGCAAGGCCCTAAGCAACTTAGAGAGATCTCATCTCAAAATGAAAATTTAAAAAAGGGGCTGGGGATGCGACTCAGTAGTTAAGCACCTTTGGGCCCAATCCCCAGTACCAGAAAAAAAAAAAAAAAAAGTCAAACTATCTTTGAAAAAGCAGTAAAGACAATGGAGCTACAAGAACTTTTTCAACAGAACTGAACATCTGGATATCTGCACACCAAACAAAGTAAGAGAAATCTCACAGCCTTCACGTAAATTAACTGAACATGTACCGCAGACTAAATGCCAAATGTAAAATGATAGAATTCCTAGAAGATAACACAGGAGAAAATATGGATGACTTTGGGTTTGTTTACTTTTTTTAGAGAGCATCAAAAATGAAATCCATGATAACTAGCTAAATTTACTTAAAATGCAAAATTTCTGCTCTGTGAAGGACACTGTGCTAAGAATGAAAGGCCACAGACCAAAAGATTTGCAAAAGAAACATCTGATAAAGAACTGTTATGTGTAACATCAAAAGGTGTCTTAAATATACAAGAATTCTTAAAAATCAAGAAGAAATCAACCAACATAATTTAAAAATAAGTCAAAGATGGAAACATTAAAGATATGAAGATGGAAAATAAACACATGAAAAGATGCTCTATATCATGTCATTAGGGAAATGCAAATCAAAACAAGACACTTCTACATGGAACAGATGCCACTATGTGCTGATGAAATGTGGAGTAGCAGAGGACTCTCTGCTGGTGGGAATAAACAGTGAAACAGCACCACGGAAGGCAGTCTGGCCGTTTTCTACAAAGCCAAACACCCTTGTCATATGACCCAATAGTACAGATCTTTAGTACTGACCCAAAGACATCAAAAACCTGCCACACAAAACCCTGGACATGGACGTTTATAGCAGCTACAGTTAAAACTGCAAAAACTTGGAAGCCACCAAGAGATCCTTAAGGAGATGAATATATAAATAAAATATTGCTGCACATTGAATGATTCCTATTATATGGTATTTTGAAAAAACAAAATTATGGGAATGGTAAAAAGATCAGTGATCTTTAGGGGCTGGAAACGGAAAGGATGAATAGAGGACTTTAACAGCAAAGGAAATACTCTGCATGGTGCCCTCATGATGAATACATGTTACTCTGCATTTGTCCAGTCTGTTATGTGTAACACCAAGAGTAAACACAAGATAAACTTAGTGACTATGGGCGATTATGATGTGCAGGCATAAATTTAATGGCAATAATCGTACCACTCTGGTGAGAAATACTGATAATAAGGGAGAGCATGCATTATGGTTTAGCTGTTAGGTGTCCACCAAAAGTTCATGTGTGAGACAATGCAAAAAAATTCAGACATGAAGTGAGTGGGTCATAAGTTTTAACCAAATCATAATCCCCTGACAGGGATTCATTGGGTGATAACTGTAGGCAGGTAGGGTATGGCCGGAGGTAGTTCACTGGGGCATGCCTTTGAGGTTTGTATTTTGACCCTGGTGAGTGAGCACTCTGTCTGCTTCCTGGCATGTCCTGGGCCACTTTCCTCCTCCACTCCTCTGCCACAATGTTCTGCCTTACCCTGGGCCCAGCGCAATGGAGCCAGCTATCTACGGACTGAGACCTTTGAAACTGTGATGCTTAAATAAACTTTTCCTCCTCTAAAACTGTTACTGTCAGCAATGAAAAGCTGACTAAAACAGTATTCGTGTGCAACAACAGGAGTATTTGGGAAATCTCTGTACTTTGCTGTCAATTTTACTATAAGCTTAAAAGTGCTCTAAAAACAAAAACCGACTTTAATAAAAATATTTAAGTAAAAAGATAAATCTCCTCATGATAGTATTTCTTTTACATAATCCTACCATTTATGTTCCACCTCAGCAACTGGCACTTCCACACTTTCATTTATTTATGCCAAAAATGTTGAGGTCATTCCTGATTGCTCTCTTACCATATCCAGCAGAAAATCATCCCTGTTGACAAGAGACTGAGAAACTCCACTCCGCCCCCCACTTCAGATTCACAGGTATGTAGGCTCCTATTGGCACTCACCAGGAGTGTTAAAAAAGCCTTAAATCTGTGTTATAAAATTCCCTGCTTTGCTTCAAACCCTCCACGTTTCCTGCACCCCTGGTAGAGGCCTTTGCTCCTCAACCTGCCACTCCAGGATAACTCCTATCCCTCCTTCTCTGTTCCCAGAAGGCACGACAGAGACTTGCAACTTCTTCAACCCCCCCAAGCCATTCTCATCTCCTAGCACTTGGACATGCAATTTGTTCCTTTGCCCAGGAAACCTTCCAGCACCTCATCCTATTAGCTGACTTAGAAATATAATTTCTGACCATAATTAAGGATCCTGGGCCTCAGGTGACCCCAGGGTTCCAAGGATTCAGGACACATCAAGTCCCAGGACACCACTATCACCTGAATTTGTGTACTAGGATCATGGGTGTGAGGAGCAAGGTCAGTGAGGGTCTGGGACTTCTTTACCTACCTGTGATGGTTCCTCAAACCCTTCTGCTGCCATGGAACTCTGTGGAAAGAGGGTGTCTATGAGATAAGGATTAGAGTGGAATCTGTGGAGGCTTAGTTATTCCCTCCTGCCTTGCTCTGAAGAGCTTTCTCAGGCTGGCATTTAACCTCAGATCCTCAGCCCACTGAACAAAGACCTAACCTCTCTGAGGCTGTCTTCACTCATAAAATGGAAACAATCATGGTGGCTACCTCCTGGTAGTGTTATGCATGTCCAATGCTAAGTTTAGCTGTTAGTGACCACAGATCAAATTTCTATAAATGTTTTTGAAAATTTGGGTGTTTTTAATCTGCCATTTAAGATTTCATACAAATGTGATATTGTATCAAATAATTAAGAGTTTCTGTGATTTTCCTTATGGCACCAAATATATGGTTATTTTCCAATATCAGTTCTCTAATTGGTACCAATTGGGCACTCTACCCTTCAATTTTATTCTGCAACTACCTACCTGTAATCAGCATCTGCACCCATATGCCTGAGTTCTAGAACTCAGGCATACAAAACTACCCTTACTTCAGATGCCAGTAACTTTAATGCTCAGGCCACCTATAATGCTATCCAATTTGGACACAAATCTGGGAGTTACATTACCCCTTCTTTAAGTTTCACAATTAGCTAGATTCACTCACAGAATTCAGAAAAACTCAACTTACATTTACTGGTTTATTATTAAGAGTGTAACACAGAAACAACAAAATGTATAGGTTTCATATGTCAAGATATTGGGGGAAGAGAAGATGTGCATCCAGGCCCCTTCCGGACGTGTGACACTCCCAACACTTCCAAGTGTTCCCAACTTGAAAGCTTTCTAAATCTCTTTGTCCAAGATTTTATATGACCTAATTCCCAGCTCACCTTTCCTCCCCGAAAGCCTAAGGAGGGACTGAAAGTTCAAATCCTATGATCACTAGGTCAATCTGGGTGATCAGCCCTACTTTGAGGCTCTTTAGGGACCTCACTGTAAGTATTGTCACCCTTAGTCATTTAATAAAACTCAGGTATTTTGAGAAGGGGCTTGTAAGGAAAACCAGACACTTCACTGAGGAAATTACAAGGGTCCTAGTTCTTTCTTACCAATGCCTGGCAAAGACCAAATGTTTGTATGAGGGCACAGGGACATGTTGTCATTTCAATTTCAAGTTGCTTGAAAGAATTTGTTAAGTCTGGAGCTAAAGTTTGCATTTCCAAGGAGAAGCAGAAGCACCTGTGTACTTGCTGGGCCTGGCCTGCTTCGCTAGCCAGGCTTTTCTCAGGCTCCACAAGAATGAGCTGTCTGCTGTGTCTTCAGAACGGTGAACTACACAGATTTCTTAAGTCCATCGTCCTAGGCGGGCTCCTTAGTCCTCTGACACAACCCTTGGAACCAGGGGCCCTCCCATCTGGAGGCAGCCAGCCAAGGCCCACCCACTCCTCCCCACCCTCCAGCCCCAAGCTCTCTCTTCATTCTAGGCTCACCTCAGAGTAAACCCATTGGGTTTCCCCTCTAAATCTGAACCTCGGGTTTGAGACTGTCACCACTTGGACATCACAAAGCCGTCCCCTCTTCTGACCTCCCTACAACTACACTCCAGGGCATTTCAGAGCCACCACAAAATCCAAACCCTCATCTCTCCCTGAAACCTGCGCCCCCTCGGCTCTTTCAGTCGTGCAGATAAGAGAACTCGGCGGGGTCCTTCACCAGGAGCGCCAGAGTCCCGCCGCGCCACCTTCAAGATCTAGCAACACTCATCACTCCTGTCCCTCGGTCCTCTCCGCCAGCTCTACCGCAGGCTGCTGGACACTGAGCAGCCTCTGAAGTGCTTCAAAACCCTCACTCGGGGCGCTCTCCCAGCTCCCGCGGACCCGGGGAGCCGGGCTGCAGGCCGGTGCTGGCGGCCCGACTCGGGGTCCGGGACGCGGGCGGCGGCGTCGCAGCACTCACCGCGGGGCGCGTCCGCTCGGCCGCCGCCATGGGCCCGCGGGACGGCGAGGTGCGCGGCGGCGCGTCGCAGAGTCCCATCCGCGCCTGCACGCACGCGAAGCCTCCGGCCGCACCGCCCAGGCGACCAGGAGAGGCTGCCAGGGCCGGCCAAGGCCGCGAGAGCTCTGCCGCGGCGCAAGAAGTCCCGCCGGACGCACTGCGCGCTCGCGGAAGCGCCGCCTCGGCTAATTAGCCCAGGCGCGCGCGGTGTTCCGGGTAGTCAGTGCCCGCCCGAGCTGGCGGAGCGCAGGGGCAAACCCCGGAGGAAGCCGGCCGGGCGGGACGGAGATCGGGACGGAACCCGGAGGAAGCCGGCAAGGCCGGACGGAGATCGGAGCGGAGCCGGGAGGAAGCCGGCCGGGCGGGACGGAGATCGGGACGGAACCCGGAGGAAGCCGGCAAGGCCGGACGGAGATCGGGGCGGAGCCCGGAGGAAGTCGGCCGAGAAGGACGGAGATCCGCACGGAGCCCGGAGGAAGCCGGCAAGGCCGGACGGAGATCGGGGCGGAGCCCGAGGACCGGGCCAGGGCGGGCTGTGGCGGGGCGCTGGCTTACCCCTGGGTCTGGGGCGTGAGGCGTAGACGCCACACAGGTCGCGAGGGAGTCCGAGTGCTTATCATTTGTTCCCCTTGGTTTTCTTGTATGTGCGGAGGGCACCAGGAAGAAAACTTGGAAGGCGATTCTCAATGATTTTGCCTCCATACGATTCCAGGATAAAAACGAGATGTGAGGGCGACATCCCCTGTGGCTTGGGGTTAGAGTCCCGCGGCCAAACGACGGAGTGCTGCGGGCGGCGTGCTGACGGCGACAGCGGACCCGACTGAGCGCCTTAGGTTCCTGTCCACGGCTGCGGCGGGACGGTAGCTCTGAAGAACAATGGGAATGGCCACTTTGAAAAAAAAAGTTCTAGGTCAATAGATATCCAAGGGGCTGGGGTGGTGGCTCAGCGGTAGAGCGCTCGCCTAGCACGCATGAGGCACTGGGTTCGATCCTCAGCACCACATACAAAGATAAATAAAAATAAAAACAAAGTTATATTTAAAAAAAAATAGATATCCAGCTAGTAAGTTTGATTTGCACCTCTGCTCTTAAACATGCAGAAAAAATGATTTCAGGCGTAAAAAGCTTATATGGGAAGAAGACTTACCCTTCTTTACAGGGTGGTCATGGAGACAATGTGTTAGTGATAGGATAGAGCAAGATTTCCCCAGCAAAAACACAGGCATCACCACACGTTCACCAGCAACATCAGAGCAGTGGGCTTCTGTTACCACGCATGCCATAGAAGATTCTGTGACAAGTCACACAGATAGGACGATATTGAGGTTTCTGTAAGTGAATATGTATACACTATATTTAATGGCTTCTACGAATTAAGGAAAGGTTTCATATAAAAAACTAATAAAACTCGTAATAGTCATTTTACATTTGAATTACAAAAGATAGATGACAAATATGAAAAGAAAAATGCATTTAAACTGGGCAGTAAGAAAACTGCATTAAAGTAAACTAGAACTTTTGATGAAAGTCACATTTTCAGTGTGGTTAACACTAAAAAGGTCAGTAAATAGTAAAAACTAACAGTGGGTGTGAAGACTGGAAAAAGTGTCCTGGAGATGTGTGGCATTTGTTATGTCTCCACAAGATTCATATGTTGAAGTCATCACCCACAATGTGACCTGTTGGGTTGTAGGGAATTTAAGGAAGAACTGAAGGTTAAATGAGGCCATAGGCATGAGCCCCAATTCAGTGGCCGCTGCCCTTAATAGAAGAGATCCTAGGAATGTACCCACACAGAGGGAAGGCTGTGGGAGGACCCAGCAAGAAGGGAGTCTCCTACTACACAAGGAGAGAGGCCTCAGGAGAAACCATGTCTGTTGGCAGCTTGATCTTAGACGTCCTACCTCTGCAGCTGAGAAAATAAAATTTTGTTATTTAAGGCTTCCTGTCTCTGGTTTTTTAATGGCAGCCCATACAAACTAAATGGCATTATATAGTAATCTAAAAATTTTCAGCCTTGTGCAAAACAAATTCTTTTCAACATTACATAGTCCAGGTAGACGAGTGCATTTAAACTCACAGGCAGGTGTCTGTATAGTAGCAAAACCTAACTGCCCAAAACTGGAAAGCAGATAGACAAAAACCTCTGAAAGGAGAATGCAGAACAGTATTCTATTCAGGTATTTATGTCAGAATAATATACAAAACTGAAAAATAAAGAACTTAATAAACATGCATGTTGGGCAAGTGATTTAAGGCATGTAGTAATCATTATTTGGTTCCATTTGTATGAAGTTTCCAAACAGACAAAACTGAACTACATAGATGCATATTTAAAACATTGACGTTAAAACTATCAATAAAAACAAGGAAATGCTTACTTGGGATATAAGAAAATAAATTTTGGTTTGGTAAGTGAACTGACAAAGTACATGGGGCTCCTAGGATGCTATGACTTATGCACCTGAACAAGAGTTAAGCAGATGCTAACTTTAGAAATAGTTATTAAGCTGGCCAGGTAATTTTGTTTTCTGTATACAAGTTATTTATCAAAATTAAAGGGTAAATAAATAGGATTTATAAGAAAAGTTGGTCTGTTATCAAAATAAGAAAAAGATTTATAATAATTTAATAACTAAAAATATTATTTAAAAATCTACTGCCAATATTATAAAAACTCTACTGCCAATTTGAGCAAACCTTTACAAAAATAATTCTGGACAAATATAGCTATACAATTTTTAATGTTAAATATCTCATATTGCTAATTTAGAAAGTTGAGATGATATCAATATTTCACAGAATATTAGAGGTATATTATGAAATGGAGTCATAGAGGAAGAAGTATTAATTGTAACAAAGTGTTAATTTAAAAATACATATTATAAAATTAGTCAAAGAAAGACCAAAGAATTGTAATAGAAGTAAACAAATCATTAAAATTTAGTTTTAGCACTGTGTTATTCAGCTTTTGGTCACCGTGACCAAAATTCCTGACAAAAGGAGGAAAAGTTTATTTTGGCTCATGGTTTTAAAGGTTTACTCTAGGGTGGGTCAGCTCCCTTTCTCCACTGCCCAGGGTGAGGCCAGCTGTCATGGTGGCAAGGCATGCCAGGCGGAGCAAAGGAAAGGGGAGGAGCCTGAGGGACTACACTTCTGGGGCATAGTCACAGGGACCCAACTTCTCCTACCACGCCCCACCTGCCTACAGCTATCTCCCAGTCTGTTCAAATTAGATGAGCTGATTAGGTTACAGCCCGCGGGATCATATAATTTTGCCTCTTAATATTTCTGCACTAACTTAAGGAGCTTTGGGGGGATACCACATATCCAAACCAAAACAAGTGCATTTTCTCAAAAACTGGTAAATCACTTGGTTACCACCACATTCTGGAACACGTGGTGTAACTACTCAACTCACTCTTCGCACAGTGTTGAGGGCCACTCAGTCACAGCCAGACCACATGGAACTCACAGCTGGTGGCCGTTAATCTCCAGTTAGAACCCTCCATGGGAGATCTGCTCTGATTACACCCTAGACCAAAATAAAGGCCTCAGTCCCCAGGTCCACCTCTCTCTCTGGCTGTCCACATGCTGGTCAGTCCCTTCTGTACTGTCTTGCCAAACAAATGTAAAAATAAAGGAATGAAGGGAAGATAACTGCTTCCAATAACTGGAGAATAGGCTCAAATGAGAAAGTAATAAAATCCCCAATCCTGTGTTTGGTTCTGGAATAAAAAAAAAAAAAAAAACTATAAAAGACACTGATAGAAAAGTTTTAAAATATGAGCATAGTGTGTAAATTAAATAATTCTATCGAATGAATGCTGACTTTTCTAAATTTGAAGATTGTACTCAGGTCATGGAGAATAATACCCATTTATTTTTAAAAAGCACAACAAATTATTCATTGCCAAAGGGTACAATGTTCCCATCTTACCATAATGGTGTTCAAAAGATAATATATATTATCAAAAATAAGATAGGTTATGCATACATAATAGACAAAGAAAAGTTGTTCTGTTATGAAAATAAGAAAAAAGAAGATATATCATCATGTTGTATATGAAATTAAGAATAAAACTTAGGAAGACAAAAAATATATGCACAAAACTATATGCATCTAAGGATACAAGAGAAGGTCTATTCTGTAGTTTTATAAATAACATCTACAAAGGTGTTTTGGCAGGTTTCATAACCCATGGTCCATTGTTAACATATTCCCATAAGATTAAAACAAAAGTACAGTGGCCATGCATGGAACTTGTACTCAGTGTTAAACTGGATATCAGACTTCAGACATTAAGGAAAGAAAATAAGCATACAATATTTGGAAAAGAAGAAGTAGGTATGTCCTCCTACACCAAATAAAATATTTCCTTAAAACTATTTTTATTTTGAGTCCAAACATGAACAGTCAATTTTCAACTTCAGCCTACCTGAAGCCCTTGTACTTCCTCTTATTGCCTTAGGACAGATTGCTTTCTAGTCTACAATGGTATTTATTTCAACAATGCAATGTTTATTGCCTTTTTCATAAGTATACAGTGACTTCCAGAAGGGCAAACTTATATTTTGTTCACCAATATAATCCATGTGCCTAGAAACATACCGGAAACCCATAAACTACCCAATAAATATTAGTCAAAATACTGAACAAATATGATAACATGAGAGCTCAGGAGAAATGTTCTAATTATAATCACATTTTTTCCTGCTTTTGAGGAAGAATTGCTTTGGAAACATAGCCTCTAGATCAGCTAAGAATCTGGGATAAACATTTGATTGGCATCCATCTCACTTGTTAGATTTCGGGTTTCTCTTCTCATCTTTCATGTGGATTTTGTTGATTTCAAAAGTTCACTTTTATTGCTGGGCATGGATTTCTCCTGTAATCCCAGCGACTCAGGAGACTGAAGCAGGAGGATCAAGAATTCAAAGCCAGCCCTAAGCAAATCAGTGAGACCCTGTCTCTAATAAAATATATTTTAAAAGGTCTGGGGGATGTTTCTCAGTGGATAAGTACTCCTGGGTTTAATCCTTGGTACCAAAAAAGAAAAAAAAAGTACACTTTCCTTAATTGTCTCTGAAATTCCTGTTGGATATATTTTTAAATTGTTTTAATAGCTGTCAGTGTTCTCCACAATCCCAAGTGCTCCTCAGAGATCTTCTGCAGTCCCCTAGAAGATGCTCTCACTGCACTCCCAGGTGACATGATAATAACTCCCAGCAAGGAGGAGAGGTCTTGCAGTCCCAGGCCTTTATCTGAGGTTCATGTGTCTCACCCACACACTTGACACATGCTGCCTCCGCATCCCTGTCTTGAGAGGAAATCCACATGTGGTAAGTAGCTTTTCTCTTTTCTCTTTGGGGAAGTATCAGATTCTCAGAAAGTATTTTTCTCAGGAAATCTAAGATTAACTAGTATTTTTTTTTACTTTATTTTTTACTGGGGAATTGAACTCAGGACACTTGAACATTGAGCCACATTTCCAGCCCAATTTTGTATTTTATTTAGCAACAAGATCTCACTGAGTTGCATAGCACTTTGCTTTTGCTGAGGCTGGCTTTGAACTTGCAATCCTCCTGCCTCAGCCTCCCAAGGTGCTGGAATTACAGGTGTGTGCCACCATGCCCCGCTGATAGATTAACTCGTCTTAAAAATGCTTTGCCTTGGGCTGGGATTGTGGCTCAGTGGTAGAGCCCTCGCCTAGCACGGGCGGGACCCGGGTTCCATCCTCAGCACCACATAAAAATAAAGGCATTGTGTTAAAAAAATGTTTTGCCTTTCTGAGATTGGAAACAAAAACCTTAGGTAGATAACAGAAGTCAGATGACAGATTAGTGATAGATGATACATGGACGGTGAATGATGCATAGATGATAGGTGTTACATAAATGATGGATGATGCATAGATGATGATAGGTGATAGGTATAAATGATACATAGATGATAGATAAAGGATTGATGAATCCCCGAACACATTCAAGAAGCAAATGCTAGGGGAGGAGAGGCATGTGGCCACTCCAGTGAGCTCTTAGGGCTGCCTGGCATCTCCCTTCTCTCCTCTCAGATTCTTTCAGAAACTGCTCCCTCTTCTCACTCAACACATGGCCTCTAACAGGGCTCTGGCTGAAGCCCTGGGGATGCAGGCACGCTTCAAGGAAGGAGATAGGGGGTGAGCTCCCACTTTGAGCAGACATGGAGTGCCTGTGTGGGAGCGGCTGCAGGTGTGTGGGTAGATCACACTCAAGGTTCAATCCCCAGAGTTCATCGGCTTCTGCTGTTTCCTCTGCTGGACCCTGAATCTCTTGATAAATTCATTTCTGCCTTTAGTAGTGAATGGCCCAATGAATTAAGAAAAAATTCAGTGTAGATGAGAACGGTGGGTACTGTTCCTGGTCAATGCAAGTAAGTCATAGCCTATGATATGCTATCTTAGACTTTTCCCCTGACTTGACGAGTCTGGTCCTCATGGCCCGGGCCAGTGGCTCCATGGTCCTTGTCCTGCACAGACACCGGCAGCCAGTCCAGACCTTCACAGCCATGTCCTCTGCCCTCAACCTTTCCACAAGGCCAGAGCCACATGCACCCTCCTGGTCCTGGTGAGCTCCTTTGTATTCAGTCTACACTATTTTGACAGGTGGGTGATTCTAGCTGCAAATGAAGGGCAATGGGTCGTGAACGGCTCTGTGCTGGTGGCCTCATGTTTCCCAACACTGAGCCCTTTGTGTCATCGTCAGTGACACCTGCATGTCTCAGTTTTTGTATTCTTGTTAGAGAAGTATGAATCTGTTTTCTTGGTAAATCATTCATTTCAATATTTGTTAAGATTAGGAAAGTGCTAGAATTTGTGATACCAGGAAAATATCAGGACAATATTGTCCTCGCCCAAACAAACCTGTCACATAGTGAATTTTACAAAGAAAAGTCTGAATATCCTCTTTGAGGAAATTCAGAGGAAAAGTTCATGGAATTCTTAAATACTGTGAATAGAAGGAGGTTTCTATATTTAGAGAATTTTAGGAAATCTCTTACTTTATGTCTTAAGATACATGGAAGGTGTTTTTTAAAAATATTTTTTGAATCATATGATTAGAATATTTTTTTTTCATTTTTTGTGGTACTATGGATTGATCCCAGGGCCTCTCTACTAGGAGCTACACTCCTTCTTTATTTTTTATTTTGAGACAGGAGCACACTAAGTTACTGAGGCCAGCCTTGAACTAGTGATCCTCCTGTCTCTACCTCCCTGCTCTCCCAGTGCCCAGCTTGGGTCCAGTTCTCTCTGCTCGCGGGGAAATCACTTTTAATCATTTGAAGTTGGCTCAAATGGTTGGGTGAAATCCTTTATGCTCAGAGTTTATAGAAATAGGGTGAGAATCAGATTTAAGAATGGAACAAGGAAGCTGATAGAAGTTCTGGGTGACCCTTAGGACAGCACCCACCTTTCTTTCACTTTTTCCTCTTCAGCTTCCACATATGACAGAAAATATACGACCCTTGATCTTCTGAGTTTGACTTAATTTGCTTAACATGATGGTCTCTAGTTCTATTAATTTCCAGCAATGGTTTCTTTGCATATTCCACCTAAAAATATAAACAAATATCCACATTAAATAGTAAATATTAGTCTCGTGAGCTATTGATATTGACTTTTCTTTTTTTTTTAAGAGAGAGAGAGAGAATTTTTTAATATTTATTTTTTAGTTTTCGGTGGACACAACATCTTTATTTTATTTGTGTGTGGGCTGAGGATGGAACCCAGTGCCCTGCGGATGCCAGGCGAGCCGTTACTGCTTGAGCCACGTCCCCAGCCCACTGACTTATTTTTTCAAATTAACCTTTCTCTTATTTTTAAAAGACTTTCTTGGAGTCTTAGTTGATATTCCAGAAGGGATTACATCTCTTTTTGTCACTTAGTTTGCCCTGTTTTCTTTTGAATAGTAAATGGCACCCCATAATCCCATAGCACTCACATTACTGCGACCTTCTCCTGTGTTTATGTGGTCATCAAAGAGTTAGAATCCATGTTAGCTGCCTGGCATGGTAGCACATGCCTGTAATCCCAGTGACTTGGGAGCCTGAGGCAGGAGGATTGTGAATTCAAAGCCAGCCTCTGCAACTTAATGAGGCACTTAGCAACTCAGCAAGACACTGTTTCTAAATAAAATATTTTAAAAAGGGCTGGTGATGTGGCTCAGTGGTAGAGCATGCCTGGGTTTAATCTTCATTAACAAGAAAAAAATCATGTTAGCTTTGACACATGTAATTGCACCTATTAGCACCTGAAATGATGTAATAGTATCAATCATTATTTTTTTTTGTTCTTGTAACATTTGATTGGAACATTCTAGCCTGACCATAACTGCCGGATGACCAGCACCCAGGTAGAGCATATTCCTGCTTGGAGGTGTGAAACTGACGGGGAAAATAAAAAGTCAGAAAATAATAAGAAATCAAAGACAATAGGCAGAGTATAGTTTTAAAAGCAGGGTGCCTGGTGGGTTTTCCAACCCTGACAGGAACTGTAACTGAACAGCAAAAAAGGTCCCAATCCTTTATTTAAAGGGAAATACATCAAAAGGTTTCAGTGTGGCAGGCTTCTTGAAGAAAACAGGATATGGATGAGAAAACAAGTTGTTTGGGGCTTTAAATGTTACACCCATCTCTGGGAGGCTGCGTTGAACCTAGGACTGTGAGCTAAGGCAGAGCACCAGCATGATCTGGGCTTTCTTAAACTGGGGAATTTCAACCAGGAGTTCCCAGAAAAATAGCCTCTCTGCTTTATAATGGCTCAAACAAACCCACAATTTATACAAAGCTTCCAATCCATAACTAACTCCCTTCAAATTGTGAAATTAGTTCCCTTCAGATATCTGCACATTCTGGTGTTGCAGCCTCTATGGGATCATGAGTTTGGGAATTATTGTGCTTCTTGAACACAGTGCTATGCCATCCAGAAGCGGAAGCAGCAGATGGAGAACTATGAGGGAAGAAGGAAGAAGGATATCAGACAGAACTGAAATTCATTTCTATTTATTCACAGCTGATGGCTGTAATTGGGTATTCATTCAGAAAAGAGATATTGGCAATGAATACCTGGTTCAGCTGATTGAAACCACTTTATTCTGGTCCTAGAGGTCCTTGTCAACTCTGGGAAATCTAATTCTTTCCCATTTGGCACTTTCCTTAATCATAAGAACTCAAATATTAAATGAAGTTAATCTAAAGAGTTGATTGACAGATGTAGGTTCATCCTGCTTGTCTGGAACTTTGCCATAGACGAGAATTTCCTCATTTACATGAAGCATCTGTCTACATTCAAGTCCTGCTGCTTGAAAATGAGATTTTTTCCCCCTCTGTAAACCTGAGTTGGAGGTTTTGTTCTCCCTATCGTGCTTTCCCTTGGGATTTCAAGGATCCTTCCAGGAAGCGGGCAGCATATTACTAATCTGCAGAATGTTCTTCTACTTCTAACCAGAAGCATGGCCTCACGCTATTTCACTAACAACAGCTGACAAGGCTAAAGCCTTCCCTATGATCCAGGTTCTACTTAAGAAATACCAATTCTTATTTTCACTCATTTCTCACTCTTTCTTTGTGATCTCTGACACCAATGAACTCAGAATCACCCAAGAATATAGGCACAGTGGTGCACACCTGAAATCCCACAACTCCGGAGGCTGAGGCAAAAGGATTGGAAGTTCAAGGCCAGTGTGGGCAACTTAGTGAGAACTTATCTCAAAACAAAAAGATCTATGGAAGTAGCCCAGTGGGGGAGAGCCCCTGGGTTCGATTCCCAGTGCCACACACATGAAACTTTCCAGGGAAATCAGTATCAATACAAATGCTTGGGTCTTGTCCCCCTGAAGCAAGGTAAGTCCCCAGTGTCCTTATTTCTCCAGTGATTCTGATGCACCTCCAAAGTCTGAGAACATCCTGATGCAATAGAAAGAAGTGCCAAGATTAAGGGAGTACCCTGTGTCAGGCACAGCAACTTGAGATCTGGCAATTCTGCTAAGAAGAAAATTATACCAAGAGAAGAGTAAGCCGCCGCTGAGCAGCAACCTGTCCATCCAGCTTACTGGACAGCATTGAAACCCAATGACCTGATGATTTGTCAAATTAAAAAAACACAGACACATTTCAAATCTATATGGCTTAATTGTTTTCTTGTGTGCAGTTGTAGGATAATGAAATAATCTAAATAAAATAGTGAAATAAAGACATTTCCGTGTTTATATTACCATAAAAGAATTTGCACCTTTTTACATACTGCCTATATATTGTAAATAACTTGAGATGTAGTCTCATTTACATGACAGGAAATACTTACAGGTTTAAAAAATAACAAATATCATGGTCCTAAAACCAGAGGTGAAAACTTTAAATACAAAATATGTTTTAAGTCATGTTAAACTCTGTTAATTACTACTCGTGAGAGGAAACCAAGATCTGATTTCATGAAACGAGGCACAAAAGAGCCCTTGCTGCTTCGGTGTGATTTTAGTTGAATTTTTTCTTTTAAAAATGACTTAATTTTAATTATGTGGATATTAGAATAATAAGATGGTCTGTTATATTGAAGTATCATTTGAGAAGAGTACTAACTTTGCAGTTTGTATTCTATCTATTCAGATGTGAGAAACTATGGAGTATTTTTTTCTCACCTAATTCTTTTGACAGGACCCCTAGAGAAAGCGCAGTGACCAGACACTGCCCAGAAGTGGGCCCCCCTCCCTCCCTGATCCTGCTTTTTTTCCTGCAGAGAACAGGAAAGCTTTTTCAGAAAAGCAAAAGCTTTGATTTCGCTCAGGATTTGATATCCTGCCCAGACATATAGCCACAAAACTTGAGAACATGGTGTTCCCATGCTGACAAGGAACCAGTAAGAGAGCCAGGTGCACCACCACTCAGAAAATGAGGCTGTCACAGTGTGCTGAGGCAGGAGAAGGGCAAGTTTAAATCCAGCCTCAGCAATTTAGTGAGGCCCCAAGCAATTCAGAAAGACCCTGTCTCTAATAAAATATATATATATATATATATATATATATATATATATATTGGCTGGAAATGTTGCTCAGTGGTTAGCACCCTGACTCAATCCCTGATAGATAGATAGATAGATAGATATATGCTGATACTTTGCCCCTCCCCAAATCCATCCTATTGTAATAGGGTCCACTTTATACTTCAAGTGTAAACTTTGCTGCTTGATCCCCCAAATTGTTTACTTTAAAACTGACATGGTTTTCTTCTCCCTTCACCCTTTCTTCTCCTTGTCCCCCTCCTTCACAACAGGGGAAAACCAGACTAACATTTTTCCTGTTCCAGGGTAGATTATCATGTCTTTCACTACCCAGAAGAGTGTCACTGTCCACAAGAATAAAGAAACCCCAAATCTGGGAACTAGAGAGTGATCCTCTCAAGGACACTGGTGTGCACTTAGTAATCACATCTATTTGGATCCCATCCCTTGTATTCCTCTTTTAAAAGCCCTGTGCTAGCTGCTGCCATATGGAGTTTTCTCAGGCCCGCAGAGGAGCCTGACAGCACCCAGCTGATGTGACTGCGCCTTCAGGAGGTTCAGGGGTCACGTTCAGCATGAACAGCCAGGCCAGGACACCCACAGCAAGGAAGAGCATGGGAGAGCTGCCAAGGCCCCGGTGGAAGCCCAGGACCTGGCTGTCTATGACTCTGAATGCCCAGCAAGCAGTTCAGGGATTGATGACAGTGGAGAGGGCAGCTCCTTTGCAGGATGACATGAGCAAGATATGGGCAGGATGTACAGAAGGTGTTACAGGCAGTTGGAGTTGATGTCACACAAGCTCTTCTTGCAAGAATATTGTTTGAAATAAATACAGATGCTTCTCTCAAAGCCGTTAAAGAAAAATTGAGCATATTTGAAAAATACAAACGAAAAGGCACAATCTTCATTGCAAATATTCTCAGCAATTTCTGCCTTTGTTTCAACAGTGGGACATAGATGTACAGGAAACTGAGGGAAAAGAAGAGAAACTTAGCTAATATATTTCAAGATGAAAAAAAAAAAAAGCTTTTTTTTCCTTTTTTCCCCTCCAAGCTAGAATTGTTCAGTGCAAGAAAATTAAAGAAATTGAAAATTTATATGCGTATCAAGGACCTGGGGGAGTATCTTGAAAGTCTTGTTGTCAGTGAACAAAATAAAGTTTAAAACAATGGCTGAGTTGCAGGGAAAAATTATGACAGAAACTCAACAAGAGGTGGCAGTTGCTGAAAACTCACTTCAATCCGTTATACTGATGGCTCTGAAGAAAAAGCTCAAACCTAAGTTATATGATACAAATATAACATTATCTACACTAATAAAAATCCTAGTATTATTCAGTTCATGTTATTTGCCGTTTTGTTAAACACAGGAATTCCTCTGTTAACCACCAAATGAACCCTAAACCATTTTATAAGTATCAGCAGTTACAAAGTCACACACATCAAACTTGCAGCCCTTTAGCAGTGATGGTGATTTCTTTACCCTAATACTTTCAATCACATTTTAATAAAGATGATTCACTTAAAGATAAATAAAAACCCTGTGTTCCTCCTGCAGAGAACAGTCCATCACTACAGCTTAGGGAACAAAAGTAACCGTGTTTCACCTTTACTAGCAAAGCAATAAAAGTTTTCCTTTTGCTCAAAACCTTGTGCTCATTATTGACAATGGCGACAAGGTCCAAGCCTTCTGTATCTCTGTATTGAAATACCAAGATCTGCCACAGTTGGATATTTAATAGATTCTAAAACTATGTTCAAAAGTGAAATCCTAATGTTCCCTTCTAAGCTCCTCCATTTGTTCCACCTCGGGAGCAACTTTCCACCTGCAGTCCCCCTGTAACTGAAGAGAAGCCAGACAATATTCATTAGATCTGGATTCTGAGCGAACTCATTTTGTATCTGAGTGATAATTTGGCGCCTCTTCTGGGGCAGGTGGAGAGCAGAAATCCTATCACCCAGTTGGCCAATAAAGGTGCAAGGTGGGCGGCCCCTGGCACTACCTCCTAGGCCTCTCGGCTGGGAATCCCGGCCTGGCTGTGGCTTTCTGTGGGGATTCCTGTGGTCAGAAGGCCCGTGAAGCGGCCCCGGCAGGAAGGCGCAGGAACGTGGTTTAGGCACCCAGAGATCGACTCAGGCCTCCTGCAGGCTAAGCAGGCTTGACGGAACCCAGGGCTTCCCACCAGCTGCACCCCGAGTCCTGAAGGAGGTCTTAAAACTCCTCAGCCAGAGGGAGGAGGGGATGGCAGTGAGGCGCTCCGAGCCGCCCTAAGCAGCACTTGGCATCCCCTGGTTCACAGGGACCCTCGATGCTGTTCAAAGGTGCGCCTTACTATTTCCAGGGCCTGCTTCCTGGGCTCACCTTCAGGCTTTGCCACCGCCTGGCACTGAGACAGTCTTCTGAATCCAGCCCTCTTGGTCTTTGGTTTCCTTCTCTGTAAAATGGCCTGATCACTGCGCTTTCTCTAGGGGTCCTGTCAAGAGAAGGGAGAGGTGAGACTTGGATGAGAACATTGAATGCGTTGCAGCAGGGAGTGCTCGGTTTCTAGTGTCCAAGAAGGACTTTGCCCTGGTCATGTCTGGTGAGCAGGTTGAGTGCAAGGGGAATGGGACTTCTGAGAATCCTCACATCCACACCGTACGAATGGGCCGATCCTTGGGAAGAGTTGTGCACCTGCGCAGAGACTTCAGTGTCCTTTCTGGCGTGCCCCTCTCCGTGCTGCGACCTGAAGCGAGTCCATCACTACAGGCTCCTTCATCTTTTGGGGTTTAGGACCAGAATGTTAATCCTTCCCTCCCTGGCTTGAGGGTATCCGAGAGGGCACTTGTGTGATGTGAGCGATTCTGAATCTCTGCCGTGGTTGGCGCTTCACTACCGACGCCCTGCACTTAGACCCTCAGTCCCTGATGTAAGTGGAGGCCATCCAGGGACCTATAGGAAAATAGAGCTGGTGCAGAGGCCCCAGACAGCATGCACGGTGATGGCCACAATTTGTACAAAGATGGATCCTATCCTCCCACCTCCATCTATCCCTAACAGCAGCCCCAAAAGCGGACTCCGCCCCAGGTCTGGTCTCCCCTGGGAGAGCATATGCCTTCCGCAGTCACACCCCCAACTCCGAATAACCCGGAGACGCCAGCCTCCAGGGCCAGCGTGGGTCCAGCACCGCCGCTGCACAGGCAGGCCTTTGGATCAGGTATTGTGCGTCCTACAGGCCTGAGCTGACCGGAAGGTTCTCACACGCTGGGCATGGCGCTAAGGAAATGATGTCCTGAGGATCAAGACAGGACAGACTCCTGGGGCCTCCCTGGACAAAGCTCCATCCACAGAAGTCCTTGTGCTAAGGGAGCCTCCTGGGGAGGAATGACGCTGGCATCTGTCCCCGACCTGACCTGCCACTGTCCCTTTCTCCAGCCCCTGCGGGGGGGGGGGGGCCTGCCCAATGGCGGTATGCAGGAGCCCCGCCTGTCCTGCCTTGGACTGGGGTTGACAGCCTTTTCCAGTGGGACTTGTGCCCCTGCAGAGGGAGGTCGTGTCCTGGGAATCTCCGTCTCCCTCCCTCCCTGATCCGGACTCCCAGAAGGGGGCCCCCTCCCTCCCTGATCCGGACTCCCAGAAGTGGGGGCCCCCTCCCTCCCTGATCCGGACTCCCAGAAGGGGGCCCCCTCCCTCCCTGATCCGGACTCCCAGAAGGGGCCCCCTCCCTCCCTGATCCGGACTCCCAGAAGGGGGCCCCCTCCCTCCCTGATCCGGACTCCCAGAAGTGGGGGCCCCCTCCCTCCCTGATCCGGACTCCCAGAAGTGGGCCCCCTCCCTCCCTGATCCGGACTCCCAGAAGGGGCCCCCTCCCTCCCTGATCCGGACTCCCAGAAGTGGGGGCCCCCTCCCTCCCTGATCCGGACTCCCAGAAGTGGGCCCCCTCCCTCCCTGATCCGGACTCCCAGAAGGGGGCCCCCTCCCTCCCTGATCCGGACTCCCAGAAGGGGCCCCCTCCCTCCCTGATCCGGACTCCCAGAAGGGGGCCCCCTCCCTCCCTGATCCGGACTCCCAGAAGTGGGGGCCCCCTCCCTCCCTGATCCGGACTCCCAGAAGTGGGCCCCCTCCCTCCCTGATCCGGACTCCCAGAAGGGGCCCCCTCCCTCCCTGATCCGGACTCCCAGAAGGGGCCCCCTCCCTCCCTGATCCGGACTCCCAGAAGGGGCCCCCTCCCTCCCTGATCCGGACTCCCAGAAGGGGCCCCCTCCCTCCCTGATCCGGACTCCCAGAAGGGGCCCCCTCCCTCCCTGATCCGGACTCCCAGAAGGGGGCCATCTGGACAAGGGTCCTTAATCCAGGCCGGGAGGATGGGACCCTGTAGAGCCAGGTGAGTGAGGTCAGGGCCAAGCCCAAGATAGCGTTCCTGGCGGGCATGGTGGTCAGCGTTGTCCTGTGAGCAGAGAGCAGGGCAGGAGCCACCGAGTAGCAACACAGGAGGCGAGCCTGAGGCAGGTGGGAAGCACAGGTTTAAGGGGAGGAGGGAGGTGCTCAGGCTTCTTCTAACAGGCTCCGGGGCTGCAGGAGGAAAGCAAAGGGGGGTGAAGACTGACTCTTCAGCGGTCAAATAGCCACATTTTCATGATAAAAATCTAATGGTCCATATTTTTTCTGTTTTATTTTTTGATTGAATTTTATTTGCAATATATTTAGTTGAGGGTGTTTCGATTCTCACCCTATGAATCAGCAGAATAGTTCTGTGATAACTCCTCAGGTGTACTCACTGGAGGGGGATGAGCCCAGCTCACCCTGCGACCTGCCCTCCTCTGCCTTTGTGGTAGTCTGGACACTGTTTTGTTGACCTCTTAAAATGAGTTGGGAAGTCTTCCTTCTGTTCTCTCAAATAATGTATTATTATGCTGTTATTTTTGTTTACATTTTTTTTTTTTGAGAGAGAGAGAATTTTTAAAATCTATTTTTTTTTCTAGTTTTCGGCGGACACAACATCTTTGTATGTGGTGCTGAGGCTCGAACCCGGGCCGCACACCTGCCAGGCGAGCACGCTACCGCTTGAGCCACATCCCCAGTCCATGCTGTTATTTTTTTAAAAAAATGTTTAGTAGAATTCACCAGTGAAAAGTACTTAGGCCTTTGATTATTTCTGGGCAAAAATGTTTTCAATTAGTTTCTTAAATATATATAGGCTATTCAAGTTTTTTGTTTGTTTGTTTTCTTAAGTTATTTTTGAAGAAATATGTACATTTCACATAATTTGGTAAAACTCTTGACACACAAAATTACTTAATGTTTTTAATAATCGATTGTCTCAATCTTTCCTTCATCATTGTGTTTTATTCATCTCTGTCAGTCCTACTAGGTTATCACTTTAAAAATCTTTATAAAACTGATTTAAGCACTTATAATTAATAACCTACTACACATTTGACATTTTTTATTTTAAGCCTCATGAGGTGACAAATGCCTAGTATTCCCAGCTAGTCTGGAGGCCACGGCAGAAAGATCCTGAGTTTGAATTAAAAAAAAAAAGTTCAAGGTACAATAAACATTGTTCACTCTAGTAAATGTGGAAAATACAGGTTAATATAAAGGTTTTTAAAATCAACCAAAATCATATAACCAGTTGAAAATGCCATTAAATATTAAAAGCATATATTCATGCTCATTACAATTACATTTATTGGTTGTATAACATGATTTTTAAACTCATTTTTACATTAACATTTCTTGGTGTGGTGTGGGACTTAAACCCAGGGGCACACACATGCTAGGCAAGTGTTCTGCCACTGAACCACACCTTCAGCCCCTAGATTATGAACATTTTACCATTATTAAAGTGTAATACTCCATTTTTATAGGTCTTTATTTTCCACTCATATTTTGAATATAAACGTGAAACTATATTAAAGTAGACAGATGGTGAAGTTGGAGTCACATAAAGTGATGGTGTTATACTTCTGTAATCCCAGTGGCTCAGGAGGCTAAAGCAGGAAGATTACAAGTTTAAAACCAAGCCCTAAACAACTAGTGAGACCCTATCTCAAAATGAAAACTAAAAAGGGCTGGGGATGTAACTCAGTGGTAAAGCACCTATGGGTTTAATACATGCTACCAAAAACAAAACAAAATTCCCTCTGATGGCTTTAAGGAGACTCATCTATTCATGGGTTGTAAATGTGGACACATTATTCCATAGTCAAGATGTTATTGTCTTAAAGAAGGCCAGAGAAGCACTGGCACATCTAAGTTTATGTTTAATCTAGGTTATAGCTCCCCATTCTTCATCGGTCATGAGAAAGTCCAGACCTCATTTTATAACCATGAAGAACTGAAATATGCCAATAATTAAAATGAGCAAGAAACAAATTTTAGAGACTTCAGAAAGGAATACAATTCTTTAATACTTTGATTTTATCCCAGTGAAATCTGTGTTGTGTTGTACTTATGACCCTCAGAACTGTTAAATAATGAGTTTGTGTTGCTTAAGTCATACTTTATAAGGACAGCAATAGAAAATTAATACATAAATATTATTCTGTTTACATTACTTTCTAATATGCAAAAATATGTCTAAGTTCCTGTTGTACATTTCCTGCCACATCCTGAAAATAACCTCTTCCCTAAGGGACCCAGTTTCCTTTAATTTAAAAATTATATTTTGGAGCTGGGGTTGTGGCTCAGTGGTACAGTGCTTGCCTAGCATGTGTGAGGCCCTGGGTTCGATCCTCAGCACCACATAAAAATAAATAAATAAAATAAAGGTATTGTGTCATTCTACAACTAAAAAATACTCAAAAATAAATAATTAAATAAAAATTATATTTCAAGCTGGGCAAAATGGTGCATTCCTGTAATCCCAGCAGCTTGGATGGCTGGGACAGGAGGATGAGAGTTAAAAGCCAGCCTCTGCAAATGCGAGGCACTAAGCAACTCAGTGAAACCCTGTCTCTAAATAGAATACAAAATAGGGCTGGGAATGTGGATCAGTGGGCAAGTGCCCCTGAGTTCAATCCCCAGTATATATATATAATTTCAAACTAATAACTGGATATTAAATATGCCTATAACTACTGGAATGTAATTGCTTGCTAGGTTGTTTTAGAATAGAGGATATGTGCACATGTAAACATTTCTACATAAATTCTTCATCTGGACTTAAATGTACAAATATTTTACAAGAATGAATATTTAAAGGCAAAGATACAGTATAGTAAAAGAAAGAGAATGAAGTACCAGTACACAATAATGGAATAAATAGATAAATTTGACTTCATGAAAATTAAGCAATTCTGCCCTAGGAAAGATACTGTTAAGTAAACACAAAAGCCAAAGATTGTGAGAAAATATAGGCAATACTTGCATCCAAAAATATTAATAAAATTTCAAAACAATCATAAAAAAAACAAGTAATTTTTTTAAACAGACAAAAAAAATGAACAGACATTTCACTCAAGGTATACAGATGACACACATGAAAAAATGCAACAATGACCCATTAGGGGAAAAGAAATTAAAACCACAACAAAATACTACTGCATACCTACTGGAATGACTAAAATGAATAGTCCATGAATTAGAAAGTGTCAGGAAGGATATGAAGAACTGATAATGTGATATATTCTTGGAGGAGATGTGAAAACAAATAACCACTTGACAGGCTCTTAAAAACTTAATATTTGGACTAACTTCTAACATGAGAGTGTGAAGAGTTTTACAGACATGTTCCCAGGAAAACTGATGAAATATAAAAAATACAATTGAGAGTCTTCTGAAAATGGTCCTCAAGGTGTATACGAAATATTTATTTAGGAAACTCTAGCATTCAGTATGAAGAGCAAGAGTCAGTCTTACTTGAACCAAGACATTCTGTTCCTCCCTGCCTCCTTGCTTAGTTAGATGGAAACTCCACCTTGTGTAGCCAAGGGTGCAAGTTCCTCTTCTCCCTAGAGCCCACAGGCAGAGGACCATATTCTTGGGAGAAGCATGGTGGCAGCAATTCTCATCCTTCTCTCAGTGTGCATGTCTGGAATGAGTGATATTCAATCCCTGGTACTTCTCTGTTAAGTCACTACTAAGGCCTTTCTCCAGTTTGAACTTCCTGGTGTGGAACAAGTCTACACCACTGGCTTAAGACTTCCTCCACATTCACGGTGTTGATAAGATTTATTTGGGCTGTGATGTTTATGCCACTGAGTCAGAACAGACCTTTGATTGAATTCTTTTCCACACTAACTGCATTCATAATGCCTTTTAGTTTTGTGTCCTCTCCAGGGTTGTGGAAAGGTTGGAGGTGTGGATAAAGGTTTACCCACATTTGAAGCATCAAGACTTTTCTCTAATGTGAACTTTCTGGTGCTGAATGAGGTTGAAACGCTGGCTAAACGATTTCCCACAATCATTGCACTCATACGGCATTTCTCCAGTGTGAATCCGCCGATGTTTAACAAGGCTGGAGCTGTGGCGAAAAAATTTCCCACATTCTCTACACTCATAAGGCTTTGCTCCAGTGTGAACTCTCTGATGTTTAACTAGGCTGGAATTTTCACTAAAGAATTTCCCACATTCATTGCACTTAAAAGGCTTTTCTCCAGTATGAACTTTTTGATGTTGCATGAGACTTGAGCTTTGGCTAAAAAACTTCCCACATTTACTGCACTCATAAGGTCTTTCCCCAGTATGAACTCGCCAATGATTAATTAGACTGGACTTGTGGCTATAGAATTTCCCACATTCACTGCACTTATAAGGTCTTTCTCCAGTGTGAACTCTCTGATGCTTCATGAGGCTGGAGTTGAAACTAAAGAACTTCCCACATTCACCACATTCATAAGGCCTTACTCCAGTGTGGATTCTGTGATGCTGAACAAGTGTGGAATTATGCCTGAAAGCCTTTCCACATTCACTACACGTAAAAGGTTTTTCACCAGTGTGAACTCTGCGGTGTTGAATGAGGTCAGCATTTCGGCTAAAGGATTTTCCACATTCACTGCACCCATAAGGTCTTTCTCCGGTGTGAACTATTTGGTGTATAAAAAGGTTGGATTTATGGCTGAATAGCTTTCCACATTCACTACATTCATAAGGCTTTTCTCCAGTGTGTAGTCTCTGGTGCTGAACAAGCAAATATTTCTGACCGAAAGCTTTCCCGCACTCACTGCATTGGTAGTGCCTTTTCCCAAAATTAACGGCCTCTGCAGTCCCAGTGCTCCTGGGAGGCTCCGCTTTACGGTGAGTCATCTGGAGACTTGAGCTGAGTGTAAAATCTTTCCCATCCTTCCTGCTTTGCAAAGGCTTCTCTGACAGGTGGATTCTGCAGCCCCTCAAAACGGAGACCCTGCCCTCTTCTCTTATTAAGGGTTTCTCTCCACAGCACAGCTTCTGATGTTGGTGACGGTTTTCACTTTGCACTCCTTCTGTGGAAACTCTCTGCTCAGAAGAAGCCTCCACAGTCTCTGCTCTATGCCAACAACCTGAAGGCAGAAAGATGCTGATGAAGAGCCTGACTCTAGTGGGAGCAGCAGCACACTCACAAATGTGTGTCAGGTATCCCAGTAAAGAGTCCCTGGTATTTCTGGGAGAATGAGGGGGCTAGGTCAGGCAGGAAGGAGTTCACTGTGAACTGTTGAACCTGGCAAACTCCCATGTTGGGGAGGCCTCATGGGTATCAATGACATAGAATGGGGTACAGCACAGGTAGGATGAGCAAGGTGCTCAACATACTTGCCTGCAAACAGCTTTCTGTGAGGCCTCAACTGCTGTAGACATGGAACACAGTCCATAGGGTATGTCCAAATCCCCCCAGACTGACTGCATTTGGAGAGTCTGTGTCCAAGGACTACTCAGATAAATGCTCACCTCACAACACATTCAGCAAAAGCCTTTGCTGGCAAATGCTACAGAAGAATGGGTAAAACATGAAAGACAGAGGTGGGGGATAGCCCCGGGTCAAATAACTGAAATGTTAAGCAGGAAAATGTAGAAGATAAGATGGAAGTTACCCATGCCTTAGCCACCAAAATATCAGAAGCACTAAAAGAGTCTTGATATGACCCCATCCCTGAGTTCACATCTTCCTCAGCTCTACCCTCCAAATACCACTCAGCATGGCTGGAGTCATAACTCCCTGTGCAGGAATGGAGGGATCTCCCCATGACTTCAGCTGAGTGATTTCACATGTCCTAGAAAATTCAAGTCCTAAGGAAAAGACAGGACAGGTAAGTGACCAACGCTGGACCAGAGAACCCATTTCACAACTAACCACAGGAAAGAAAACTAATACAAAAAGAATCTTGGAGGAATGTCTTGCAACAACCCAGGAGAGTTGTGACCACATCATGGCCTCAGTTCCTGGCACAGGCAGACCTCAGGTCAGTCAGCTAGAGGAAGAGGACAGAATCTGGGACACAGAACTGCCATGGATTTACCCAGCATCACCAGGCCATTGAGAGGCCAACAGGGTGAGAGACATTAGGCTGACTACAAGACTCCCGATCCTCAAATCCTTCCCTGCATGGCTTTGGGATAGTTTGTGGAGAGAACATGGTAATGTACCAGCCCAGGCCTACTACCTACAATACCTACTCCAGATCACTGGAGAAAGCAGCAGTGTCCATGACCTAGGATACATCTGCCTTGAGGAAAACCCTGCGCAGGATGCTGTGATGGTGAGAAAGACCTTACCCAGAGAGGTCACAAGTGTAAAGTTTTCCATCATCACTTCACGGTACAGGAGTCTCTGAGCATTATCAAGCAGTCTCCATTCCTCCCGTGAGAAGTAGACAGCCACATCCTCAAAGGTCACATAACCCTGTCACATGGGGAAAATTGAGTTTATATGTAGCCTCCTTTCCTGGAACTCTCAGTATTCTCCACCAAATCCACTTCTACTTACTCTCTTCCTTACCCCCTACCTCAAGGGAGATATCAGGCTCTGGAGCCATGGATGCCCAGTCTCTCAAGTTTCCACTGACCACAGTATTTGGCACAGGGCAATAAGAGGCATGTGGATAGAGTCCATCTGATCTCTGGGGTAGATGTGCAGAGTCCTGTCCTTGTCCTGCCAGACAATTTACTGCAATCCTTCAGGTTATGCTTCTCAAATATGGCCAGATTTGGGTCACTTGTCCCTTATGCCCTCGGTACAAGGACCTTAGGGCCATCCATATACACTCTCCAGACATGCATATCACTCTTTGCACTATACCTCCTTTACATCTCAGAATAGATGCCCAGCTCCTGCCTCCGAACATTCCACCCAACATAATGAAAAACTAGCTTTGCCTGAGCACTCCTGGAAAAATCTCAGCTCAAAGCATTTTCTAATATTGATCACTATAGTCTTAATAACTTCTGACTCTCATGCCAATGGTTTCCAGGAATGGGAACCTCTCCATATAATCCCTGATCTGGACTCAGGCCCTGATACCACATGACCACCTTTCAGGGAATGCAAAGAGAAGGTTAGAATAGAAGAGTCCCAGGACAAGACAATCCCAGAAACCATATAGGTGGGAACTGAAGAGGGTGAGGCCTGGGGCACCTATACATACCTCTTCATCATCTGTAAGTGATTCTACAGCCATAGGAATCTATGGAAAAGCAAGGATGTGAGAAGCAGGTAATAATACTGGCATCTCAAAGGACCTTTCAAGTTCCCTCACGTATCCTGGAGTCAGGTGTGCCTAACCACCTACCATCTGGGGCCTAAGTCTTATGGTTTCTTACCGGCTATGTGCCCTTGAACAAGTATCCAACCTTCCTAAGCATCAATGTTGTCATCTGTAACATAGGAATAATAATGGTGCCCATCCAATAGGAGTATTATTTAGTCAAACTCCTTCATATGTGTCAAGTACTCTATTGTGCACATAATGCTACTATCAATAGTTTCAGTGCAAACAAACTGGTAGGTTTTGATAACATAGAAGGTTTTGGTAACGTAGGATGTTTTTTAAATACACCTTTGAAATAAGAATTTGATATTTAAAATATTAGGACATTAGTTGATTGTGTATTTTTATTGTTTGGATTTTTGTTTTCAAATTGGAGATTGAATCCAGGGGTGCTCTACCACTGAACTACATCCCCACTCTTTTTTTTTTTTTTTTAATTTTTAGACAGGGTCTAAGTGATCAAGGATAGCCTTGAACTTGGGATCCTCCTGCCTCAGCCTCTGGAATAGCTGAGATCACAGATGTTTGCCACCATTCCCAGCAAGACATTTAATTTTAGTTAAATGCTGAACACCATATTAAATTTTCAACCAAGTATTAAGTGCTTACAGTCCATGCTGTTTTAACCGCCCCATGTGTAAGTATGAATTTTGATCAATTAGTGCTTAAATAAGTACCTATTTCATAAATTCAAAAAGTCAATAAATATAGGACCTGAGCCTGAGGAAACCAAGTGGGTAGGGTTGGCAACCTAGCTGCCTGTTATAAACCCTCTAGTAGGCAATTCTGCTGGAGGGGAGGTCCTTCCATTGGGGCAGGTGATCATCCCTTCTGCCCTTAAGGTAAGGGGAACTCAGGCACCAAAAGGGATACTCTATCAGCCTCACAAACTTTCCTCTTCTCCACAGGGAGTAGCCACTTAAGGCATGCTGAGCCTGGAGTGACAAATCTATACTGTCCAACACTTCGTTCTCCATTTCAGTCCTGACTCCTGATACTGTATACTTCCACTCTTACAGACGCCAACCAGAACCACTTCAGACCACAGGACTCTACCCCTAAGAAGGCAGCCCTACCCACCAGGCCTACCTCTGCCCTCCCTCATCTCAGGGACCATCTGAAATAAAAACGTAAGATTTTCTCTCCTGAATATAAGCTCCAGGCCCGGCTCTGGTTCAGGCCTCCACTGAACACCTCTTAGTTATCTGTAGCCCAGTCCCTCTCCAGAACTCCAGATGTGAAGCAGCAAGCTGCCCAAGTGATGCTCCCATCCTGGTTCTGGGACATCTGGGGACCATCGTGTCCAAAGCCTAAGTCCTAATCTCCCTGAAACCTGCTCCCTGCAAAAACTCATCTACGTCCATTTGCCAGTTATTCAGGAAAAATGAGAAATATACACAAGCAAACAAAAAGCTGAGATGGCCCTCCCCCCTACTTTCTTTGAGACCCCTGTGACACACGAGGGAATCCCCCCGAGGACTCTGATCACTCCTCCCCTGCCCACGGCCAGCCCTGGGCCAAGTCCCTCCAGGACCCGCCATCTGCACCCTACGGCCCGCAGCGGCCTCTTCCCCCAGGAGTCCCTGTCTGCTCACAACCCTCCGCGGGGACTCATTCCCTCGCGCTGTGGCCTGCACTCCCAGAGGCCCGCCGCCCGCCCTCCACGCGCGGAGCCGACCCGGGCCGGGCCCAGCACGCGCAGCTCACCCGCGCCGCGGCCGCAGCCATCCGACTCCCTCCCGGCGGGCGCGCTCACGGCGGCGTCGCCGTGCCCCAGGGCTCTGACAGGGGACAAAGACTTCCTCCTGCACGGTCCTCCCGCCCCCGACACCTCAGCAGAGCCCGCGCTCCCGCGAGCAGAGGAGCGAAAAGAGCAGCCCCACACGACGCAGGAAGTACCGCCCCGGCGCCGGAAACGCCTGGCTCGGCGCAGAGCCTTCTGGGTAACGTAGTTCCACGGCGTCAAACTGGAAGGAGGCGGGCCTGGTGGCTGACGAAGAAAAGGAGACATCAGCATCAAGAACCAACAGACCGTCCAGACATTGTCCGTATTGCAGACGGGCTAGTTTCAGTCTCCCTGAAAAGCTGCTAGTTCAGTCTTTCTTTCTCAAGGACTTGAATAGGATCTTCAGGACCAACATAGAACACCAATCTTGTTCTCCCAAATTTTGCAAGTCAAGGAGATGCTCAATATAAAGGACGACGGTGGTGAAGCAATGCAGGGTGTTTGAGAAAGGGCTCTGAACTGTGGCTACCGATGGCAAGAGGGCTGGGGATGCCAAGTCTTTATTCCTGCACTCCACACTGATCTGTGTGCTCTCTCCTATCAAGGACCGATCAGGTACTTGTTAAGTCAGGGCGACAAAACTCAAATCGGTAAGCCAACTTTTGTAGATAAATGGCCATATTACAAAACTTAGCCATAACAAAATTCATACAGTACAATACTACTTATAGAAAACTCAGAATCTGGCAATTTTAAAAAAGCATATCATCTAGGGAAATCTGTGTAAAATTTAAAGACATCAACGGAATAACTATCAAACTGTCAGGTGACACAAGCTCTAGGGCATTTTCTGGGTATGTAACGGGAGCAAAGAAGAGGGGATGCCTAAGAAACTTATCAAGGGTGGTTGTTGCACAGATATGTTTTTTAAATTAAAAAAAATTCCTACACCTTTAGGAACATTCCACTGAGTATGTAACAGTTTCAAAACATTTGCCACAGGAATAGAAAAATGGATTCCTTCACAGACTTAAACAGATGCATATATGTGTGGAATTGCAAATAACATGATCAGTAAGGAAAGAATATACTACGTGGTCATTTAGTTAAGGAAAAATAATTGCCTACTAGAAAATTCACCTATCTCATTTAAAACACAAAATAAATTCCATGAGGGTATTTTAAAAGGAAAACAGCAACTTTTTCTGGGTCTATAAGTTTTCTCTATAATCTCTGGGATCCACTCCTGTTTTCAGCTTTTAGAAATATTTTCATGTCTGTCAGGAATAATAATATAAAAGTTTGATTCTCAAACCCTGTCTTCAACCAGACCTCCTTCAGGGCTGGATACCACATTCCTTAGTGTTTGACAAGTCAAACTCATCCAAGAGGGCATGAAAAGCAAATTCTCCTCAAGACCCAGTCATAGGACCACCCTCAACTTGTGGACTTCTATAGGAAAAGAGGAAAAGGTAATTACTGCAACCAACCAAACAGGTTAGAATACCGCCTGGGATTCCCAAGGTTAAAGAACAACTGAATGAGCCACCACCCAGTACTTCAGGAAATTCTAGGCTTCTAACTAGATATGACCATCTGGTCCATAGACACTGGAAGTAAGAATTCTTCAGCTAGAGACCCAAGGACCATCAGAACTATCCTTAGATGAAAAAGTGAACAGAGAGATAATACCACAGGATACAAAAATAGAATTGTATCCTCATGAAGGGAGGGGCCTGATATTTCAAAGGGCCAGTTTGAATCTATAACAGACAAGCAACCTATAAGCCAGAACAGATAAGCAACCCTATAATTCAGTATTTCCCATAATCTTTTAAAAATATATTTTAGTTGTAGTTGGACAAAATACCTTTATCTTATTTATTTTTATGTGTCGCTGAGGATCAAACCCAGTGCCTGCACATGCTAGGCAAGTGCTCTACTGCTGAGCCACAGCCACAGCCCCCCATTGTCTTGATGACCCTGTGCTATTCTAATGCTCCAGTAGGACCAAGTAATTAAAGATTACCAACCACCAACAGTGATGATGCTATTCTTTACTCCTCATTCCCACAGATACTCTAGCTTTAAGAATTAAGTGGATTTTCTTGCTACAAAATACATTATTTGGTATCTCACATGACATTCAGAAATTTATTTTCTTTATAAATGTAGTTCCATTACATTTATTATTTTTGGCCTCAAATAGCCTTATGCCATACTTTTATGAAAAACATTTCCTATGTATAGAAATTTGATTTGCTGATTATTTCTTCTGCACATAAATTGTTCATGTTGTCTTTTCATTATTAAATGACCATTGGTAAATTGCCCATCTTTTTATATACTTGTTAAATACTCAAAGTGATTGAATAGATTCCGATGTATGGAGTATAAAATATATTTTAAAAAGTGTGTTACTAAGTTTGACCCATCACTGACTATACACAGGAGAAATATATTTTGTGTTTGTGGTACTGAGCTACATCCACAGTCCAGGAATTTATGTCATTCACACTTCTACAGCTGGAAAAGTATGAAAATGAGAAAACAACAGAAAGAATGAGGATCTCAGGGAAAGGGATTGAGCCCAAGGCCACCTGCATGAGGTAACCGCAGAACAAGAGTTAGCTACATCTTCGGGGCCTTCAAACATTGCTATTCCATGTTTCCTGTGCCGTGTCTGGAGTCTTGTCTGTCTTGTGCCTAATCCAAAACGTTGAGGCTCTGAAAACTAGGTCTAGAGCTTTAGGTTAAATGTATTAGAAAACACTATAACATTTATTAGCTTCCAGCTGCAGAAGTCTGAATGATATTAGCACAGATAGTGTGTTATGGTTTAGATGTGGTATCCCCCAAAGCTCACGTGTGAGACAATGCAAGAAGGTTTGGAGAAGACCTAATTGGGTTATAGCCTTAGCCTAATCAGTGAATTAATCTCCTGCTAGGGACTAACTGAAGTGGTAGGGTGTGGCTAGAGGAGGTGGGAATTCAGGCGTGGCTTTCTGGCAGATATTAGTACCTGCAGGTGGAGCTGCTTCCCTCTGCCATGATTTTCCACCAGCATTTTCTTCTCACCTCCAGCCCTGAAGAATGGAGTGGGCCTTTAATGGACTAAGACCTCTGAAACTTTGAGCTGTCAAATAATCTTTTCTCCTTCTATACTTGTTCTCATCCGGTTCTTTAGTCACAGCAGTGAAAAAGCAGACTAAAACAGAGTGTGTCCATTTTTATATTTTTTAAGATGTGGATTTTCTGCATAAGGAGGCTGAAATGGTAAGTATTTCTGTGATGTGTTACAGACTACACTCATCAAAAACAGAAACAGCTCTTCAGAAAAAGCAAAGCTCAGCCTAGTACACAGACTCCAGACGCCGATTCCGGGCCCGGCTATTGGCACAGCTGGGCTGCGACTCCGAAGGTTTGGCCCTCGGCCGCGAGCTACCGCTAGAGCCATGAGAACTACACTACCCAGAAGCCTCAGTAGCTCCGAGTCAATCAAGACCCAGGAAGGGGCGTTCCCGCTCTGGCGGAAGTGGTTCGGCGGAAGTTCCTACTCCCTTCACGGGAGACATCTTGTTGGCTTTTTGATTAGTAGATCAGTCTCAGGAACGCCGTGTCACACCCGTGGTGACAGGAACGGGAAGTCGGGAGCCGAGGCATTGTCTTCCCTGAACGGAGCGGGCCGCGGGCTCCGCGGTGGCGCCGCCTGAGGGACCCGGGCGCGGGGCGGGGCCCCGCAGGGCGGATCCCGGCCCCCGCCCTAGTCACCCGGCCAGCCCCCGGCCCGATGGCGGCGGCGGCGCCGAGGGACCCGGCGCAGGTGGGTGCATCCCCGGTTTGACCGCCGCCGCCCAGGCTCGGAGGTGCGGGGCGGAGGGAGCGGCGCGCGGGCGAGGCGCTGGGCCTGTGTTGGGGGGCTGAGGGGAGCTCGGGGAGGCTCCCACGGGGGAGGCGCCCCGAGGGTTAGAGGGGTCCATCCCAGGGAAGAGCAGAGGGCGATGGCGGAGGAAGACTGGGGGTGGAAACGGAGGGGCCGAGCGGACAGCCCCCTCGCTCTGTGGGCAGAAGGCGGGCAGGCAGAGCCTCGGGGCTCTTTGGGGATTTCCTGCCTCTCACAGTTTGTGTAAACTTGGGAGAATTATGGGACCTACCCGGTGGGGATGCTGTCCTGAGCCCCCTTCCCGTGTGGTCCCCGGGACGGTGCGGTCGTACAGGATACTTGGTCCAGGCCTAACGGGAATCAGCGGACAGAAGGTGGACCCTGTGTGTGAAGCCTAGAGCCCAGTTGCCTGGGCTGTGGTAGGCTCGGTGGTCAGGAGGGTCACGAGGAGGAAGACACTAGTGGCACCTGGTTCTGGTGTTTCCTGTGGTGGGAGCGTGTGGTCAGGACAGGAAGGGGCCCCTTGGAAGAGAGGCACTTCATGGACTTGGCTCTCCCCATCGTGGCAGGGGCAGGTGAACTTTGAGGATGTGTTCCTGTACTTCTCCCAGGCAGAGTGGGAACTCCTTGATGAGGCTCAGAGGCACCTGTACCGCGATGTGATGCTGGAGAACTTTGCTCTTATGGCCTCCCTGGGTAAGGCCCTTATACCCGCCCCAGTGTCCTGAACTGGACTCTTCCCTTTCCTTGTTCCCCAGGGCAGCCATGTCCTTCTTACATGGCAGCCAGGTGTACTACCTCCTTCCCAGTTCCCTGGAGCTGGTGCTCTGGATGCTGGACCTGGGTTGTGTGCATTTCTGCCTCCTGCTTTTCAGGAGTCCCAGAACCTGCCATCCCAAAGGATTGCAGAGATAAAGCCAGGAGCCACGTGTTCTACAGTCAGCCAGTGGAATATATCCATCTTGTCTTCTCCCTGACATCTCTGGGCCTCAGATTTTGCCCCCTTCCTGTAGCTGACATTTCCTGTGGCTAGTGCCTGGAATTGCAATGACCAGTATGGTTATTACTTGCTACGATCACTGGGTTGACCCCACTGTGAAATTATTTTATAATATTTACTTTTCTTCTCTGTAGGGTGGGTCACCTAGACCAGTGATGGCCATTTATCTGTCCTGTCTTACCCTTAGGACACGCATCATCCATGTTTCATAGAGTTGCTTCACTGGAGCTGGGCAGTGAGCCCTGGGGACCTGACTGGGTGGACATAATTCCAGCCATTGCCAGAGAGATTCTAGGTAAGTGTGACCCTGGGGAGGGGAAGCTGGGGAACTTATCTATGATGTCAGAGCTGAGTTTAAATCATTCCATAACCTCTCTATGCCCACAGTTGTTTTAGTGCCAAGGTCACTGGCCATACTTCAGTTCTGTCTACTTTCCTATTTACACGTTTGTCTTACTCTCTGATCTTTGGTCTCTAGCCATTCCATGTCTCTGCCTCTACATCTCAGCTGTTCCTCTCCATTGCTTCCTCCTCAATACTCTTCAACATTAGCCTGATCTCAGTGAACATGCCCTGCACGGTCCTTAAACAACAGATACCCAGTAGCACTTTGATTGTCTTGAGCGTGAACGTGATCCTTCTGTACAACTCTCACCTGTCCCAAGAAACCAAGGAAATTTGATTGTAAAAGACTTAATTAGGGACCCTACATCATCTTCCTGTGCTGTTCCTCACATTTGTGTCCTCTCCCATGAAGGCTTCCTCCATTCCATGATCTTCAGATACCAGCTACTGCACAGCAGACCTCTACTGAACCTAATTTCAGGCCTGTTGTCCTGACCTCCTGTGATTTATGATCTTAGTTGTCGTTGATGCACATTTTTAATGAGGGTACTCGTAATACTTGTCAATTTGTACTTCACCAGCATTTCTCTGCTTTTAGGCTGTTGGCATGGAGTACGGGATGAGGAGGCACCTAAGCAGAGCATTTTTACAGAGGAAGTATCACAGACCAGGACTCCCAAGGGAGGCTTTTCTACTCAGGAGTCCCACCTCTGTGAGATGTGTGGTCAACTCTTGAAAGATATTTCACACGTGGCCAAGCACCAGGACACACACCCTGGGCAGAAACCATACATGTGCGTGGCATGTGGGAAACAGTTCTGGTTCACGGCAAACCTTCACCAGCACCACAAGCAGCCCAGTGAAGAGAAACCCACTAGAAGGGACAAGGGCAGTACCTTTCTTGTGAACCACTGTCCTGTCCAACCCTCAGAGATGCTTTCTATGACAAGGAAGAGTTGTAAAGACTCCCCAAGCAGCTCAAGCATTTTCCCACACCATTACCCTCACAGTGAGTGGGATCCACATGGTAATACCAGGTATGAGGAGACCATTCCTGCTGGACAGAGGCATTACACATGCAGTGAATGTGGGAAAGCCTTCAGCCGCAAAGACTCACTTGTTCAGCACCAGAGAGTCCACACTGGAGAAAGACCTTATGCATGTGGTGAATGTGGGAAAACCTTCAGCCGCAAACCCATACTTGCTCAGCATCAGAGAATTCACACTGGAGAAATGCCTTATCAATGTGGCATATGTGGAAAGGTTTTCAATCATAGCTCTAACCTTATTGTCCACCAGAGAGTCCACACTGGAGCGAGGCCTTACAAATGCAGTGAATGTGGGAAAGCCTATAGCCACAAATCCACACTTGTTCAGCATGAGAGTGTACACACTGGAGAAAGGCCTTATGAATGCAGTGAATGTGGAAAATACTTTGGTCACAAGTATAGGCTCATTAAACATTGGAGTGTTCACACTGGAGCAAGGCCTTATGAATGCATTGCATGTGGAAAGTTCTTCAGCCAAAGCTCCGATCTTATTGCTCACCAAAGGGTTCACAATGGTGAAAAGCCATACGTGTGCAATGAATGTGGAAAAGCCTTTAGTCACAAACATGTACTTGTTCAGCACCATAGGATTCACACTGGGGAAAGGCCATATAAGTGCAGTGAGTGTGGGAAGGCCTTCAGGCAAAGGGCTTCTCTCATCCGCCACTGGAAAGTCCACACTGGAGCAAGGCCTTAGTTTGTAGCTGCAGCCATGTCCTGTTCAGCATGACTGGTACTTGAGAACAGATTAGGAAGCAGCCCTTGTGCAGAGCCCTCAGCCAGAGGTTGAGCCTCAGACATTCAGACATCCATCCTGGGGAAATCCTGAATGCCAGCTGTGTTGGAAGCTTTCTGGGGCTTTGTTGCATTTTCTGACCTGCCAGAACCCTTGCCAGAATTGTATCTCTGGCATTGCCTCTGAGAGGAGGCACTGTTTTGGCACTTAGAGCCTTGTATTGTGCACTCCAGTGTGTGTGAAAGCCACACCTCTGTGTCCCTCCATGGGATCATGAGTAGCCCAAGGCTGTGGAGCACTCCCTCTCTCTCCTGCCCCTCCCCTGACTCGATTAAGCCTGGATTGGGTCAGGTTTGGGCCAGTAGGATTCTGCTGATTGCCAGCACAGGTTTCCCTTCTAAATGGACATGGTTGGTCTCAGGTGGCATCTGTGATGGATTGGTCTAGCTTCTCAGACACTTAAACTGAAATTGCCTGCCTCATATTGTTCTGGCTTGGCAACAGATGTCTTAATTTCTACATCATATTTAATCTTGGGGATTTACTTGTGGATTGGTCTGGGAGCAGAATTAGATTCCACTGGCATGAAGGGATGAAGACATTTTGTGAGAGCCCTAGCTGTTGGTGTCTCGGATGCTAGGAGGATGGCAAAGAATAGCCCTCATCTAGTGTTGGCCTCACATGTATTGCTGCTTGCACTCTCCTAGGAAAGAATACTGATCTTTGCAGATCCGATCTTGGGATCTATATGCCAAGAGTATTTATGTGACCAAAGTTACCCTAAGCAGTGGGAATTTTGACAATCTCTGTTGTGTCTGGGAGCATCTTGAATTGGGTCCCTGTTCTCAAAGGACATTTCATATTTCTCAGCCCTTTTGCAGAGAACTTGACCCTTTGGACCTGAAATAGGTCATTTGGTAAACAGATACCTCTGGTGTTTCGTGGATGGAAAAGGTGTGATCACAGTTGGTACAGGGAGTTAGGAGAGGGCAGCCGACTATAGGGATGGAAACTATCCATAGTAGCAGGTGTGGTGCCATACCTGTAGTCCCAGCTACCCAGAAGGCTGAGGCAGGAGGATCACTTGAACTCAGATTTCAAGATAAGCCTGGGTTGCATGATGGGATCCCCATCTCAAAAATAAATTGATAGATAGATAAATAAAAGTGTCTCCACAAATGTTTCTATCGTTTTGGCTTTATGAGGGTTTGCAGAAATTCTCAAGACTCCCACACCTTTGTCTCTTGTGGCTAAGGTCACTCTCAGAGATATCATTCTAAATATTTTCTGCGACAAATGGGGCATAATTATAGTGTGCAGTCTCATGTTTTTTTAATTTAATTTTATTTTTTTAGTTGTTAATAGAATTTTATTTATATGTGGTGCTGAGAATTAAACCCAGTGCCTCACACATGCTAGACAAGCCCTCTACCACTGAGCTACAACCCCAGCCCCCCAGTCTCATAAGTTTTGATACATATTTGCACCTGGGCAGCCGAAAGTTTCTTGATTCCCTTTATAATTTCTCTCCCTGTCCTGTCCTCAGGCGATCATTGATCTACTGTCACTGTAGGTTTGTTTGCATTTCCTAGATTTTATATATGTGAACTAATGCAATATGTCCTCTGATGTATCTGACTTCTTTAATTCTGATTATTTGTGTTCATCCATGTTGTCTTGTGTGTTAGAGATTTATTTTTTTTCTTTTATACTGTGAGTGTATTCCAATATGGAGAAATATTTCCAAAGCAAGTCATTTGGAGAGACTCACCCAGGACCCAAATTGCAGTGTCTGACTCATTATTGATTTATAATTTAATTCCATTTTAGAGGCGCAGGTTGTAACACGTGATTGTAACACATTCTGTAGGTGGCAATGACTAGTCCTGGTAAAGGTGGAAGGGACTGCCTGACAGAGTAAATACAAGGAGGTAGGGATTTGTGTGTGTGTGTGGGTGGGGGGGGATGGTATTCCTAGGATATTGGTGACTGCAATCTGTGCTTTGTTTTCATTTTACATTTTTAGTCTTTTAAATATGTTTTTTAGTTGTTGGTAGACCTTTATTTTATTTATTTTATATGTGGTGCTGAGAATCAAACCCAGTGCCTCACACATGCCAGGCAAGTGTGCTACTGCTGAGCCCAGCCCCCTCTGCATTTTTAGTCTTTTAATGGTGAATCTAATTGAGTTTTCAGTGTGATGCCAACCTTGCATTTCTAGGAGAAGACCCTTTTGGTAGTGATGTGTTATTCTTTATACACCGGTGGATTTGTTTAGGTATTGTATCGTATTCACAGTTGTGAGGGATGTCGGTTCCTAACTTTCTTTAACGCCTGGGCTTGGCTTTGGTTCCAGCATAATGTTGGCTTTACAGAATGATTTGGGAGCCAGTTAATCATCCAAAACAGTTTGTGAAATTGATATTTCTTCCTTAAGTTTTTGGTAGAATTCACCAACGAAGCTGTCTGGGCCTGGAATTTGTTTTGTGTGGAAGTTTTTTAACTATAAGATTGATTTCTTAGTAGTTTTCTTCTCCTCCTCCTCCTCCTCTTTCTTTCTTGTCAAGAACAAGTTTTGATGGATTATGTCTTGCAAGGAGTAGTTTGTTAATTTTATTTAAGTAGTCAAAATGTTCAAAATTCCCTTATTACTAGCAGTATCTAGAATCTGTAGTCATGCTACATGTGGTCATGTCGTGATGCTGATGTTGTCTGCACAGTATGTTTTATTTCTGATCAGTTTTGATAGAGATTTATCAATTTTATGATCTTAAGGCACATGGATTCATTAATTTCTCTATTTTCTATTTCTTTTTTCTCTTTCAGTCTGACCCTTATTATTACCTTCAGCTTTTATTAGATTTCATTTCTTTTTTGCTACTTTTTAATATGAAAGGGGTCCTTCATTTGACACCCTTGGCTGTTTTTTTTCTAATATAGATGCATAATGGTAGCATTGTCCCATAAGGACTATTTTATTTCTCTCCCATGAAACTTAATATATTGTTTTTATTTTAATTAAGTTTAAAATCTTTTAAAATTTCTTTGTAAATTCCTACTTTGACATATGGCTCTTTTTAGAAATGTATTATTTAGTTTCCAAATATTTCATGTTTTTCTTTGTTTTTTTTCTGGTAATTTATAATTTAATTCCATTTTAGAGCACATACCGTATGACTTGAATCATTTGCATTTATTGAAACTTTCTTTATTGCCCAGAATATGACTATCTATCTGTAAGATTTGCAGATTCACCTGACAAGTCTGTGTATTGTACTATTGTTAGGCGAAGGGTTCTGTACGTGTCAAAGGTCAAGAAGCTAATAAGATTGTCTAAGTTTTCTGTATCCTCACTGATTTTCTGTGTTTGGGAATTGTTTATATCAATTATTTGAAAATAATTGTTTCTATATTTGAATGTAAAAGTAGATTTACCTATTTGTACAGTTCTATCATTTTTTTCTTCATGTATTTTGATGCTGTTTTATTTGGTGAATAAATATTTCCTATTGTTATGTCCACTTAATGAATTATCTTCTTTATCATTGCAGCCCTCCTTATCTATGGCAGTATTCTTTGCCCTAAAATCTACCTTGTTTGATGTGGTACAATTAACATGGTATAATTTTGATTGAACACTCAATTTTGCCTCTTTGGGTATTGAAAACTTTTGTATTTCTCTTCTTTTTTTTTTTTTCTGTTACATTAAGTTACTTGGAAACAATATGATCTTTTAAGGCCTTGATTCCAAGCATTTTTATTCCCCATCTAATAAGGCAGAAGAATTTTATTTCCTGATGCCTCATGAAAATTTTTGAACATTTCCATTCAAACTGGTTGGATCAGGAGTTCTCTGGTCTCCAAGCCTTAAGAGGATCCTTTCTGCTGATCTGATCCTTTCTGTTGGCTCTTTGGCTGTCCTCTGTGGGGTATTACATGCATATTCAGATCTGTACTTAGCTGAATATTTGGAAATGGCCTTGTGTACATCTCTGGTTTCTTGTTCTGTGTTCTCTCTACCTTGGCAAGCCCCGATGCCAGCTTCTGACAAGTATATAGTGAGTTTGGGTCTCTGCCTGAGCTTTCCATCCTAGCACTAGAACCTAGAATTGATTTTCACAGTAACCTGGGGCAGCCCGTACAGAGGTACATGCCTGTAATCCCAGTGGTTCGGGAGGCCAAGGCAGAAGAATTGCAAGTTCAAAGCCAGCCCTGCAACTTATTGAGGCCTGAACTCAGTGAGACCCTGTTTTAAAATAAAAAATAAATGGATAACGTGTCTAAGCAATTCTTCCTCAGTAAACTGAAAATAAGAGAACAAAAATTGATCGAGGGGCTGGGGCTCAGTGGCAGAGTGCTTGCCTAGCACATGTAAGGCACTTAGTTGGATCCTTAAAACTGCATACAAAATAAACAAAGGCATGCTGTTCATCTACAACTATAATTTTTTTAATTGATTGAAAAATATCAATGACCAGGTTCACTCAGAAACAAATAGATAATCTGAAAAAACTCCTCTGCTAGATACTTGATTGATATTTCCAGATAACAGGCAAAGCTAATCTATGTGTAAATGTAAGTCTCCCCATCAAAAACTTCAAGATGGCTTCACTAATGGATTCTATAAAACACTTCATGAAGAAATAATTTGTATTCTATTAAACTCTTCCAAGAAATAAGGATAGAATACATTCCAAATATGTTGTGAAGTAATTATTACATGGATAACAAAACCAGTTAATGATATTAAAAGAAAACTAAAGGCCACTACAAGAAAGTAAATGCCAAAAAAAGCCAACAAAATTCTTAAAAAGATTTTCAGTAAATTAAATTGATGTATGTGTGTACACACGTAAACTGTAAGGTTGGTTTAACAATTGGAAATCTTAACATGTTAAATAGAAAGTAAAGTATGATAAGAAATATATCTGGTTCTTTTTGGCTCAAGGTTTCAAAACTTTTAGGACTCTTCCAGAGGTTTGTCTTTCTTATGCTAATAAGATGATTTATGGTGGGCTCCCATAATACAAGAATGGAGGCTGGTCACCAGAAAAGCCAACCATGTGATTAGAGGGTTGAAACTGTACCAGACTGATCTTTGGGAAGGGAAGAGGGCCCAGAAGAGACTGAGGTCAGTCATGTGGTTAACTAATCTTGACCATAAATGAGGCCCAGTCAACTCTGGACGGGAAGGCTTGGTTGCGTGTTGTGGGTGCTGAGTGTATTGGTAAACCAGGCTGTGACACACCCTGAATCCATGGGGAGAGGCCACGGAGTCTCCTCATCTGGGACCGTCCCAGACCTTGCCCTATGTGTCTTTTTCCATTTGGCTATTTCTGCATTTTGTCCTTTAAAACAAAATTGGAATCATAAATAGAGAAAAGCACTTTTAGTGAGTTCTATAAGTCATTCTATCAAAGTTATCAAATTTAAGGGGGTCATGGAAATTCCCCAAATTACAGCTGTCAACCCAGAAGTACAAGTTGGGCCCAGAGACTCACAGCTGACATCCTCAGTGAGTGCAGTTTTGTGGAGAGGGACCCATTGAACCTGTGGCCTTTGTCAGAGTGCCATTGACTCAATACCATGATTTACCATCCTCCCTGATTTTCTATTGGCTCACACAATCAGTGCAGGGGGGACTGGAGACTTAAGTTTTTTTTTTCTTTTTCCTTTTTGAAAATAAATCAATAAACCAATTCTAAAATCCACATGGAAATTCAAAGGACCTAAAAGAATCCTTAATAAATTATGGAAAGAACAACAAATTTGAGAGATTCTGTCTGATTTTTAAGACTGCTTATAGTGCCATACCAATCAAAAGCATAGTATTGATTAGTATTGGAAGTATTGAAATAGTATTGAAAGGTTAGAGACAGCAAAGGAGAGAGTACAGAAATAGCCCCTACACATGTATTGTCAGTTTACTTTCAACAAATTTTTAGTTTCAACTCAAAGTTTTCAATAAATTACTCTGAAAAATTACAACATCTGCTGGGAGCAATGGCATACACCTGTAATCCCAGTGGCATGGGAGGCTGAGGCAGAAGGATCACAAGTTCAAAATTAGCCAGGGGTGACCTTGCAAGGCCCTAAGCAACTCAGTGAGATCCTGTTTCTAAATAAAATATAAAAAAGGGAAGGGGATGTGGTTCAGTGGTTAAGGACCTTAGGTTCAACCCCCAGCACCCACTCCCCCAAATTTCAACATCCACACAAAAAATAAAGTAACAAAAAACCCTCAACACCTGAATCTTTTACTAATTAACTTAAAATGAATTATAAATATTAAAGATTTAAAATATCCATCTCATTGAAGATGACATATGAGAAATACTCTGTGGGCTAGACAAAGACTTTTCTAAATAAAGAATACAAAAATTGCAATAAGCTAGGGATTATCAAAATTAAAAACTTCTTTAAAAGATATGTAAGAAAGTTAAAATACAGGGTATAGCATTTGAACTGGGGAAATATTTGCAAAATATATGGTAAATAATACCTGGATTTTAAATAACCTTTACAACAATAAGAAACAACCCAATTTAACAAGCAAAGGGTGAAATTTTCAACATATTTTATCACAGAAAGATGGAGGGTAGTGAGCATGTGAAGCTGTGCTTAACACTGGTAGTCACTGGGGCAACACACAATAAACCATGCTGAGATGGCTGAACACACTCTCCTGAATGAATAAATTCCAAGACTGCCCTCAAAGTTGTAAGACACCTGGAACTATACAATGTCTGCAGGAATGCAAAATGTTTAAAACTGCCTCTAAAAACATCTTTTTAATAGGGGGGAAAAAACTACTACAGCAAAAGACAGCTTTTTAAAATGTAAATTGGTATTTTTCTGTCTTTTTTTTGAGGGGGGTGGGGCAGGAATTGAACTCAGGGGCACTCAACTACCGAGCCACATCTCCAGCACTATTTTGTATTTTATTAGAGGCAGGGTCTCACTGAGTTGCTTAGCACCTCGCCATTGCTGGGGCTGGCTTTAAACTCAAAATACTCCTGTCTCAGCCTCCTAAGCTGCTGGGATGACAGGCATGCACAACTGTACCTGGCATAAATTGACATTTTTTATAAAGCTAAACATGTATCTATTGTGTAACAGCTATCTCGTCATATTAGAAAAGAGATATTATTTATAAATTCCTAATCAGGTAACATCCAGTTGCACCTTGGATTAAACCATCCTAAAGGCACCAGAGCCCACCCTTTCAATAATGGCACTAAGTCTGTCTTCTTTCTCTGTGCCAGACTGTGGCTGGGTTTCTCAATGAATTCTTTAAGCTAATGCAGAATAGCCTCAAATATGAATGAAGTCTTGGAATCTGCTGTGAAACCATTTTAACTCTTGCTACTCTGGGAAGTGTAGTGCAGGAAGAGTGGGCAGGCTTATGCCACATCCTCTGTTGGGGAAGAGCCTCTGGAGCTCTGGAGCAACCAGGAATCTGGCAGCCCAGGCCGCATCGACATTCTAGTGGGGACACACACTTTAGTATATTGAATTATCTTTCAAGTATGCAACTTCAGAACCCAAAGTACTATTTATATTCAGCTAGAGTATGCCAATAAAATATTCAGGGATGGCAAGGTCCAAACAAACAGAAACACTGGGGAACACACAGTGTGGTGGGTCCAGTATTAGCTATTCACAGGTCAATGTGGGCATGAATTCTCCAACTTTTTTGGTGATTGCATAAATACATGCAGAGTTGGGTAAAGTAACATGGCTGTCATGAGACATTTTATGTAGATCTTTAAAGGTTAAAAAGAAAGTGGTAAACCTAACAGAAATTGCTAGGGGTTGTTACTGCAAGACACTTGACACAGAGGTAAAATCTCATTTTTACTTGCAACCAAGTCTTCTAGAAAGTTGCATTTAAAATAAGACAAACACCAAAAGATAAGTGCATTTCAATTTTCCACTAAATTAATGTTTAATATCTTTTTATTTACACTTAGAACTTTGCTATCAAATAAATCCATCATTTATATTTAATCTGGTATACATTAAGGTAATGTGAAAAATATTTCAGAGAATTTTTACTTAAAATACAATAGTTTTTTTTGGGGGGAAATGGCTCCTGGGGATTGATCTCAGGGGCACTCAACCACTGAGCCACATCCCCAGTCCTTTTTCATATTTTATTTAGAAACAGGGTCTCATTGAGTTGCTTAGCACCTTGCTGTTGTTGAGGCTGGCTTTAAACTCACAAACCTCCTACCTCAGCCTCCTGAGCTGCTGGGATTACAGGTATGCCCCACTTGCCCTTAGCTAAAATACAGTTTTGATAGTAAATTTGCACAGGATATGTGACATTTTACTAGAAAAAAATCAAGAGATAAAAATCAATGTGAGTTTGGAAATGCAGCAAAATTTAAAGTCTATAATACCTGTATAAAATAAACATTATTGGCATTTTCAAGACAAAACTTATAATTACAGAATTTATATAGGTAAATAAAAAGTACTTTCATAATCCTTGTGATTCTCTCTAGTAAAGGATGAGGATATTCAAAGGAACAATGAATCTACTCAATTTTCTAGAGAGAAGTAGATCTTTACTCATTCTCCAGTATTTAAATTATATCCAAACTTTTAAACACTAGGTGAAATTAGCTAACAAAATATTTTGTAAATAACTTAGATACTTCATGTTGGCCATTAGTAATTTGTATTCTTTGAAGATCTATGTCATATGTTTTAATCTAATGCATCATAATCATGATCTGACATCTTAATTAAAGACATTAATCATTCTGACTAGACGTCTTATAGATGATTTTCATATGGAGCACTGCCATTTCCAGCTTCACAGACTTCTGCTCTCTCCATGTCTCCTGGACGTCCCTCAGTCCCACGAGGCCATACAGGAGTTCTTACTTGAGGCCCCTCAAGGAGATCTGTCCTATGCAAGAAGCACCAGAACCAGATTCTGTGTCCAAACTATCTGTGAGATCTCCGTGATTCTTCACAATTCAGTGTGAGAAGTTCCCTACATCACTGAGCTCAAACTTTCCCCCATTAACCTACTTTAAGATTTCCTGGGCTTGATAGTGAAGGTGACACAGTTGGACTGAGTGTTCCTCGTGTCAATTACATACAGTATTTGTTTTAACTCTCTGCCAAGACCCATGTGGTCAGGCACATCACTGCCCATGCTTCTCTTAGCATCATAGACTAGTAGCACTTAACAGCTTCCAAACTTTAGCTAATGTTGAACTCCATGAATACAACAGACGTGGTAACAAGATGAAGAAAACCAGTTTTAACTCATCAGCTGTAACCCTTCTGACATCTACTTGCACAAGAAAACTTAAAGATGTTTTGAAAAAATGTGCCATATTTACTGTAGGTAGATAGTGAGTTCTTCCTCAGGCTGCAGGCAAAGCAGAATCAAAAGACATGGATATCACTGACGATACCTGAAAATATCTGTATAAAACAAACATTATTGGCATTTCAAGACAAAACTTATACTTGCAGCATTTAAGACACATCTGGGGCTGAACTCTGGGAAACATGAGGACACAATCACAGAGCAGTTCACTATCCACTGGCCTAAATTTGCAAACAGAGGTATCCAAATATCCAAGATAGTGTAGAATGAACAGAAAACAAAAAGTGAGCTCACTAAGATTATGATGGTGCATGTGGCTCTGGCCTCATGGGATGGCCTAGAGGAGAGTCTATTCCCATGAATGTGTTGGACTTGTTGCTTGTGTTTGGAACATAGGGAGTCACTGGCCCAAACCATAAAACCCATAGATACAGGATTGTGTATGAGTTAAAATCCCTGTCATTTGCTAAGAACAGTCTCTGTAACTTTTTTGTTTTTAATTTGTAAATTTGTTTTATTCATGATAGTAGAATGCATTTATGCTTTTTGATATATCATACATAGATGGGATATTTTTCTCATTTTTCTGAGTGTACATGTTATAGAATTATATTGATCATGTATACATGTGACTTCATGATCAATATAATTCTATCAGTAATAATATCTGTTTTATTCTACTATCTTTCCTATCCTCACATCCTCTCCCCTCCCCTCCCCTCCCTTTACTTCCCTATACCTAATCTAAGGTAATGCCATTTCCTCTAGTGCTCCCCACTTTATTGTGAATTAGCATCTGCATGTTGGAGAAAACATTCGGCCTTTGGTTTTGGGGGATTGACTTTTTTCACTTAGCATGATATTCTCCAACTCCATCCATTTACTGGAAAATGCCATAATTTCATTCTTCTTAAAGCTGAGTAATATCCCATTGAACACATATACCACATTTTCTTTATCCACACATCTATTGAAGGACCCCTAGGTTGGTTCCATGGTTTAGCTATTGTGAATTGATTGAGCTTCTATAAACATTGACATGGCTGCATAACTGTACTATGCTGATTTAAGTCCTTTGGGTGTAAACCAAGGATTGAGATAGCTGGGTCAAATGGTGGTTTCATTCTAAGTTTTCTAAGGAATCTCCATACTGGTTTCTAGAGTGGTTGTACCAATTTGCAGTCCCACCAGCAATGTGCGAGTGTACATTTTCCCCCACATTCTTGCAAACATTTATTGTTGCCTATAATCTTGATGATTGCCATACAACAGCAGTGAGATAGGAAAGAAAACTTCAGACCAATATTCCTGATGAACATAGAAGCAAAAATTCTAAGCAAAATTCTGGCAAATCACACACAAAAATATATTAAAAAGACAGTGTACCACGATCAACTGAAGTTCATCCTAGGGATGCAGGGTTTGTTCAACATGGAAATAATTAAGCATAATTCATCATATTAACAGATTTAAAAACAAGAATCATGTAATCATCTCAATAGATGCAGAAAAAGCATTTAATAAAATACAGCATACCTTCATGTTCAAAAAACTAGAAAAACTAGGGATAGTAGGAGCATACCTCAACATTATAAAAGCTATATATGCTCAATTCAAGGCCAGCATCATTCTAAATGGAGAAAAATTGAAAGCATTTCCTATAACAACTAGAACAAGACAAGAATGTCCTCTCTCACCACTTCTATTCAATATCACCCTTGAAACTCTAGCTAGAGCAATTAGACAAAAAGAGAAAATAAAGAGATACAAATAGGTAAAGAACTCAAACTATCACTATTTGCTGATGACATGATTCTATATCTAGAAGATGTAAAAAGTTTCACTAGAAAACTTCTAAAACTAATAAATGAATTCATCAAAGTAGCAGGTTATAAAATCAACATCCATACATCAAACACATTCCTATACATCAGCGATAAATACACTGAAAGAGAAATCAGGAAAACTCAACAACAACAACAAAAAAAACCTGGGAACCATTCTAACAAAAGAGGTGACTTCTACAATGAGAACTACAGAACACTAAAGAAAGAAATTGAAGAAAACCTCAGAAGATGGAAAGATCTCCCATGCTCCTGGATAGGCAGAATTAATATTCTCAAAATGGCCATACTACCAAGTGTTATGCAGATTTAATGCAATTCCTGTAAAAATCCCAGTGACATTCTTCATACAAATAGAAAAAGCAATCATAAGATTTGTTTGGAAAAACAAACAACCCAGAATAGCTAAGCAATCCTTAGCAAGAAAATTGAAGCAGGAGGCATCACAATACCAGACCTTCAACTGTACTACATACTAGAGTATACTACATACAATGCTACTAGAGCTAGAGTAACAAAAATGGCATGGTACTGGCACCAAAATAGACTTGTAGACCAATGATACAGAATACAGGACACAGAGACAAACCCACATACTAGACAAAGGTGCCAAAAACATGCACTGGAGAAAAGACAGCTATTCAACAAACGGTGTTGGCAAAACTGGAAATCCCCTTGTAGCAAAATGAAATTAACCTCTCTCTCTCATACTGCCCAAAAATCAATTCAAAGTGGATCAATAATTTAGGCACGAGAACAGAGACCCTGTGCCTAATAGAAGAAAAAGTAGGCCCAAATCTTCACCATGTTGGCCTAGGATCTGATTTCCTTAACAGGATTCCTAAAATACAAGAAGTAAAATCAAGAATTAATAAATGGGATGGATTCAAATTAAAAAGCTTCTTCTCAGCAAAGGAAACAATCAATTATGTGAGGAGAGAGTCTACCGATTGGGAGAAAATCTTTACCCCATACACCTCTGAGAAAGCATTAATCTCTAGGATATATAAAGAACTCAAAAAACTAACTTACTTTCTCTCTCTCTCTCTCTCTCTCACACACACACACACACACAAAAAAAAAAAAAAACCAACAACAACATAACCCAATCAATAAATGGGCTAAGGAACTAAAGACACTTTACAGAAGAAGAAATAGATAAAAAAGTGTTCAACATCTCTAGCAATTAGAGAAACACAAATAAAAACTACGCTAAGATTTCATGTGTAACTTCTCCTCACACTATGTTCTTTGCTGTTCAGGGGACCATTCACAAGACTGCATGAACTTAACAAGATGTGTGGGATCTGAGAGAGGAAACAACAGAAGCTGATTAACTTTAGTGATCTAACGTGATTGCCATCTACCTGCACAAACCAGCCTCCATCTTCAGTGGCCTAGAATCCATTGAGGAGACCAGAGAGGGCTGAAGAAACCACCTATGGCCACTCTGTACTTATAGAAGATAAGTTTACATCCAATACTATGCAGAAAGAACTTCACTCCAAACCTGACATAGTCTTAGGTTCCTTTGAAGAAAAGAACCAAGGAGGGGCTTGGGGTTGTGGCTCAGCACCACATATAAATAAATAAAATAAAGGTATTGTGTCCACCTACAACTAAATAAAATAAAATAAAATAAAAAAGAACCAAGGAATTGGCCAAGGATAGTTGGTTGAGAACCAAATCTGTGGGTATCATCTTGTATTCAGTGAGTAAGGTGAAATTATACAGAGGAGAAAGGAATGCCCCAGTATTCCAACTCCAGTCTGAGTGAGGAAGATAATCTCCATTTCTAATTTTCCAAAAGCCATTCTCAATATTGAGGGTAGTCGATTTCAGTTGAAGTTGGAATAACCTGTAGAAAAAAAGAATATCTTACTCTTGCATAAGCAAGTTTTCCCTGTTTACTCTAGCCACAGTTTCTCCCTTTAAACAAGAATGAAGACATTGTGTTTATTTATTTGTGTAAAGGCAAAACACAGAGGCGGCATGTGTGTTGATCTTCAGGGAAGGACATGAATGTATGAGGGCACAAAATACAACAGATCTCCACAACTTAGAGAGAAATGGCAGAGATTTCTGTGTCTGAATCCAGTGAGTTTTGCAATCTTAGTAGCTTTGAAGATGTGAATTTGTTTCAATGTAATTGTTATATTAGGGACATTAAAAATATGAAGAAAGCTGGGCTTGCTAGTGCACATCTGTAAGCTGAGGCAGGAGGATTGTGAGTTCAAACTCAGCCTCAGCAATGGTGAGGCGCTAAGCAACTCAGTGAGACCCTGTCTGTAATTAAAATAGAAAATAGGGCTGAGGATGTGGGGATGTGGTCGAGTGCCCTTGAGTTTAATCCATGAGGGGGGGACAGAGGAGAAGGAGGAGAAGGAGGAGGAGGAGGAGAAGGAGGAGGAGGAGGAGGAGGAGAAGGAGGCAGAGAAGGAGAAGAGGAGGAGAAGGAGGAGGAGGAGGAGAAGGAGGAGGAGGAGGAGGAGAAGGAGGAGGAGGAGGAGAAGGAGGAGGAGGAGAAGGAGGAGGAGGAGGAGGAGGAGGAGGAGAAGAAGGAGAAGGAGGAGGAGAAGGAGGAGGAGAAGGAGGAGAAGGAGGAGGAGGAGAAGGAGGAGAAGGAGGAGGAGGAGGAGGAGGAGAAGGAGAAGGAGGAGGAGAAGGAGGAGAAAGAGAAGAAGGAGGAGAAAGAGAAGGAGGAGCAGGAGGAGTAGGAGAAGGAGGAGGAGGAGGAGAAGGAGAAGGAGGAGGAGGAGGAGAAGAAGGAGGAGAAAGAGAAGGAGGAGGAGGAGAAGGAGGAGGAGGATAAGGAGGAGGAGAAAGAGAAGGAGGAGAAAGAGAAGGAGGAGGAGGAGGAAAAGGAGGCAGAGAAGGAGAAGAGGAGGAGGAGGAGAAGGAGGAGAAGGAGGAGGAGGAGAAGGAGGAGGAGGAGGAGAAGGAGGAGAAGGAGGAGGAGGAGAAGGAGAAGGAGAAGGAGGAGGAGGAGGAGGAGGAGGAGGAGAAAGAGAAGGAGGAGGAGGAGAAGGAGAAGGAGGAGGAGGAGGAGGAGGAGGAGGAGGAGAAAGAGAAGGAGGAGGAGGAGGAGAAGGAGGAGAAAGAGAAGAAGGAAGAGGAGAAGAAGGAGGAGACAGAGAAGGAGGAGGAGGAGGAGAAGGAGGAGAAAGAGAAGAAGGAAGAGAAGAAGGAGGAGACAGAGAAGGAGGAGGAGGAGGAGGAGCAGGAGGAGCAGGAGAAGGAGGAGAAGGAGGAGGAGGAGGAGCACGAGGAGGAGGAGAAGGAGGAGGAGGAGGAGAAGAAGGAGGAGACAGAGAAGGAGGAGGAGGAGGAGGAGCAGGAGGAGCAGGAGGAGCAGGAGGAGGAGGAGAAGAAGGAGGAGGAGGAGGAGAAGAAGGAGGAGGAGGAGGAGGAGGAGGAGGAGAAGGAGGAGGAGGAGGAGAAGGAGGAGAAAGAGAAGAAGGAGGAGAAAGAGAAGGAGGAGCAGGAGGAGTAGGAGAAGGAGGAGGAGAGAGGAGAAGGAGAAGGAGAGAGGAGAGGAGAGAGGAGGAGAAGAGAGAAGGAGGAGGAGAGAGAAGGAGGAGGAGGATAAGAGAGGAGAGAGAGAAGGAGGAGAAAGAGAAGAGAGAGGAGAGGAAGAAGAGAGGAGAGAAGGAGAAGAGGAGAGGAGAGAGAAGGAGGAGAAGGAGAGGAGAGAAGGAGGAGAGGAGGAGAAGGAGAGAGAGGAGAGAGAGAGGAGAAGGAGAAGAGAGAGAGAGGAGGAGGAGAGAGGAGAGAGAAAGAGAGAGGAGAGAGAGAGAAGGAGAAGAGGAGGAGGAGAGAGGAGAGAGGAGAGGAGAGAGGAGAAGAGAGAAGAGGAGGAGAGAGGAGAAGGAGGAGAAGAGAAGAGGAAGAGGAGAAGAAGGAGGAGAAGAGAAGGAGGAGAGGAGGAGAAGGAGGAGAGAGAGAAGAAGGAAGAGAAGAAGGAGGAGAGAGAAGAGAGGAGAGAGGAGGAGAGGAGGAGAGAGAAGGAGAGAGAAGGAGAGAGGAGGAGCACGAGGAGGAGGAGAAGAGAGGAGAGAGGAGAGAAGAGAGGAGAGAGAAGAGAAGAGAGGAGAGAGGAGAGGAGAGAGGAGAGAGGAGAGAGAGGAGGAGAAGAAGGAGGAGAGAGGAGGAGAAGAGAGAGGAGAGGAGAGAGAGAGAAGGAGAGAGAGGAGGAGAAGAGAGGAGAGAAGAGAGAGAAGGAAGAGGAGAAGAGAGGAGGAGAAGAGGAGAGGAGAGAGGAGAGAGAGAGGAGAGGAGAAGGAGAGAGAGGAGAGAGAGAGGAGGAGAGAAGGAGAGGAGGAGAGAGAAGAAGGAGAGAGGAGAGAGGAGAAGAGAGAAGAGGAGAGAGAAGGAGAAGAGGAGAGAAGAGAGGAGAGGAGAAGAGAAGGAGAGAGAGGAGAAGGAGAGAGAGAGAGAAGAGAGAGAGGAGAGAGAGAAGAGAGAGAGAGGAGGAGAGAGAAGAGAAGGAGAGAGAGAGAGAGGAGAGAGAGGAGAGAGAGAAGAGAGGAGAAGAGGAGAGAGGAGAGAGAGGAGAGAAGGAGGAGAGAGGAGAGAGAGAAGGAGGAGAGAGAGAAGAGAGAGGAGAGAGAGAGAGGAGAGAGGAGAGAGAGGAGAGAGGAGGAGAGAAGGAGAGGAGAGAGAGAAGAAGGAGAGAGAGGAGAGAGGAGAGAGAGAGAAGAGGAGAGGAGAGAGAGGAGAGAGAAGAGAGAGAAGGAGAGGAGAAGAAGAGAGAGAGAAGAGGAGGAGGAGAGAGAGGAGAGAGAGAAGGAGAGAGAGAGAGAGGAGAGAGGAGAGAGAGGAGAGAGAAGAGGAGGAGAGAGGAGAGAGAAGGAGAGGAGAGAGAGAAGAGAGAGAGAGAGGAGAGAAGGAGAAGAGAGAGAGGAGAGAGGAGAGAGAGGAGAAGGAGAAGGAGAGAGAGGAGAAGAGAGGAGAGAGAAGGAGAGAGGAGAGGAGAGAAGAGGAGAGAGGAGAGGAGAAGAGAGGAGAAGAGAAGAGGAGGAGAGAGAGAAGGAGAGAGGAGAAGGAGGAAGAGAGAGAGGAGAGAAGAAGAGGAGAGGAGAGAAGGAGAGAGGAGAGAGGAGAAGGAGGAAGAGAGGAGAGAGGAGAGAGGAGGAGAGAGAGGAGAAGAGAAGAGAGGAGAGAGAGGAAGAGAGGAGAGGAGAGAAGAGAGAAGGAGGAGAGAGAGAGAGAAGAGAGAAGGAGGAGAGAGGAGAGAGAGAGAAGAGAGGAGAGGAGAGAGAGAGGAGAGAGGAGGAGAAGGAGAGAAGAAGGAGGAGAGAGAGAGGAGAGAGGAGAGAGAGAGAAGAAGGAGAGGGAGAGAGAAGGAGAAAGAAGAAGGAGGAGAAGGAGAAGGAGGAGAAGGAGGAGGAAAAGGAGAAGAAGAAGGAGAAGAAGGAGGAGAAGGAGGAGAAAGAGAAGGAGGAGGAGAAGGAAGAGGAGGAGAAAGAGGAGGAGGAGAAGAAGGAGAAAGAAGGAGGAGGAGGAGAAAGAGGAGGAGAAGGAGGAGAAAGGAGGAGAAGGAGGAAGAGACGGAGGAGGAGAGAAGGAGAAGGAGGAGGAGGAGGAGAAAGAGAAGGAGGAAGAGATGGAGGAGGAGAGAAGGAGAAGGAGGAGGAGGAGGAGAAAGGAGGAGGAGGAGAAGGTGGCAGAGGAGGAGGAGGATGAAAAGGAGAAGGAGGAGAAGGAGGAGGAGGAGGAGAAGGAAGAGGAGAAAGAAGGAGGAGAAGAAGGAGGAGGAGGAGGAAGAGGAGGAGAAGGAGAAAGAAGGAGGAGGAGGAGGAGAAGGAGGAGGAGGAGGAAAAGGAGAAGAAGGAGGAGGAGGAGAAGGAGGAGGAGGAAGAGGAGAAAATATCCCATAGTCCTGTGCCTGATACCATCCACTGTGAAGCTAGATGAATCTATAAAGTGTTACCCAGGAAATCCAGTTGGAGAAATACACAAAGTGGATACATATCTACCAGGAATATGCATTCATCCTGTTACTAAACACACCCATTCACATCTGCAGTTACATCGCTCTACCTCATTTTATATAGCTCTTCTTCCACCACTTCAAATAACTCATTAGCTTCTACCCTTCTGAAACTCATTTCCACAGGAAACTTCAAGGGCTTTAAAAATATTTTTATATTTCTTAGCCAGTTTACAATTGTAAAGTTCTGGTACAATATTTATTAGTTCACTGTCTTGCTTTTCTAGTTAATACCCTTTTGTGTCCCACTAATTCCTGTGGGATTCTTTATTGCTAACTGTATGGCTTAGTATTCCCTAAGAACATGTAGGTTGCATTATAGCACAAATGAATATGGTGTCTTCCCCAGGGTATATTCTTAAGTGATAAGAACATGGGTCAGAACAGTGTCCAAAATATGCCTCATTATTTTAATCCAATAGAGACAAATATATAAAGGAGAGTTAATATGGTAAGAGATGGAAATAAGAGGTTTTTATGGAAATTTCTGATGTTATAGTTTTGGCTTTATGCAAATGAAAATATTTTACATAATTACTAAAGAAGATTAAGTCAGAATGAACTTACAAACTCCATAAAATCAAAATTAAAACGAAGAAAAAGTGAACCTAATTTTGTGTCAGTGTGGTAGCCAATCCATGCAAGGAAAAGTGGGGTTTCTTTAATATACACACATCCACAAGCACAACTAAGTAAATATTAAAAAATGGATATATCTAAGTCAGTATCATTGTCATTATATTGCACTGCAATTGCAAACTGGGTTGTGTGTACAAAGTCTTCACCTCTGCATTATTTCTTATCACTGCTTGTAGATCCATAATATTTCAATAAAATTTCAATCAAAATCCCTGGGAATATGTAAGGCCAACATAAGACATCATAAACCTTGCCCATAATCATATCTTGGAAAACACCTTTGGTATGGTTACATTGAAATAAACAATGTTAATTGGTAGTATAATTGGTAATCAAGACTTTCAGCGTTGGCCAAAGGAAGTACAAATACTGACACATACACACACACACATACACACATATGCAGGGCATGGGGGTGCACACCTGTAATTCCAGCTATTTGGGAGACTGAGGCAGGAGGATTGCCAGTTCCAGGACAGCCTGACTTATAGCAAGAATCTGCCTCAAAAAAATTAAACTGTGATTTTTGGCATAATAATTCATGCTTTACATAAGCATACATATTTTGTATTATTTCCTACTGAAAAAATGTAGACATTGTCAATTGAGTCGATGGTCTTGACCATGATCAGATTGTCACTGAAATGTCATTTCTTACTAGAAAAAAAAAAGGCTCCAGAAAGTAAGTGCTGACTACAGATAGGCCTAAGAGAATCCCAAAACTTATCAGCTAGGAACTTTAGTCATTCAAGGGAAATAATTCAATGGAAGGGAATTCAAATGCAAAATAGCCATATGTGACAATCATCCAGAAAATAATGACTCTGAAGACTTAAAGCTCAACTTGTATGTTCAAGTGCCATTTAGGTGAATCTCGATATTCATGAGGGGATTTTTAATTCTACTAAATTAACTTATATACATTAAAAACTACCATAGGTAAACATTAAAATTTCATGAGCTAGTTTTTTCTTAAAAGCAGTTAATAAAGATGAAATCAATCATTTCTCTGCTTTCTCTGCATGCACTGGTTTGTTAAACAAATTAGATGGAGGAGAGTTTTGTGTCAGATTTCTCTGAGATGAAGTAAAAAGAATTGATCGAAACAGCAAACACTGGTGTTCTTTATCAAAGTAAGAGAATTACCGAAAATGGAGGAACAGTGGTGGGAGTTTAATGCAGGGACCTATGAACCACAGAAGAACCCGAGTGTCAGGGAAAGGTCACCCCAGGGGCCTGCACTGCCAATGAAGTGCCCTTAACCATTAACTGAGTCTGGGTTCTACCAAGTTCCATTGATGATTCAGCCAATGTCTTCAGTGGAGTGGAAAAGGTAATAGAATGCTGGATATTATCCCAGAGCACTGATCCTTTTATCATCTTCTTCATGAAAATGAGAAAAGAAGAAAGGAAAGAGGAAGGTCTGTTAGTTTTTTTTTTTTTTTTTTTTAATAAGCTTCAAGGAAACACAGCAATAGTAGGTGTAAAATGTTTTGATACTTGTTAAAATTAACTGATTTTTTTTTCAAAATTAGGTAAGTTTGTACATGATGTGACATTGATGGCATTTTTGATGGAATTCATCTGTGTGGCTGTAACGGGGACACTGAGGTCCTCCTAGTGAAGGGTGTCCACTTTGAGACAGACATCCTTACTTACTGGTGAATGAGGATGTATGTTGGGCTTTCCATAAAGAGCTGCCCATAGGATTGGGTGCAGTGCAACAGGTGTGTGCTGATAATTATTTGTTGAAGCTTCTGATGCATCCATATCCTTTATTACACCCTTTTCTTTTCTGTATATTTCTTAGTTTCTTTTATAGTAAATTTCAAAGTCTTCTTTTAATGCATAATTTTATTTTGTGAGATGTTTTCCTGATGTTATCTCAGAAAGAAAACAAAGGTGCTGGGCGCACACTTGTGATCCCAGCAGCTCAGGAGGCTGAGGTGGGAGATTGAGAGTTCAAAGCCAGCCTTAGCAACAGTGAGGCACTAAGCAACTCAGTGAGACCCTGTCTTTAAGTAAAATACAAAAAATAGGGCTGGGGATGTGGCTCAGTGGTTGAGTGTCCCTGGGTTCAATCCCAAAGAAAGAAGACAATTGTATTGGCACCAGCATGTAGGGTCACTATTATTGTGCTTGTTTGGCTCAGTCAGTGGAACAGATGAAGGAGATGCATGTGTAAGAAAAGGCAAGCATACAAACTAAGATATTGTTGATAATTCAATCTAAATGGCACATGCTTCAAAGGCACCACAGACTCACAAAGTTATTGTTAGGGTTAAAAATTAATTCAGGATGTCACATATGCTAGATGAATTACCAGAAGGCAGCAGATTTGCTGTATGTTGAAAATCATAACTTTGAGTTTTATTACTTTATTGTAAAATAAATCAATGCAGGATAGTTAAGTTCTGGCAAAAACACAGAGATTTTTGAGGAAATATCGAAGAATAACAAAACACTATAGAAATATCAAGATCATAAATAAGTAACAGCAGAGATACACTGAAGCCCAAGATAAAATTCCAATATTTAATTTTTTTAACTAAGTAATTTATTGAACAAAAGAAAACAAAATCATATTTTATCTAAATTACCTCTCGTATTAGGGAAATAAATTTTTTCAATACATCAAAATTACACATAAAGAAAGACATTGTGGGGCTGAGGTTGTGGCTCAGCGGTAGAGCACTCACCTAGCATGTGCAGGGCCCTGGGATTGATCCTCAACACCACATAAAAAAATGAATGAATGGAATAAAGATATTGTGCCCATTTACAGCTAAAACATACTTTTTTTAAAAAAGGGAGTCACTGTGTATTGAAAAAATTCAAAGTTAATGACAGAGAAAAAGAAATCTATAAAACTAATCTCACACAAACACATATTTTGAGAAATATTAATAATTAATTCAGGGCTGGGGATGTGGCTCAAGCGGTAGCGCGCTCTCCTGGCATGTGTGCGGCCCGGGTTCGATCCTCAGCACCACATACAAACAAAGATGTTGTGTCTGCAGAAAACTAAAAAATAAATATTAAAAAAAAAAAATTCTCTCTCTCTCTCTCTCTCTCACTCTCACTCTCTCTTTAAAAAAAAAAAAAAAAAAAAAAAAATAATTAATTCATGGAGAAACAGTTTAGAGTTTGTTATTAAAAGACTTCGGTAATTAGTTCTTTATGGTAAATTTATACTGTACCTAGTAAAGTATAACACACTGAAGCAACAATACAAAGGACAAATCTAGATGAATATATTGAAGAATATTTTTCATAATCTGGGGTTAAAGAGACATTATTATTCATGCCTCAAAGTACTAATCATATTATTCAAAGTAAACTCATACTAATATTGGTAGAAATTATATTAAAAAACAAAAATTCTCAAATATGTGAAGAAGTGGAAATTATTGACTATAACCTCAGCAATAATACTAATTAAATGAACACAATATAAAACAAATAATGGGAAAGTGTACAGACTCCTTAGGAAAAAGAATAAGCTTGCAGAAAGAAAACGGAAGATGAAGTCAGCGGTGCAGAAGAAGTCCATAAAACAAATTTCTCACCCACATATCAACTGTTTTTCTGAGGAGCAGGGTTGTGTCCCCAAGCCCACTTAAAGCAGCCATAGAAGGCGGATCTTTACTCCCAACAGTCCTTAAGCCCAAGGGATCAAATTCTAGGGATGGAGATGAAGAGGGATCTGGGATAGAGAGAGAGAGACTGAATCTCATGAGCCATGGAGGTGCAGAGAGCACAGGTGGAGATCATGAGCCACTCGCCTTGCCTCATGGCCTGGTAAAATCAGGAAGATGTGTGCGCCACGGAGAATCCAGCACATGACTGAGTAGCTGCACCCCGACTGCACCTCTTGCCCAGCCCCCTGTAAATAAGCTTCAAGGAAACACAGTAGGTACACACTGAAACCCACACCAATGGGTGGGCCACCCTCCAAAGTAGCCCGCATTTCCACTTAAAGTGGAACTCCTTGCTTTGCCCCAAGACATCTCTCTTTTGAGACTGCCCCCCTCACACACACACCATTCTCCCTTGAAAGCGCATCTACTTTCCTAAATACATATCTATGTGTGCAGTTGGAGGAAAAAAATCTGTCTGCAGAATTCCCACCAATTGCTAACACTGTCCTTTTTGGGATCAGGAAAGAGAAGGACTATGTGGATATGTGTCTCAGTGGATATTTAGTTTTGTACACACATGGATTCATTGAAATACACTCAGTAAAACTTATAATTCCCAAGTTTGAAATGGAAAAACTAGGAATCCCCCAGAAATTTCCAGCATAATGAAAATAAATGACAAAACAAAAACAGTGAAGAAAAATAAGGTGATAAGGAATGACATCATCTGGAAGATAGATTACAAGTGAATTCAAACAGGAAACACACTCTTCCACAGAGAGTGAGTGGGAATCTGAGCCCTGGCGTAAATGAGAACCTGAGAGGCAACCCTGCTGTGCAGGGACTCAGACAGAATGCCTCCTGGTTCCCGAATCTCACAGTTCTGTGAAGACATGGGGAGGTACAGCAAAGTGCTCCTGCTCCCAAGTACAGGGAAGAGGAAATGCCTGCCAAAGGGCATCTGCTCAGAATCATTTCCTCTGAAGAATGACTATCTCACAAACTGGGGTTTGCGTTGGAGTGAAGCAACACTAAAGTTGAAATAGTACACAGGTTGCTAAGATACAGGGACAGATGAGATGGGCAGATAATCTCATAATCTGACTACAAGCCTATTTATATCAGGGCTGGTCCAGAGGGCAGCCTGGCCTTGCAAAGGAGAGTGTCGACTGAGGGTGAGAATAGCACTACACAGGCGCCTACATGATTTGGTTAGAGTTTAGAAGAATATTTGCCTGTTGTGAGTATTAAGACCCTGATTAGTCCATATTTCACAATGTGTGTGCTAACTTCAGCTGTGCCCTTTCTGAAAGGGAGAGGCTGAGGTGCCTGTCGTTGGACTGATAGACATGATTAAGAACCTTCCACTGATAACAGAAATTCAGGGTCCTATTGTTATGGACTGTGTTTCGTGCTGCCTTCCCTTTCCCAAAACAAAAGAGCAAGAGGCACATACACAGGCCTAAGACCTGCACACAGATATCAAGTCTGTCCTGGTACGACCTCCCACCGCCTCAGTACTGAACCTTTTGGAACAAGTGCTTCAAGGGAACCCTGTTCAGTACCCGGCATGGAGATGTTCCAGAGAGCAGGTAATTGGGATGCGGGAGGGGAAGCAGGCACCAGGCAGCACACAGACAACAATGGGGGTGGCCTGTGGATCCCCTCACAGGCACTTTCTCCTGGAGTGTGTCTGTTTCTATGTATCGGCTAGATGACAGCTAGCTAGCTAGTTATCATCTATATGAAGAGTTTTGATTCCAGCTTCAGAAGGATGATATAAAAATTATTCTCAAATTTCCAAATAAACTTCAAGCATATGAGGCTTAACTGAAATAAAAGCTACTTACCAAGTCTGAGTTTGCCTCCTACGGGGTACCAGTGTCACAGGGGATATCTGGATAAAGTTTCGAGACTTCATGACTGTGTCTCCTTGCTGGGAAGTGATGATCTCTGAGAACATGTGTGAATAAAGCAAGTTTCTGGACTTATTATACTATCATGCATATCTAAAAAGGAATAAATAAAAAGTGAATAATAAAGATGCCCAAAAGGAGTACTGGTAGCAGGTGGGGAAAACTAGTTACTTACATATACAAGCAAAATATCCATGTAGGAAGAGCAGAGATCACTGACATCAACTAAATGAAAAAAAACTAAGCACAGGACCAACCAGAACTGGTACTGAATTTAAGTGTTTGTCTACAAAATAAGACTTCTTCCCCCATTTCTAACAGCACCAAGGGTAGTAAAATTAGAGGAAGAGATAGAAAGTCAGCCGAGTTTGAAATAGGATTCAGAGTGTTGCAAATGGAAACTGTGGTCCTATTCATTTAGCAGTTCAACAAATATTTATTAGATACCCTATAAGTTTCGGGCACATTGCAAGATATGTAGGATGTATCAGGAATCACAGTATAAAAGAAATTTCCCTACATGGAACTTACACTGTGGTTGATGGAATCAGTCAACCAGAAATTCATCTACAGTATTAAGTAGCATAGTATTTTACAAGACCCTATTACAAACAGAAAAAATAATCAGAACATAGAGAAAAGTCAAAGGGCTAGGTTGAGATTGCATGTTGGATATCCTTGGCTGGATTCATAGTAAGAATGACATTTGAGGAAATACTTTAGTTTGGGCAGGATGGACATCTGTATTCCTTTTATTAGATAGGAAAGTATTCTTTTGTTGTGAGGAAAGACAATTATGCTTACAGCATTCAATAATTAAATTATACAATCTGTGGGATACTGACAGCAGCTCAGTTTTTCTCTTTTTAGAACAAGGACAGTGTCTGTTAGTATAAGGAGTGTCTGTCTTGCTTAACTCCTTTGCAGGTATGAATTGTACTGTAGCAGTACCCAGGATCTATATACGTATTTGCAGTACTGGGGGTTTATCCCAGTGGTGTTCTTCCACTGAGCTACATTGCAGCCATTTTTGAGAAAAGGTCTAAGTTGCTGAGGCTGGCCTCAAACTTGTGATCCTCCTGCCTCAGCTGCCTGAGTCGCTGGGATCACAGACTTGTGCCACCAAGCCCAGAGAGGAATTACATTTTATAATAGAAGAAAAATGTTACAAATGTTTCCTTTACACAAAATGTATTCAAACATTGACCAACACCTTAAGGCTAAGTCCATTTTCTTAATCTGTATAAATCAAAGTTGGCTTCCCCACATCCCCCAAAAAAGACAGATGGCCAATTTTGGAGAATAAGCATCAGGGTGATATTTTCTTCCAGGAGACTAGTATGTTTAAAGATAAAGCCTCACCTATACTCTGAATAAGAAACACGATGCTTTGGCCTTGCTTGGTAGAACACACCTGTAATCCCTGGCAGCTCAGGAGGCTGAGGCAGGAACATCCTAAATTTGACGCCTGTCTCAGCAACTTGGCAAAACCCTGTCTCAAAATAAAATATAAAAAGGGTTGGGGGTATACTCAGTGGTTTAACACTTCTGGATTCAATCCCTGGTGGGTGTGTGTATGTATATTTATGATGTACATATGTATTGATGATGCCATGGAGTCACAAACTCACATTGGATATATGCATGCTCATCAACTTCTCAATCTTATGTCAAGTTTGGAGATAATACTCCAATAATGCTTTCTGGAATAAGACCATTCAAGTAAGACTCTGTTACAGTACCAAGAATATCTTGATAGAAATTCATGTCTAAAAAGTACTTAGGCCTAGCGAGGTGTGGTAGTTCACACCTATACTCATGGATACCCAGGAGGCCAAGGCAGGAGGATTGCAAGTTCAAGGCTTGTCTCAGCAATTTAGCAAGACCCTATGTCAACAAATACAAACATAGGTCTGGGGATTTCAGGAGAACACCCTTGGGGTCAGTCCCCACTACCACAAACAAAAAAGGACCACCAGGCACAGTGGTTCATGCCTATAATCCCAGCAGCTCGAGAGGCTGAGGCCCTAAGCAACTCAGTGAGACCCTGTCTCTATAAATAAAATATAAAAAAGGGCTGAGGATGTAGACTTGGGAGTTGAGGCAGGAGGATCCCAAGTTTGAGGCTGGGCCCCACAGCTCAGCAATACCTATCTCTAAATAGATAGATAGATAGATAACAAATGGGGTTGGAATATGTCATAATGGCAGAGTATTTCTGAGTTCTATCCCCAGTACCACAGAAAATAATTCAAATTTTTTTGAAGTTTTACAATTAAGAAACAAATACTGCAAAGCAAATAGTGGTAAAATTGTGGCTATTGAAATGTATTCTTACATCTAACTCAAAAGTTGCCACCATGGAAAACTGAAATGGGATCACAGACTTGTACCAGCAAGCCCAGCGAGGAATTTCTAAGACGGCCAATAAGCAAAGGAAGGGATCAGGAGGAGGAGGGCAGTAGTTCTTTTGTTGTTTGTTTGTTTTTGTTTACTCAGTGGGAAGAGGGAGGCACAAAATGTTAAGGGCCTGGAGCCACCACAGACAGGTGCGGCACTGGGCAGAATCTACAGTGCTGGCCCCCAGGCGAGGGATTGTGGATGAAGCATCTGGACATAGCTTAGCCCCAGGCACACGTTTCACTCCCACACCTGACCCCCCTCAGCCTGAAGGCATTACCTGCAGCTTGACAACTTACACTCCGCATGTGTGTTGAAACACAATGACCACACAAGAACCTCGGGCTGGTGGCTAAGCTGGACTTGAGGCACAGTGTAATGCTGAAATAGCGGCAATTACCACAAGCTCAAAGAACATATAAATACCCCGCTCAGGAAGGATGAACATAGACAGGAGAGATTGCAAAGACTGGAGTAAATATTTAATGTACAAATGCCATCATATGCCAAGAAGAATCAAGAACTTTCAGGAAAGCATGATCTTACCTAATAAACAAAATATAACATCAAAAATAGATCACGGAAAAGTGAACATGTGAGATGGAAATGAACCTGTGAGAGCTAGAACAGAATGCTATAGTTTGGTTGAAATGGAGCAAGATTTAAAGCCTGATCTCAGTACAAAAGTGGACACGATTGGCATTTCAAGACAGTTTACAGAGAGCTTATGTAAACACATGAAAAGAATTTACATAATACTTGCATTTCAGATGATAAGAATCAAATGAGAATTTTTAAAGCAATCATGAGCATGTTCAATTTCAATTTTTTAGAAAGGCAGACTCTAGAACTTTGTAATATTTTGCTAATATTTTAATGTTTTCATTTAATGTTCCACTAGTCAAGGGGAGGGGGAGAGAGGGCACTGGGGTAGGAAAGATGGTGGAATGAGACTGACTTCATGACCGTAGGTACATGTATGACTGCATGAATGGTGTGACTCTACTTCATGTACAACCAGAGAAGTGAAAAAATTTCTCCATTTGTATACAATGAATCGAAGAGCTTTCTGCTGTCATGTGTAACTGATTAGAATACAATTTTTTAAAAAAAGAGGGCTATGATGATCATCTCAGTCCACCATCTTTCCTGCCCCCATTCCCCCTCCCCTCCCTCCCCTTTGATGGACATCATGACCCTAGGTACATGTACGACTGCACTTATGGTGTGACTCTACATCAAGTACAACCAGAGAAATGAAAAATTGTGCTCCATTTTTGTACAATAAATCAAATTGCATTCTGTTGTCATATATATATAAAAAAAAAAACATGTAAATGTGTTGTTGAATCCCCAAAGCCACCTCAAATTCAATAATTCAATAGAAAGACTCAAGGAACTGGGTAAAGATGTTAGTGAATATATTACAAAGAAATTCATATCAACAAAGAGCTGGGGGGCGAGGTTAACTCATTAGTAGAGCACATCCACGGCATGCATGAGGCTTTGGGTTCCATACCTGGTACCCAAAGTTAAAAGAAAATAAAGAGGTGCACAGGGCAGAATCTAGAGAGCAAGCACAAGTATCAAACTTGCCCCTCCAGTGGAGTCATGCAAACAGTACTTAAATCTCCAGCAATAATGTTTGACCACACACAAGAATTACTGCCAACCAGGGAAACTCACCCATGCCTTGTTCCACTTTTTATTTTTGTATGAAGGATTAAACCGGGGGTCATTAGCTACTAAGCCACATCTCCAACCCCGCTCCCCCCACCCCGCTGCTTTTTAAAAAATATTTAGAGACAGGGTCTTATAAATTGCTTAGGGCCTCATTAAGTAGCTGAGGCTGGCTTTGTACTCACAATCCTCCTGCCTCAGCCTCCTGAGCCACTGGGATTACAGATGTGCATCACCAGGCACAGAGGTCCACACTTTTTGTTGTTGTTTTGTCACCTAGACAAGGGACACTTGTGCAGCTCCCCTTAATTACTTGGCCCCTACAGACGTCAGATTAGTATTAGGAGACCTAAGGTCCTATCATAAAACACATTACTAACATAAACTATCTGGCATGGCTCAAGGCCCTGTGTGAACAAAACATTCTTCTCAGGCATAAAGTTTTAAGGTCTTGGAGGTGATTTACCACAGGAGATGGCTCTATAGGTTGAGGTTTCTGTAAACCCCTCATCTTAAATAGCCATAGTCCCCCGAACATTTCAAGACACAGTGTTCAGATGGGCACATCAACTCCAGTTTACCATCACTCATAATCAATGTTTCTGTAACAAAACATGGTTCTCATCTGATTCTTGTAGTGCAAACATCAGTAACACAAACCTCCCCAATTCTGGCTGCTAAAGCACGATTCTTTTATAGGCCCCAGAGAACAGTTTCAGTCAACAGTAATGGACACTGTGTAACCTCACATGAGAAAAAGAAACCAATTTATACTTCCCCACAAAGGACACGTGGTCCCCATAACTGTCCCCACCTCTGGTGACTGCCAGACCTTCAAAAAGTCCTGACAATCAGATCACAAGGCTAGTCACAATAGGTCCTACAGTCTATCTCTGGAGGCCTGACAACAAAGCAAGTAAGACCAATTCTGTTCTCAAGCCATCTCCGCCAGTGAACAGAAACTTTTGAGATGAAATATGGCTTACTCAGGTGTGGGGGTACATGCCTATAATCCCATGATTGGGCTAAAGGAGGAGGATTCTAAGTTCAAGGCCAGCCTCAGCAGAATAGCAAGATCCTATCTCAAAGCAAAATAAAAAGGGCTAGGGATGCAGCTCAGTGGTAGAGGGCTTCTGCATTTAATTCCCAGCACTGAAAATTTTTTTAAAAATAGAAGGGAGAAAGAATGTGGCTTAAACATTAAATTTTTACTCTCACACATGCATGTAGTTCCCAGACTGATGGCCTGAAGGCTAGAAAAATTCATCATAAAGATCATAGGTGTCTCATAATGTGGCCAAAGAAGGAAAGACTTGGCACCAGCAGAAGACAAACTGGGTTTTGTTGGTCAAAGCTGGTTAGGGCCATATCCTAGTCGGGTGGAATGACAATAAACAAAGGTCCAGGCTACTTATGATTCCTCTGGAGAGGGGGACAGCAAAGAAGTCTGAGCACACTGAGGTGACTAGCAAACACCAACTGAGATGATGGCTTCTACTGTAGAGATTCAGTGTGAAAGTACTCAGAAAACAAAATATAGCTGCTTAAAAGCTGCCTGAGCCTGGTACTCATAAGAAATGTCCCCACCATGAATGTTCAGATGCATGGTGTTCACTTCCTGCTGATGACTCCATTACTGAGGCTTTCCAATGTGTTGATGCAATAAATATGGAGATAGCACATTCCCTGCTATCTCCATCTCATTCTAGGGCCTTTCTTTAGTATGAACTTTCTGGTGTAGAATAAGGTTGGATCTTTGGCTGAAGCCTTTCCCACATTCACTGCTCAATTATAGCAGACCACTGACTGAAGACTATTCCACATTTACTGCACTCATAAGGCATTTCTCGGTTTGAACTTTGTGGTGCTGAGTAAGTTGGCTGCTTTGACTGAAGAATTCTCCACATTCACTGCACTCATATGGTCTTTCTCCCCTGCGAACTCTCTGGTGCTGTGTTAGGCCAAAGCTTTGACTAAAACATTTCCCACATTCGAAGCATTTATAAGGTCTTGATCCAGTGTGAACTCTTTGATGTTTAATGAGGGTAGAGCTTTGACTAAAGAATTTCCCTCATTCATTACACTCATATGGCCTTTCACCAGTGTGAACTCTCTGATGTTTAATGAGGCTGGGGCTTTGGTTAAAGACTTTCCCACATTCACTGCATTCATAAGGCCTTGTTCCTGTGTGAACTCTCTGGTGTTTAATTAGATTGGAATTGGAGGTAAAGAATTTTCCACATTCGTTGCATTTATAAGGCCTTGAGCCAGTATGGATCCTCTGATGTTCACTAAGGCTGGAGCTTTGGCTAAAAAATTTTCCACATTCACTACATTCATAAGGCCTTTCTCCAGTGTGAATTCTCTGGTGCTGAACAAGTATGTGTTTGTAGCTGAAGGCCTTCCCACATTCATGGCACTCATAAGGCCTCTCTCCAGTGTGCACTCTCTGGTGCTGAGCAAGTCTGTATTTTTGGCAGAAGGCTTTCCCACATTCACTGCACTTATAGCATTTTTGTCCATTGTGAAAAGCTTCCATATGCTCAATATTCTTTTGTTGCCTCCCTCTGCTTTGAGTGACCTGAAGCTGGAGATGGTTCAAGCTGTCTGAGAAGTCCTTCTTGGCCTCCGAGGAAATGAAACACTTCTTTGACTCATGGATACTGCAACTCCTCATACAGGAGACCCTGTTCTCATCTCTTCTGAAGAGTTCCTCTTCACTGTGCTGCTTCTGGTGTGGGTGACATTTTCCACATGCCCCACAGGGTTCCTTCCCAGAGCTGGTCCCTAGGCACTCGGCCAGATGCACATCACCTTCTGAGTCTAGGCCACATATCTCCCAGGGATGGGGCTTCTGGGTGGACAGATCTGCCTTTGTAGTATTTATTTGTGACACTTCTACAGAAACACTTTGTTCAGAAGATGCCTCCTCATTCCCAACTCCATGCCAACAACCTATAAACAGAAATGCTAGTGAAATATACATTAACATCAATAAGAAGGGGCAGCAACATCACAAATGTGTCCAATATTCCAAGGAACGAATCCATAGGATTTTTATAAGAATGAAGCATCTGGGTTTAGGCTCAGTAATGGGCTGCTCTACAGTACTGGGCCTATAAGTGTCACAGAGTAGAAACACAAGGATAGGCTACAGTACAAGGAAGAGAGGCAAAGTCCACAGCCTACTCCTCTCTGGAAAGAGTTTTCACCAGGCTCTTGGCTGGCTGGTGATACATGCATGCTTTGTGGAAGAGTGTGTTCAGGCCCAGGAAAATCCTATTGTACCCAAGTAACTAGTATCAAGACTATTTTAAGGATATGAGCAAACCTCATGACACATTAAGAGGAGGCTAACACTGAAGAGCATAGCATAGAAAGCAGTAGACAGGAAGAGGAGAGATAGAAGCCTAGGCAGTAGGAGAGAGAGAGATGAGAGATAATTCTGATCAAAAGTTAAGAGTAGAAATGATAGGTGGAAAAATATCAGAAATGAGAAGAGACAGAAATGAGGTATACAGCCCCTGGCCTTGACACCAAAAAAGTATCTGGCACAAAACATGTTCCTGTGATAATCTGAACACAGCTATTGATATCACATCTTTCCCCTGATGCTAATCACCAGGGCAGGCCTACTTTGAGGCCCTCTTGCTATGCCTGGAGTCATGTCTACTCTGTCATGTACCCAGGGTTTTCCTCCCAGCTCCAGTTGGACAATGGCATGGGACCCAGAAGATGCAAGTCCTAAGGAAAAGACAGAACAGGTGAAAATTCAGCACTGGCTGAGGGTAACCAGTTGCAGAACAACCTTAGGAAAGAAAATTAGCATTACATAATGAAGCAGCATTCTGCAGAAAAAGCCTAGTGGTCCCCACTAATGTGACTATGTTGGGTCTTTACAATTCCTGATACAGTCAGACCCCCCAAAATATCACTTAGAAGTGGGGAGAACCTGAAGCACAGAGGTGGAATAGTGCAGAGTGTGATTCTAGCAGGGAAAGGCTACGACAGAGAGGATCCACTGGACTAAATCCAAGTCTCCTGACCCACAAATCTTCCCTGAGAAGGCATCAGGGCAGCTGAGGTTGGGCATTCTTGTAAAAGGAAGCAGTATACACAGCCCAGCCTTGACACCTGTAGCACCTACAAAAGGGAACCAGGAACTGAAGCTGTGCCCATTGTCCATGTATGAGAGGAATAGAGCTGCCTCTGGAAAAAAGAGGAAAGGCAGAGCCCAGCTCAGGATGCGTAAGGTGAAGATGAGGGCCTTGCCCGTGAGGCGACAAGTGAAAGGCTTCCAGCATCACATCACGATACAGTACTCTCTGAGCCTCGTCAAGGGATTTCCACTCCTCCTGGGAAAAGAATACAACCACATCCTCGAAGGTCACAGAGCCCTGTGATGATGAAAAGAGTGGTGTCTCCAAGCAGATTGTCTCCCTGGAATCCCATGAACACACACCCACCCTAACCCACAATAAATCCCTGCTCATAATCTTCATCATCTCCCAACTAAAGGGCAATACACCCGTTTTCATTTCAAGTTTCGTTGAGCATGGGTCCAACCTTAAGCAACACAAAAGTGGGCAAACACATGCAATCTAAGCTCTGGGCCTGGTATGCAGAGCCTTCAAACCTCTCCTGTCGAACTATCAGCCTGAGAGTACCCAGGACCAAGCTTCCCAGACATGACCAAACTTGATCTCATCCTTCTCTCTTAAGGTCCTACTTCCAGAGCCTTGAGAAAATTAGTTCACACTCATCCCCTGAGTATATCACTCATTAGATCATATCTCCCACATTTAGCTGATCTCTACTACCACCACCTAGATCACAAAATTGGCATTTCTCTCTGGCCTCTTTATATGCTGTCATACGTACAACACCCAGAAAGTGCTTGGCAAAGGTAACAGGACCCTACTAAGCCCCAGAACTCCAATGGCAGCCTCCAGTCCTACTTGGAAAGCTTCCCCAACTGGTGTGACTTTAGTCAAAATACATGCAGATCTAAATACCCCTGACGTCCTTAACTTTTCTATTATACATAATGTCTGTTTGCCAGTTACAATGTCTGTCCACCATCACTCAATGAATACTTATACTCACTAACACCAAGACTTAGGTCAACTAATCTGACATTGTGATAATTCAAGTCCCACCAAAAACAAAAACAAACAAACAAAAAAAACCCAAAAAACTGGTGAGTCATGGAAGCATGAAAAAAGCACCAGATCAACTTCACTACTTACCTCGACTACTGCTTTGCCTCCTCATCCACCTCATATCCACTTGCCCATGAAAACACTGACCACCTGCTGGACCTTCTCCTTCCCCTTTCCTGCTGATGACCACCAATCTTCCTTGTATTTGTGATCCCCCTCCAGTTGCCCAAGCAAGAGACTCAACAGCTACCACCCTCTTCTTCATTGTCCCCTAACAGCAATATCACAATGACTTGAAAAAACACACCCCTCCTATAATGGACCTAGAGTTCCAATTTGTTCCACATCCCAAATGTCATACAATGGATCAGTCTATTTTGAAGCTCTCCACAGAACTCAAGACATATCCAGCTATCTACTCATCACTCCTCTCTGGGATTCTCTAAAACATCTGAGACACAACCAAACCCTGACTCCTAGTATTCTCACTGAAGAACACTTGTACCACTCACTGGCTTTCCCATTTCAGTTGATAACAGTTCCATTCTTCCAGGACACCTCCATGACTCATCAGCCTGTCATGCTCCCCATTTCAAAATCTGGTCAGCCCTATTATAAAAATAAATCCAGAAGCCAAAAGTGTCTTCCATCTCCACATCCACCACTGTAGTCTGCCATAACCAGTAAGATCCGGACAATGTAAGTGGTATCCTTAATGGTCTCTCTTTGTTCCTCTCCCTGACTGCATTCTGTATTATGCAACCAAGGGAAGCATATTAGGACCTGAATCAGATCTTCTCTACTCCAAAAATTCCATGGCTGCCACCATTCTCAAGACAGTTACCCAACTTCACAGGACACCACTGCATGCCTAACTCTGAACCCCTTGCCTTCTGTCCCCATCTACAAGTCCTAGAACACTCCAATCTCAGTCTTATCTCCAAGCATTTGTACCTGCTGATCTCTGCACCTAAAATAACCTTTCATACCTCACTCCAATGATTGCCCCAAATGGAAGCCTTTCCATGTAACTTCTAACCTTGCCGTAGAAACCTAGGCTTAAGGCTTCTCTACCAGCCCCAGACACCAGGGGTAAGAAGAGTGACAACAGAGTTTGAAGACATTGTCGCTCACCAGTGCAGGGTTCACACACGCCTCTGCCGCAAGAAGAACCTGTGGGGAGAGCAAGGCCATGTCACTGTAATTCACAGCAGGGGCAGAGATAATAAAGGAAATAGTATAACATTTAACATTTCAGGTAGAAACAAATGCTGAAGGGGAAGATACAGTACACACGAGGGGAGAAGAAGTCATGACTTCCTGCACGTGTCATGTGGGTATCTTGAGGAAAGGCTTTGGGAGTGGCAAAAACACGTTCAAGGTCCTCCTCCTGGGGTTGTGTTTGAGAAACACCCACAACACCAGTGTGGCTGGAGCCCAATAAGCCAAAAGTGCAAGGCAGGCTGCTGGTGGAGAAGCAGTGGCACATATTACACGATTCAGTGGTTTTAGGCCTACATATATCAAAATTAAGTACTTAGATGTCCAAGACTATTTCTGACACCTGCATCGTATTCCATCTCTTCTTGTGTCAATAATATATTCTCCTCTTCCTTTAGCTCACAGTTAATAGTCAGTATTTATAGCTAGACAGTTATGTGACTTGGTGTACTTCCATTTTATACTTATTTTGGTTTTATCATATATTATTTTATATAAAAATTATAACAATTAATGAAAATTCCTCTTTACCTAGTTCACAGACCAAATCACAAATCTGGCTAACTAAATTCTGATAAATTTAAACTAGTATAGCACTAAATGAGAGAATTCAAAAATATTTTTTAGTATCAATTCATACACACACACACACACACACACACACACACTGAGGATCTAATCTCAGAGCACTTTACCACTGAGGTACATTCCCCAGCCCTTTTTATTTTTTATTTTGAGAAAGAGTCTAAGTTGGTATTGACCTTGAGATCCTCCTGTCTCAGCCTTCTGATTCACTGAGATTACAGGCATGCACTACTGTGCTGGGCCTCTATTCATATTTTTGACAGTCAGATTTTTCCAAAAATATATGGACAGATTATTTAAAATGCATTCACTTTGTTTTTTGTGAATGATACTTTATACCTTTAATTCTGTAGATGTTTTTCCCTGCTGTGGTAGTTCCGAACCATTTACTGACTGCATTCAAACTAATATTCTTCCCATATTTTTTATTGGTATATTATAATTATACATAATGGTGGGACTTACTATTACACGTTCATATGTACACACAATTTAACAATGTGATTTGGTCAATGTCATGGTTTGAATATGAGGTGTCATCCAAAAACTGTTAATGTAGGAGGTTGAAATGATTAGATTATGAGAACTGGAACCTAATCAGTCCATTCTGGTTTAAGTGGACTAACTAGGTGATAACTCTAGGCAGGTGGGGTATGGCTGGAAGGGCAGGTCAGTGGGTGCATGCTCTGGAAGTGTCCATCTTCTGTGAGTCCCCTTCCACTCTCTGTTTCCTGGCTACCATGAGCAGCTCCCCTCTGCCATTCTATTCCACCATGGTGTTTTGCCTCATCTTGGCCCAGAGCAATGGAGCCAGTCCACCATGGACTAAACCTCTGAAACTGTGAGCCAAAATAGACTTCCTTCTCTAAGTTGTCCTTTTCATGTATTTCAGCAGCAACAACAACAATGACAACAAAAAGCTAACCTAGTCAAAGCTGCCAATATTTCCTTCCTCCCCTATCCTCTCCCCGCCGGTCCCTTTCCTTCCTCTAGTGTTTCCCTTTGATTACCATAAGACAGTGCCATCCACCTTTCTTTTCATTTGCCCTCTCCAGCTTTCACATAAGAGAGAAAACCTACAACTCTCAACTTCCTGAGTTAGGTTAGTTTCACTTAACATAATGCTCTCAAGTTCCATTTATTTACCTGCAAATGACATTAATTTCATTCTTCTTTATGGCTGGATAAAACTCCATTGTATGTATGAATGTGCATATACGTGTGTGTGTGTGTCTGTATATTTTCTTTATCCATCCAATGATGAACATCTGATCTTCCATAATTTGACTACTGTGAATTGTGTTGCTATACACATGGTATGCATGTATCACTATAGCATGATGACTTTTAATTCTTTAGGATAAATGCCAAGGATTTATATAGCTAGGTTATAAAGTGCTTCGATTCCTTGACTTTTGAGGAAAATCCACAAGGATTTCTGTAATGGTTGTGCTAACTTAAAATCCCACCAAAAGTATAAAAATATTTCCCCCCTTATCTTCTCAAATATTTATTACTGTCAAACCTAAATTTTATTAAAGGAGTTGTGGTCAGAGCCAAAGGAAATATACTTAGCCTCCAACAGTTTAAGGTTAAACTTAAAAGAAAGGAAGCTAGAACCTCATCTTAGTTTGATCCTTGCTATACAAAAAGATAAAAAATAAAAAACATAATCCTGCTATGAGAACAAAATATCTTCTCAATTCTAAGCATTCTATTGGTGTTTGAAACTTTATTACTTTTTGTCCTTACAACGATTAATTTCTGCACTTTAAAAACAAGTATTTTAGCAAAATATCTAGATTTGTCATGACATCAGAGATGATTTAAGAATGTTAGAAGAGTACACTTAAAAAATGAAAACTCTGTTGAATGTGCATACACTGTAAATTTATATAATATATAAGTGTGTTGAAAATGAACCCCCCAAAATAATAGTTCTATTCAAAAGCTAAAAAGATAAAATTAGTAACATAGTACAAATAAGAACAAAAAACTGGAAATGTTAAACTATAATAATTTCTATAAAAAACACACATTAAATTGTATGAGAAAAAATATAAAGGATCTACGTCTATCCCCATAACACCCATGCAATAAACACACCTCAATGTGGGACACAGCTCAGTGCTAGAGTGCTTATGTAGCATGTGCAAGGGTGTGTGTTTGATCCCCAGCACTTCCCCCTCAAAAACCAAACAGAGCTAATATATATAATATAAACAGAGATTAAATAAATAAACCTGAATAACATATATCTAATAAGAAGAAGAAAGACCACAAACAGCATCTTTAAACATGGAAAAAAGGCAAAACTAAGTAAGTTACTAAAGAAAAATAACACGAAGGGAAAAAAGCATGTCAAAACGGAGGCTGCAAAACTACTGTCTGTAACATATTCAAAGAAAGAGGGCTGGTATACCTCAGTTGGTAGAGTGCTTACCCTGCATGTACAAGGCCCTGGGTTCAATCCCCAGCACCACCAAAAACAAAATAACAACAAAAAAAGAGTTATCAAGTCAGTAAGGTGTAGAATAAGTATGGCAAGTAGGGGCAAAAAACATGGTTTATCATCATGTAAAAAATAAAACATTGACATACTGACAGTGTTAGATTTTAGTCTGGTATGCTTAGTAATGCTGCAATAAAAACTATGAACTATTGCTAAACAGTTCTCGAGAGCAGCTAGTAAAAGTAGAAAATCCCAAGTGCTTTAGAATTCAAGAAACCATTTCTAAAAAGGCACTATGTAACAGAGAACAGACAAAGTCATTTTAAAAAGCAAGGTTAAAGTGATTTCTGTAAAGAGACAATAATACTACAAAGCTACTAAGAAAAAAAAGTGTGATGTTGACACTGTGACATAAAATGTAGGTTGAACAATGAATGGGACAGAATACAGAGCTCACAAAGAAGCACATGGTTGATCTTGATTTTTGACCATAGTGTTGGTAAAGAGCATTAAAAGGTAGCTTTTAAGTAAATTGTTCTATGGCAACGGACTACCCAAAATATAAACTTACCACATGTTCTACAGAATATGCAAAAAGTCATTTTGGCCAGATAAAACTTAACTGGGAAGATAAAAATTAGACCACTTAAAAGTTAATAGAAGAGAATACATTTGCAACATGTGTACAGCAGATTTCTTAGACCAAAGATACAAGGTACTTGTATTATATAAAGACATATATAATAAATCCGACTAAATTAAAGTTCACGGTTGTTACTATCATACTAAACCATAACAACTGAAATAGGAAGTTACACAGTTTGAAACAATAAATGTCAATGTACAAGTAAATGCTTGAATTTAGTAAATAATCCCACAAATCAGTGAGAGAAAAATCTGAACTCAAAAAAGTGCAAAGCTTGCCTGCACGTACTATAATCACGGAATGCCAACAGTACTCTTCTTTTAAAATGTAGGAAAAATCTGCTGAGGGTTTACATCGCCCTGAAAGGTTAATAATCTTGAGAACTGTTTGCTAATCTTGTTCCCAGCATGCGCTGTCCCCAACTGCCAAACTGCAGAATGTATCCCCTCACCGGTTGCAGGCAATCCGCCCACTCGCCCTGACCCGTCAATGAACTTCCCTCCCTGCCCTCTCCAAGGAAAGTCTATAAGCTCTGCTTAAGCTGTTCTCAGGGCTCTTTGCTCTATTCAAGTGAGCTCTGAGCCCCAGCATGCTGGACCCCAATAAACCCTTTGCTGTTGCATGAGACAGTCTCTTGGTGGGCTCTTCCTCCGACGCTCGCCTGACCTTTACAGCCCAAGGTTTCTAAAGCTGTAGAATTAAGCAAAAAATCACAAACTACTAGTGGGCGTCTTCATTTGTGAAAGTTTGGAAAAACCCGGGGGGAAAAACCTAGCGTTAAACCTCTGACCACTTGTGGGAAAGGAGTTCCTACCTTCGACACCGCCCATGGAGTCGGCTTCGCAGCCCGGCAACCGCGGCCGGGGGCTAGGGACAGCGCTGACACCGCGCGTGGCCCACGGAGGGACAACACCCAAAGGCCTTCGGCTGACACGCAACGACATTTTATTCATCCAAGGAATAAAATGACAACGAGCGACACGTACAGACGTGCCCCGGGGCGCGGGTGCAGACGAACAGAGCAGAAAGGTTAAGGGGACACCGTAAAAGCGGGCAGTCGCCCGCCGCCTGGGGACCGCTGGGGCGGCCGCGGCCCGCGGGTCTCGCTCCCGGTCCGACACCAGCTCCGCGGCGGCCGCCGGCGCAGCGCGGGACGGTCCCGCGCGTTTCCAACTCTCGAGAACCCAGCGGGACAAGAGGCGTCAGGGCGGGACCGGCGGGCACGGGCGCGCGCGGAAACGCGAACCGCCGACCTCCGGGGCCGCCTTACCCGGGCCGGGCCCCGCGGCGCGGCCGCCGCCATCGGACTCTGCGCCCCTCCTCGGCCGGCGCGGCCGCGTCCAGCCAGCGAGCGTTAGGACCGCGCCTTCTCGCCGTTAATTTGAGCCGAGCCAGCGCCGCCCGAGCCCGAGTCTCCAGCGAGCGCGCGTGGCCCCGAGGAGGACGCCGGAAGTCCCGCCCAGGAGCGCTCCACCTGGCGGAAACGCCCCTCCCCCAGGCCTCCCTTGGCCCAACGCCACGAACGTGTCTCGCGCAGTGGCGTCTGGGTAATACCGTTCCCGCGGCGCCCGGGGCTCTGGCCAGGGTCCCTCTCCAGACCTTTGGGCTTTGGCACTGGCCACGGTCGGGGCCTGGGAAGTTGTGTCCTCAGGCCTTGCTGACGGAGCAGGGTGAAAACCAAACAGGCCTTGACAGGAAAGGAGAAAGGGACGTGGAGGGACAGAAAGCAGCTCTGGCTTCGTCGGAAATGAGGCACAGCCAGAGTGTGTCCTCCTGGGAGCGACCCCGACGGACGGACGGACGGACGGACACTCCATATCCTGAGGCATATTCAGTTACCATTGTTTTTTTGGGATGTGAGACTTACCTGCCAGTTTTGTCCAGGACTGCTACACAGCCAGGCCCATTTAGAAAGGAAGCACCGAACCTTAGATCGCTAGGAGCTGGGCACCGTGGAACACACGAGAACATGGCGCTCACAGGCTGAGGGAAGAGGATTGCAAGTGTGAGGCAGCTTAGCAACTAACCCAGGCCCTCTCTCCAAGAAAAAAGAGTATGTATCAGAGTGGTAAAGCCCCTGAGTTCATTCCCCGATTTAAAAAAAAAATATATATATATATATATTAAGAGTTTCTTTGCATAAAGAAGGATTTGTGAATCGGACAGTGCTGCCCCGGACCTGCGTGGGTAGCTGGATTTAAGATCACCCTGTGAACTGCAGGGGCACCAAGTAAGACACAGACACGATTTACCCTACACAAGCTTCAGGACAGGTTCCCTGCTCTCGCCTCAGGCTCCCCAAGAGGGAGCGCAAGAGAAAGGAGACAGGGAGAGCGAGACAAAGGGGGGGACAGGGAGGGAGAGAAAGCGGGGAGGAGAGAACACGTTGGGAAATGAGCTTTTATTGGGGGGGGGACTCTTATTCTTAGAAAGTTCTATCCAGAAAAGGGAAGAAGGGGCAGGGATACAAGGGACGGGTCAGTGTAACTCAACCCTGGGGGCACATCCCAAAAAGAAGACCATCGTACTATCCAGGCTAGACCCCGCCCAAACCAGAGCAAATGCAGTGGTTGGTCAGAATCTGCGGCATCAGGCCTGGAAGAGTGTGGGCATTCTTTGCGGCTCCCCCACAGGGCAACACTCAAAAGTTGAGAAAGATCGAGTGAGCACTGCCCACTTTCCACATGAGTGGAAAGTTTTATACCCAAGAAGAGCAAAGACCTCATTAGAATTGCTATAGCTAGGTATTGCCTTACTTGGGTATGTTAAGATGAGGCATTTGCTTTATTTGAATGTAGTTTGAAGGAGGTCCTTAGTTGTATAACCAGTAACTGATTGCCTATTGTGACAGCCTGATGCTCGTTTTAGTTTGTTTCTTTTAAGTTAGTTACAAGAAACATTTTCAGGTTAAATTCAGGCTTGCTTATGTAACAGCAAAGACAATCTCATTAAAAAGATCCTCAAATTAACAGCCTCTTTAATTATTTAGTGAGCTATTACTTGTTGGAGATGCACTACCATTGCATATTTCAGTCTCTATCCCTTACCATCCAGGTCTCCTTTTGTAGGCAGAGCACCAGATCCCTCCTATAGTGGGTCCCCTCCTTTCTAGAGGGAGGGATCATTAGAGATACTGACCTCCCCAGCTCTGCTCTCCAGCCTCAGCTCTCCCTTTTTCACCACAGGGCCTATCTGAAATTACAATTTTTGAATCCTTCCTAAACCTGATATCTATGGCATGCCCTGGTGTGTTTCCTATTCTCCACACTTTCAAAGCTCCAACTCAGTCCACTTTAACTCCAAACCTGAATGACCACTGGTCAATGAAGTAACATCTATGACTTGAAATGTCAGAGAATCGCCATGCTCCAAACTCAGTTCTCCAAAACCTGCTCCATTTTCTCAGATGTTAAGGCAAAAAATATGGGCTGGGCCTTCACTCCCCACTTTCTCAGTTACATTTGATGTTTCAGGAAATCTGTAGGCTCTAGTTTTCCAAGATCTCTATCTGAGATCTTATGATGTATCCCGTCTTTCCACTCCACCAGTTCTACTTCAACCAATATTCCCCTGGAGGTTTTGCAGTGGCCTCAAAGGTCTCTCTGCCTATCTTCTGGCCATAAGGACCAGATCTGCATAGAACTTAGCAGGCACCCCTCCACCCAGGTTTTAGCATTGTGTGTGGGGGTTCAAGAGTGCCTGGGGAAGCACTACCTCCCTCCTACCACCTCACGAGATGGACCTCCATCAGCTGAGCCAGGGAAGAGCCAGAAGATGGGGCAAGTGATCAAGACGGGGACAAGGACATTGGAGTCCCCAGCCTGGCTCAATTGAACCTCACACTCATCCCAGGGCAGGGGGACAACAGCCTTTTCTTCCACTTTCTTGCTTCATCACCTCAGTCTAAGCCAAAGTCCCTGAACAGGTTTAAAGCAAGAGAAAAGCCTAAGACTGCTGCAGGTGCAGTAAGTCCTGCGTTCACTGATTCACATGCGCAGCAGCACTCCCTCCTGTTTTCCGCCACAGTCTTCTAGATAAGTTTCCAGCCTCTGCCTCAAGCTTCTGAGACTTGTTGGGTAGTTACCTGGTGATTATAGGTCTAATGCCCAGGAAAGGGCTCCAAGAAATGAAATTCTGGGAATCCAAACGGGGCAGGACTCCACTTCCTCATAACCCATTAAGCCCCAAATATTCAATTCTGTAAATATTTCAAAGAAATCAGTAGGGGTACATTTTTACTGATTTTCCTGTAGCACAACTAGCATTTTCTTCATAATTACATGGGTAGTTAGTTCATTGACTATCCAGTGCGATGGTTATGTGTCCCCTAAAGTTCCATGTGTTATGTGCTTGATTACCGATTTGTGGCCCCTACTAGAGGATGACTAATCTCTAAAAATCAAGAGCTAGTGGGAGGAAGTTATGTCATGTGGGGGTTCCCTTGAAGGGGTTATTGGAACCCCAACCTGTTCCCTTCTTGCTTCCTGGCTGCCGTGAAGTGGCTTCCTCTGCCTCACTCCCCTCATGATATACTTGTCACGAGCCCAAAAGCAATGGCCAAGTAAATGTGGACTGAAACCTCCAAAATTCTTTTTTTTAATTGGGGATCGAACCCAGGAGTGCTTCACCACTGAGCCACATCCCCAGCCCTTTTTTATTTAGAGACAGGGCCTCACTAAGTTGTTGAGGCTGGCTTTGAACTTGTAATCCTCTCTCCTCAGCCTCCCAAGTTGCTGGGATTGCAGACATGCACCACCGTGCCTGGCAAACGTCCTAAATCGATTTTACTGTTATTTATCACAGTAATGAGAAGCTGACACAGCAACAAAATGAAAAGCACAGGAATAAACCTTCATGTTTATGCAGATATGTGATGAAAGTGCAGAAAGGACTGATTTGGGAAAGGAGTCTTTTGAAGAAAGTGTTCAAAAGCTAGATACTCACATGCAAAAGAATGGACAACAAGGAGCTGGGAATGTGGCTCTGTGGCAGAGTGCTTGTCTGGCATGTGTGAGACTCTGGATTTCATCCCCAACATTGAGAAAGTGAGAGGGAAGAGAAAAGAGGGTTAAAAGAATTGAATATACATTTCTCTAAAGAACATTGAGCAAGAGGTAGATAAAAAATGTTCATCAGTAATCATTACGGAAATGCAAATCAAAGTGACAATGAAATACCTCACATCCATTTAAATAACTATTTAAAAAGAGAAAGAATTGTGGTGTGAAAAATTAGAACACTTGTACTATTTATGAGACTCCAAAATGGTACACCTGCTATGAAAACCATGTCTCATATCCTATGAAACAGCAATTCCATGTCTGCCTCTACACCAAAAAAAGAATTTAAAGCAGAGGAGTAGGAATGTGGCTCAGTGGTAGAATGTCTGACGGGCACATGTGAGGCCCTAGGTTTGATTCCCAGCAGCACCCTCAAATATATATGTAAATTTTTAAAAAGCAAAACCTCAAATCTTTATCTATATACTCATGGGAGTCATTATCCTCCATAGCAAATACATGAAATGAATGCAAAGCAATTCTCATTATGTATAGATAAAGTGTTATATATGGGATTTTATTCAGCTTTAAAAAGGAAATTCTAATCCTTTTGAAGACGGGTAAAATGGGGCACAAAATAATAAGATTCAAAACAATTTTCCTTAGAGAGAGTACTAATGAAGTTCAGAGTGCTATCAGGGGCTGGGTGTAATGGAAAATAAGTCGTTAATAAAGGACATAGAGTTTTCCCTATCTTGTAAGATGAAAAGACTTGGGCAGGGGATGTGGCTCAAGCGGTAGCGTGTTCGCCTAGCATGTGTGCGGCCCGGGTTCGATCCTCAGCACCACATACCAACAAAGATGTTGTGTTCGCCGAGAACTAAAAAAAAATAAATAAATATTTTTAAAAATTCTCTCTCTCACTCTCTCTCTCTCACTCTTCCTAAAAAAAAAAAAAAAGATGAAAAGACTTCTGAACATTCATTGCACAATGTGGACAATTACTGAACTGTACACTTTAACATTGTAATGATGATAAATTTTGTTGTCAGCATTTTAGAATTTTAAAAAAACTAGTTCCCAATTATAAATCAGAGCATATTTCTGTCTGAAGTTTTTTAACATTTACTTGTAAGTTCTTTATCTGATGTGAATGTTTTGGAGCTGAATGAGGTGGGAGTTTTGGTTAAACACTTTCCCACATTCACGGCACTCATAAGGCGTTTCTCCGATGTGAATTCTCGTATGTTTAATGAGGCTTGAGTTATATCTAAAGACTTTCCCACATTCATTGCACTCAGAAGGATTTTCTCCAGCATGAACTCTCTGATGACTAAGAACTGTGGAATTGTTCGTAAAGAATTTCTCACATTTGCTGCACTCATAATTTCTTTCTCTAATGTGAACATTTTGGTGCCGAATGAGGTGGGAATTTTGGCTAAAACCTTTCCCACATTTGTTGCACTCATAAGGCTTTTCTCTAATGTGATTTCTCCAGTGTCTAATTTGACTTGAGTTGTGGCTAAAGAATTTCCCACATTCACTACACTCATAAAGCCTTTCCCCACTATGAACTCTCTGATGTGTATCAAGTGTGGAGTGATATCTAAAAAATTTTCCACACTTGCTACATTCATAAGGTCTTTCTCCAGTGTGAACTCTCTGATGACTATTCGGTGTGAAGTGTCCATAAAAATCTTCCCACATTCACTGCATTCATAAGGCCTTTCTCCAGAATGAAGCCTCCGATGTCTACTCAGTGTGAAGCAATATCTAAAGAACTTCCCACATTCACTGCATTTGTAAGGTTTTTAACCATGTGAACTCTCTGATGAATAATAAGTGTGGAGCTGTCCATAAAGAATTTCCACATTTGTTGCATTCATAAGGCCCTTCTACAGTATGAACTTTCTGATGTCTAATGAGGATGGAGTAGTATCTAAACAGTTTTCCACATTCACTGCACTCAAAAGGCCTCTCTCCAGTGTGTATTCTCTGATGAATAGTAAGTGTGGAGCTGTACATAAAGAATTTCTCACATGCACTACAACAATAAGGCTTTTCTCCAGTGTGAACTTTCTGATGTCTAATAAGTGTGGAATGTAACATAAAGACATTCCCACATTGACTGCACTCATAAGGCCTTTCTCCAGTATGGATCTTCTGGTCACCAATAAGGTAGGACTGTGTAATAAAAGCCTTCCCACTTTGACTGCATTCAAAAGGCCTTGGCCTGGAAATTCTCTAGTGCTCCATGAGGTCAGATCTTTTTATAAAGAAATTTCTGGTGCTAAATAAGGTGGGACTTTCTAATGAAGGATTTGCCACATTCAGTGAACTCATAAGGCCTTTCTCCAATGTGAATTTGCTGGTGCTCAACAACATTATATTTGAGACTGAAGGATTTCCCATATTCACTACACTTGTAAGGCTTTTGTCTAGTATGATTTTGCTAATGCTTAATAAGGCGGGAGTTGTACCTAAAAAATTTTCCGCATTGACTGCATTCATAAGGCCTCTCCCCAGTGTGGATTTTTTGGTGCTCAAAAAACATAAGTTGGTGGCAAAAGTCTTTCCAACATAACTGCAGCCATAATCATTTTGTCCATTTTGAAAGGCCTCCTTGTCCTGGGTGTCCCGAGGTGGCTAACTGTTGACAGCCACAGCTGAAGGAGCCCCAGCAAACTTCCAGCTGATTGGCTCACGGTGGCCCCAGCAAACTTCCAGCTGCCAGCTGATTGGTTCCTCTGCAGTGATGCTCATTGGGCTGTTTCCCCGCCCTTTCAGACCACGGAGCTGCTCACTGGGGGACTCTTTTGGCTCTGCCCACGTGACCCAGCCAATCGGCCTCAAGAGCAGGAGGAGTGTGTGTGTGTGTGTGTGTGGGGGGGGGGGGGTTGAGAGGCTTGTGGGAAGCAGGTGGTGGCAGTTGGGCTCTGAGGGAATTCCTGAAGAGCTCCTGTGGTGCAGCATGTGTTCTAAAAATAAAGTTTGTTTCTGCTTGATAAGTGGCTGGTGAATTGTGCCCAGCCAGACTGCGGCAGCTAACCACTGTGAAGAGCTTTTTTCTGAAAAAGATCGAAATTGGCAGTAAAGTCTTTTCCATCCTCCCTGCTTGTGAAGGTCCTCTCTGCTATGTGAACTCCATGGTTCTTCCACAGTGATTTGATCTAAGCAGCTGCTGTTGGTGCTGGTAAAGCTCTGCCAAACACTTAACAACTTATGTTCAGGATGTGTTCCACTGCTGTGCACAGTCAGATGCAAAATGTCTTCCAAAAGTGAGCTGCATGTCTCACAAGGCTTCTGAATGGATGTTCCTACAGATACACCTTTCTCAGAAGGAATCTCCTTATCTACAGCTCCATGCCAACAACCTGTAAGAATAGATATACTAATAATAGGCAGGATCACTTTAGTTGAAACAGGCAGAACCATAGTAAATTTCGGATACACACACAGATTGGTCCAGGGGATTACTGACATAAATTAAACACTAAAGTCGATGAGTGAAAGACCTGCTGGACAGAGTTGGGCCTAGCACATTCCCACCACCAGAGAGCCCTACAATAGGTAAAAATGCAAGGAGGGATAAAGAATAGGGAGGAGGGTCAGCCCTCAACTGACTGCTCTTCAAATGGCCTTAAATGAGGCTATGGATACAGATAACTGGTGAGCAGATATAGAAAGTCGTGTCCAGACCCAGGGATATAGCTGACTTATGTAAGAGTGGCTGGTGTATAAGATCTCAAAACACCTTGAGTCAAATGCTAAGAGAACCAGAAAGAGTTAAAAAGAAGAGATTTGGCAAGAGGTGAAGGCCAGAGATGTGAAGAACTAGGGGCTATAAGTAAGAGGGGGAAATGAAATGGGGAGGAGAAGTAGAAACAAATATGTCACAGGCAAGGGCATAAAACTGAGCTGGCCTACAAGTATGATCTGCATTCAGTTCTCATCAATCTTCTTCCCAGCTCCTACCCGCCAGGGCTATGATGGTTGAACTTCTCTTGTCATTGTGGAGTAAATCCTGGCATTCCACCCTGACAGGACCCAGGCACTGTCCCGTGCTTAAGGTGAGCAACTACCTAAGCCTGGCCTTGGCCAGTTCTAGATGAAAGAGGAAAAGGGAAAAGCCAGCGTATACCTAGAGCATATAACCCAGAGTATTCTCCATCTAAAATTATACGAATTTCCATTGGAGAGTCCTGCAGAAATGACTCTCTAATCCTCACATGTAGTGACCAGGTAAATGCCTGAAATTCCTGGCACTGGCAGGCCCTAAGCATGCCAGCAACATGAAAGGAGGGAAGGCACAATTTTCATACACCTGAAGAGTAACCTGACCAGGAACAGGCAAGGTTGCTGGGTTCTCTTAAAACATTTCTGACTTCTGAGCATTAAAAGCTAGAGTAGCAGGGGAGACTATTTGGGCAGAAGTGGATACAGTGCACAGAACCAACCTCTGGCTCCCACAATAGTCTGGTAGGAAACCAAGGAAGGAGACAGCACCCATGGCCTGGTGTGGCAAAGACAGAACTTAAGATCAGCTCTGTCTGGGGGGGTGGGGGGGGAGCGCCCACCTCAGGCACTGGCTGAGGGACTTACCTGGTGAGGACAAATGTGCAAAGTTCTCCAGCATCACATCATGGTACAGGTGCCTCTGAGCCTCACTAAGGAGTTCCCACTCCTCCTGGGAGAAATATATGGTCACATCCTCAGAGACCACATGGACCTGCCAAAATTATGACATCAATTATGAGCAGCTTCCTGTTCTGTGTTTTCAAATTTGTATATATTTGTTCTGCATCTATTAATTGTAGGGCCAAATGGCCAAATTTGTTTCCAGTTCCACTGGGATCCAGTCCATATTTTGAACCACTTCCTTACTTGGCGCACACATCAATATTTCCCTACACTAATCAACCTGATGCCTGGAACCTTATAACCAGGGATAGTCCCTATGCCCCAAAGCTTGCCGACTAGTCAAATTCGACAATCTTAAAACCGTTTCACTCTGCCCTGCCTTGCCTTTCCTGCCAAGACCCTCATGGAGCTTCTGAGGCACCCTTTCTCTCAACCCTGCATCTGCCTGTAGACCACATCTACTGCTTCCCTTCTGGCCTTTGCTGCATGGTACATCCTTAGCACTGGAGAAATATCAGAAATAAATTTCCTTTCAATATCATTAGCTATCATTCAAATTCACAAAATTAAAATTTTATGGGTGCAAACAACGATGCATTTCCTCTCCAGGATCTTCTGGCTTCCCCCATTCCAACCCACATATCCATTCCCTACTAAGCCTCTAGCCCACCCCCAATGAGGAAGAAGTAACAGGTTCTGGTGGTCCTGCGGCCTGCTTTTCCCTCATTTCCACTGATTAGGACAAAGAGGTGTGAGAGAGGGAAGAAAAGCTTCATCACAGCCTGCTAAGTGGGGCCCTAACCCTCCTATATCAGCCAGTCTCCTTGGGATCCTCCATTCTTGTCTTCCAGAGAATCAAATTTAGGCTCATTTCTCTCCCTTAAGTGCCTGGAGGGCCATCCATTCACAATCCTGACTGCACATCACTCTGGATGGCACCTCCCTCACATCTCCAGTTCCTCCACCCATTTCATCCACTCTTTCAGTCTGCACCACAGGCATTTATATGTGACCTCCCAACACAGCACTCTGTACATGGAATCAAGGAGGCACATGACAGATGCAACAAAAATCCTAGCTGCACATGTAATGACCAAAATGTCAAGCTTCCCTAGTGCTTGGAGCAGCCCCAACCCCTGCTCTAAAGGTCTCCAATTTTGCCCTGCTTCTTGCTTTAAATTCAATTACCAAACCTACATGACAACTTCACAGTTCTCCCTCACCTCCACTGAATACCAGATCTGGGATGTCCTCTGATTTACACCGCACATGCTGTCCCATTAACAGTATGACCTTCTGTGGGAAGCCATTCTCGCACGTGATTGGGCACCTCCCTGATTGGGTGTGAGGCATTCTGGCTAAACTGTGTTGGAACTAATCCCCACCCACTCTAGGTGCGAGAGCCCATCCGTGTGGGGGTGTGACTGACCATTGACCCTGAGACCAATCACTGACCCTGACCTTGGAATGCTGTCCCCCTTGACCTTCATCGGATAGAATTTTCCCCTGAATTTCTTGTTCCCCAATAAAAGGCCACTCCCTGGCGTGCTCTCTCTCTCTCTCCTGCTAGTCCTGAGTAAGCCTCACTGCCCCACCGGGAGCCAGAGGAGAGAGCCGTCTCAGACCTGGTCAAAGAAAAAGGTAAATTGAGTTTTGTGTGTTTATTTTGATCTCATTAGTCAACTTCTATGCTATGAACCTCTAGTATGAAGCCAGCGTGCTGGTCGTGCGGTGGAACCTTCTCTCTCTACCTATCTCTAATCAAAGATCAGCTGCACTCAGCTCCACATTCTCACTCTAGGCTTAGCCATGTTTGTGGCTGATTCCGCTTTCCCTCAAAGTGATCTGATGGCCTAAAAGAAACTACCTAGTTTCTGGCATGGGCAGGCCCTAAGAATGCCAGCAACATAAATGGAGGGAAGGCTCAGTTTTCATTCACCTGAATAGAAACCTGACCAGGAACAGGCAAGGTTCTTGGGTTATCTTAAATAAAATTTCTGACTCCTGAGCGTTAAAAGCTGGAGTGGCAGAGAAGGGGACTATTTAGGGAGAGGTGGGTACAGTACACAGAGCTAGCTATAGTCTGTAGGAAACCAGGTGAGTTAAAAGGGCTAAGAGGCAGACCATGGAAAATGGATACTAGTGGTTCTGCCCTGCCTGGAGCAAAGTGACCTAAGGCTAAGCTTAGCACCTTTGTGACTCTAGACAAGGACAGAACCTCCCCTCAGCCTCAGTGATCTTATCTGTAAAATGGGGATAAAAATGGTTTCCACACCATAAGGTTCATGTTGGCATAGTAGACATTGCTGCATTGGCAATTACAGTTTATAGATTAAAGGTCTATGTGTTTTCAGTGCAAAAGAAGTGGAAGAATTTTGAAAATTTGGATATTTCCCCTACTTTTTAAGATTAAGAAAACATGTAATATATAATACTTTTCTGTTCTTTTTTTAAAGAGAGAGAGAATTTTAATTTAGTTTTTTTTTTTTTTAGTTATCAGCGGACACAACATTTTGTTTGTATGTGGTGCTGAGGATCGAACCCGGGCCACATGCATGCCAGGCGAGCATGCTACCACTTGAGCCACATCCCCAGCCCTATATAACACTTTTCATTGTAAGCAAATACTTAAAGGTAAATGAACATCCCAACAATTATGAAGTACTTAAATATAGCCTGTTGGTTGCATTAACTTCTGACTAGCTATGTATACACATGTAGGATATTGCTTAATTAGTGAATAAATATTTTATAAATTCTTAAGTTGTTGGGAGATGCTGAGCAGGCAGCTCAGTGATTGGTCCCTTCACCAACCAACTCTGTTACATTAATATTCTGAAGAATGTTTGCTGAGGTCCCGGGACTGGGGTAGATGATCAGAAAGTATGCCCAGGTCTGGTCCAATGTTCTACTATCCCAACTTATATTTCCCTTGTTCACAGAGCAACCCTAGGGGTCTAGAAGCCTACAGGACACCATGTTTATAACAACTTACACCTCCACTCCAGGCTCTGTATTTCATCCAGGACTCTCTTTGTACAAACAGAATTCTTACTTCGGATGTGCTCCTGGGCTGGGGATATAGCTCAGTTGGTACAGTGCTTGCCTCATGTGCAAAAGCCCTGGGTTCAGTCCTCAGTACCACCAATTCATCAATCAATCAATCAATCTACTCCTTTCTGAAGGGAATTAGGGATTCTTCTGCCTCCCTCACAGTGTACCTCCTAAGTCTGAGTCCTCACCTTCCTCATTAAAGAGCCCATGTGACATAAAACAAGATTCTTCCTTTTCAATCTGATCCGGAGGCCAAGCCCTGGTCCTACGCACATCTTCTAACCCTTTGAAAGTTCCAGACCTGCTACTTTCCCTGATTTTGGAACATCCTGTTCCATGGGATGTCTCCACCTGTGACATCTCAGAATCACCATATCCACAATCTACCTTATGACCACACTGAAAGAGGCTCCCCAACTCCATTCTTTCTGATTTTCAAGGCAAAATAAGAAAAAGAAAGAAAACCATGAGATGGACCGGACCTTTATTCCCTACTGCCCTTAGCCGTAGGGAATGTGGCAGGAATCCTGCACCCACTCCCTCTTGTGGCACACGGTTCACCTGGGGTCTTCCGCAGTGACCTCCTTATCACCACCCCACCTTCTCTGCCTTCCTTCCCACCCCACTGTAAACCTCCCACCTGGGCAGGCCGCCCTGGAACTGACCCACCTCCCGGCCAGCCTTCCAGGGCTCCCCGCCAGCTCCCCGCTCCCTGCAGGGCTGCCCACTGGGCAGCGCCGACAGCCTTTACGCACACGCCTTGTCACAGGCTGGAACCCGACCCCACGCAGGAGCCCCGGGTGTGGACAGGGGCCTGGCCCCGGGACGCACCCCCCACCGAGTGGAGCTCCTGGGCAGCTGGCACGAGGCCGGTCCTCCACCTCCACCTCGGGACCCAGGAAGGCGCCCCCACGCAGCGCGCCCTCAGCGACCCGAGCTGGGCCTCCTGGCACCGCAGTGTGGGGGAAAGCGGCCCCTAGGCCTCTGCCCACCCGCTCCCTAGGGCAGATCCCGCCTGACTCTTGGGGTGAAAGCCAGGCTGCGCTGGAGGCCTTGAGAAAGGGCCTCCGTTTGGGGGCTGGGCCCTTGCCTAGCACGCGTGAGGCCCTGGGTTCGAGCCTCAGCGCCACCAAACGAACAAATAAAACAAAGGTCTTCTGAACCGGGGGCGGTGGGGTGCCGATGGTACTGGGGACTGAACCCAAGGCGTTTTACTACATGCCACCGCCCCAGTCCCCTTTACTTTCTATTGAGACGAGGTCTTGCTGTATTGCTGAGGCTAACTTTGAACTTGGAATTCTTCCTGCTTTCTGAGTCACTGGGATGTGGCTAGTTTACAATTTTTGACAATCCCTTCATATTTAACTGAACCTAAATATAACTTACTTAAGCTTTATTTTCCTATAGTAAGGAATGTTTTTGCTCAGAGCGATTGTCAAACATCAAGGCACGTTGCTATTTATTCCCCATGCACCTATAATGCATAGTGCAGCCCCTTGCTCCCTCTTAGAAAACTAGACGCTGGTTTTTGCACAAACATGGATAAATATTTTTAAATGCTATATCAGCATCCATACGAGAGTAACTGTAGGATCTCATTGACCTAAATTATTAGAAAATCTAAACTATAGCATTACAAATGAAGTTAGTGGTGGCCAGCGAGTGGTTCGTTCCCGTAATCCCAGTGGCTTTGGAGGCCGAGACAGGAGAATCCTGAGTTCAAAGCCAGCCTCAGCAAAGGCGAGGAGCTACGCAACTCAGTGAGACCCTGTCTCTAAGTAAAAATACAAAATAGGGCTGGGGATGTGGCTCAGTGGTCGACTGCCCCTGAGGTCAATCCCTGGTGCCAAAAGGAAAAAAAAAAAAAAGTTCATCCTTTTATTCTAGCAGAGACCAATTCTGTTCTAAACTAATAGCACACAGTAGATACCTAAGACTTATGGTAGCTTATGAAATTATTACAAAAACTGGAGAGCAGGGAGGAGTTTATGGTATGGTTGACTTGGAGCTTGGAAAAATCCATCCTGGGAGTCACAAAATGACAAATAATGCCCTGAAGGAAAACTTGAACGATCTTCCAGTCAATACCAGCCCCTGTCTTTTGTCCAAAGCTGACATCCACAAACCAAACCAATCATGAAGGAAGGCATGAGGCCCAAAGGTGTCAAGTAATTGGTGAATCCTCCAGTTGAAATAAGAGAGCACGGCATGATGTCATATCTGAGCATTTTAATGTGACAAAGTTATTACACACTGTGGTTCTCTGCACATTGCTAGAGGGAAGATGACTTTTGTAAAAATGAAATAACTCTGACAAAAGTGCCAGTCAAACTCCGTAGTGCCACACAGTTCACAAAGTTTCCATATATGTGGCAACACAGCAAATAATACTAATGTGGACAGTAGGGGATCAATTGCTGACTACCTCCTTAGAAAACGAATCACGAGAGATTTGCTGTAATAAGTTATGTTGAACAAGGAAAGAATGCACTGCTTGTACTCCTAGGCCTTTCTCCAGTGTGAATTTCCTGGTGTTGAATTAGGTCAGAAAAATGGCTAAAGAATTTTCCAACATCTACTGCATTTGTATGTGTATGTGTTGCTGAGAATTGAACCCAGGGCTTTGCACATGTTGCGTAACTGAGCTACATTCCCCTGCCCACTGCAATTTTAATACCTTTCTTGGTATGGATTGTTTTTTGAAACAAAGTTCACTTCATGGCAAGAAATAACATAATGTCACTTTAATATATATTAAAGGCAAAAGTATTTATTATTTACAGCTAGGAAAGAGAAAACTCAAGCAGGGCCCCACAGGGAATAGCATCATAGCAGCCACAGCAACCTGAAGTTGTAGGGGACAGTTTATGAGACTACTGGATTGAATTAGCTGTTTCCCAGATTCCCTGTGAATGGGCTAATTTAAGTAATTGGATATAGATATAATTAGCTGCTCCAAAAGAGGAACAGACGAACTTCTAGCCTAGGCCTCCAAATGGATTCAGCATTATATTCATTTAAAAAATTTTAAAAGTATGTATCCAATTGTAATACTCTCATAAAGGTATATAGATCAATTGAACAGAATTCAGAAATAAACCCTGGCATATGTGGTCAAATGATTTTGAAAAGGGTTCTAAGCCTACTCAATAGGGAGAAAGGACAATCTTTTCCAATATATTGAGCTTAGAAAGCTATATACCCACATGGAACAGTATGAAGTTAGTTTGGCCTAATATTTTGTACCAAAATAAACCTAAGTCACACACAATGACACATATCTGTAGTCCAGCTACTCCAAAGGCTGAGGTGGGAAGATCACTTGTGCCCAGGTGTTCAGCCTGGGCAATGTATCAAGACCCTGTCTCAAAAGAAGATCAAAGACATAAACATAAGGCTTTAGGGAAAATGCTTCATGACACTGAATTTGACAGTGATTTCTTGGTTATAACATCAAAAACACGGATAAAAATTAACTAGACTACATGACAATCAAAATTCCTTCAAACAACATCAAAGGACACAATCAACAAAACAAAAAGGTAACCTATGGATTGGGAGAAAATATTTGAAAAGCATATATTTAGGATGGAATTAAAATCCAAAATGTTTAAAAAATTTCTACAGGTCTACAAAAAAAATCGAATAGCCCCATTAAAAAATGGGAAAATGACTTGAAAAAATATTTCTTCAGATATACAAATCTGAACAAGCACAGGAAAAGATGTGTCACTAATGGTTAGCAGTATAAAAGTAGAAAATGCAGGGCTCCACCTCACACCCAAGATAGCTGCTATTAAAAAACAAACAAACAAAAAAAAGAAAAAAAAACAAACAAACAAACAAAAAACAATTCCAGAGAGAGAGAGAGAGAGAGAGAGAGAGAGAGAGAGAGAGAGAGAGAGAACACTGAAGTATTGGCATATTGGCAAGGATATAGAAAATGAAACCCTTGCACTGTTGTAAAAACATAACTGGTGCAGGTAGTATGGAAAACAGTCCCTAAAAATATTTTATGATCCAAAATTTCCCCTTCTGGGCATATACCCTAATACCCAAACAGAACTGAAGTGGGGTTTCAAAAAGCTATGTATGTATGTTTATGTTCATAACAGCACTTTCCCTAGTAGTCAAAAAGTAAAAGAAACCCAATGTCCATTAACCAATGAATAGATAAATGTGTTATGTACATACAATGGAATATTATTTCACTGGGGAAAAAGTCAGTGGGGTGAGGATTTCTGACACATGCTACAAATGGGTGAACCTTAAGAACATTATCCTAGGTGAAATAAGTGTTTCACAAAAAGATGAATGTTGTATGACTCTACTTATATAAGATGCTAATAGGTAACAAATCCATAGAACAGAGTATAGAAGAGTACTAGTCAGGGACACCAGGAAAGAGAATAGGGTATCACTTCTGCAAGATAAAAAGGTTTCTGAGATCAACTGCATTTGAAATATGAATTTACATAGCATTAACTGTCAATTTAAAATGGTCAATGGTAAATTTTCTTCATTGTGAAATTTCTAATGTTTAATAAAGCTGGAGCTGTACTTAAAGAAAGCCCCACACCTACAGGACAGACAAGCCTCTCTTCACTGTGGATTTTCTGGTGGTGAACCAGATGGGATTTCCTAATGAAGGCCTTCTGGCACTCACTGCATTCATAAGGTCTTTCTCCAGTGTGGATTTTCTGGTGCTCAACAAGTATATGTTTGTGGCTAAAGGCTTTCCCACATTCACTGCATTCGTAAGGCCTTTCTCCAGTATGATTTCTCCAATGTTTAATGAGGTTGGAGTTGTACCTAAAGAATTTTCCACATTGACTGCACTCATAAGGCCTTTCTCCAGTGTGAACTCTCTGGTGTCTAATGAGTCTGCAGTGGTACCTAAAGGATTTCCCACATTCACTGCACTTATAAGGCCTTTCTCCAGTGTGATTTCTCCAATGTTTAATGAGGTTAGAGTTGTACCTAAAGAATTCCCCACATATGCTACACTCATAAGGCCTTTCTCCAGTGTGAAGTCTCTGATGTCTAATGAGTGTGGAGTTGTACCTAAAGAATTTCCCACATTCACTGCACTTATAAGGCCTTTCCCCAGTGTGAACTCTCTGGTGTTTAATGAGTGTGGAGCTGTCCATAAAGAATTTCCCACATTCACTGCATTCATAAGGCCTCTCTCCAGTGTGAACTCTTTGATGTCTAAAAAATGTGGAACTGTACCTAAAGAATTTCCCACAAATGTCACACTCATAAGGCCTTTCTCCAGTGTGAACCCTCTTATGTCTCATGAGTCTATAGTTGTACATAAAGGATTTTCCACACTCTCTACATTCATAAGTCCTTTCTCCACTGTGAATCCTCTGATGTTTCACAAAGTTGGCATTGTACCTGAAGAATTTCCCACATTTGCTGCACTCATAAGGCCTTTCTCCTCTGTGGCTTTTGTGGTGCTCAAGCATTGAATGTTTGTATCTGAAGGCTTTCCCACATTGACTGCATATGTAATCATTGTGTCCACTTTGAAGGGCTTCCTTGCCCTCAGTTTCCCTGTCTGGCTTCCACCCACAGTGAGAGACTTGGTGCTGGAGAAGGCGTGAGGTGGCTGGCAATTCCTTCCAATCTTCCCTGCACGTGAGGGCCCCCTCTGCCATGTGAACTCCGTGGTTCTTCAAAAATGAAAGTTTCCAATTGTCCCTTCTGGAAAGATTCTTTTCAATCTGCTTTTGGGGCTGGTACAGCGCTGACTCACAAATATGTATCTTTTGTTCAGTTTGTGTTCTATTTTGTTCAGCCAGGTGCAGAATATCTTTCAAGAGTGGGTCACATGTCTCACTAGGCTGGGCATTCTGGGTGGATGAACCTGGCTTTGGAGTCCTGACCTGTGGTGCTCCTACAGAAACACCTTGTTCAGGAGCTGCCTTCTCAGCCTCGGCTCCATACCAACAACCTGTAAGGACAGAAATATGATGAAGTGCAAGTTGACTCTGATGACAGGGGGAGCCCCATCATAAATGTGTGTCAGACGTCCATGAATATGTTCATGGCTTTGCTGACAGGAGGTGGATATAAAGCCAGTGAGGAAGGCCTGCAGCACAGAGCTGGGCCTGGCAAGCTTCCATGGTGGAAAGCTCTGACGATGGATAAAGACACAAAATGGGGCTATGGTGTAGGGGAAAGAAGCAGGCCCTCCAACCTACTGCTCCACAAATGATTTCAACAGGCCATGGCTGTTTGTGACGGGTGAACAGTATGTAGGAGGCACGGCTGTTTGTGACTGTGAACATGTGTAGAAGGCTGTATCCAGACCTGGGGACACTATTGGTGACAGCATCAGGTGTTCAATGTGGAGATGCATGCAGACTTCACAACTCCTTAAGTAAAGCTCACGTGTTGGAGGGCCCTGCAAAGGGAACATTGGGGGGAATGGGTGAGAGGTGGAGGCCACAAAAGGTGGGGAGGGGATGTGTGGCACTAGTGGTAGACAAGGGCAGGACCTCAGAGTAGATATGACAATGGAGAAGAGAAGGTATAAATTGTGGCCTCTGGCCCTGGCATCAAACAATGGTGAGCTCAGGGAAGGTTCCCAGTGTGATCTGAACCCAGCTCTGACATCACCCTTTCTCAACTACCAGCCAACAGAACCAAACCCCTTTAAGACTCTATTACAATTGCTAAAGTAATATCCACCCTCTCAGGTACCCGGGGCTCTCCCTATCACTCAAGGTGAAAAATTGCATGAGACTTGGAAAAGGTTGGTCCCAGGGAAAAGAAGGAAACTGGACAGAGATCCACCCCATGACATCCCACATTCCATGATCATAAGCATGTCAGAGAACAGTCCTGCAGAATCAACCCCGTGGCCCCCGAATTAATGATCACTGCAGTGCCAGAATTCCTGTTCCAGGCCAGGCTATCTGTTCAAATATAACCTGGCAAGGGACAGGCAAGGTCAGCAGAATCTCTTGGATAAACTGGACATTTCTGACTTGAGTCTTTCTTGCAAGCCCTCAGAGCAGTGGGGGATGGGCTGCTAGGGTAGAACTGGAGCTGTGGACAGAGCCCTGGCCTGGCCCCCACAACATACCTGCTTGGAAATCAGGGAAGGAAGTAGACCCATGAACATACCAGGAAAACAGAGCTGCCCTTGGGTAACAGGGACAGGAGCCCAAGCAAAGATACTGTGTAGAAATGAGAGCCTTACCTAGTGAGGACAAAAGTGTCAAATTCTCCAGCATCACCTCACAGTACAGGAATCTCTGAGCCTCATCAAGGTGCCCCCACTCTTCCTGGGAGAAATATATGGCCACGTCCTCAAAGACCACACGACCCTGCCACAGTAGAAAAAGTTCAGTAGATGAGAGCCTTCTCTTCAAGCTGGGTTGTGTTAGATTTTACATTGATCTATGTGGCACCCATTAATTACGGGGCTAAACTAACAGGTTTGTTTACATCTCCTAGGCCATGCTAAGCCCACATTCAGAGTGACCTCCTCATCTAACTCTCACAGATCAAGCCCATAGTCCCCTTGTCCTACGTCAAACCAGGGCCAAACCCTGGTGCCCCAGGAATGCTGGAATTCTTTAACACCCAAATTTAAGCTGGTCATCCTGCCCTGACTTGTCTTCTCCTTGGGAACCCCAATAATGACCATGGCCTAAACTTCCCCTTTGCTCCTGACTTATGCCTTCTGACCAATCAATTCTTTTATGTGGCCCTGCAACATGTGGCATGCACTGTTCCTGGGAAAATGTAAGGAATAAATTCCTTCTTTTATTGTCATTGGCATATACCTGTCGTCACTCATTCATATCCATAAAGTTACGCCCCATGGGTTCAATCACTGCTACACCTCTGTCCAGTTTCCAGTCCTTCCCCACAACCACTCACTACTAAATCTCCTCCACACCTCCCAAAGTAGAAGAGCAGCTCATTGTCATGATCCCCACTGTGTTTAGCACACAGAAAACCAGGCTGTGGGCCTGGTATACAGAACGCTATCCCCTCAGGCCAGCCAGTTTCCCTGGGCCCCCCAGATCTTGCTTCCCAGACAGCCAAACTTGGACTCACCCCTCTCCCTCCTGTGCCCAGTTCAGGGCCTAGACTTAATCACTAACAATTCTCCCACATACACATCACTCTTTGAACTGCACTTTGATCACAGCTTCGGCTCCTCCACTACTACAGTTCCAGAGACACCTCCTGGACCACACCACAGATATTTCCATTACTCTGCAATAAGGAAACAAGGTAGCATAGAGCAAATACAACTAGCGACCAATTCGGCCCCAGTCCTGGTACATAACACCAGATTTCCCTAGCACCAGGGGTCGATCAAAGCCCTGCTGTGACGGTCTCCACTCTAGCCCCTCTTTCAACTTCACTCAGCCACCCAAGCCTATGCAGGGACCTCAAACCCTATGGCCATCCAGCTTCTGCACTGCATTTCTTGTCCCATAAGCAGTCATGACCATCTGCTCTCCACCGAAACTTCATTCAAAACCCAGCTGCACTGACCTTCAAACCTTCACCCAAACCCTCACCCCACCTCAACCCAATCAAGGCTCAGCAAGGTTATTGATCCCCTCCCCCCTTCCCCCACAGTATCCATATCATGTTCACTTGCTCCTCATTCTGTCTTATTCCTCCACCCCACTATCTCACACATACACTCTCACACTCCGAATCCTCATCGGTACTTTGTAACTCCAACCACTAGCATCTAAGCATCCCACTGAGAGATGCAGTTCGCAGTCCCCCTGACCCTCACTCGTTATCCTTAAATGGCATTACCACAATAACCTACAGACGCTGCCTTCTAGTTCTGACCCACAACTTCATTCTCAGTCCCACACCAGCCACCATGCTGTGCATGTCTCCAATATGGACTCCACCAGGAGCCACCACATCACTTTCTCTCTTTTTTAAATAAATGTGTATATTCGTGTGTGTGTGTGTGTGTGTGTGTGGTAGGTGGACACAATACCTTTATTTTATTTATTTTTATGTGATGCTGAGGATCAAATCTAGTGCCTCACACATGCCAAGCAAATGCTCCACCACTGAGCCACAACCCAGCCCCACTTATCACTTTCTATATTGTGAAATATGGGCAGCTCCGGTACAAAACATATTGCAAAGCCAGAGGGAGTCCTTTAAGTCTGAGTCATAACATGGCCCTCTTCTGCTTCAAATCTTCTTAGATCCCACCCCCCTGAAATAAGAGGAACAGAACCTGAGGCTGTCATTCTAGGCCTGATGTCTGTGCCTTTATCCACCCCTCTCCCTGCTCCCCACGCCTACCACACATAATAGAGACTTGCAGTTCCCTGAAAATGTCTGCTCTGTTTCACCTCCAAGCACTTGAATATTCTAGATCCCGTGCCTTGTACCTTACCCCATCAGCTGTCAAAAACAGGAATGACCCAAGACCAAATATAGGATATTGGACCTGGTGGAACCCATTCTTCAGACATGAAAGAGGGGAGAAGGGCAGAAAAATAGTCTCTTATATTGGGGTGCCAGAGCCATATGGGAGGTAACAGGGTGGTTGAAAGGGAACCCTCTACTCACCTGTGCAGGGTTCATTTCTGCCACTGCCAGGGGACCCTGAGGGAAGAGGGAGGTCATGAGAAATCACAATCACAGTAGAACCTACAGGTTGAGTTGGACCACCACCTCTCTGCCCGCCTTGGATCAAATTGACCTCAAGCTGATTTTATGAACTCAGCTTCTCAGACCTCAGTGCTCAGAGGGGCTTAACAGATCTGTGACTCTGGGAAAGAACTAAACCTCCCTGGGCTTCATCTCTAAATAGAGGAGAAGAATGGTTCCTACTTACAGGGGTCATATAGGTATCAAACATTTGACGCACACACTACATATCAGATAACCCTATCCATAGGATTGTTTTATACGTTTTCAGTACAAATGAAGTACTATGGCTTTGAAATTGGATGCATCCTTTCAGCTTTTTTTTTTGATGTTGTAGAGGATGTGATATGAAATTTTCCATAGTAAGCAAATAGAGATAAATTAATGTCAAACTAATCATGAAGTTTGCACAACTTGCACTTACTGAGTAACTTCACTTTTATTTATTTATTTATTGAGACAGAGTCTCACTAAGTTGCTTACATCCTCACTAAGTTACTGAGGCTGGCTTTGAACTTGCAATCCTCATGCCTCAACCTCCCAAGTCACTGGGATTACAGGCATGCACGGTGGAACCCAGCTAAATGATTTCACTTCTAATTGCCTACATACATATATATATATTTAGAAAGATACTGGTTAATTAGTATTTAAATCAATAAGTAGTTCATACATTGTCAGAATAATGAGCTGTAGGAAGAGGCTGAACAGGCAAGTCAGCTACTTGTCCTTTCTGCAACCAGGCCTGCTTACGTAACAGGGAAGAGAACTTGTTGGTGTCTCTTGACTACAACAGCAAATTATCCCCCCTTGCCTTAAAAAGTGAGGGAGGAAAAGAAGCAGTGTCCTGGTCTGGAGTCTATCTGCTACACTAGCCTACATGACCTTTCTTTTGTTCTACAGCGATCCTAAAGGTCAGCCAAGTCTTCAGGTGGAGAATATGAACAATCTAACATCTTGGTCTCCATCCCAGGCCAGCTCCAAGTTGCCAAGACTGTCCTTAAACTTGAATCCTCTTGCCCCATCCCGTCAGGTTGCTGGGATCATAGGCATGCAACACCTGCCCAGCCAAATCTCCTTTTTTGCATACATGGTCCAGAATCCCTCCTTGGCCAGGTTTGCAGCTCTCTGAAGAATCGGCACATGGTCTGCTTCATGTCTCAGCCAACCCCACAGAGCCCCCCCAGTCTTAAAACCTGAAGACTTCCTCACCCAATTGGGCCCTCAGGCCCTGGCCACACTTTCCATCCCTTTGATATTTCCGGCCCAGCCCTCTTCCTCACACTGTAGGCCCCTATGTCCCCCTAGCTATCTGCTCTCTCCACCTTGAGACATATAGGAGGAACATGGCTAAAATCATCCATGATCTTCTTCCTGAAACCCGTTCCCCCTCCTAACTCCCCCAGGAAACCCTTTAGGCTCTGTCTGTACGATCTCTAAAACCTCATCACACTACTCCTATACGGGCACCATTCTTGGCAAGCACCTGGGGTCCATTGCTGTTACCTCACCAGTCCCTCTGCCTTAATTCCCCATCTTTTCTCTCTGTAAACTCCCTTTTTCTTTTCTTTCTTTCCTTTTTGGTACCGGGGATTGAACTCGGGGGCACTCACCACTGAGCCACACCCCAGCCCTATTTTGCTTTTCACTTGGAGACAGGGGCTCGCTCGGGTCCTGCCTCCGCCGGCCGCCCGGCTGCTCTCTCCTGACCTGCTTCCTCTGGACGCGCCCCTCCCATTGGCCCCGCCGACAACCGTCCGCGGCTGCCCCGCGGGAGGCCCTGCGCACCCTCCGTCCCACCTGCTCTCTGCCGGCCCACGCCGTTTCCCCAATGCTGCCGACTCGCTTACGAGGCGGGGACGGGGACGTTTCCACACCGGGTCACATGGCTGAACCTGACCCCACGTGAAGCACCTCTGCTCCGGACCGGCCCTGGCTGCCGGCTCCGGCACGCTGTCCGAGGCAGGTCGGGCACTCGGGCAGCGAGGCCGAGCTCAGGGGCGCGGCCTCCGCCCGCCCAGCCGGGCAGCGGGGAGCGAGGCAGGGCTGGGGGAGGCCTTGGGTCGGAACAGTGCCGCCTTCGCCAGCCAGGATCAGCTCAGGCTCGTCTCCGGCGTCGGGTGTGGGCGCCAAACCTCTTGCGCTTTCCCGCTGTCACCGAGGTGACAACCAAGTCCTCCATCGGCCCGAAGGGATTAAGAAACCCAACAGCAAACAAAATGACTGCCGCCGGAAGTCCCGCCCTGCGCGTTGCGCATGCACGTCAATGACGCTGCGCAAGCTTTCATTGGGTCAGTCGCTGCGACCTCCGCTAGGACTTCTGGGTAATGGAGTTTGCACACCGCTGCCCGTCTCCTCTCAGTGATTTGGCCACGCCTTGTTTGCTAAAGGCCGGGTGGCACTGGTGGGACCCTGAGAAGTGGGGTTCCAGTGCTGCAAAGATAGGAAACTTTTTCTTAAAGGCGACATATCAAGTTGTCTTGGAGTGTAGGAGTCTGACAGAAATTTTAGAAACCCATTATTTCAGACTCTGAAGCATAAGATCCTAAAATACTGCTTATCTAAAGGGATACACTACACCATAAAGGGGCTCCACATCCTCTAAAGTGTTTGGTTGTCTTGTTGCTTTTCAAATACATGTAGAGATAAGCTTTGGAGTTATTTCATAGTTTCAAGGGGGACGAAGTGTATATATACCTCAGTTGTGATGCATGTGCGGGACTGTAAGTTTAGTCTCCACCACTAATATAAAAATAATAACAGTAACAATAATCTTCCATACGTTTGGCCTAGGAGAAGAAAGAAACACTAGCAGTGGGAATGTGGAGGAGGGATGATAAGATGTACTGATGTGAATTGAAAGGGCAAAAGTGTGTTTGATTCCAAGAGCAAACATCCTTCCTGGCTGTACAGTCAGTGATTGTTTTCCTACCTAGGGAACAACAGTTTTATTCAAATAATGTATAATTATTTAATATCTAAAATAGTTTCAAGCTATTTTAATACTCTCAAAATAAAAGTGAGAGAACTGATCACTGTGCTATTTCCTTCCAAAACAATGTGTGCTGTTTGTGTAGTAGAAGCACATGTGCAAAGCATGAATATTAACCCCGAGAAAAGGTGTGAGATTCTATCATTTTATCTTGCTGAAAAGTGGTTTTCATTTCATTTTTAAATGCCACACTATCTGCACATTGTTAAAATTCGGAAAACACTTGTGAAATGGAAGTTACCAAGAGCCATTTTTAATGATTGAGTAGTTATTCAAAACCAGTTTTAGAGAATAATATCTATTCAGTATGACCAGCTCAGTAAAGTTGGAGAGAACTAAGTCCAAGAAATCAGAAAATTAAGCTGAGCCTGTTACTGTACAGAAACATTTGCCACACTCATGTTTTAATGTGATACCTCTTCTTCTCCTCTTCCCCTTCTCCTTGAACCTGTCTGTCTGTCTCCCCCAACCACATACTGAGGATTGAACTCTGGGCCACTTTACCACCTAAATATACCCCCAGTTCTTTTGAGACAGGGTCTTCCTAGGTTGCTGAGGCTGGTCTTGAACTTGCAATGCCTCAGCCTAGAAGGTCACTGGGATTACAGGCATGCACAGAATGCCTGGCTCTTTTTTCATTCTTCATTAACTGTTTGGTGGAAGAAGTGGATAATAAATTGAGAGACTTGTCACAGGTTAAAATGCAGTGATGAGTATTTACTGCTTTATCAAATGTAGTATGTAATGTTTCAGGCACAATAGTAGATGCACTGAACACATTGGGTGTAGGGTTTCCAGTTTCTCTGTTTACAGAACTGTTTTCTTAGATTCAGAATTTGTCTACTTGGCATTCATTAATCACAGGACCAAACAAACAGTTTTTTCCTCTCTCTTGCATGTATTTTTAAATGCAACACTATCTGCACATTGTTAAAATTCAGAAAATTCTTGTGAAAAGGATGTTACCAAGAGCCATTTTTAATGATTGTGTAGTTATTGTGTATGCAGAACTCATACTGTAGTCCCCCAAAGTGACCTGGCTCCCTGATCACCGAGCTGCAATAGCCATTGTTGAGACAATGGTGAAAGAGTGGAGCAGTGGCCAGGGTTGGTGGAGGGAGGGCGGCAAGAATGGGCTGCACTGCCTGTGAAGCCTGCCCTTCTGGCCCAGGCCTGAGGCATGTGAGCCAAGGCCAAGACAACCCAGGGTACACCAGCCTGTCACACCACTGTGGGCCAGCCTGGCCCCAGTGCAAATGCCTACTTCACACAGCACTGCACCACAGACCTCAAACTCTGGCTTCCTGATGAGCATCAGGAAAGTGGAAGTTGGGTAGACCTGAATGGAGACTGGAGGACTAACAAGTCTTTTTTTTTTTTTTTTTCAAACTCTCACTAGTATAAATTTGGGCAATGGCCATTGACCCAAGTTCTATATAAACGTCTAGACCAGCACAAGCAGCAACCCCTCTCACCTTGTGAGAGCTCTCTTTTCTTCTCATATGAATAAATCCTAATATTTTACATTCATTCTTCCTCATCTGTAAATGTCATTCTTCAAATCCACAAGAACCCACAAAGAAGAAATTGGCAGTGAGTTTCTGGGTCTGCTGCAACACCACAGAAAAGCATAGCCTGACGTTAAGAGCCACACCACACCCCTGAAAGGCAGCGAGGAACTGCAGTGAAGGCTTTGCCAGATGTGACCCTCAGAGCTGATGCTGGCAGGATCCCCTTCCTTGATTAGCTTTGAACACTACAACAAGCTTTCTCAGCTGTAGAAGCCAGCAGCTTGTGCAGACCAGACCTACCTGTAGAAGTGGAGAGACTCCAGTTTGAAAACCACAAACCCTAACCTGCATATTCTCTTCCTGCCCAATGGGGATGTCCCTCACCTAATTATTCCTTATACTTTACACAAAATTCATAGTGCCCATTACTTTATTCTTGTCTTCCTCTCTTTCTACACACACCTTCTCCTTGCATGGGCTCCCTGACTCCATTTGTGTGGTTGCTGAGTGTGCCCTTCTACTTCAATATCTGTAAGTAATAGAAACTTTGTATCTTGTGCATCCTGATTATTGAAGGAGTGCTTTCAGTCTGAAAGATCCCAAATTAAAACACTAACATCAGATCCTACAAAAAGAAAAAAGTGTGGGTTAGGGCAGTAGTGAACTGGCAGAATATAGGACTTCATATTTCCTGTGGAATATTTTAGAAAACTGGACAATACCCCCCAAATAGATTAAAACAAGTGTTGACCACATCTGTGACCCTACCATTTTTATTCTAGGATTTTGCCCAGGTAAGTGAATAAAATACCATCTGACAACTTGGTTACAGGTGACATTAAAAAGTACATTTCCTTACATATTCAATTACCTTTTTGAATTCACCTTTGTGAATTAATATGAGAGTCTCAATTTAGTCAGAAGTCTTGAACTGATACCTCTTAGGGAAAATAACTTAGGCAATGCCATTTTAGAACATACCCATCCTAGAACAACTGTCGCCCCACGGTCACTCTGATCCAGAACAAGTCAGCCTGATCTAAACCCCAGATAATACCCTTTAACAAGAATTCTTATCTGGGACTAAAACTTGAGAAATACCCTGTTCAAAATGGAACAGTAATGACCACAAAGAATGATGGTGATAACTGTGGTTGTTCTGGTTACTGGTGGGGTCAATTGGTCACTCGGCTACCTCAGTCGTCGGGGGTAGACATGGAGTCAATACCCAGACACCAGGGGCTGGTGAGAAGCTGGCTGGTAATAAACCTCAGTCGACGTTCAGCAGCCCATTTATTTTTGGAATGCATCCGATTGTTATAGGGTACGAGTGGGGCATGCCTGTCAATCATAGATAAGCAGGATAATATTCATAAGCCAATCATCTTATGCCTAATGTAGCCGCACTATGAGGAAGCTCTAAATATTGCTGTCATGGTGGAAAGCAGTCTGGAAGGGTCTTTGTCCCTAGGGGAGGGGGCCTTCTGAGTCAGGGGTTTCAAGCCCTGAAGCTCCTGACTATCGGTTCCTGGCCTGGTAGTTTGGCAATGCTAACCACAAGTGCTGAGGATGTGGTTTCACTTATGGCTTGCTAGAGCAGAGCACCCCTTCCTGCAGGTGTTCCTGTCAGGCTTGAACAAGCGTAGATTCTTCAAGCACTCCAAGCTGCTCATAGCTGCTAGCTGCAAACCAAAAGTTATTCCAACAGACAACCATAAGAACCCTTCCCTACGACTCCAAAGCAGTAGCCATACTGCAAAAATTTCCCAATCCCCTATAACTTCCCTCAGCTATATGTGGAAGACAAGCTCCAGGCTACACTGGGACCCCCTGCTGCAGGTTTGTCCCCCCAAAAACTGTTATTGTTGAACCACCTCTCCTATATCCCTCTGTACCTCCTTTGTTCAGTTCTTTACTGGGCCTGGGAACTTAACAGTGTAAGGCCATTCTTTACCGCAGCCCTCTTCTTGGCTCTAGATGTGAACATTTACTCCAACATGAACTCCTGATGAGTTTTCACCCTTGCCAGAGACTCAAACCAATAGGAATGTCCAATATTGAATATGAATCTAAAGACTACTCTTTATTTTACAAATACCCTGTGTCAGGAATTTTGTTACAGTGACACAAAGCTAATACAAACAGAAAAAAAAAAATCCATAAAGAATCACGTAAGTTGGACTTGACTAAAAACTTCTCTGCTAAAAACATGTTTTAAAAAGGTGTCCTTGATTTGTCATTAGGAGATTGCAAACTATGCAATGATGTAACACTATACATCTATTTGAATGGCTAAAATTTAAGTTGGCAGTTTAAAAACTAAATATACTCTTAATATGTGATCCAACAAATTATGCTCCTTGGCATGTACCTAAACGAGTTGAAAACTTATGTTCACACATAAACTACACACAAAAGTTTGTAGCAGATTTATTCATAATTGTCAAATCTCGAAAGCAACTAATGTGTCTTTCAATAAGTGAATGTATAAACAAACTGTGGCCCATCTATACAATAAAGTATTACCTCAAAACTTGAACATAAATCTACACAGTAGCTTTATTTGTAACAGCCCCAAACTGGAAACAACCCAAACATCCATTAACAACACAATGGATTTGAAAATGTGTCACAGAGTGCAATACTGCTCAGCAATACAAACTACTGATGCATGCAACAAGATGGATTAATCTCAAAATAGTTAGTGAAAAAAGCCCTCATTCTCAAAAAAAATTACCATTCCATTTATGAAATCCTACAAAATGCTTGCTTACTGTTGTTAATATGGAAGAATTAGGAAGAACTGGAAGGATTATAGCGATAAAAGGAATATTTTTTTGTGTTGGACATATTCAGTAACTTGATTATGACTGTTTCACAGCTGTATGTGCATGCTGTAGCAGCACACATTTTATACTTTACATATTTGCAATGTATTGCATGTAATCATACCCTGATAAAGCCATTAATAACAATACATTCCCTCATAGAAATCTCTTTCAAGCCTCCTTCATGGAAAACCAGATCTGCCAATTGTTTTGGCTGTCCCATACTCATTTCCCTATTTAGGAGTGCTGGTGGGATCAGAGAAACCCTATCCTTCTTATCAGTTCTGTGGTCCCCACCTATGCAGTGATGGCCATAAGGTCAATGCTGGGGTGGAGGGTACAGAAATCCACAAACCTTATTTACTCTGATAGTAGCTTTGGCCACAGGAAATAATATCAATATCTAAAAAGATTCAGAATTTCCATACATCCTCATCCTACACAGCCATACTCATGAGTATTTGTGGGCAACCAGTCAGAATGTACAAATCTTTTGATTGCCAGTCCTATCCACTCCAGTATTTCATTGTTTCTATAATTATTACTCCTGCCTTACCCTGTATGTTTTAACAGTAAATGCACTTGCCTGTGAGATGCTGGATATAAGATACTGGCCCCTGAACAGGTTCAAGACATGGTAATCCCTCAACATGTGAGATGCTGGAGGATGTGACATTTAGGGAACCTGACTCATGTTATTTTAGGAGCATGAGAGATAATCATACCAATTATTCCTTCCTCAGAATGAAAAAGAAAGCCTTACATCCAGAGCAAAGAACCAGAGCACATAAAACTCTTCAGTCTTCACTAGCAGGCCAATGGCAACAGCACACACAGAGTAAACTAGACTGAGAACCATTCTCTGCACTCCTATGGTCCCCCCTGAGGCAAATATAAGTTGTGCACACAAAAAGTATTCCTCTCTTCATGTTGGCGGGAGCCAATTTTTTTTTTTTCAATTCAGTCCACAAAGTAAACAAAGCAAAAAGAATGACATAAAGTGCCTTTATAACTGTATAAAACAGTAGAATGGAATAGGTAGTTGCAACATTTTGTGACTTGGCAGTAGGAAAAATAAGTCATGGCTATTGTGTTCACAGCCAACACTGTTGCATCAAGGGAAAATTTGTCTCAAAATGCTCAGCAGACCCTAGCTCAGACCTTAACATTGAGGGAAGAAATGAGGTCCCTCAATGGACCAGAACACTCATGATTTCCTGTAGGGAACAGGAGAGCAAGAAGAGATTGCCTTCCTTGGGCAGAATGGTGGGATCATCCATAGACTTGGTGGCAGTAAGATGGCTTCTGCCACAGGTACTGGCAGTGATGTTACCTCTGGAGTCACGAACAGTCTAGAAACTCCTATACACCTCAGGAAAAGATCATGCATATGTGTGCCTACTGGAAATCTCACCAGAGTAGATGTAACAATATACAAGGTTCATATGCAGGCTGATGATTCTCTCACGAAAGGAACTCAGAGATTTTATTTGATGTGTGCACTATTACTTGAAAAAGGAAATAGCAAATTTTCTGCATTTGTAAGACCTCCCTCTAATGTGACATTTTTGCTGCTAAACAAATTTAAGAAATACAGCTAAACAGTCACCAAAACTGTTGCACACAGGGCCTTTCCCCAATGTGAACTTTCTGGTGTCTCACAAGATGGGAGCTTCTGCTATACGCTTTCCCACATTCACTGCAGACATAAGGCTTTTCTCCAGTGTGAACTCTCTGGTGGAGAATGAGGCTAGAGTTACGGCTAAAAAATTTCCCACATTCACTACATTCATAAGGTCTTGCTCCAGTGTGAACTTTCTTGTGTTGAACAAGGTGAGAGCTACTAATGTAGGCCTTCCCACATTCATTACACACATAAGGCCTTGCTCCAGTATGAACTCGCTGATGTAGAATGAGGCTGGAATTGTGGCTAAAGCATTTCCCACATTCACTGCACTCATAAGGCTTTGCTCCAGTGTGAACTCTCTGGTGTACAATGAGATTGGAGCTATGTCTAAAGAATTTCCCACATTCTCCACACTCATAAGGTCTTTCTCCAGTGTGGATTTTCTGATGCTTCACAAGTGTGTCTTTACGGCTGAAGGCTTTCCCACACTGACTACACTCATAAGGTCTTGCTCCAGTGTGAATTATCTGGTGCTGAATAAGCGTATCTTTGCAGCTGAAGGCTTTGCCACATTTGCTGCACACATAAGACTTTGCTCCTGTGTGAACTCTCTGATGTTTAATGAGGCTGGATTTATGGCCAAAGAATTTCCCACATTCAGTGCATTCATATGGCCTTGCCCCAGTATGAATTCTCCAGTGCTCAATAAGGTGAGAGCTTTGACTAAAGAATTTCCCACATTCACTGCACTCATAAGGCCTTTCTCCAGTATGAAATCTCTGGTGCTGAACAAGTGTGTCTTTACGACTGAAAGCTTTCCCACATTCACTACACTGAAAAGGTCTTTCTCCAGTGTGAACTCTCTGGTGCTGAACAAGTGTGTCTTTGCGGCTAAAGGTTTTCCCACATTCACTGCATGTGTAATGCTGTTTTTCAGTGTGAAATTTATGGTGCATTTTTAGGTGGGACAAGTGAACAAAGGCTTTTCCACATTCCTTACACACAAAAGATGTTTCTCCACTGTAAATTTTTCTGTGATTAAAAAGAATTGACTTGTCCTTGAATACATCTCCATATGGTAGGCATCTCAAGGGTCTCCCCTCATTATGAGTTATCTGTTTGTCAAAAAAAGTGAAGGTGTTCAAGAAGGTTTTTTGATTGTCTCTCCAATTGTGAACCATCTGTTGATCATGGTCTCCTTGGTGTTTCCTGAGACTGGAACTCTGTGAAAGAGGCTTCATGTACTCAGTCCTTTTGTATGGACACAATCCACTGTGCTTGGGCTGGTGCTGAAAGAAGCCAAAGCTATCCGGCAAGTTTATCCCTTCTTCCCTGCATGAAAAGAGTGTCCCTGGTGTGTAGGGTGTACAGGTCTTCATAAATGAGGTCCTTCCATCATCCCTTCGGAAGGGATTCTCTATAGACTGTAGCTTCTGGGGCTGGTAAAATTTTTCATTAAACAAGAATCCTCTCCCACATGGCCCACACATGTGCAGTTCTTCCACAGGGCATGATCCCTGGTGTTTATCCAGGTGCAAAATGTCTTTCAAGAGTGGGACACCCATAAAACATGGGTAGGCTTTCTGGATGAAGAGATCTGACTCAGGATGTCTTATCTCCAACTGTCTTTCTACTGAAATGCTCTGCTCAAAAAGTGCCTTCTCATTATCTGCATCACACCAACAACCTGAAAGCAAAGAAATGCTGGTGAAGACCACGTTGACTTTGGTGGAAAACAGTAACTCCATTAGAAGAAAAAGTCAAATTGGCTTATTGGAGGAACCAGAGAGCCAGGATCAGGTGGGCAAGGACCACTTGACTTTACAAGTCACAGAATAGAGGATCCTTAATGATGAGCAAAGACCTAATGATGGCATATGGGAGAGAGAGTCGAAGGAAGGTATCTAATTCACTCCTCTGAAAAAGGGTTTCAGCAGGGCTCAGCTGCTAGTGTTAAGTAGACACACCCTGCACAGAAGGATGTGTCTGGGACAAGAAAAATCTGACTCCAGTACTAGTTGATTCTCAAGGTCTATTCAATGTGCACAACTTATGACATGTTAAGATATGCCAGTGTCATACAGCATTTCAGAGGGAGTAAAGAAAAGAGAGTGACACATGGAGGCCACAAAGGAGGGGAAATAACCAAGGGATGGTTGACAGAAATGATAAGTGGACAAAGTACCAAGAAAAACAGGCTCAATAGGGATCAGAACATAACAATTCAAGGTGAATCTGAATCCAGCTCCCTTTTGAGGGGTGGGCAGGTCTCCAACAGTTCTCTTTTACTATAACTGAAGCAAATTTGGCTCAACCAGACACCCAGAGTCTTCTGCCCCTATGCCACTGGGCATTATACAGGATCTAGAAAAGAAAAGTTGAAAGAGAAAGAGAAAGTGACCAGCCCAGGTCAGCCCACCCTACAGAGAAGTAAACAAATGTAAAACAAACCCTGAAACCCAAGGGGAATTTGTCAAAACAGTCCAGTTACCACTTAGTACCTCTAATTGTGGTAACAGAATTCCAGGAAAAAAATGGTCCCAGTTATAGCACCTGCCACAAGGTGCTATAACTCTGAAGTGGCAGGCAGATTAGAGGATCCTTAATGATGAGTGCAATTTATTGGTGACAGAAGCATGGTCAAGAGTGTCAGTTCAGACCAGGATATGGCTCAGAGGCAGACAGCTAATACACTTGTCAGGGCGGAAGTGACTTCATCCACCTGAAATGTACCTGGTTTATCTCAAGCTATTATCAAAGACATCAGCCACATTTCTGCTCTAACAGCTCCAGGTTCCAGTCATAGAGCTCCACATACCATTCTAATGGTTTTGTTTATAGCATGCTAGAAAACCACAGGGGAAAATTAGATTACGGTTACTCATGTGATCATGGTAGTTATAATTCAAGATGGCTTCAGTCAAGTCAAGCTAAATCCCTTTCAACTCATCTGAACTGAATCTTACAATCTCACACGCCTCTCTCTTCTGCAACATGTATCACCTATAGAAAGTAACATATATCAACCTTGTATATCACCTACACAAGGGACAGGATCAGAGCAGACATTAATTTGAGCTTTATTAGAGTAGATAAGAGTAGACAGTCATAGGGTAATTGTTTAAAAGTTTTTGCAATATCTGGCAATACTGCTACCAATTTATTCCCAAGTAGCCAGAGTTCCTGCAACTGAATATGCTATCCTCTACTTTTCATTGCATTAACAGCTGAGAAGAAAAACAGGACTCATAGACAGCAAGGGGGTCCACATCTCCTATCACTCAGGTCCTTCCTCACTTTCTTCCTCTCAGGGATTCCAATTTCTTGCACCCCATTCTGGTCATGAGACAACAGCTCACACATGAGTTTCCTTTCAGTAATTTGCCACAAGCTGCAGAAATCACCGGGCTATGGTTTTTAGATTAATAATGTGGTCTTCCACTTTTTCAGCCAAATAATAGGCTAAGAGAGGGGGAGATACATATCTCTTTCAAGCTCTAAATCTTGCAATTTCTTTGCTTTCCCTTTCACAGCCCTGGACATCAGTGGCCAACTGAAAAGCCCACAGCAATGGCCAATATGCTGTAGCAGAAACACAGTCTTCCCTTACTGCAGTGGGATAAATAGTATTCAACAAACACCTGTGCCACACCCAGAAGCACTTCTGGGTTGTCCTTGTGTACAAACAGTGGCCCACAAACATCTAACAATGGGTCACCCCTCCCACACAGGGACAGATGGCCAATCTGAGATTCCCACTAAAAGTTTTTCTCTTCCCTATTTTCTTGGTCTCCAGGCTGGCATACAAACAACTCTGGAAAAATCCAATCCCAGCATATGAGAAAAATCTGCAAAGTGCCATTAAACTCCCCACTTCCCCACTCCCCGCAAAAAAAAAAAAAAAAAAAAAAAGGTAAATGAATCCAGAAATGGACAGAGTTCAATTTATTGGGGACTTAATTACAGCAGTGTAGCAGACAGTAGCAAGTCAAGAGGATATCTGCAACTTATAGAGGAAGGGGGCTTTTACTTCATTTAAGATAAATGTATCCTAATTTATCTCCAGCTGGTATTAAAGACAGCAGTCCAATTCCTGGTGCTGCCAATGCCAGGGTCAGATCATAAGGCTATGTACCACTCTAATGGCTGTTTGTAGTGTGCTGGGAAAGGAAACTATGTGGACAAACACATCAGGACAAACACTATGTGGTGAAGTCATTGTGGTGAAGACTCAAGAGGGCTGTAGCCAGGTGAAGCCGAATCCCTACACATAGCCACATCTCAGAAAAGGTAAGCTAGAGGATGATGCACAACCTGTGAAATACAGGTGGCAGAGCAGAGGGCAACAGGGACAGTAAGTGTCCAAGGTGTGTCAAATCCTTTGAAGACTAAAAGAACCCTGAATCCCCATAGTCTTGTAGACGATGTAAAGTGGTGTGGAGACTGTTCAAGAAATACCATCCACTCTGGTAACCCAGGAAGCGAGCGAGGGTGGGCTAGGGGTGTAGCTCACTGGTAGATCACTTCCTTAGCACAACCACAAGGCCCTGGGTTTGCTGGCCAGTAATGGAAAAAAAAGTGGTGGGATGTGTGGAAAATTCACGGATATGACAGCTTACAAGTGCTACCTCTGGGGGAGAATCAATTCAAGGACAATGGGATAAGCATAATGTTCTATGGATGAAATCCTCAAAGATGGCAGAAAGTGATTCCTACTACTTATTGGTAATTTGACCCTCATGTAAGCCTCTTCCCTTCATTATAAGCTGCACTGACTGATTTATAAAGAGAATATAGAAGAAGAAGAAATAGAATGTCACTTTTAAGATGAAGTTACAATACTGGATTTCCATCCCAGGTGCTTTCTCTTGCTCACTTGCTCTCAGAGAAGTCAGCTTCCATGATATGAGGTACACTAGGAGGTCTTAGGCCAACAGACAGCAAGAAACTCATGCTCTCAGTTCAAGAAGGGACAAACTTGGGCTAGGGATATAGTTCAGTGGTACAGTGCCTGCTTTGCATGCATAAGGCCCTGGGTTCAATCCTCAGTACTGCCCCCCCCCACCACCAAAAAAAGGAGATGAGGGGCAAGCTTGTAAGTAGAATCTTCCCAAGGAAGGCCTTTAGATGACACCTCAGCTCTGGCTGACAACTTCACTGAAACCTCACACAGAGACTCTGAGCCAAAAACACCCACATAAACTGTGACCAAGATATCTGAGGCACTAAACTAAGACATAGTAGTTCTCATTGTGATAAGCCTCTAAATTTTGGAGTGATTTGCCATGTAACAATACATAACTAAAATAGGAACTTACCAAGTGTGGCCACCAGTGCAAAATTCTCCAACATCACATCACGATACAGGAATTTCTGAGCCTCTTCAAGGAGTTCCCACTCCTCCCAGGAGAAGTATACAAATACATCCTCGAAGGTCACACAGCCCTAGCATGATGAGGAGAGTTGAGCCCTCAGGCAGCATCTCTCCCCAGAGTCCCCCAGTTTATCCACTCACATAACACACAGCACTTGGTCCCTCTCCTGGCCAGTCTCCCTTGAACCCCTTAGTGCCTGCTCTCATGTCTTTTTCACCACTACGTCCAAACCTGAGTAAAACCAGGCAAGTGTGAAGATGCTGCCTAAACTATGGGCCTGGCATGAAGCGCGCCACTCAACTGACAACCAGTACTGCTTTATCCATACCATGGGTGCCAGACACAACCTAACCTCTGTTCAACCTTCTCCCAGAAGCCACCAATACTAGAGCTGGAAGACTGTCAGTTCACATTCCTTCCAATACGTACATCAGTCTTAGGATCAACCTGGCTCACATCTGGGACACCCAGCACCGCAACTCCTGACCCATACCATCTCCATGGCATTCCTCCCAAGCCAACATAAATATGTACCACTGCCATCAAGGCACCTAAGCAACAGACTCACCTCTCCATCCTCACTTTCATCTTTCTTATTTGCTAACTGCACTGCTACCATGACTTGAAGATATTCCCATAGCTCCACATATTGGCTGTTGCCTTTGAAATTTCTTCAACAGAAACCCTCCCCAGAAATAAAAACCTGGCTATCCAGCTTGGTAATTCCACCAGGAGTCTCTAGGACTCCTTAAACATGGTAGAATGTCTGATATAAACACAAAAATCACTGCAAGAACTTCTCCATCTCAGATGACAGCACATTCATCACTCTACCAAATAAAGCACAACAAAAGAAACCTTGGATCACCCATGACAATTAACTTTCTCTACTTCACCCTTCACATCAAAAAAACCTGCCACAATTCTTCAAACACAGATAAGAAGTTCACCAACTTCTTTCACCTCTTCATCCACAACTCTGTCAGATACCATCAATAATATTACAGTAGACTCCTCCCCATGCCCACAGTCAGTTCTCAATCTGAAAGGCAGAAGGAACTGTTTAAATCTGAGTTTCATCATCTCTCTCATGTGCTCCAAATCTCCCATGGCCTTCACCACACTCACAAGAGAGGCCCAGTTTTGCAACCTAATATTCCTCTCACCCCAACCCCTGCTCTCTGTTCCCAGTAGATATACTAGAGCAGTGGTTCCTTCAGCATTCCCAATTCAATCTTCTGTCCAAGAGTTTGCACAGGCCACTTCCTGGGTCTAATACGCCTTTCCATGTGTCTTCCCACTACCAGTAGTGGGATCTTCTCCATAAACACCTGGTCTGGATTCAGGACCTCCGGCTAGAAATGACACCCATGCAGGGCGCTTAGACTTCCCTGTAGACAGGGCAGCTGAAGAGTCCTACGATATCAAGGCCCCCTCAGAAAACCTCGTGAGTCTACTTGAACACTGACACAGCTCCCCAGCGCGCTGGCCACACTGGCCACACCGTCAACGCGCACGACACCGCTGCCCCAGGCTCCGGCCGGTCCTCCCGCCAACACCCGCACTCCTCACTCTGCGGCCAGAGGAAGCCTGCTGAGCCGGCCCGGAGCACCGTCGTCTCCACACGGACCGCCTCGCGGCTCCCGCCCCTCGGGTGAGCAGCGGGGCTCCTCGAGCTGCCACTCAAGGCCAGACACGGAGGCCCTGCTGGCTCCGCACCACGGACCTGCGCCTGGAACCTCCCAACTCGTCCTCACGCCCCGCGTCTCGACCCGCGGCTCCCGGGCCGTGGAAACTGCATCTCGTCGCACTGCCAGGCCGACGCTACATTCGGGGCGAAGCGTCCGGCACACACCACCGATTCCCGGGTCAGCGAAGGCCCGAGGGACGCTCTATTCACCTGCGCCGCGTCCATCAGCCCGGACGCCGCCACGGGAGGGACCGGGTAGCGACACACGGGCGAACACGGCGGATCCCGCTAGACCCCAGCCTCCGCCGCGCCTCAGCCTTCCTGGACAGATGGAGACCGGATCCCGGGTCCTCGCAGGGCGACGGCGAGCACCGTCACCCACCGCCGTGCGCCCGCCGCGAAGCTGGGAAGAGACGCGGCCCGCCACACGCCCGCCCGGCCGGTGTACCCCAACGCGCGCAGCAGACGCGACACAGAGCGACGCCGGAAGTCCCGCCTCCACGCCGCGGTGGCAGGAAACGCCCTCCCCCGCGGTTGTGGGCCCGACGCAGCCGCGTACGCTCCGCGCAGACTTCTGGGTAATGCAGTTCGACCCTGGGCACCCTTAGGTGCTCCAGGTCCACCTTCAAGAACACCGCTTAGGAGCAGGTAGGGGAGAAAGAGGGTGGAAACAGTATCTGGGAGACACGGGCTCCCTTTACTGGGGGGTACTCGGGTTTCCGTCGTCACGTGGGACGATGCCAGGCCTCAGAAGTCTCCAGCAGGTGATTCAATCTACAATCTTTCCTGCTTCTGAGGCCCGGGTAGTGCAGCCTCAACTCTCAGCTTTTGGAGACTGGACTTAAATTGTCATAAACGAATACACCTCCCTCGTGGGGACTCTGGGTACCAACATTAAATGCCCTTCTACTTTTTTGATTCCTAAGTTGGGGTCCCAGGTTTCACAACATCTGCATTGCCAGACATAAAAATGAAACTCCTGGGACCCAATCTATATGTTCCCTTGGGGTTGGAGCCCAATCTCATATTTGAGAACTAGAGTTTTCGTTTAGCTCTAATTTTAACTCTACGTTTTAACCCTTCTCTCACGAAGATCCTAAGGCTTGCTTTGAACTTGCAACTTCCCTGCCTCACTCAGGCTAGTTAGCTGGGATTACAGGGTGTACCACCAGGCCTGGCCTATTTTCACCTTTTAACATATGTGTAATTTTACTAACATGGACAAATATTCAGTGCAGGGATAATGAATAGCTCTATTAATGACATCTACAGAATGCCTGCTATTGATTAATGCACGCGCACCAGACCCAGGTATTTTCTTTTACCACAGTCCAGTCACCACTGACCTCAGGGTTGTCTGATAGCCCCTCAGGATATGCCAGCCCCTTGGCATTCCTGGAACGAGTCCACTGGGATTTATGTATTCTTAGCTAGTCCCAACTCAGTATCCACTTCCTCTGGGAAGCCTCTCAAACCAGCCCCTCAGCTAGACCAACACAGAACTGAGCCCCTGATCTCCCCATAAGTTTTTCAAAAGCACCAAGATGGCTCACACACCTCTATACCTTTGCACATGTTGATGCCTCTGGTGCCAATCACATTTCTTTATTGCAACACGAAACAATCTCAGGAAACTAAACAATGAAATCCCTTCTCCATGTGTGTTTTGCAGGATTTATCATAAATTCAATTTGAATAGGTGTTTTGCAGTGTTTGTTTTAGCCAAAATAAAACCCTGGGAAAATGCTGACTTGGAGAAGGTCTCAAGAAATTTAAAAACAAAAGGAAATTTTTTAAAAAGAAAAACACATCAGAAGAAATGATTAGGAGTCACCTGTGAAGATGGCACAGCTACATGATCACCATCATGCTTTAGAGAAAATAATAAATGAACAAATATATCAAAATAAAGAAATATGAGAGTCATATAGACATTTTAAATGACATGAAAAACGCTTAGTTTTTAAAATTTCATTTCTTGGGTTTAGTTTTTAAAATCAAACCTTTAAGCGTTCTTAAGTGAAATGACATCAGCAAGATGACTTCAGATATTCCCACCACCCGCGAGCACACTGAATAAACACGATAAATTCCCTCTAGGAGAAATCTAGGACCAGAGTCTCTCCACTGTATCTGCAGCTCTCAAAGTGCTGACAGGCGCAGGGCGCCGCCTGTGGGGGTCAAAGCGAAGGAGGTGTAGAATCTCTAAGTAAAGCCCTCGAGAAGGATGATCACGGACCTCAAGTCTCACTCAGGAGCCGCTGAGCGAGATGGAGTCTTCCAAACGACACCGAGGCGGGCTCCCTCACTCCATCCCGGCTGTTTTCTTGCTCTGTTCCAGGAAAGCTGTCCCTGTCACACATTCCAGTCTACAAGGCTGATGTTGAAGAAACGGCAGAGTCTCCTTCTGCGGAGCCGGAAGCCCGTCCCTTCGGGAAATGATCCTTTCCGGTGTCTCCCTGGGCTGTGCGCTGGCGGAAGCACAAGGGAACGGGCTTGGGGGCACCCTAGTGCCCGCGCTTTAGGCGCCCACACGCTGCGTCAGTTGCGTTCCCCATGGCAACGGCCAAGCGGCACTGCCGGGACAGCCCTTAAGAGGAAATTACGTTCCAGAGCTCCGATAGAGGTCGAGTTTTGCTTCCTAAAAGAACTGTTGAAATTTCCGTGGCTATCGAGGGGCACAGAAGACCCCTTCCCTGGCCGTCCTGCCTGTTTCGCCCTGGGCAAGCTGCTTCACAATTCTGAGAAGTGAGGACCGAGAGTTATCGTGAAAACAGAAACAACTTTACCTTGGGAATAGCACTGGTACACGTTACTTTAATTTGGTTTTACAAAGTTGTGGTTCCAGAAGGTGACGAGGACCTTTAGTACCAGTTACTTGGGATGCTGAGGTGGGAGAATCGCTAGAGTCCAAGAGTTGGAGGGCAGCCTGGACTATTTAGCGAGACTCCCATCTCAAAATACATGAATCAAAAAAAGAAAGAAAGAAATTGTAGTACGCAAGACTTGGGAAGTGGTCAAAAATGCAGGCTTTCTGAACCCACTACTAACTCAAAAACTCTGGGTATGGGGCCGTGAGTTCCAGCTCCTACTCCATCCTCTTCACTAGTCCACTGCAAGCAGTTGTCCTGTCTTTGGTCCGGAAGAGCTGAACAAGTAAACCCAGTCTTATCAGTCGTTACTTAAATTCACCATTTTTTCCTGTAATAGCCAGAATGAAGTCAAACTGTTTGCCAGTGCCTCCACGATTTTCTCCTGGCCTCTCATCTTCTGCATTCTCTGCCTCCTTCATTTTCCAACCAGATCCCTTTGTTTCTCTGAAATTTCCTCCCAGGGGAATTTTACCAGAGACTCTTCTAGTATCTTCAGTTTTCAGCTTCCTTTTTTGTCCTCTGTTCTCAAATGTAGCAACTGGATGCTTTTGTGAAACATGGTCTTCCGGCTCACTTTAACCCACAAAATACAATTAATTTTCACTGCTCTAGTGCTGATTAGTTTCCACCACCCTGAAGTCCAGGACTGACCTGAAATTCTGTCTTCCTAGAAGGCCAGTTCCTTGGAATTTCCCTTCTTTCAATGATACGATCAATAAATCTGTAATATGCCAAAACTGGTTTCCACAGCCTTTCTTTAATTTGCCAAAGGTGGTTACCTAGAGAACCCTAAGGATTATTAGCTTTCCTCATTAGGCCATCACCATGGGAATTTGTTGACCTGTACTGTGATGTTTTAGGCCAACAATCAGTGATAATTGAAAAGAGAATAATAATGATAACAGGAATGCATTTGATAGTAAGTACAAAAATCTCCCCTTGTACAGTGGGGATAGGTTCCAAGAACTCCAGTAGATGTGTCACTAATTTTTACACCCAACTGGGTTCTTTTTCCTGCTTGAAATTGTAGAACCAATAATAAGATGGAGCACTGATTGATGAGTGAAGGACATTTATTCTTGGCCAATAGGAGAAGCAAGGGAGAAAGGCTCACACTTCAGTTTCTACCTATTGCAGAGCAGAAAGAATAAGAAATAGGTAGAAGGGGAAAATAAATGAAGGCCAAGGAAACAAAACATTTAAGTTCTGCTTATATTTCCAGGCCTGTCATTCCCTAAGCTAGTCTCTTTCCCAGGTCTGTTACTACCAACTTTATGGAAAATCTAAAATCTACCTATGTACTGTACTAACTCCCAAATGAATAGATTGAGAGATATTGAAAAACCTATAATTTAGAGTGTAAGGATTTCCAGTGTGGGGATTCTGGCTATGGAAATGTACAAGGCACTACTTTATATTCAGAGATACAAAAAAATTGTGCCCTATATGTGTAATGAGAATTGTAATGCAAAATAAAATAAAATATTTTTAAAAATGTACAAGGCAGCATTCCTCTGGTGAGCAAACTCCCAGAGGGTAACAAGGTGCTCTGTTTTCCACAGTTGGAATATTCTACAGTTTCTCCATGGAACTAATAAGATGACTAATTCATGCTCAATGCTTAGCTGCTATGGTAATGTCCTTCATGAGGAAGCTTTGAGCTAGAATCTTATCAGCCTCGACCTTAATCTCAAATACTCAGCTTCTGGGAATAAAAAAAAAAAAAAAACGCTATTAAAGACCACATCAGCCTAAGGATAATCTTGAAATAATTAGATGGATATCATTCCCGCATACACAAGCCCTCACCAAGTTACCTTTAAAAGAGCCAGGAACTACAAAAATCCATCTTTCACTTGAGATAGCCATGAATGTGAATCTACTTTCCTAAATAAACCTCTATGCCTCCCAGTGGTGAATGCTAAAATTATTATCACCTAAGCCAAGGGTCCCACTGGTACTTAGTTAAGTTACCCCTTCTCTCCTGGAACTCCTCAGACCCTTCTTCTGAGGCACCTCTTCTCCTGTGGCATGAGGAGGGGGCAGAGAGTAAACTGGGCATGATGGTACACACCTGTAATTCCATCTTCTCAGGAGGTTGAAGGAGGATGGTCCCAAGTTAAGGCCAACTTGGATAATTTAGTAAAACCCTATCTCAATTTTTTTTTTTTTAAAAGGGGGTAGTTGGGACAGTAGCTCTGTGGTAGAGTACTCCTGAGTTCAGTCTCCATGAAAAAGAAAGGAGGAGAAGAGGTGGAAGGAAGGGAGGGAGAGGGGAAGGGAAAAGGAAATAAATTTGGGGGCTGGAATTGAGCACTCAGCCTTAACAAACTCTCTCATTACTGGAAATTAGAAATATTACTAAATTACCCATAAAATTTACATTAAAATTACTCTTCACACACTGACCAATAAATAAAAAACTATTATTGTTCTCATTAGCATTAACACATTTCCACATATATTCTGAGGAATTCTGTCAGGGATACATCTTGGCAAGTATTATTGGCAAATATTATATAAAATTACTCCCTGATTTGGAAACTAGCCACATAGATACTGAGTAAAGTTTTACATAAAGGCACAAGTGTACTAGTTGTTTTTTGTGTTACTGTTTGTTGTTTTTTCCAGTACTGAGGATTGAACCCAGGGGTGTGCTATCACTGAGCCAAATATATATATATGATTTGTTTTGTTTTAAAATTATGATGAGATTCAATTTGAAGGGTTGCATATGACAAATAATGACTAATATAATGTCATCTGCATATATATAAATATAAATGCATAAATATAAATGACTAAATAATGTCATCTGCATCATTTTCATGAAGTACCATTAAGGAAGTCTAAAGGAGGGGCTGGGGATGTGGCTCAAGCGGTAGCGCGCTCCCCTGGCATGCGTGTGGCCTGGGTTCGATCCTCAGCACCACATACAAACAAAGATGTTGTGTCTGCCGAAAACTAAAATGTAAATAAAATATTAAAAAAAAAAGAAGTGTAAAGGAATACCATTTCATTTACCTATTGTTAAAAAAAAAACAACTCTGATAATTAGAAATGTACACATTCATTTAAAAATATCTGAATACAGTACTTTTTCCTGGAAATACAAAAAAGATCTCTATAGCACTATTCATGTAAATTTCAAAGCAGACAAAACACCATAGCTACTATTAGTTGTACACATTTAAGTTAACAAACTATGAAGAAAAGCAACAAAATCAGTGAATTCTGGAGGACACTTTCCTCTCCAGTGTTGGGTGGAATTTCCAATCCAATGAGCTCATGCAGGGCATGCTAAGCTTTTTCCATTTTTTAATGAAAAGGTGTGAGTCCACAAGTAAAATTATTTTTCTTTTTATACATGTATCAATGAGATTAATAGACACATATTCAGTACACAGATCGAAGGCTCCCTACATGTTTCCCATGTAATCTCAGGCAGAGCAAAAGACAGAACATTCCCAGTAGCTTTCCAGACACAAACTTGCTTTCCCTCAGTTCATACCACATACATGACCAACATTCTGTCCTTTATCCCAATGCATGAGGTCCGCCTAGTAATGACCTTATTGAAAATTTCACCTATATGTTTTTTTTTTTTTTTTTTTTTTTTTTAAATTTTTTAATATTTATTTTCTAGTTTTCGGCGGATACAACATCTTTGTTTGTATGTGGTGCTGAGGATCGAACCCGGGCCGCACGCATGCCAGGCGAGCGCGCTACTGCTTGAGCCACATCCCCAGCCCTCACCTATATGTTTTGTGTATGATACATCACAATATTTTTTTTGGAACTATACCGGTTTTCTAAGGAACACACTTCTATGCTTGCCATGATCCCAGGCTCTGGAGGTATCTATGCCCCACTCTGGATTTTTTTGGTAATGATCACTATCATCACTCCAGACGTCAACAGAACCCCTAGACTCACAAGGCCTCCAACCCAGCCCTACTATCACTGGCAAATGCCAAAGACAACATGTAGGAGGATTTTTCAGAGAACATGATGACTGTTTCCAGAAAACAAAAGTGCCATGTTGTTATACAAAGCAGATAGCATTCCCAAACCATAGAGAGAAGTTGGGGCCTGTGCAGGCCTCAATTCTTATTATTTTTTTTAAACCATTTTATTCAACACATATAGATCTAGGTAGTAAAGAAGAGAGGAAAAGAAAATGAAGGGATATAGGATATAGATCAAGAAATTGGTTCTCTATTTGTTACGAACATATTTTAACATATTTTATTAAGAAAATCCTGAGGAATCTATTGAAACGTACAGCTAGACCTAATAGGTGAGATCACCAAAGTCATAACTTACAGGGTCAATATGTAAGAATTATATTTTCCTCTAAAGGCAAAGATCATGTGCAACATCAAATTAAAACCTCAATTTCGAGTCTGGTGTGGTCAGCACTTACCAGGATTGTAGGTTGAGGAAGGACTACAGGAGCTCAGGAGTTCGAGGCCAGTCTGGACAACAAAGAAAGAGCAAAACAAAAACAGCTGGGCATGGTGGCACATACCTATAATCCCAGTGACCCATAAAGCTGAGGCAAGAGGATCTTCCAAGACCAGCTTCAGCAAATTAGTGAGACTTTGTCTCAAAATGACTGAGGATATAGCTTAGTGGCAAAATGCCCTTGGATTTAATCCCCAGCACACCCCATAACTACTAACTAACTAAATAAAACCCTAAATATCACAAAAACATGGTTCCATAGGATATATCTACAAAAGTCTATAAAAAAAATATGTCCACAATTAGAAAACATGAGATAAATGAAGGAGATCTAAACAAGAGACATCATATTTATGGACTGGAAGACCCAACATAGTAAAACAAGATAGTCTGGTGAGCAGAAGTTTGGCCTCTGCCAATAACATGGACAATTAGATCAATAAAATAGAGAATGCAGAAAGAGACCAACATGAAGAAACCTAATGATATTTGACTAAGCCATAAAAGCAATTAAATATAGGTAGGCCAGTCTTTAGGAAAAAAAAAAAAATGGTGCTGGAACTGAACATTCATAGGCAACAGCAAGAGAAAAAAACCTAAAACCTCATGCAGTAAAACAAAATTAACAGCATGGTTCAGAGATTCAAACAAAAAAGGTAAAATTTTAAGATAAAATATGAGAGCCAGGTGCTGGAGCACACGCCTATAATCCCAGCCACTCTGGAAGCTAAGGCAGGAGGGTAGCAAGTTTAAAGCCAACTTCAGCAACTTAAGGAGGCCCTGAGAAACTAGTGAGACCCTGTCTCACAAAATAAAAAGGGGGCTCAGTGGGAAAGTGATCCTGGAAGGAAAGAAGAAAGGGAGGGAGAGAGGAAGGAAAGAGGTGAGAAGGGAAAGGAAGGGAAAAGGAAGAATAAATATGCAGGACCTACAAGAAAGAAAGGACGAAGGGAAAATTCACAGGACCGACAATTTGGTGAAGAGTTCTAAGACACTACATGAAAGGAGCAAAGAACTGCCAAAACAATGACGACACAGATTAACACAACCCAAAATGACGCTCCCTACAGTGCCAGTGTGAATTACCCATGGTCACCTCAACAGCTCAGTGGAGAGTTCCAAGTACACATGTGATTATTTCTATCCTTCTGTACAACATCCTTTTTAATGCTGAGTAATACTACTTCATGTAGCTCAAAACCTACGCTCCAAAAGAGGATCCATAGTAGTACTAGTAGTCAGTCAACAGGGACCAAGTCCCTGGTGATGAAGGTGACTCTCTGAAACTGCAGGCTCACCTGTTGACATTACAGACCCTCCATGGTGGATCTTCACACAATCTTTTATAACATTAAAAATAAGATTCCTTTTGTGTTTTGTTTCTTAAAGTGTTTATCCTGCTCCTTTAACCTAATTTAGCCTTGCATTTTATTTTGTTTTGGCTTTAATTTGACCTCTAGAAAATTGCTTGGGGGGACATGCAGAAGCCTGAGGAAGGATAAGAAGAGAGAAAGCTGAATCTGAGGGAAGAACTGGGCCCCAGCTGAGTTAACTGTGTCAGGAACACTATCATCCCCATCCCACAGGAAAATAAAGACTATGTACAGACTGGGATCAGGAAAGTATGAGGTGGGTGGGTTAAGGCATAAGAAATAGTTGTTTAAAAAGAATCAGCTTTAAATGTGCAGTGAAGAGGGCTGGGGATATAGCTCAGTTGGTACAGTGCTTGCCTTGCATGCACAAGGCCCTGGGTTCAATCCCCAGCAACACACACACACACACACACACAAACAAGTGCAGTGAAGATGTGCAGTTGTGTGTGCAGCCTCATCTCCATGAACAGAAGCACTTCACAACACAAGCCTCTAGTCTCCCAACAGACTGTGCTCCTGCTCCTCAGACAGAGGTGTTGCCTCTGTCCCCTATTGTTTCAGGGGACAAAGGTGGCTTTCCAGGTCTTCCCACCCTCCCAGTCTAACTGTTCTGACACTGGACACGATGAGTGTGCACACTGGAAACAGGGCTCTTTCATTTCTGAAACAACACTTTCCTTTTCCCAAGTACAATCATGAAGAGATGGCAAAGTGCTTATCAAAGAGGCCTGAACAAAGATGTGCCTGCATTTCCTCCTCTTTTCTCCATCACCTCCCAGTGGTGCTGCTGTCTCTGAGGACTGAACCCAGGACTTTGCACATGAAGCACTAAGCTACACACCAAGCCTTATCCTCCTCCTTTAAAAAAAATATACCTGAAATAACATTTTAATTTAAACTAAGAAGAAAGATGTGGATGAAGGTTTTTCTAAGAGCATAGTAATCACTGGGTCTCCCTCATGGAGGAACTCTCAGGCGTAGAAGTCTAGGCTGCATCCATTTCAAACCTGACTCTTCAGATGACAAGTGATTTGTGACATCTTTTTTCAGAGATGTCACTAAAGGAGTTTCTCTTGGCAAGAATGGCCAGAGGCTGAAGTGGAAGTTGCCTTTGACCACTGGTTTTACTCAGTGGTTACATTAAAAAAAATTTTTCCTTAACATGAGTCCTGAGATGTTGACAGAAGCTTTCCAACTTGTAAAAAGGGGCCCTCCTCTGCTGCGCTGAGTGAGGGATGAGCTGCGGCTGAAGGCCTTTCCACACTCACTGCACTTATAGGGCTTCTCTCCAATGTGGATGATGGCATGCCGGATGAGGTTTGCACTCGGCAAAAAGACTTCCCACATTCCATACACTTATAGGGCTTCTCCCCACTGTGAATCTGCTGGTGCCTTGTGAGGTGGGACTGTCGGCTGAAGGCCTTCCCACACCATGCACTCATAGGGCTTCTCTCCAGTGTGGACACTGAAGTGACGAATGAGGTCTCCTTTGTCACTAAAAGCTTTCCCACATTCTTTGCATCCATAGGGTTTTTCTCCAGTGTGGGTCCTTTTATGTAAGATGAAAGTGGAGCAGTGGCTGAAGGCCTTCCCACACTCACTGCACACGTAAGGCTTCTCCCCAGTGTGGATGCGCTGGTGCTGGTTGAGGTGGGACCTGTGGCTGAAGGCCTTCCCACATTCCATGCTCATGTAGGGCTTCTCCCCAGAGTGAATGATGTGGTGCTGAGTGAGGTCAGCGCTCTCACAGAGGCCTTCCCACACTCACTACACTCAAAGGGTCTCACTCCAGTGTGGGCCTGCTGGTGCCACTTGAGGTATGACCATCGGCTGAAGGCCTTCCCACACTCCGTGCACTCACAGGGCTTCTCCCCAGTGTGGATGATGTAGCGTCGAATGAAACCAGGCCTATCTCGAGAGGCTTTGACACATTCTTTGCACACAAAAGGTTTCTCTCCAGTGTGGCTCCTGTTATGCAAGACAAAAGTGGGGCGGTGGGGGGCTGGGGAAGTGGCTCAAGCGGTAGCACGCTTGCCTGGCATGCGCACAGCGCCGGGTTCGATCCTCAGCACCACATACAAATAAAGATGTTGTGTCCACCAAAAACTAAAAAATAAATATTAAAAAAATTCTCTTTCTTAAAAAAAAAAAAAAGTGGAGCAGTGGGTGAAGGCCTTTCCACTTCCACATTCGCTGCACTTGTAAGGCTTCTCCCCACTGTGGTCCGCTGGTGCCTTATAAGGTGAGATCTGCGGTTGAAGGCAGATCTCCAAGCACTTGCAAGGCCTCCCTCCGGTGTGGATCATCGGGTGCTGGAGGAGATGTGTGCTCTTGCTGAAGGTCTTCCCACATTCCGTGCACTCATAGGGCTTCACTCCAGAGTGGATCCACTCGTGCCGAATGAGGAGACAATTCTTATTAAACACTTTCCCACAGTCCTTGCATTTGTAGGAATTTTCCCCTGCATCCATCAAGGGACCTGCATGTGGTCCACTGTGTCACAGACACACAGAAGATCATCTGGAGAGATGTGCATAATCCTTGAATATACAGAATCAGCCATTCTCATGCCACAGTGTCCAGGCCCATGTGCTCAGGAAGCTTCTCAATCTCTGGTCTAGAGGGTCCTTTCTGCATTTCAGAAATCCCATCCAGACCCCTATACTGCCCCAACTGGGAGTCCCCTGACGTCCTCAGTGTCAGTTGTTGCTGATGTGAGGCTTCTTCAGGCCAGGCCAGAAAAGCAGGGGTGAGCTCTGTGGTTTTACGATTTGTGTTGCTACCTGAAGGAAATACAATGATCAAAAGGGCTCATTAGAGATGACAACATCAAGGAAATCAACAATTCAGTAAGAACAAGGAGATGGAAACATGGCTCCATGCCTGGTATTGTTTGAGACCCCTGGGATTCACATTTGCAAAATCTCTGTGTTCCTTGGACTCTTGAAACTTTTTCACTTTCCACAGAACACCACACAATTTTGCTATTGAATGTGGAAATCTCACCTGTAACTTTGTTATATTATTAGTTAGAAATGCCTTGACAATGCAGAAAATCAATACTCTATCAACCAACATCTTCATTTCTACCGCATTCATTTACAAAGAAATAATATCCAACACAACCCAGCATAGAAGTCTTGAGATTTAACAACAACAACAACAACAAAAAAAAAAAATCCAGAAGTGGCTGGGACAGGGGACCCCTGATCTGCATTAAGATGGGCGGGGGGCACAGTGGCTGTGGCTCTGTGACAGAGGGCTTGCCTAGCAACCGTGCAGCTGCGTTCCATCCCTAGCACCACAAATAATCAAACAAAGATGGGTGTGGGGAAGGGGCAATGGTGACACAGCCAAAGGGGCCTGGGCAAGAGGCCATGACTCAATGGTGAAGCCAATCACCACAGCCCTAGTGCCTTCAGCAGCCCAGATCTGGGGCAGAGAGGCCAAACGTCACCTGAGGTTCCACCAAATGGGAAGAATGAAAAGACAGAGCAGGGAACCCTCTGAGTGTGACTGACACTTGGAGGGTGAAAGGGTTGAGGCAGGAAAAGATGGAGCACAGAGGATTTCAACGGGCCTCATTTCCTCAAGTTCAGAAGGAAACATCATATATTACCACTATACACAATTCAGGAGGCAGGAGGATCATAAGTTCAAGGCTAGCCTGGGCAACTTAGCAAGACCCTGTCTCAGAAAATAAAATCGCTGGAGGTATGGCTTACCTCAGTGGTGAAATACCCCTGAGTCCGTCCATATTACCAAACTACATATGTGTATGCATGCATGTATGTTTAGAAAATCAATATTCATTAGCACTAGCAGAGCACGAGCAATGCTAACAGCTTCTCTTATTGAACCACTCACTGAAGTCAGGCACACTGTGTAGTCGTTCCACACGATTGATCACATCCTCAACACAAGGACGTACAAACCATCATTACCACCACTGCTTAGGTGAGCAGCGTATTGAGATGTTCACCACATGGTACACTCACTCTTCTCTTCTGACACAGTTCCATGCACCCAAGTGTGTCCAGCTATCTTGTCAGTAGAACATGAGGATGTCATGTACACAAAAGAGGGTGCGACATCTTACCTTCCTGGTTGCCCCTTGCCAACTATAGCATGCCAGGGACACACTGACTCCTTGTGCTACACACAGAAGACACCTGGGTCCATGAAAAACTGTGGTACAGAGTTCCCCTTAACCCAGATGGTCCCAGTGGTGAAAAAATAGTTTTTATATTCCAAACCAGGGAGATCTGAGTACATTTGTTAGTGCAATTAGATCTACCTCAGCTGAAATCACAAAGGCACAATGAGGGCTTACAATTTCCCCAATTCATGAGGCTGTCTGTGTCAAAGCTACTTGTTGAGGCTGAGCAGTCAGAGCAAAGTGCCTGACTTAAAGACTGTGCCTGCTGAGTCCCCAGGAGCTGTGGGGCATAAGTGGCTGAAGATAGAGGGCAGAAGAAACCACAGGTTAAAAGGCCCAAGTCCCCAGAGAGGCCTCAAGGAAAAAAAAGAGGCTCCCTCAAAGTTCAAAGGCAATATCACCTCCAACTCTTCAAGCTGTCACAAACCCACCCTTGCAGCTGTTGGCACCCACCTGGACAGGAGCCCTGGGAAAGGTCCCTCTTCTCCTCTGTAACTCCTGGCTGTGCTCCAACTAGCAGATCAGCTCTGATTTAAACAGAGGACAGTCTGTGCATGAGAACTAAGGACACAGGGACCTAGTGGGAGAAGAAAATCCTCGGTCTAGCCTGCAGCTTCAGGACAGGGATGAAAACCTGAAATGAAGTTGCTCCCATCCAAGTGAGCAAGACACTGAACTGCTTCCTGGAAACAAAAGGCAAAGCATCACTCTGGGTCCCAACACCGCAGACAAGAGAAACAGCTGCAGAGAGACCCAACTCCAGTCTCCACCTACAAAGCTCAGCATGGTCAGATGATTTCCTGGAGGTTATTTTCTGACCACTCAAAGTCACATGTATTTGACCTGTGTGAACTGCTAAGACCTAGGAATGTCTTGTTGCCCCTCAGACCAACTGGAAATCTCTGTGGGAAGCCTGGGCATCAGACTAAACATTCTGGGTAACTGTGGTCCCCAAAGAGGCAGAAGCATCCTGATATCCCTCTGGCACACTGCATTCCCTCATGCTTCAAGGTCTGGGGTGGGCAGCTGACCTACACCAGTGACTGAAGAAAGAGGAAGCTGGTATTCCAAAAAGGGCTAAATGAGGGGGGGTCTTCCATTCCTTTTACCTGTGGCACTCTGGGACTTCTGTGAGGGCATGTGCCTAAAGACACAGACCAAGCAGAGGAAGCAAAAGAACAAAAAACAAGCAAAGTCCAACCCAATAAACCCCAGATAACTGGGTCAGCCACAGTAACCCAGGAGTCTTATGAGGTAGGATAACACATTCCTTACAAGACTGAGGTACTCTGTCACTTGCAGCCAAATACTTATTCACAAATTGGCTGGGGTTAAAGACACAGTACTCTGGAGGCACAGAGACCCACAGAAGGTTCACCTGAAAGATCCCAAACTATAGTTCAGAACTCATCAGTCATCACTAAGCAAGTGGTCACTTGTGCCTGCCACATGCCCAACACTGGACTCAGTGATCAGGCAGACCTTCCTTCAGCTCTGCAGTTGCAGTCCCCATCACGTCCTCCAGTCCTTCCATCAAAATGCCACTGCACCTATACCTTGCCACTTCTAGCTAACTATTACACTTAAGAGTCTGAGACAGATGTCACTTCCTGAGAAGATTTCACTGGTGTGGCTCTCGAGTTCATGTCACTCCATGACATAATCTGCCACTCTGTCATGGAGTTTTCACTCCTAATACTAAGTAAAAACCTGATATTTACATGGTGGAGTCAAATATACCCCTTAAGGACTATGCCTAGCAATTTAAATCCACAACATTTTGTGAATTCTAAATTAAAATATATGCAGTAGGAAAAAAAAAAACCACTTAAAGTATTACTACATCTCTTCATTCACAAAGAAGGTATGTGTCCTTATTGATCTAGTCTTTTTTATGTAGTAAGCAAAATGTTACTTTGCTTTTCCTATTGGCCTTGCATAAAATATTTTGTCCTGAGAATTTCTCACAGCACGCACCTAAAGTACACACTGTGATTAGCACTGTTGCACAGATAAAGATACCAAGGCTTGGGAAGATACTGACTGTCAGAATTAGGGAAATGGTGACTGGCTGGGCCAAGATGGAAACCTAAGTTGCCTCAAGCATCTGGCCAATTTGATGACAAAATTATGCAATCTCATTCCTGAGAGTAAAGAGGATCACCACAAGAATGATATGTTGATGGTATCAGCAACAGGGGGTCAAAACTGATAACCTGCACAAGGCTGGTCTCACCAGGCACTTACTGTGAGTCATGTACATGCATGAGAGCCTTGTGCAGTGCTACACTGACCCATTCTACCCATGAGATAACTGAGACACAGAGGGGTCTAGTAACTTTCTCAGAAATACACAGCTCAAGAGCAGTACAAGTGGGCCTAGACTCTGGGGTCTGGCCCCAACCCTGGTTTCCCAGTGCTACACTAATGAGCCAGCAAGCACATCTGTGTGGAGTTAACAGCCTTAGACCAACTGAGCTGTGGAGATGAGAAGCAGCCATCATTAGGAAGATTAATTCTTCAGGGAACAGAGGCCAGAGTAAAGCGCAGTGACTCCAGCCTTCAATATTTCACGAACCACTAAAAAGTAAAAAATTGGGAGGGAATCCCACATGGTCATTTCGGTACATATAGATATCTGCACAAATATCAGCTACTATTATCAATATCACACAACAGAAATAACTTTTGGGGGTGGGGGGCTGGGGATTGAACTCAGGGGCACTTGGCCACTGAGCCACATCCCCAGTCCTATTTTGTATTTTATTTGTAGATAGGGTCTCACTGAGTTGCTTAGCACCTCACTTTTGCTGAAGCTGGTTTTGAACTTGTGATCCTCGGGCCTCAGAAATTATAGGCATGTGCCACCATGCCCAGCTCAGAAATAACTTTTACTACCAAACGCAAACAATGGCATCTTGCAGTGAAAGTTTCTCTCTTAAAGTAAATGAATTAAACTGAAGGAGGGACTCACTGTAATGGCCTTATTTACATACTTGCTAGAAGAATTTTTAAAAGGAATGTAAACAGGAAAAACAATAATAATAATAAACAATAAATATGTAGAAAGGTAGGCAAGGAATGTGTGGGCCTCAGAGATAATCCAAGTGACAGGAAAAAAAAAAAAAAGCCATTGTGCAAAGACAGGGGCAGAAGGAGACTCAGAAGTCACAGCACAGTCATGCTTCCTCCCAGGTGCTGTCCCAGTTCCCCATGGGACCTGGCTGAAAATGCTGCCTCTGGGTTTTGCAAAACACGCAAATTTCCTTCCATCACATCCCTCTCCTTTGACTATTACCGAGCCAAACTGTTTCTCTTCCCAACTCTTGCTGAGACACAGGAGATCAAGAAGAGATAAACACAAACCAGGCACAGTGGCACACTCCTGTAATCCCAGCAGCTCACGAAGCTGAGACAGGAGGATGGCAAATTCAAAGACAGTCTCAGCAATGGTGAGATGCTAAGCAACTCAGTTAGACTTTGTCTGTAGATAAAATACAAAATAGGTGGGGATGTGGCTCAGTGGCTGAATGCCCTTGGGTTCAATCCCTGCTATCCCCTCCCTCAAAAAAAAAAAACAAAAAAAAACGAGGTGAGCACACACAAAGCCCCAAATTGTGGAGAACAGGAAAGGCAGCTCCTGAGGCCTTCTTGACCAGGCAGCCCTTGAGCCAGAGGGAGGAAGGGAGGCTTCTGGTGGCCCATATGACAAAAAGGAGAGACCTTACCCAGAGAAACCAGAAGCCCACAGGTCTCCAGCATCACCTCCCAGTATAAGGTCCTCTGGGTCAGATCTAGCTGCCTCCATTCCTCCTGGGTGAAGGTCACAGACACCTGGAATGTCAAAGACGGGCAGTAGTATTTGCTGTGGGCCTGCTGGATAATATTAGTACCTGTCACTTGAGCACTATAAAAAATGTGCAGACCCAAAGTCCCAATCACCAAATGCCTCCAGAAGTCCCAGCTCTATACTGGGCTCAAGGAGGTGACACTGCCTTGGACATATTACAGCAGCAAAGGAAAGCAAAGTCTCTTAGCAGAAAGACACTGGGACTCAAAACAGGGGTAGGACAATGCTGAATGGACTATGAGGCACAGAAAGGTAGTGCTCGGGGATATCAAAAGAATGGAGAAAATAACAACAGTAAAAACAGTGTCAGAAGCAAGAGCAACAGCACCTGAGTCTTACTGGTCCCCACTGTGCACCTGGCTTGTATTGGAGACTTTATATGTTAAAGTATCTGAAGTCCCCAGCTCAGGAGCCAGATTTCTAGGGTTAAAAACAAGCTCTGGAAATCAACACTTGCTTCCTCTTATGTGTGACTGTGGAGCCCTTATTTAATCTGTCTGAGCATCTACTCCCAGATAAATGCAACAGTATTTTCTATATCACTATGAACAGTCATAAGAATTAACAGTATTTTTAAAGAAACACAGATAACAGGCCACAGCCCCTGAGGTCAACACCATCATCATTTCCATTTCAACCTCAGAGACCTGAAGTCCAGGAAGCTCTATGAGCTCACCCCAAGTTCACCTGCAGGGGCAGAATCTGGACGCAGGTTCCTCTAGTCTACAGTCTAATTATGCAACCATCACACTCTTCTGTTTGTAGTTAATCCTCAGTTGATAAAGATATAGAGAACTCCAGATAAATTTTTACTGTTACTCTCATCTCAGGCACTTCTGAAAATAGTTCCACAGACATGGGTGGGCAGAGGAGTGCAGAAGAGAAATCACCATCACCCACCTCAAAGATGAATCATCTGAGTTTGTGGCCCTTGCCTGGGAAGTAGCAGGGCCTAAACAAGTTCCCTTGGCTTTCTTTGTTCCTCCTGGGCTTCAAAGATGCCCAGGGAGAATGGATAATGAGTCATTGCTTCTTTTTCCTACCTGAATTTTGCCAGCACTCATTGTTGAGGCCAGGACACTTCAGGAACGGGGTACAATGGTCAAAGAGGACACAGCAGGTGGTGGTTGAGAACATGGGCCCTTGACTGGACATGTTTTTTTCTGGATATGCAGGATGGAAGAGCCATCAAAAAGTCTCACCATCTCTCCTAGGATGTGTCATCAGTTGGGGGCAAGGAACCACACAGGTCCTCTGAGGAGTCCTTTTAACCAATACAGCTTTCTTGTGTCCACACACAGTTCCACCTGCCTGAAATGCCACCTCACCACGTGCCCAATGTTACATTTGGGAAGAAAGCATGCTCCCCTGGCAAAGTTTATTTTAGGTGTCTACCCCAGCCTCCCTGTCCCTCTGGGTAGAGAACACAGGCACTGTTAATAGCTATTAGTTTACAATATATAAAAACTTATCATTCTCTGGGGCAGGTAACTCATCCTCTGTAAACCTCAAGTTCCTCTTATGTAAAACAGTAATGATGAAAGATCCTAACTTTAAGATGATGGCAATTAAATGAAGTTATACCTAATTCCTATCAGTGCACAGCAAAGAATCGATTCAGGACTGATATTACGGCTCTTCTGCAATTACTTCTTTCCTCTTTGCTCCCACAACATTCTGGACAAACTAACCCAGCAAGCGCCTTTAATTTTACCAAAATCCCTGCACAAAAATTCCAGACACCGAGTAGACACGGAAGGGCCACTTTAGCCTGAACTGCTAGGAAAAGGCCTCTCCCAACAAGGTAAGCCTGAGCAGAAACCAGAGAACATGAGAAGCCCTGCAAAGACGTAGAGGCAGTGTCCCAGGCAAAACAAAGGCAAGGGCAAGGGCGACGAGGCGGAAGGGAACTCAGCACCGTCTGTCAGGTTTGTGAGTCAAGAGTACCGGCTGGAGACCTCAGGAGGAAGCCTCATTCACCCTTTAAGCACCGTCAGAGGCCCGCGGGGCCGGAGGGCCGGAGGAACCACTAGCAGAGGAGCGGCAAGGCCGAACCCTGGCCGCTCACCTTCGCGGGGTCCAGCAGCGCCGCCGCCATGTCTCCCGGCTCCCAGCGGGCGGGCGGCCCTGGACACCCGGCGGGGTGCAGGATGCCGGACCCAAAAACGGCCGAGCCGAAACACTGCACCCGGGCTGCAGTCCCGGCGCCGGGCCCGGGCTGCCGGGCGCCGGGAGGTGACGTAGCGCCGCCGCCGGAAGCGGCCTGCCGCGGGCCCTCATGGGCCAGAGCGCGCCGCAGTGCTTCCTGGGTAGCGCGGCCTGGCCTCAAGGCTGCCCCCCGAGTGCGAATCCGCCTCAGGCGCTGTTCTTTTTTGTGGTGGGGGTGGTTTTTCTTTTATTTTTTTTTAACCGGGGGCCCAGACCGTCGGTTATCCGCCCAGCCAGGCCGAGTCTCGGGAAGGTGGACAGATGAGGGGTGGGCGGCGTCCTGACGACGTCCGAGGCCGAAGTCGGAGCAGGAGAGTGAAGGCAAAGCAGGTGATCGCTGCCTGGGTCGTCGCGGGGACCGACCGACCGGCCGGAGACGGGCGAGTGATTGTGCGGGGGAAACGGCTGGGCCTCCTGTGGACGGCGAGACCACCTGGAGGGGAGCGTTGGGCAGGCCCGGGACGGCGCCCTCGTAAAGGCCGGAAGTGCGTCCGGAGGACGTCTGTGTAGGAGACCCCGGAGGAGTTGGTCGACCCTTTCCCGCAGTGTCGAAGTGACGGGCCACCGGGAGGCTCCCTTTCTGAAAGCCCACTTAGAACCTCGGGTGTCTGGTCACTACTTGAACAGTTCCCCTCGGCACTGACCCTCTTCCGTCCATAGTTCTTAATCTTGTCTTGTTTGATCCCCAACACCCTGTTGGAAATCCCGCCGAAAAAGCTCGTTTGCTTCACTAAACTTAAACTTACCAACTCATTAATGACTTGGTGGGTTATTTCTAAATGCCAATTTTACTACCCAGGGGTGGTGAGCCAAATGACCTTGGTACAATTGCCAAGACATGTCTTGGTTCTTTGTTAAGGTCCCCAAGAGGAACGTCACACACCATAACGAGGGGCCAGGTGGAAAAGCACAGAGTTGGTCACCAAGTGAGGGGAAAGCAGGGTCAAGAGCCTTTATTGTGCTTCTTCAGCACAGAGTAGGCAAGGCAAGTAAGCCAAGTAAGGTTTAGGATTGGCTAATTAGTCAGTAGAGACCATCCTATTTCCTTGACATCTAGCCCTGGGGTAGTAATGGCAGGGAGTTGGTGGCTTCGTTTAACAGACCCTGATAAACAGGCAGAAGAGATAAAAATTTTCTTAAAGGTCTTCAGTAGGTAAGAACAAGGACAGAAAGCATAGTCTGACTGCCAGGTCAATGCCCTTGATGCTGCTCCGAAGGAAGCAAAATAAAGTGGACATCTAATAACATAACTAAGACCATTTTGTTGTGAAATGCATAACATAAACACATTATTGCTTATGACTAAAATTTAAAAATTGTAAGCAAATATTGTCTTTAATCCTAAAACTGAAGCACATCATTAAACGCTATGGAGACAAGTACAGAAAGGAAAAGCCAGGTGTGGGCCAGTGTGAAAAGTAAGCTGCACACACAGTAAGAGACTGGATTCCTCTAGGTCTCCTGCCTGTCTCTGTAGAGGGCCCTCTTAGGTGGAGCTTACTGTGCTCACTCCCTCCAAAAGAGACTCACAGACCTGTAAGTGACTAAGTCTGCAACAAGATGTTCTTTAATCTCAAATTAATGATGCATGAAGTCTTCATGAACCCCATATTCTTTAATCTTTGCTATACCCAGAGGATATAACATTCAATAGCAGGAACAAAGATGAGAAATTACTGACGTGATATAGAAATACACAGCATTTATCTGGGTATTACATCTTTACAGAAAGGAAGGCTAACAGGGAATATTTACAAGTCAGACCACTTGCCAATGTATCATTGTGTACATATTAGAGAAAAAGGGTTTTTCTCACCAGACTACCTCTTTTTTTGTTGTTTTTTGGTTTTTTTTTTGCATCAGGCATTGATGCTTAACCACTGTGTCACATCACCGGCACTTTTATTTTTTATTTTAAAATAAGGCCTCGCTAAGTTGCTGAAGCTGGCTTTGAACATGCAATCCTCCTGCTTCAGCCTCCCAAGTTGCCGGATTATAGGCATGCACCATGGTACCCAGCTGTACCTTGTGTTTACTAAATTAAATACTAGTTTAAGAATTGCCACTTATTAAATTAATGGTTTATATGTGTAAGGCTTCATCTGAAAGCTATAACTGATATATGTTGTAGAAAATTATATTTGCTTAATGATAAAGAATTTTGAATTTAGTAGCTGAGTGCCTTTTAAGTGACTGAAGATACAACATAGTAAGCTTGAGACTGATCATCCTTTGCGCTTCCAAGTTTCACACCTGGCTGGAGTTTGGGACATTATTTTTCAGATTGCACATTATTCCCAGAAATGAAGAGTGGGCAGGTCCATGTGCCTTAATTGTTTGTGTCAACAATATGGCTTATGAGGAACACCTGCTATCTTTTTGGAGGTCTGGAATTGTATGTTCTGGAAAACATGTCCAGTGCAAATTCTCTGCAGTGAGCATCAAAAGATTCCCTAATAGAATCTCATATGTGATTGTTAAGTTCCAGATAAAGCTTAAATTAAGCACATCTAATATGACTTCACTGAGACAGGCTCAAGAAAGTAGTGCCTGGTTTTCTCAGCCAATGAGTCTCCTCCCTTTAGTAAGTGCTTTACATCCTTTGGCTATAATAAATTATAACCACTGACCATGATATGATGAGTTCTCTGAATTTTCCTAGTAAATCAAACTTGGAGGACTCCAACAGTCATTCATTATGACTTCTGAAATTTTGCACATCTGTCCATAAAAGTCTATGCATATCTTCTTTAAGGTCATCATGTCATAGATGGTGCCCATTTTTTAGGGTGAACACTGTGAAGGACTCAAAAATCATTACAAAAACACCCTGCTATATGTGGGTATTCACCTAACAAATAGTTAAGTGTCTACTAAAAAAACAAAAGATAGAATGCACAGAATGGAGCAGAGGCTCACTATGGGGACAATAAAAGGAAGAGGAGAGAGGGCTACAGTGATCTGGTTTAGGCAGTAAAGCAAAAGTTAGGCAGATTCACAGAGTCGTCTTTCAGGCACCTCAAAAAACATCTAAAGACAAATGCAAGCCTTGGCCCTTTTCTGCTCCTCCTTACTTCCCGTCTCCCCTATTTCTCAAACCCAGGCATTATCTAGATTTTCCACAGTTACAACAGACTACACCCCTTTTAAGAGTATGGTTCATCTCACTTGCTTGAAGAGATGGCCAAGATGTATTCTTAAATGTTTTAAAATAGAAGGTTTCAGATAAATAAGCCTGTTTCATCCATTCTAGTAAAAATGAATAATGACCAGGAGAACGAAGATCCACCCCATAATAGGCAATAAGTTTTTTATTCTGGAGTCAACCAACATTGCCTCCAGTCCCTAAGCTCAAGTTTCACAAATGGGTAACCTTTGGCATATTCCCTCATCTTTCTATAAAATGGGAAAATAACTAATACATAAAGATGTTATAAAGGAGCTGGGTACAGTGGTACAGACCTGTAATCCCAGCAGCTCAAGAGGCTGAGGCAGGAGGATTGTGAGTTCAAAACCAGCCTCAGCAAAAGCAAGGTACTAATCAACTCAGTGAGACCCTATCTCTTAAAAAAAAAAAAATAGGGGTGGAGATGTGGCTCAGTGGTTGAGCGTCCCTGTAATTACTGTACTAAGTTCAATCCCCAGTAACACCCCCCCAAAAAAAGGATGTTATAAAGGTTAGAACTGTTGAGGGCCACAGCTGAGTCTGGATGGCGCCAGAAGGAGTGGTTAAGAGCGAGCCATTAAGTTGATGATAATTATAATTGCTGTGACTGGATGATGCTGGATTGAAACAGACTGTGTATTGAGTTGTATATGGACCCTGCAGTCCGAAAATAGGGCGGGTCCTGCTGCCTCGGGTGCCCGCTACTTTGGAGTTCCCATGGAGTTCTAGCGGGTTCCGAGAGTTCGCCTGGAGCCTGGTGGAGGGTGAGAGAGTTCCCGGGAGTGTGTGTGGAGTGTGCTGGTGGAGTTCGGGAATAAAGAGTTGCTGTTTGAACCTACAAGTGCTTCGTGGCGGCTCGGTTATTTTGTGCCCAGCCAGACTGCGGCAAAAACAGTTGGTACATGTAAAACTTCCCAATCTCTAACACATAGTAATACCATGTTTGCTTGATCTTATATGATTGCTCACCTATAGCCACATGGTGGATACATACATACTGGGATCAGTGTGTATGAATACAGTAAGATGCAGGATGATCAGTGGGTAAAGGACATGAGAAATGTTCAACCGGGAAACATGATTTTGGGAAGCTCTATAGACCACTGACAGTAAAATGCCTTGAGGAGAATTCATTCATTTGTGGGAAACAAGAAAAATTATAAAAACAATGGCCATGATGACCCTGAGAAGTAAAATTGCTTATTGGATAGAATACATACAACACTACAGATACATCCATGGAATTCTAAAATAAGGTGAATTAACCAAAGGGAAGAAAACAACAAACACAAGAGAGGAACAGTTAGCAGGGAAAATAAATTCAAATCATAAAATGGAGCTGTGAATGCTAGCAAATCGATAATTACTTTAAATGGCCTCAATATACCAATTAAAAGACAAATATATAAAAAGGATGTAAAAGCAGAATCAGTGTGTATGCTATTCATGAGAAACTTGTTTCAAATATGTAAAGAGTCTGAAATAAAATAATGAAAAAATATAAAGGATATGAGGATTAGCCAAAAAAAAAAAAAAATGTAAGAGTGAATATACAAATATCAGATAAAGTATACTTCAGAGCTAAAAGTACTTACAGGGGCAAAACCAGGATGTTAAAAAATGATAAAAGCCAGGCGCAGTAATCCCAGTGGCTTGGGAATCTGAAGCAGGAGGATGGCAAAGCCAGCCTCAGCAATGGTGAGACACTAAGCAACTCAGTGAGACCCTGTCTCTATATAAAATACAAAAAAGAGCTGGAGATGTGGCTCAGTGGTTGAGTGGCCCTGAGTTCAATCCCCAGTACCCCACCTCCACCAGAAAAAGTTATAAAAAGGCCAATACACAAAGAAGTCTTAGTAAACTTACATGTATATACGTACCAAACACAGAGCTGTGAGTATATGAAAGAAAAATTGATAGAACTTACAAGGAGGAACAGATACTTCCATTCATATAGTTCAGGAGTTTAACACCATTCTCTTGGTAATCTGAATAACATTACCAACAAACAGGATCATCTGGATCTCTACAGAAATTCCACCCAATTACAGCAGAACATGCATTTTTTTTTTTTGCAAGAAGCCATACAAAACAGGTCATGAAAGACTTTAACAAATATAAACAGGGCAAATGTGAAACAAGTTAGAAATCAACAATAAATAGATAAAAGGAAATATTCAAAACACTAAGAAATTAAACAACTTCGAAATAATTCATTCATTAAAAATGAAATCTCACCAAGAATTTCAAAATTGGAGAAATATAATTAAAACTAATTAAGATGAAGCTAACAGTACTGTGATTCAAATTCAAAGAATTTCATGCTTACATTAGAAAAGAAAAAGGCTTCAAATCAAGAAGCACCCACTTTGAGAAATTAATTAGAGCCAAATATAAATAAATTAGGTGGAAGAAAGGATATAACACAGATCCAAGAAATGGGTTGAATTAAGAACACATAGTAGAGAAAAAAAATCGATACAATTTTAAATAACTGAGAAAATTGAAAAAATCTAAAAAGATTACAAAGACAAAAAGAGAATGGCTATAATGGATACACTCCCAGCTACTGAAGAGGCTGAGGCAGGAAGTTCATAAGTTCAAGACCAGCCAGGGCAACTTAGGGAAGACCCTGTCTCAAAACAAAAAGGGCTGGGGATGGAGCTCAGCATTAGAGCACCCTGGGGTTCCATCCAGAGTACTGTGAAACAAAGAAGAGAGAGAGAAAATGGATATATTTCCAATATCAGAAGTAAAACAGGGCATATAAGAACATATCCTGCTGCAATCAAAGGATAATAGAAAATAGTTCAAACAAATTAAATAATTTGCATGAAATAAAACAATTCCTTGAAAAGAACCATGATAATTTATCCAATATGAAATACTCTTATAAGTTCTATACATATAAAATAAAATAAATATATAATTAAACATCTTAAAGAAAAACCTCCAGGTCCAAATGCTTCACTGGAGAATACTACCAAGCATTACGGGAATTACACCAATTCTACAAATTATCTTCCAAATAACTGAAAAGAAAAGAATGGTTCCCCATTCATATTGGGAGATGAGCACCACCCTGACACCAGATGAAGACAGTCCAAAAGCAATGAAGAAAACTACAGCTTCCTTATAATTAATGAAATCAGGGAAATTTTCCTCAACAAAACACTAGCAAATGGAATAATGGTAGACAAAATCACATGCCATGACCAACTGGGGATTATTCCATGGATGCAAGTCTGGCTAAATATTCAAATCTCAAATTAATATGACATATCATATCAACAGAATATAGAAGCAACATATAATGATCATATCAAATGATTGAGAAAAAACATTTGACGAATTTGAACAATCAGTAATAAAAAAAATCTCAGCAAATTCAGAATAGAAAAAAAATTTCTATTTTTGGCTAAAATAAATCTTATGTTCAACATCATTATTTATGAGAAACTGAACATTTCTTCCCTACTAGTATGGATGAGTTCTCACTAATCATATTCAACATCATACTGAAAATCCTAGCTAGTGCAATAAAATAAGGGAAATAAAAGATATGCAAGGTGGGAAAGAAAAGATTCTATTTACAGAGGACATTTCTTTGTTTAAAATCCAAAGGATTCTCTAGCAAAACATATATAAAAAATGCTAGATATACTTCAGCAAAGTTGAAGGATAGTAAGACAATATCCAAAAACTAATTACATTTCTGCATACTGCCAAACATCATGTGGAAATTGAAAGTTTAAATATTAATTTTATAACTGCTAAAAAAAGGTATAAATCTCATTAAAAATATACAAGAGCTATATAATATAAATTATAAAACAGTAAAGGAATAAGTCAAGGAATACTTAAATAAACAAAATGATATACCATGTTCATAAAACCACATTCATAAAGGGATGACTCACCACAATAGAAAGATACAATTCTCAAAAACCTGATCTAGATTTAACTCAACATCTATCAAATATCTGGTATTTCATTACGATATCAGAAAAACAAATCCTAAAGTGGAAAGTAAAAAAAAAGTACTAAATCAACTTGAAATAAAAGAAAGAAAAGGAATCATTTTACCCAATTTTAAGACTTACTGCATAGCTTCAAGTAAACGAAAAAGAGGGGATCAAGAAAAATTCTGAGTGGTGTTTGAAACCATATTAAAGAGAGTTTGCCAGTCTTAAGTGGTGCCATAAGCAAGTGTCCATTCATTTGTATACCCTGGGGCTGGATGTAGCTCAGTGGTATATTGCATGCTTAATATGCTTGCGGCCCTGGGTTCAATTCCTAGCACTACACACACAAACATAAAAACATGTTTCCTTATTCCCTTAAATATAAAAGTATTCCCACATTCACTGCACTCACACCTTCATATTCTTCTTAAAAACGTATGCTCCACAAGAACAGAGACAATGTTGTACAATAAGGAGGACATTTAGTAAGTTTCTAGACTTGCCCTCAACTTCCTACCTCTCAACACTGGACAGCACTGAATGCATATACAAGACAGTCAAGGTTCTTTGTCTCCTAAACCAGAACCCTCTCCACCCAAATAAACAAAGAAATCCATGAACAAGTCCCATAGACTGAGTGGAACAGTGTGAAAGAAGCAGTGCCTATGTTTCACTCTATATCACTTCCTTTTTATAAACATTCCTGAGATAACATTGCACTGTAAATGAGAAGAAAGATGCATCTGAAAGTAGTCCTAAGTGCAAATAACCTCTGTCTCTCTCTCCTGAGATGAATTCTCAGATGGAGAACAGTGTTGTAAGCTAAGTCAATTTCTAATGAGTCTTCAGATAACAAATAATAAGGTTTTCTTATAATGAAGACATTTGTGGGTTTTCTCTTTGGTATGAATGATCAGATGCCATGCAGGATGTTTCCTCTTTCAAACGCTTTTCCTCATCAGTTACATTCACAAAGTCATCCCCTAATAGAAGTTCCTGAATGTTGACAGAGGCATGAGCACTTGGGAAAGGTGACCCCTCCTCTGCAACGCTGACAGGGTTTCTGCCACTGTGCATCCTTTGATGGTGAGTGAGGGATGAGCTGCGGCTGAAGGCCTTTCCACACTCACTGCACTCATAGGGCTTCTCTCCAGTGTGGATAATAGAGTGTCGAATGAGGTTTGTGCTCCAGCAAAAGGTTTTCCCACACTCGATGCATTCATAGGGCTTCTCCCCACTATGAATACGCTGGTGCCTCGTGAGGCCTGACCTGCGGTTGAAGGCCTTCCCACACTCCATGCACTCGTAGGGCTTCTCCCCAGTGTGGATGCTGAAGTGGCGAATGAGGTCTGCCCTATTGCTAAAGGCTTTCCCACATTCTTTGCACTCAAAGGGTTTTTCTCCAGTGTGGGCCCTTTTATGCAAGATATAAGTAGAGCAGTGGGTGAAGGCCTTCCCACACTCACTGCACACATAAGGCTTCTCTCCAGTATGAATGCGCTGGTGCCTCTTGAGGTAGGACCTGTGGTTGAAGGCCTTCCCACACTCGAGGCACTCGAAGGGCTTCTCCCCGGTGTGGATGACATAGTGGTGGATCAGGGCCGCGCTCTCACAGAAGGCCTTCCCACACTCGCTGCACTCGTAGGGCTTCTCCCCAGTGTGAGTCTGCTGGTGCCACATAAGATATGATCTGTGCTTGAAGACCTTGCCACACTCAAAACACTCATAGGGATTCTCCCCACTGTGGATGATGTAGTGTCGAATGAAGCCCGGCCTATCACGAAAGGCTTTGCCACATTCTTTGCACACAAAAGGTTTCTCTCCAGTGTGGCTCCTGTTATGCAAGACAAAAGTGGAGCGGTGGGTGAAGGCCTTTCCACACTCGCTGCACTTGTAGGGCTTCTCCCCACTGTGGATCCGCTGATGCTGAGTAAGGTGTGATTTGCGGTTGAAGGCCTTTCCACACTCCATACATTTATAGGGCTTCTCCCCTGTGTGGACCATGTGGTGTTGAAGGAGGTATGTGCTTTTGCTGAAGGTCTTCCCACACTCCGTGCACTCGTAGGGCTTCACTCCAGAGTGAATCCTCTCATGTCGGGCAAGAAGGCGTTTCTTGTTAAACACTTTCCCACATTCACTGCATTTGAAGATGTTTTCATTCTCCTGACTCATGGGATCCATAGCAGTGATCAGTGGGTCACAGTCATGAAGAGCATCTCCTAGACAGACAGGGTCCTGTACAATCCTTGAACAAATGTCCTCAGATGCCCCTGAACCACCAGGTTTAGGGATACTTTTCCCAGGAAGCCTCTCCTGCAGCTCTACACCTGGTCTCAAGAGTCCTTCCTGCACTGCTGATGGCCCATCCTGACCTCTGGCTGCCACCACCTGGGAGCACCCTGAGGCCCCTTGTGTTAACAGTCCCTGGAGTGAGGCACCCTCAGACAAGGCTGGCTCACAAGTAGTAGGTTCGGTGGCCTGAGGTTTTCCACTGTCACCTGAAAGAAAATTCAACACACAACAGGGCCTGTTAATAACAACACAGAAGGACAAGATCCTCACTTCAGTGAAAACATGGAACTCAAAACACAGCCTCTCTGTCCACTCTGTTACCTCTGAACCTTAGGTTTGAACATCTTTCTTCCTGGCCCTTGGACCCCAAACACCTTGAAAGGGAGACCTGGGGAGAGGTCAGTCAGCACACAGAGGGTCTGCAGTGGCGTAAGCTCCACAACTGCAGCCTGCACGTGGCTGGACAGAGCCACGCCGAAACCATGTGGAGGAAGCTTCCTCTACAGGACGCCATCGCATGCTGTTACAGGGACACCAGGAAAGCACAACGAGGGTGGCCCACATGGAAGACAGGAAGCGTATGATGAGAAATCTCAGCAAAAGTCACATTCGGTGTTTGATCAATGGGAAACCTCAAACACTAGATTTCTGGAATTTCTGCTTCATACCAGGTAGGCTCCTCGTACCACTTTGGACCCCTATCAGTTATCCCGAAGACTCAGGGAAGATCTCCCACACCAGAGAGACGAAACAGTGATCAGAGACAGAGCGACAACATCTAACCTGCTGGGCCTTTTGGAAAGGTTCACATCTGTTAAACCCCAGTTTTGTGATTAATTTCTTTCCTTCTCTGTATCAGTTGTAGAATTTATATATCTATCTTTTTGACGGCATTGGGGATTAAACCCAGGGATCCTCTACCACTGAGCTACATCTCCAGTCCTTTTTATTTTTCATTTTGAGATAGGGTCGGGTTAAATTGCTAAGACTAGCACTGAACTTGAGATCCTCCTGAATCACCATTCTGAGCTGCTGGGATATAGGGTATCCACCACATTCAGACACTTCTTAATTCTTGACACCTTGAAAGCCAGACCAAATGAAGAGGCTGGGTGAAGGGACAGAAAGTCTTTAGGGGAGAAATTATCTCAATTCCATATTGACACTTTACAAAAAGTTATCTCATTGTGAGCCCATAAATAATGTATTCTAAAGAAATGAATCAGGCTAAGGTCTGGCAAAACCAGAAAAACTAGTAAGACGACCATGAGAGCATTAAGCCACAGTGTAGCAACCAAAGCCTGGTGCAGTGGTGTACACCTATAATCCCAGCAGCCAGGGAGGCCAAGGCAGGAGGATTGCAAGTTGGAGGACAGCCTCAGCAATTTAGTGAGGCCCAAAGCAACTCAGCAAGACTCTGTCTCAAAATAAAAAGTAAAAAGGTCTGGAGATGTTGCTCAGAGGTAAAGCACCCCTAGTTTCAACCCCTAGTACCTTAAGAAAAAAAAAAAAAAGTACCAATTATGGCTCTTAAAAGGGGACATTGCTAGAGACAGTTTTACATAATCAATTACTTAATCAGCTGTGTGTGTATGTGTGTGTGTATATATATATAATGAAACCCAACAGAATGTCCATCAATACTGCAGTGACCATCCCAAGTCAGCAACATACCACCTATATATCGTCACAGGGAGAAACCAGATGGTTAACAAATCCCTGAGGACACAGAAGCTTCCTGCTTGGACACCCTTCTGTCCCACAATTCACACTTCTTCTAATATGTACACTTAATCTGAAATAAGCACAGCTACTTGAGAGGAGAGAATTGAGATATTCAACACACTGTCTGTTTTCTTGGACATATATCCCACAGTTTGTACACAAGTGTGGGTAATATCTAGTTCCTCAGGTAGAATGTGAGGGGACTGGTGTCCCTGGAAGGGGGAATAGTGGAAAAACCTTAAGACAACAGGCTGATGAGAGAAAGAACCTGTAGAGCCCCATGCCCCACGCAGACCTGGGGACAGTGAGGATCACAGCTACACATGCTGAGCCGCTGAGCCTTGTGCCAACCAATCACCCTCATGTACAAACCACGAGAGTCTTTGACCTTGCCAGGTAGGGCCTCAGAGCTGATGACAGCCAAGACAGGTTTCATGACCACACAGTTGGAGCCCTGGCCAGGTGTTAGCTCACCAACCTCACTCTTTCCCAGGACCTGGAACAAGCTGATGGGTTTGGCTGACCAGAGTACAGGTCAAAGGGCAACATGGCTACAAAATCCAAAGGCCACGGTACGATGCTTCCCAAGAGATACCGAGGCCAGTGTCTTCCCTGACTCAAGCCTGTGGGGCCTCCACTAGCCAAGGTCATGGCTCCTACCTGGACAGGTGCTCTGAAAAAGGTCTATCATCACTGTCCACAACTGCTGCCCGTGCTCCAGCTGGAAGATCAGCTCAGGTTTGGGAACAGGATACCCTATTCAGGGACAAAAGAAAAAAAAAAAAAAAAGGGAGAAACATGGATTTTGTGAAAAGCAGTAAACACCCTCCATCTCCTTCAGGCCTCAAGCCCAGCAGCTGGTCCTTAGGATGAAGCCTCTCCCACCGGAACAAACAGAAAACTGACATGTGACCTGGAACAAGGCTGGCCATCCACACTGGATGACCACTGTGCCCCAGTATGCACTCAGAAGCTGGCACATATCGGGGCTAACCACGTCCACAGGACTAGGCAAGCAGGTTGAATGTTGAATGCACTGGGTCAGCTCAAACCTGAACAATATTTAAGCAGTAATTTAGGGGAAAACAGACATGTAAAATCTCTCTCCACTCAAAGCAAAGGTATGTGTATTAGTCAGTTTTCCTTTCCTCATCTAATGCCTAACTCTTGGCAATGAAAACAACAGAGGTCTACTTAGCACACGGTTTTGGAGATTTCACATCCAACTCAGGCAAATTAACGCAGATCAATCTTTTCCAAGGGCAGTGCCGACAACGACCCTATGACCTTCCACCTGAGTCCCACCTCTGTACTTTCCCGCTCTGGTGAAAGGGGATCAGCAAGTGTCAGGGAAAGGGGCTGGGCTAGATTCAGCTCTAAACCCAGACTTTTCATTCAACAAATCTCAGTGGCAGGAAAAAGGTGCTCAAGGGACTGCTTGTCCAGGGCATGTCTCCAGACCAGATTAGTCCTCAAGAATGGCTTCTCCAGGGGTCTCCTGATGGCAGGTGAGGGGGTGTCTGTGCTTCCTCTCATACAGGTCCAACCTCCGCCAACTGATTTTTGGGTCCCGTGTGCAGTGGTGATCTGTCCTGTGCATTACAAGGACGCTCAGCAGCACCCAGGTCTCCACCCACTAAATGCCAGTAATACCCCCAACCCAACGTAAAAACCAAGAACATCTTCCCACGTCACCCCATGTGTGCGGAAGGGCTCCCCACTTGAGAGCCTCTGGCTTAGGAGGAGAGAAATAAATACAGGGAGATGGGAGAAGCAGCATGTGATGGGGGCGGGGCCTCCTGGAGACTGTTCAGGAAGGCTCTGGTGAGCAGATGCTGAGAAAGGGCAGCAGAGTGGAACGCTGCCTCACCCTGAGCACACCACAGCACAAGGAGAAAACTGCAGTGCTGTCCTGCGGCAGGCAGGAGGGCAGGGGAGGAAGGGCAGGAAGTTGCAAAGACTGGAGTGTGGGGAGTCTGGGCCGGAGCACCAAAGGTGAGCGAAGGTCGGCTGGGTTAGAGAGGACTCCTTATTGTTAAGAATTTACGTATCTAATTCTACCAAACCCCTTCCCAGCAAAGATCGCATCCCACACCACCCTGCACACTGGGCTACTGGGGACACCTGATCCAACCCTGCTCCTAAGTCAGACTCCCCACTGAAAGATGGCATAAAAAAGAACCACAGACTGGGGCCAATCTACGCTGGGCACCGAGTGAGAGGCTGAGGGAAGGATGGCTCATGGCTGCCATTTGCTGCCTCAAGGGTGGCCCACAAAAGCCAGCAGCAAATAAGGAAAAATACAAACATGCAGACAATAGGACCAGGAATCTGGTGGTCACACACAGCAAGGACCAGAAGGCCACTCATGCTGCAAACTGGCTCAGGAAGAAAAGGCCCTTGTTTGGATATGGTGGCAGGAGCCAGGAGAAATTGTGGTGGTCTTCAGGTTCTCCCTCGAAACCTCACCTTGGGTCCTGAAAGCCTCCCCATTCCTTCCACTGTCGCCTTCTCCACAGCACCCTGGGAGCCCAAGGGCCCTACTTCCACTGCCCAGAGAGACTCGGGACACCAGACAGGAAGAGGTGAGTCTAGTAAATGACTGAAGCCCTGGGAAGAAGCTGGATCCAGAGGCTTCTGAAGCCACAGGGTGGAGTGAAGGAGGCAGCAGGTCCGCTGCATGCTGGAGGTGGAAGGCCTTACCCAGTGAGACCAGGAGCCCACAGTTCTCCAGCATCACCTCCTGGTACAAGGTCCTCTGAGCTGGGTCCAGTTGTCCCCACTCCTCCTGGGTGAAAGTCACAGCTACATCCTCGAAGGTCACAGACCCCTGGAAAGTCAAACAGAGGGAACACTGTTGGTCGTGGGGCTATTCCAAGAGACAGGAGAGTCTGTTTCACTGAAAAACATGCAAAGAGATCAAGGCCTAAATCACATGGTGTTTCCCAAGGGCCATGCTCCATGCTGGGCCGGAGAAGGAAGGAGGAGCTGCTTCAACATAATACCATGTAAGGGAGAGATGCCGCTTATGCAGAACAGTCAATGGGATCAACCTCTGCACTGTGAGATGTAGAGAGAAGGGCTCTAGGACATCAGAGGAGCGAGGAAGCGATGATAATGACCCCACCAGTGCAATCTGCATCTTCCTGGTGCAGGCAGGTGCTGCCCCAGGCTGAGAACATTCTGTGTTCAAATGACTGCCAGTCCCCAGCTCAAAGTCAGACTGATAGAATCCAAACTCCTGAAATTGGCACTTGCCATCTATGGAACCTTAGGGAGCTTTCATTATCTGAGCCTTCATTTCCATAGCGATACAGGAACGCTTTATCAATGAAAGTCATAAAGCTGAAAAAGAAAATATTCTATGCATGGCCTTTAGGATTTCTATTAATCCTTCCATAGCTTCTGGGGTAAACACCAGCATCATTCACCTCTACATGGCAGTCAGTGACCTGAGCCTGAAGGACCCTACCAATTCACCCAGTTTCATGTTTGAGCAGTTATGGCATTTGAGCCCCGGTTTGAGGATTGTAATGTCAATTACTCCACCACCAATGTAAGTCTATAGTAACAAGGTGGTTAAGTTTTCCCACTAAATTTTACTGTTCAATTTTTTTCAGTAGCTCCTCAAAATACTTACAATATGGGTAAATCCATCACCACCAAGTGCATGGAAAATACCCACAGGGTGCTAAACCCTTTGATAACCCTAAGGCCAAAGTACTTTTAGACAGGAAATCCAAACAACTAAGGATAATGTAGGTGGTGATCCGGAAAACATGGGCTTGTGACTGGTCAAAATGCTGTACAGTCAAGGTGGCATGCACATGGAACAAACCATCACAGGATCTCACCATTCTGAAACATGTTTCAGCAGGTGGGGAAAAGGGACAGAATCATGGCAACCTCTCAGGCCCTCTTAGATCTCCTTAAACAACCTTGCCTTTGTCTAAAGGATTCTCTCTGCTTAGATGTCTGGCCCTCCACTTTAATGCCCAAAGCAACTTCCTAGAGGAGCATTGCTCAACCTGCATAGTTCTCCTTAGCTGTCACCTCCAGGGCTTTCCAGCCTTCTAAGTATAAAAAACAAAGGCTCTGATGGTCTGTATGCTAAATGTCAGTTTCTGCTACCTCAATGCTGTGTGACATTGGGTAGTTTAATAAAGGTGTCAAAGTCCTGAACTATTCTGATGTTAAACAGTGGTAGTAACTGAACCTGAAATCAGATTAAGTAAGGTGGTAAATGATGTCTCCCCTCAGCTTACATCAGAGACAATGAAGGACTGCTGTTAGGGGCCTCATGCTATTACCTACTTCATTTGGCCTCCCAACATCATGGAAAACCTCAATTTAGCAACATTTAAAACTCTGCCAGATTGTCTGCACACACACACACACACACACACAAAGGCAGGCCAAGGACAAGCAGAGAAGGACCTACTTCAGCCTGCACTGCCAGTAAAGACCTCTCCAAAGAAGTAAAATTTGAGCAGAGCCAAAAAGATGCAAAGAATGGCCTTACAGAGATCCGAGAACAGCGTCTGAGGCCCAGTGAACTGAAAGAGCAATGGCTGGGAGACGAAAGAGAACTTTCTATGGTCAGGTTGGTGTATCTGAAGAGCAGTGAGCAAGGACGATAGGAAGGAGGCAAGATCAGAAGTAGTCAAGCAGGGCGGATGAGGTAGCGACCTGCAGACCGTAGCTGAGAGGTTGTATTATGCTGTGATAGGAGCCCATGGTGTAGAACCTCAACCAATTATTGAGCAACTGTCAGAGATGTGATACGAGTGTAAGAGGAAAGTGTAGAAGAGCTAACTCGCAGAGTATATCCTACCGTATTGGTGAAGAGTGCATATATGGCTTTCCCTGGTAGGTCCTATTATTACCCGGAACAAAACTGGGAAAGAGTTACTAGTCAAGTCCTTCATGTAGTGGACCAGATGACAGAGAAGTTACCTTTCACCTTCCTCGACTATCACTAGAGATGGCATCCTGGCTTCACGCAAGCATGACAGCGCAGGCTGACTGCAGCTGCGGCTGAAGCGGGCCTTGCTTCCCGGCCGGCTGCTGCAGACTGCACAGAGTGCCGTTTTTAAGTATGAGCTGGCTTTTCGTAAACACAAGTGCAAAGGGAAACCCGGGGCCGTTTCGGCTGCCAGCCTCTCCCCACCAGCACAGAAGTCGCAAAGCCGAAACCCCAGCCACTCACCTGCGCCAGGTCCACCAGCGCCGCGGCCATCCTGGGCCGGGATGCCTCAGGGGTGACCCTGGGCGCCGGCCGCGCTCCACTAGCCCCGGAGGCTCACGGCGGGGTCCCAGGCACCGAGGCCAGTCTCCACTGCCCTCCCGCTTCTTTCCGAGCAGCCACGGGAAGGTGGCAGCCGAACACGGCTGGGCTACCCACAGCCGGCGTGGACGGCACCGTCGCGTCCAGTGACGTCATCGCCGATGGTCGGGCAGTTCCGCCCGGGTAACGAGGCCCACCGGAAGTGCCTCCGTCCTGGGCCGCCATTGGCCAACGCCGCCGAGGACGAGCGCGGTGCCTTCTGGGTGACGGTGAAGCGCGCAGGCGCGGAGAGAACGGGGTCCGGGGCCGGCCCCAGCTCTGCCGGACCGCGCGGCAGGCGGGCCTCTCCTTTCTTCTCCGGGGAGGGGAGGCTCTGACAGCTGCACTGTTTGCTCAGGGCCAGCGCGCAGACGCGGAGTCGGCCCGCAGGTGGCCGAAGCCCTGGCCGCCCTCCAAGGCCTGCTCTCCCCACCTGCACGGGCTGTGGGAACGGATGCCAACGTACAGTGGTCTGGAGGCGGGGTGGGGGGCGGGGGCCAGAGATAATCCGGGTAGATAACTAGGTTCGATCTGGAAGATGAAGGAGGCTGGGAAGCAAAGAAAATAGAACGATTCCCCCCTCCGCCAACTTGTTGCTAAGGTAACTGCCCCGGGCATTCTTCCTCCCTGCGGGGAGCTGTTAATTAACACCTCCAGGCCTGGTCCTTTCCACCCGCCATCTTCACGTTTTGGCCCACCCTTTTGGTCACATAAATAGAATGTTTAAATAAAGTAGCTGCCTTGGTTGTCAGACTGGTTTCCAGTTTCCAGATATCATAGCTTTTTCTGACCAAGTAGCAATTATTTTACTTAATAGCCAAAAAGTGCAGCAATGGTCATGCTGGCCATCCAGAGACAGAAGCCATGAAGTGCCTCCTTGAAGTGTCAAGGTGTCATTTACCTTATAGATGCGTATATCTATAAGGCTCAGTACAAGCCTGGTTTCAGTCAACCATAAGGGTTTTGGAATGTGTCCCCCTCAAATGAGGCCTAGTGTGTGGGCCCAGAGCACCATAGAGGGTTTTGCCATGGGGGGGGGGGGGACTCGAAAAGCTCAGGACTCCAACTGTTGTCTGTTTGAAATGTCTCCAGGACCACAAAGTGTCTGGGTCACAGACAATTCAACCCTGGTTTATTGGGAGAGGGATCCTGCTGGGACATGTGAAGCTGCTATTTCAAATCATGATCCCAGGTAAGACCACGAGGAAATAAAATGAGCAGGGCTGGTGATGTAGTTCAGGTGTAGGGCACTTGTATACGCAAGGCCGTGGGCTGAATCCCCAGCACCACCATAAAAATATAGACAAAGAAAAAACAATGGGAAGAGTGAGCCCTGAACCACCACACATCAAATGGTTGCAGACAGTAAACCAACAACATTGTGTTGGAAACTGTGACGCTCCATTCAGAAATACATCATGCAAAATCAGAGTTACAGAGCTGGGCCTTCCAGGAAACTGGGCAGCATGAAGACCTGCTCTGTCAAACCTCAGTCCTTGTAAGTAAATCAGGAAGATTTCAGGCATGTTGCTCAGAGTAACAGGTGAAGGATGTGGAAAATATTAACCCCCGAGGAGAAAGGGAGCGTGGTGGGCTCTGAACCTGTGGCAGTACTTATCATCACCTGTGATGGGGTTGGATGATAGAGTGGGCCCCAGTTCCATCTGACTTGGGAAGATGGAGAAGTCTAGCCTGCACACGCTAAAGGACCCTAGCACATGAACGCAGAGGAAAGAGCACATAAGGACACAAGGAGACTGTCCCCTTGGACTTCCAACTTCCAGAACCCTGTGGAAACATAGGTTGCTCAAGCCACCCGGTCTGTGGCAACCTAACAGGCCACCAAGTGCAGGTGTTTACTCCAGGGCTGACAAACACGCTGCACGTGGTCTTCGGCATGCAGAGAGAAGCACTTGGCTGCTGTGTATCCACCATCAGCCAAAATAATGCCCCCTGCACTGGAAAACACCCCAGAGTTCTGGGGGACGTTTGTGGGATGAAATGGATGAAGCAATGCCCAAGGAACCAGTCATCAGGGGTGTCGCTGCCATTCACAGAACTGGCACCTGCCAGAGCAGCAGCCTGCACCACCTGAGTGGCCGGGCATCCTTGTCTAACCACACCCCACTGACAGGCACCCCCAAGCCCAGGTTAACACCACCCGAGCACAACCACAGTGACCGCACCTCCATGGAGCACTGAAGACAACCTTCCTCGCTCAGGGCCCACCAGGGACTGTGATGCTAGGAGTGAAGGAAATGGGCTCCCTCCTGCTCTGAGGGCTGACTCATTCTACCTCCATATTTGAGACATGAAAAGAATTGCCATTTAGTCTTTCCACCCAATCAGTGGCCAGAGGCCCCTACCTCTGAGAGGGACTTTGGAAACCCCAGGGTGTGGTGGAGATGATCAGTCCTGTGACCTGCACTTTACATTTGGTGGAAGGTAGTGGGGAAATGGACAGACGGTCCGGTCAGGCCTGGGAATTACTGCTTGAACAGGGACTTGGACTCTTAATTCTGAAGTAGACTGATGTGTTTTCTATGAATTACCAGAAATAGTCACACTAGTACAGGACGGGCCATTCTCCCTTCAAATTGCTGAGGGGTGGAGAGAACAGACAAGGAGGTTTCCAGTGAGACATGATGTGGCCGGAGTTGTGCTTCCCAAGTAACAGGATGCCAAGAGCAGCTTCGGAGAGCCGTGGCTCTAGGCCAAACTGGCCTGCACTGGCTTTGTAAATAAAGTTCCATTAGCACAGAGTCCCACCCATCTGTTGACCCAGGGTGACCACTTCCCTGCTCTGAGCGCAGGGCTAAGCAGCGTGGCGGGGCCCACATGGCCTTCAGTGCCTAAAAGTGACTATCTGGCCCTTTGGGGAAAAAAATCTGCCAAATCCCAACTTAGGATATAAAAACAAGCTCAGTGGTGGAGCGCTTGCCTGGCACACGTGGGGCACTGGGTTCAATCCTCAGCACCACACAAAAATAAAGATTGTGCCCATCTACAACCAAAACAATATTTAAAATACATACATACACCAATCCTGTAGTCACCAGGGAGCGACTGAATCAGGCCAAGGACAGAGGAATGGACTGTCCTGAGCACACTCCCAGGCCTCCCTTTTCCCAGCTGATACACCAGCCATGTCCCTGTGACCCCACCCCCAGCACATGGACAAAGGCAGCTCCAAGCTCAGGACCTTCCCTTTATTACCCCCCCCCCCCGAGGTGCCCGTGATCAGAACTCACTGTGAAGAAAGAAATCGATGCTCAAGCCTACGTTTGACCCCCCAGCCCAGGGACCACCACCACCTGGCCCCTTGACCTCCACCATGAGAGCGAGACCAGATCCCCCTGGGACACGCAGCCAGGAGGGAGAGAGACTCAGGGTGTCGAGAAAAAGAACTGGCAGCAGGAGGGAGCCTTCGTCCCCACGGTACTGTCCAGGGTCAGGCCAGGGTTGCTCTCCTTCACCTCCCTCAGCACCTCCTGGACCTTCGCGTTCCACTTGTCCATCTTCAACCTGGGGGACCAGAGGACATCGGCATTAACAGAAAAGCTAGTTCTGTTGTCCCCAAATTCACCACAAACGGCCCAAGTGCCCAGGAAGGTTTCAGGATACTTGCGGCGGGAGACATTTTTGGATCCACAAAAATAGGAATCCTGAGAAATGTCCAAGTGCAGACACACGTCCTGCAAAGACCTCAAGAACCCAGCCACGGGCTCCCCCAGCCACAGTCGTTTCTGTAATCACCACACAGAGCCTCGCTCCCGTCCCCTCTGCTGGCACACCTGTCCTCAGGCAGCCCCTCCCACTGACCGTCCTGTCCATCCAGGTGGGAGCAGCCCAGGTGCTGGCCGCTGGAGAGACAGGCGCTCACCCCAGCCAGATGACCTCCCAAGAAGGATGGCTAAGACAGTCTCCCCAGCGCAGAAGCTGGAAGTCCATCTGGATGCAGAGTAGAGATTCCCAGAGGGCGGGAAGGTGCAGGAGGACAGAGGAGACTGAACAGCACCAAACAGAAGGCACAGCCCTGGCGTTCCACGGCACAGGGAGGGCACCGTGGTTCACAGTGGTTAGTGTACATCTTGAGTCACTAGAAGAGGAGCCCAAAGGCTCCACAAGGTGATAAGGACATGGAAACGTGAACCGTGCCCACTGGGTCAGCACTCACTGTATACGCGTAGTGCAGCGTCATGCCAGCCAGGGCGGGTGCACCCGCGATCCCAGCTACTCACACAGCCAACCGGGGAAACTTGGGAAGACCCCCGCTTCAAAATAAAAGACAAAGGGCTGGGGTGCAGCTCAGTGGTAGAGCACCTGTAGGTTCAATGCCTAGTACCTCAAAATATATCACTGTACCCCCAAAATATGTAGCATTATTATATGTCAATTAAAAATTTTTAAACGTTCAGAGAAAATGGAATTGTTAAAGAACCTGATTTGATCAATACACACTACATACGTCCAATTACACTGTACCTCATATATATGTATTAAAATATTCAATATTTGAGTGAATGAATAAATTATTTTCTAAAGCAAAGAAGATATTGGTTAGTCAAATATTTGGTAGAGCTGGGCACACTCACCATCCCAGCAGCTGAGGCTGAAGCACGTTCAAACACGTTCAAACCAAGTCTCAGCAACTTAGCAAGGCCCTGACAACTTAGGTGCCAAATAAAAAGGGCTAGGGATGTGGCTCAGGGGATAAGTTCCCCAACCCTGCACCATTCAGTGCTTGCCTGGCACACATGGGGCACTGGGTTGGACCCTTCTAGTGTAAAAAAGCACCATTCAGTAGAACAATCCCAAAGCGAACCCCAGGGTGAAACATCAACTTGGATCCACGTGGCCGCCATGTCCAGCCCCGCTCATGTGCGATGGGATGGCGGAGGGTGTCGCTGAGGGATAACAGGGGACAGAAATGGATCCAGACCACAACATGAGGCGGGAGGCCACAGGACTCGAGGTCCCACCATATTTCTTGGTGGCATTATGGCTTGCTCCAGCCCTGGACACACCCCTGCACTGCAAACCAGGTTGAGTGGTCGCCATGTCTACAACTCACAGCCCCTGAATGAGGCCAGCTTGGACATTCCTGTGGAAGCAGGAGTTGCATTCCTGGAGCGAATGACAGTGGGCTGGCCACCGGGGATGTCACAGGTTCCACAATTTTTACAAGGGGTGAGAAATAGGAACACCGCTTACTGGTCCCTACCCCAATCCTCCCCGAAAAGAGATGGCAGTGGAGGTGGGGACGGTGCACAGAGGACCAGAGCAGGGTGGGCCAGCTCCCGGCCAGATCCTGTCCTGCCTGTATCTTAAATAAAGCCCTCCTCCTCTGCCTTGCTCCACCTGGCAGGTGGGGACGGCCCGCTCTCCTCTCCCTGGGCCTCTGGTAACAGTGTGCACACCTGTGGCCCGAGAGCAGGAAACGTGGGTCTGCTCTGCTGGAAGGGAGGAGCCGTCTGCGAGGGCTTTGGGGAAAGGCCCGAGGAAGCCAAAGACGGGTCAAGGTACTGGAGGGCTGCAGATGTTCCCCCGTCAAGGAAACCCCTGGAGAACCAGCTTCGCTCAGCGGGGACCCAGGCAACCCTGGGACCCCGGAGACGGCAAGAACAGGAACCACGCGTCCTGGCTGGGTGTGCGGTGCGCCGACGCCAGTCCTGCGCACCCACAGGCAAGCTCCAGCCTGTGCCCCAGGGGGTCTGAGCATCCGCGTGCCCAGTACCGCGTGTGCTGGACAACACTGCACAACACTCGAATCCAAGAGAAGCGCTTAGGAGAAGGGGGCAGTGGACGGAATCCCCCAGGCGAGGGGCTGCTGGGAAAGGGGTGTGTCACCCCCGCCTCCCCTTCCTGGGCAGCACTGATCTCTTCGAGGGAAGCCCGCGTGTGGAGCAGGAAGACCATACCTGAGCGTCCTCAGGGGCCCGCTGCTGGCCCTCAGAGCCTCCAGGAGCACGGTCACTCCGCTCAGTCCCAAGGCGTTCTGGCCCAGGTCCAGAGTCTCTAGCGTCTGGTTGCTCACGAGGGCAGATGCCAGCTCCTGACAGTGCAGAGGGGTGAGGGAGCACCCCCAGAGCCTGTGGAGGGCAGAGAGCTGCTCACTTACTGGAACCCAGTGTGCCGCCCGGTGCACACGCTGTCCCGGGATCCAGCCGGGAGCAAATGGGGCAGGTGATCAGCTCCGTGGTGGTGGGGGGGGTGGTCGTGGATGGTCTTGGAACAAAACAGGTGAGTCGGCCAGAGAGGGTTTTACTTATAGTGGGCAGGAAGTCCTCCATGAGAATGGACCTTCAAGACAGGAAGACCCTGTAGTATATGGCAACTGGGGGAGGATCCGCGAGCAGGGGAGGAGGAATGCAGGAGATCTGGGCTCCGCAGCTGGGGTGCAGCTCAGTGGCAGAGCCCTTTCTAGCTGTGCCAGGTACTGGGTTCCATGCCCCCACACACAGCACACCTAGAGTCAGCTCCTAAGGAGGATCCATAAGATCCTGAAAGATGTTTATTATAAAAGTCTTTGTTTCACTTGTAATGAGATTTGAGGCTTTGGAAATAAAGATGCTGTGGTATAACTTGCAACTGGAAAGGTCCCTCGGGGTGATCGGTTAAGAGTTGCTAGGAAATTAAGAGAAACGTGCAGGTCACGTCCGAGATAGAAACACAATCCCTGGGAGAGCTGAAGGTTCAGAGGAGGGTTTGCCACAGAGGGACAGGTGGTCGGATCCCAGGCAGCTGGACCAGCTGAGAAATGAGTAGTGCTCGGAGCCGGGGGATGGTCGGGTTGCTTTTATAGACCTTATTGCTGAGAGCCCAATCGGTCATTAGAATGTATGACATTATTGTCACCTCACATTCCCCGCTTTCCACAGAGCCCCTTGGAGACCACGCTGCCTTTGTCTGTGGAAGGTGGGGAGGTTCCGTGAGGGAAAAGGCACATCATGCGAGTCTGCATGTGGCTCCACTGGATCCTGACCACCAGAATGCCAAGATTTCCCCAGGAACAGCCAGGACCCCAAAACAGAAGCACCAGTATTCTGTGTCTGTTCTGGTCTCTGCACCACAGCGAGGAAGTCCTTACACAGCCCAGACCACCTTTCCAGCTTGCAGATCCTCTGTCCAGTTGCAAAGAGGGCGGCATCAATGTGAGGGCTGGGCTGAGAAGGGAGGCAGAGCTCACCAACCTATTTATGGGGCTGATGGGTATCCTAAGGGGCAGGAGCCCATCTTCAGCCCCTGGGCATGGAACTGGCACCGGCTTTGCTTCCTGATCCTGGATCCCAGCGGAAGCAGCACATTTCTGAAACTCACCTCTGATAAATGTGAGCTCCCACTCACCTATGTTCCCCCGGGAGGGGTCCAATCCTAAAAACTCGGGTGATACACATTGCCACAATCCAAGGTATTTTGGAATATAGCAACTAAAGCTTTCAAACACTTTAGAAGAGCACAAACACCTACCCTAGGTATTTTAGCTGGAAATTTGGATTCCTCAAGGCGTCACAGAGAAACCACAGCCCAGCAGCTATGGGATTCAGGCCCAGGTCCAAGTGTGTGAGGCTCCAATTCTCCCGGAGCAGCGTCGAGAGAAGTTTGCATCCACGTTTCCCCACATTGCAGTCCCGCAGCCTGCAGAGCAATCAGATGAAGAGACGCCATACCCTCCCAGGCCCCCGTCCTGCCCAGCCCCCAGCACCTCAGCCTCATGGGAGACCGCTGCTTCCAGGTGGATGTGCACACACAGCACTGCAGACACAGGACACTTCTGCCCAGCCCAAGTGGCAGGGGACAGGACTGGCCTTAGTCTAGCACCTTTCCTACAGGGAAACGCACACCTCCTAAGAGACAGGTTTTCCTCAGGCACAGCCTGTCTTGCAGGTCAGGAGCCTGGGCCCGGGTTCCTCCAGACCTGTAAGGAGCCGGGGCCTCATTCACTTCCTGCATCCCTACATCACTGAGGTCCATCTGCTGTCCTTTTGTTTTATTCCAAATCTCAGACTTTGTTGGCCCAGTAGAATTGAGGGGCACCTAGAAAGCTGGATGTTCCTCACAACTCAGGGAACAGACTTCATATTTGAATATTGCAGACCCTCTGGTAAGACTGGACTTCCTCAGTGCTCCCGTCAGGGATGCCTCACTAGAGGACAGTGACATCAGACATCCAGGCAATTGGACCTCACAGCCTGTACCCAAGCACTGAGGATTGGAGTGTTCAGATTTGAGTGGCAGATACAGAGTCATCGGCAGCATGTGACACCTCATGTCATGTGGGATGCTGCCAGACAGACAATCCTACCGTAGGGCCAACTGGTGCATCTCAGCCCTCCCACCCTGTGCCCAAGCCCAGCATCTCAGGAGGCCACAGAACTCAAGGAACACTAAAAGACCAGGACAAGAGCTACCAGTTCGTACTGTGCAGAGTCCCAAAGCTGTGTATGAACCTAGAGTGTTTGGGGAGCAAATACTAAACCAAAGACCAAATGAAGTTACAACAGGCTACAGAAATACAAGTGTGGTCAGACGATGACTTTACACATTTAGAGTAATGACTGACAACTCTGCCTATAGAGTGGGCTTCATGCCCACTTCACAGATGTAGCCATGGGCAAGCTTCGTGGACAAGCTTTAGATTTCTATAGTTAGAAAGATTAAGGCATCACTCTCAGAAGATTGTGAGGATTTTGAAAAATAATACTTGAAAAATTTAGCATAGACCCCATATGCAAGTTGCACTGTTTAGATGCCCAAGTCAGCTCCAAGACAGGGCCCTCTGCCTGGCGGTGACCTGCGTGACATCAAGCCCACACTCTGCTGAGGAATCTTTGGGTACAGACACGACCTACCCCTCACATCTGCCCCTGGAGTCTGAACACTTGAATCTCAGTGTTTGGGACATGCCTGGACCTACGGTGATCCTGGGGTAGGACACTGGGTGCTTCTCGGACTCCCTCGAAGCCACAGTGCAAGCCTGTAGGCAATAGGTCTATGGGGCAGCAGGAGCCCCAGAGAAACCAGAAGAGGACAGAATTTCTGAACAGAAAGAGGTCTCCAGCCCCGTGCAATCTCAGCAGTGCTGTCACAGCTGTGCTGATGGACATGTGGCTTGTGCCGGGCCTGCCTCCACATGGCAAGGGCCAGAGAGCCACAGTCCACGGGGGAGACCCAGTCCTCCTGCCCAGCATCACTGGAACAGTCGGCCTCGTCCTCACAGGCTCACAACAGAGACCTCACAGGCCACCAAACCAGGAACAGTCACCCCTCTGGCCCTCTACACAAAACATTTCCCTGGTGCCACCGTAAACTCCATCTCATCAGCACTGCAGGGCGAGGGCATGGTATGAACGTCGACCACACACACAAGGCCTGACGCAGAGCCACCTGCCTATGCAAGTGGACGCTGAAGAGTCCTTGGAAAAACAGGCAAATGCTAGCACCCTTCCCGTGACCACCTGCCCTTTCCCCAATTCCCACCAGGCTCTCAGTCCCATCTGAATGGGTTGTCAGTGCTCCCGGCAGCCCACACCGACCCGCGGGCCTCACGCACGCGGCAGCCCCAGGACTTACACCAGCACCTGCAGCTGGCAGTAGGGGTAGCGCAAGCCCTCACACAGGGTCTTCACCCCATTGTCCCTGAGGTCGTTCTTGGCCAGGCACAGGTGTGTCAGCCTCTGGCTGACGACCAGAGTGACAGACACTTCCTTGCAACAGGCTTCCGTGAGTTGACAGTTCTCCAACCTGCAGGAGCCACAGGAAAGGGCAGTGAGCAGAGCACCCCACCCCAGTCTGCCCAGCCGTCTCCAAACAGGGGGTCCCCAAAGCCCGTCTCAGTTCCTCGTCCTCTTCCCACCCTGCTGGTGATCCCGTGGGGACGGGAAGAACAACAGTGAGATGCTGGAACTGTTCACCTGGACCAAAGACGGAAGCAGGCGTAGGGTCACAGGGCTGCCTGCATGTCCAGGGCCACCGTTCTTCCCCTGAGTCCCCAGACCCCACAGGACACCCAGGAGGGGGGAGACTTACGACAGCCTCTGCACGGGGCACGTGGGGTGTCTCAGCCCTGCGCACAGCAGCTTGGCGCCCTCGTCCAGGAGCTCGCTGTCGGAGAGGTCCAGGCACGTCAGGGAGTGATTGAACTGGAGGGTCACGAAGAGGTATGACCAATGCTGCTGGGTGGGGGCAGAACAGAGCCCCAGCCTGTGGGGGAGATGGAGCCCGTCATTTCCTGGGAGGACAGAGACCAGGTCAGCTCACCGTGCTCCACTGCCTGGTGTGCCCCGAGTAATCTGGCTCCTCCACCATCAGCCCCGCCTGCCCTGCCTGTTCAAGTATCCCACGGCCATTTGATCAACATCCTGCCTGGTCTCCAAGAGAGAAAATAAAACTGCTAATACAACTCTATGATATTCACCAACACAGCCGGCTTAAAGCTGATGCTCAGTACTCTAGACTGTTGGGAGCCGCTCTGGCCAGGAGCTCCGTGCACACCTTGAAGTCCCGAGTAAAGAGGTACTGAACTGGCATTGCACCCACTGCAATGCAACTGGACCTCACCTCCGCTCAGATAAGAGGTGCAGCTCGGGGTGGGCGACACCCTATGGGGGTGGATTACACCCACTTGTCTGTTATAGCCCTCTCCCTTGCCTCATTTGAATGACTTCTCCCCAGTAAAACCCAGTGTGCTCCCTCTTCCTTGCCGGTCTTGCCCCGTACCTTGTGGGAGCTGTGGCTGAGGAGCCATCACTGAACCCAAGAAGAGGTACTTTCTGTGTCTTTAATCAGCCCAAAGTCACTTGGAGTGACCCTGATTTAGTCGCCTGTCCACACAGAAGACATCTTGTTTCAAAAGTTATTAGGACATGAGAAGGTGGAAGTGACAAGGTGCAACCTGGTACCCAAGCAGCCAGGTCCAAGGCGTGTTGGGCTTAAGTGTGACAAGGATAGAGAACTTGGGGCTCTGGCCAATGGGTGTGGGTGGCCCGGACGCAGGTGTCAGGAGGTGCACCCGGCTCCAGGCCCAGCTCTTCCCTTCCCCCACGCTGCAGTTCAAACCCACCCTGCCCAGCGGCCCCAGCTCCACCGGATACTCCAGGCAGATCAGACAGGACTGCCCACCCCACAGCTCTGCCCAAGCCCACGCTCTGCCCCGGGCTTAGCCTTTGGGGTGTCCTTCTCCCACATTGGGTGGTCTACACCTTCATGCCAGCCAAGTCAAGGCCACAGGAAGGGCACGTTCAGCACAGCGTCTGCCACGTAGGACTGCTGCGCAGGTCAGTGCCTTCCCCTGGACTCGATCCTACCACCCAGACTGTGGATCCACTCCAGAGCCCAGGACTGTAAGGGCCTCAAGTCCAAGGAGCACAGGAGACACGCAGCCTGCCCTCACTCAGTGTCACTAAGGAGGTCACCTTATCAATCTTAAAGCTACAGGGGAACAAACAGAAAACAGCCTGCTTGGAAATCAATACCAAGAGCTTCCCTCTGGCCCAAGGAAAGCAAGTCACTCCCAGTTCTTAAAGTCCCCCTCGTGGATGACGAGAGCTCACGCATACTTAGGTCAGGACATGGCATTTCTCAGTCTGAAACCTGTGCCACCAGCCAGTGTCCTCAATCAAAGGGAAAGGAGGCCCCTGGTGACCATTTGTGGAGACAACTCGGGGAGCACCTGTTCTGAGAGCCGGGTGACAGCAGCTTCTCCAGCCAGGGAGCCACCCAGGAGCCAGAACACGTGACTGGGCCTAGTCACTGTGGGGCCCATGAAGGCCCATGGCTGTCCTGGATCACCACAGGCAGCCTGCAATGTCACCCACCCCATGCCGCACAGTCGGGGGCACAGCCTCCTGGGCATTGCTCTGCCCCCGGGGATCACATCCAGAGCCAGGCGCCCAACTCTGTTGGGGAAGCAGCTCCGTGTCCACGTGGTACTCAGTCAGAGCCACTCCCCTCTCCTGGTCCAGCATGCAACACCCTGTGGCCCACGTTGAGGACCTCAGGGGAGGGGGCAGCAGTGACCGCAGGGCCCACCTCAGGCACTGCAGGCGGCACCGATTATGTTTGAGGGTCTCTCCCAGCAGCAGCAGCAGCAACTGTGCCTCCGGGACGCTGCCTCCCAAGGTCAGGTGAGTCAGGGTCGTCTTGCCAACCAGCGCCAGACACAAGTCCTGGTAAGCAGTCTCAGGGAAGACGCTCCTAGCCCTGGGGAGACAGGAGGACGGAGGTCACGGGGGACATGATGAGCCCTATTTCATTTCCAACAAGCGTTTGCTGGGGAGAAAGGATGACAGGGCGACATCCCTGGGAACAGCCACCTTGCAAGAACCCAGATGGATGGACGTGTCCCCGAATGTGAGCAGGCCCGTGACCTCCTTCAAGCTGAAGAGAACAGGGCAGGGGAGGTGGGGCAGTCACAGGTGGTGACATCACCGACTCCTGAAATGGAAGCACCATCTTTCAGAGTCAGTCTCCCCCTGACTTAAAAGCAGCAAGAAGCCACGTTGTAACCCCCTGATGGAGGGCAGCTGGGCCCCCAGCAAGGATGGTTGCAGCATGAGGCAGGTGTGGGAGCAACCCTGCCCACTGTGCTGTTAGCATGGCCCACCTCTCACTGTCCCTGGGCTGTGGCCAGGCCTCAGTTAGGCCAGTCCAAATTCCCTGTCCATAGGAATGGAGGTGACCCATGCCGAGAGCCTGGGTCCAGGAGGGTCTTCTAGATGGCTTAAGGGCTGTTTCTAGCAATTTCCTATTAGCTGTAACAGCTGTGGAGGTGTCAGAGGGATTGGAGTGAATCTCACCTGGTAGAGAGTAGCAGGGTTTTTCTAATCAAAGTGGCTTCTTTGGCTTAGCTAATGGACCCACCATCGTTCTACCTCCGAGTTTGACATGTTAAGAGAGGAGAATGATGGCTGCTAAGGCTGGAGGGAGAAAGATTGGAGCAGAAAAAATCTCAGACAGGAAGAAGTTCACTGGCCACCTGCACCCCATGGTGACCAGTCACGGATCTGCTGGGTTCAAACTACACCCCACGGGGGAGGTTGGCAGACATCCAAGCTCTTGACCCAATTTTCCCGAACCTTGAGGACGGGAACCATTTCCTTTCTTCATATTCTGAGCACCTGGTCAGAGTCCAGTCAGGTATTCCAATAGGGCTCCCGTCTTCAAGATGCAAAGCTCAGCCCTGCCCCAGGCTCTCCGTGGAGACCTCTACTTACGTCACACTCTGCAGACGGCAGGAAATGTGGGTCATACTGTCACAGAGAAGCCTCACGGCTGGCTCACTCAGGAAGCTCCTGCTGATGTCTAGGGAACGTAGGTTCTTGTTGGAGACCACAGAGCAGAGGTCCATCCAGAGGCAGAGTGGGTCACTGTCTGGCCGAGACCTGCAAAGAAGGGACGGAAAGGAGCAGACTGGAGAGAGCAGTGGGGTGCAGCAGGTCTCGAGGGTGCCTGCTCCCTTCCCGGCCCGACTAGCCCGTGCCAGTGACCGCAGAGCTCCTCAGATGCTGGTCACAGGGACTGTCACCCAGTGAGAGCACTCCACTTTCTGTGGCCTAACGAAGTCTAAGGCGTGTTGATGTGAGGGTCTGTCCCGAGGGGAAAGCTTCGGCCATGTGATTTTACATGATTTTGACCAGAACTTGAAACTGCATCACCCAGAGGCATAGAAGGCCGCCCAGCTGGGTGCCCTGGCACATGCATGGGTCCCAGCGTCTTAAGACAGGAGGCAGGGACAGGAGAATCGCTTGAGGCCAGGAGATAGTGGCCAACCTGGGCAACACAGCCAGACTCCATCTCAAAGGTGAAAAGTCTTGGGCCAGGGCTGTGGCTCAGTGGCAGAGCACTTGCCTACCACGTGTGAGCACTGGGTTCAATCCCCAGCACAAAATACAAATAAATAAAATAAAGGTATTGTGTCCATCTACAACGAGAAAAAAAAAAAGAATCTTAAAAAGGCTAATGCCTGTAGTTAAAAATCTGCATCCAGTGTGCAAGAATTTACTACAAGGATAGATCTCTTAAGTTTTATAATAAGATGGCAGAGGAATCTATGGGAGGTGGCAGACAGGTTTAAGGCACTGACTGGGAATACAGACGTGTGGCTCCTCCTGTTGACGGTGCCCAGCGTTTTGCACGTAAGCATCCCTCAGTAACTGGGAATGAGCTTTGGGCCCAGTGTCCCGAGTGTGGACTATAAGGATCCGTGTTTCCAAGAGTAGACAGTAAATGTTTTACACCAAGATCAAGTTCATTAACATATCTGTCACCTCCATGTAATCAAAACATAATCCTGTGTCCCACACATACCTATGTATAGTTATTACTTGCCAATTAAAAATGAGTCTTTAAGCTAGGCGCAGTGGCATAATCCTATAATCCCGCAGCTTGGGAGGCCAAGACGGGCGGTTCATGAATTCAAAGCTAGCCTCAGCAAAAAGGGAGGCACTAAACTCCATGAGACCCTGTCTCTAAATAAAATACAAGAAATAGGCCTGGAGATGTGGCTCCGTGCCCCCATGTTTAATTCCTGTACGCTCCCACAGCCCGCCCCCCTCAAAAAAAAAAAAAAAAAAAAAAAAAGACTAAAATTTTTTAATCTAAAAAAGTGTTAAGAAAAAAAAAAGTGGGAAAAATGTCAGGTATTGATGGAGAGAATACGTAAAAGGGTATAAGACCACAGAGGATCCAGGGCCCCGTCCACTCGTGAACACAGCCACCAAGCAAGGTCAAGTCCAAGCCCCCTACCAAGCTGCAACATCCCCTCCCACGTCGAGAGCTAAACAGGAAGGGAACCCAGTGAGAAGGACGCTGGGAGCTTAAGCCAAGACCACAGGGGACTCCAGCCTCATCCTCATGGGACCTGAGGAGGTGGAGGAGCTGGTACAGGAAACAGCTCACCTCACACCCCGCAGGCAGGGCTCCAGCGCCGCCATCTTCTCCTCCGGGAGCACCCCCTTGGCCACCCGCAGCGAGAGCCTCTGCAGGTCCTGGCACTGCCGGAGGCAGAAGGAGCAGCTCAGGAGGTCCTGGCTGGTGGCCAGCTGCAGGGATGCGTCCTTCAGAGTGGCCGTGGCTTTGCTCACCAGCTCTGGGTCCCGAGACTCGTAGAGGCAGTGCAAGACCTCCAGAAGGCCCACTGCCCACAGCACGGGCTCCTCCTCCTCCGACGTGCGCTTCAGCAGCTCCTGCCCGGCCTCCAAGGACGCGTGGCAGCCGAAAGTGGCCTCCAGCTCCCTGGCCCTGGCCCCGTTCAGGAGGCCCCACAGGAAGCGGCCGGCCTGGGCCAGCTGGGGATTCCTTGCTCTGGCCTCCATGGAGAACAGCTCCCGCACACCCCTGATGTCCAACCTGGAGCCCGGCCACTCGCTGTCCCCCGGGAACCGCAGGATGTAGAAGGCGGCCGCCAGGAACTGCTGCATGCTGAGGTGGATGAAGGAGAAGCAGTCCTCGTGGTCCCTGTCCCTCTGGAGGACATGCTTGTCCAGGAAGGGACGGAGGTCGGCCTCTTCCACCTCAAGTGGCTCCAGGTCTTCTGTGTCGAACAGGGACACCCGGGTCCACAGGCCCCGGGCAGCCAGGAGACACAGGGCCTTCAGAGGGCGTCGCAGGTGGTGCTGGGGATGGCCGCCGGGCGCTGGCGGGAACTGGTCACAGAGGAACCTCAGGAACAGTGATGTGGTGGTCTGGCAAGCCAAGCCAGGGTCCTCTCCGCCGTCCATCAGGAGCTTTAGACTTGCGCAGAGCAGCTGGCACACGGCGGGCGCAGTGCCCAGGTGGAACAGGGCTGGGCTGTGCTTCACGGTGTCCAGAGCTCGCCGGGCCTGGTCCGTGTCCTCAAGGTGTCTCAGGAAGAACAGCTCCCTGTCGGCCTCCGAGAAGCCCTCCACCTCCACCAGCAGCGGCTGTTCCACAAGGAGCAGGAGCTCCCGCAGGGCCTCGGGCCGCGTGGTGACCAGCAGGGTGGCCTTGGCCACCATCTTCCTCTTCAGCAAGCTGCTCAGCAGGACGGGCACTGGCTTCTTCTGGTTCCAGTCACTACAGATGTCATGGATCAGCACCCCCGCCGGCACCTTCAGCTCCTCGAAGCCATCCACCACGAACAGGACGTTCTCCACCTGGGTCAGGACCTCCAGCGCGAGGTCCTGCATCTCGGGGCAGTCCTTGGAGATCAGCTCTGCGAAGGTGCATGGGATCATGCGGTTGAGCTCCCTGCAGCTGAGGTAGAAGGCGCAGTGCTGAGGACTCTGACTGAACTCCGACCAGTCCAGCAAAGTCCTCTTGGCCTGCGTGGTCTTCCCAACGCCTGCAGCACCGTGCAGCACCACTGTGTGCGGCCTGGCCTCAGGGCCTGTCTGGGGACTCAAGAATGGTATCAGCTTCTGGTTTCTCGGGGTGATGTCATGGAATATGTCACTGTCTTCAGGCCAAAATGTACTTTTCCAGGCTGAAGCAGGCTTATCCTTGAGAACGCTGGGCTTCCCATCCTCCTCCTCTCCTGAAAAACATAGAATGCCAGGAACAAGAAAAGCCAGGAAGGCGATTTACCTTGTGTGCCCTCAAACACCAAATTTGTGGCATCAGAGGGAGTTCACCCACCTGCCTCTTTCTGCAAGGACTCCTCCAGGTCTCGCATCATGGTGTGCTCCATTGTGAGCCCCTGGGCATCCTCTGTAACACACAGAAGAAGCTGGACTGCGGGGCCATGGGTTCTCCTGCACCAACAGTCAAAGGAGGCAAAGAAGGCCTCCGGGACGGGGTCTGTTTTATTGTGGCAAAATGCACAAGACCGACCACTTTCAGGTTGGAGGGACAGCTCAGCAGGGGACTTGGGGTTCAGTCCCCAGCACCATGAAAGATGGAAACGTGTACAATTGGTACTTCCACAGTGTCGAGACCATCACCACCGTCTGTTCCCAAACTCCTTCCGATCCCTCACACCTAGAACCACCCATCACCCCTCCCCAGTTCCTGGTACATACTGACCCTCATCTCGTCTCTGGGTTTATTTGGGGAGTTTTATATAAACAGGCTCCTGAGGGAATGGCCTTCTGTGACTCCCTTCCCTGAACAGCGCTGGCTGCCCTTCCAAGCTGCAGTGTCCTGCCCTCTGTGGCGGGGAATGCCCATGGCATGGACAGGGATTTCATTCGTCCACTCACCCACGGGGGACATCTGGTTGTGCCTACCTTCTGGGAATTGTGACTCATGCTGCCAACGTATACTCTCACATTTTCTTGTTTCAATACCCATCTTCAACCCTTTTGCACATATACCTAGGAGAATTGCCGAGTTAGACGTGATTCTATTCTTGTAGAACCACCGAACTGCCGGAAAACATGCTAATTAACCAGGAGAAAAATCAGAAGTCTACAGCAGGCACCACGGACTGAACTCTGTGCACCAGGGGTTGACCCTGAAGCCCTAACCCCAACACTCTGAAGACGAGAAGCCGTGGAGGACAAATGAGGCCGACGGGACGTGTGTCCTGGTAACAAGGGGCCCAGGAGGCACACAGAGAAGGCAGCTCTCCTGCAAGACGAGGAGAGGCCAGCCCGCAGACCTTGATCTGGCGCATCCAGCCCCCAGAATGGTGAGAAAATAGCTTTTGCAGAAGGCACCGGGTCCGCGGTGTTCGGCGCTGGCAGCCCGCGCAGAGGAGACCAGCACCTCAGTAGCCACCAGAAGCACAGGCTCGGCACTGCTGGGCTTCCAGGAGGCTGGGTTCCCGCTCTCATGAGGCCTCTTGGTTTGATGAGGAACCAAGCCCCATGACACACAGGGGACACCATCAACTGTGGACGGTGGCGGCAGAGAGCACCGGAGCCTGGGCTGTCACTTATCACGCCGCCCCAGCCCCCGGTAACATGATCCCAGCCCGTTGCTCCCTGGAGTCATCTTTGTTCTCCTGCAGAGGTTTCCAGAGTCTGGGGCCCCAGGGAGCTCTGAAAGTGAGGGCAGTGGGGCTTTTTGTCACAGGACCCCTGAAACGCACACCAGGAAGACATCTTGAATCCGGCACTGGGGGTCCGATCCCCTCCTGTTGCTGTGCCATGATACCCGAGGCTCAGTGATTGATACAGAATGGGACCTTCTCAGTTCTGGAGGCCAGAAAGTCCAAGAGGGAGGTGCTGGGAGGTCCCCTCACCTGGCGCCGGCTTCTGATGCTTCACCATGGCGCAAACGGGAGGACCAAAGCTGCTCCCTCCAGCCTTTATACAGCAGCTAATCCAGGCTCCAGGGACACCTGATACACAGTTGGGGGCAGTGTCACTGTGGCACCAGAGCCCATCACTGAGCCCCCAGCACGGGGTTCATGACTGCTGAAGATCAGAGCCGGAGGAACCCCGTTTCAGGGTTCCGTGGCGCCCTACTCTAGAGGGAGCCAGGAGGGAATGCACATGCCACTCAACACCAGGCTCGGCGCAAGGAGAAAAGGCCTCAGGGGTCCTCTCCACTTTCACAGAGAGGGACTGTGACCTGGGCCTGGGGAGGTGCAGGCGGCTGAGCACAGAGGGCAGGGGAGGCACACACCAGCCGGCCGGCGGGGTTTGATGGGGAAGAGTTGAACTTACCCTGGGACTGAGAGGATCACAGGAGCGGCAAAGGGGGGGGAGAACCAGGGGACCAGACTGGAAGAGAACCAGGGGGCGGGGTGGAGGGGGAGAGAACCAGGGGGCAGTACTGGAAGACAAGGGAGAGAAGAGAAGGGGGGGGAAGAGTACCAGGGGGCGGGGGTTCGGGGAAGAGAACCAGGGGGCGGGAGAAGGGGGGAAGAGAAGGGGGGAGAACCAGGGGGCCAGACTGGAAAAGAACCAGGGGGTGGGGGGGGAAAGAGAACCAGGGGGGTGGGGGGGGAGAAGGGGGGAGAAGAGAACCAGGGGGTGGGGGGGGAAAGAGAACCAGGGGGTGGGGGGGGAGAAGGGGGGGAGAAGAGAACCAGGGGGGTGGGGGGGGAGAAGGGGGGGAGAAGAGAACCAGGGGGGTGGGGGGGGAGAGGGGGGGAGAAGAGAACCAGGGGGTGGGGGGGGAGAAGGGGGGGAGAAGAGAACCAGGGGGTGGGGGGGAGAAGGGGGGGGAGAAGAGAACCAGGGGGTGGGGGGGGAGAAGGGGGGGAGAAGAGAACCAGGGGGTGGGGGGGAGAAGGGGGGGGAGAAGAGAACCAGGGGGTGGGGGGGAAAAGAGAACCAGGGGGTGGGGGGGAGAAGGGGGGGAGAAGAGAACCAGGGGGGGGAAGGAGAAGGGGGGAGAGAAAGGGGGGATGAGAACCAGGGGGCGGGAGGAGAGGGAAGGGGAGGGACTGGAAGAGAAGGGGGAAGGGGGGAGGAGGAGGGGGAGGAGGAAGGGGGAGGGGGGTGGTGGGGAGAGAACCAGGGAGCAGGAGGAGAGGGCAGGGGAGGGACTGGAAGCAAACTGGCAGGTTGTAGTTTGTGCACCTACAATTGTCACAATGTATCCCACTATTGTGTAATTATAATGCCCCCATTTTAATAATTTTATATAATTTTTATATGATTTACATGTTGAAATGATCATATTTGGAACATTCTAACTTTTAAAAGCGTTGGCTGGAAGAGGTCTTCCTGCTAAACAGGAGCAGGGAGCTGACGGTGTCCCAGCCATAGGTAAGACGCACCTACCTGGAGCTGAGATTCCGTCTCACCCACACATCAGCCCCACACAGGAGCTTTTAGCACTCAAATTCCCCGACTCCCCAGAATCTCTCTGGGTAGGACCAGAACAGTATTTAGGATTCTCTGATAGCCTGTGCAGATCAGCTGCCCGAGAGCGCGATTGGAAAACTGGCCACAGTCCAGGTGTGGTCTGCCTCTCGTTTTTACAGATAATGTCTTATTGGTACAACGTTGCACCCATTTATCACCAAACGCAACAGCAGGGCCAGGGCAGCTCAGTGGTGGAGCACTTGCCTCACCCGGGAAGTCCCTAGGCTCCAACCCCAGCACCACAGAAGACAGAATCGTGCAGCGACTGCAACCCATAAGTGGTACAAGAATTAAGTTGTGCAGTTCTGACATAGACCACACGGTCTGAGGCCTGAAATAATTTGCTACTGGAACTTTACAGAAGAAATTCCCCTCCTACCCTGGAGGAGATGCTGAGTGGACGTTTTTCTTTCAAAGAAATAGAATTGGGTGGAATTTCTTCTATGTGGGAACTGGAACATCCACAGAATGCCGATTTAAATGGAAGCTAATTAGGAACTCATTTTTCAAGGACGCTGAACACACAACTTGAAGGGCTGGGGTCAGCTCAGTGGTAGGTGCTTGCCTAGCATGCATGAGGCCCTGGGTCTGGTCCCCAGTACTGAAAAACAAAATAACAAACCCTAAAACCCCGCATAACTCGTGAAAGAGAGAAAGTGAGCACTCATGGCTGGGGAGACATCCTCTTCTAAATGCGCGGGGAGTTCCTGGTTTGGACCTGGAAACCAACATGTTATTAGGGAGAGGCCAATGAACTCTGTCTAGAGTTTCATTAACAGCATCATGAAGTTTACTATTTAGTTTTGACCAAGGGGAGCTGCAGACATTAGGGGGCGCTGGGTGAAGGGTGCATGGGATCTCTTGGTACCGTCTTTGCAACTTTTCTATAAATATAACATTATTCCAAAACAAATAGCTTTTAAAATGTGGAACATGCCATCAAAGGAGGTAAAATAAAATCACAAATACTGGTGCAATACAGCCGCAATCATCAAGTTACCACAACAGGGAGAGCGGAGTGGGGAAAAGCCTGGGGTAGTCAGAAGAGGAGAGAAACACGTGTGGCAGGATCCCCCAGCGAGGTGGCCCTCACACCTCCTGACATCAGAGCAGGGGCTGCAAGTTGCAGCAACACTCCAGGCATCTCTGAACCCCCTGGGGACGACTGCTCTGGGTTACAAAAGCCCAGTGTCCTTACCTGGGATCGGAGACGATTCTGTGCAACTCATCTTTTCCAAGATGTGCAGGTCGCGTTCTGTAGCCAATTGTCTGGGAATCTGTGGATCAGAATTTGTCAGTTTTTTTGCTGGTGGCCTCTTCCACTCACACAAGGGCCTCTGTAGGTCGTCCTCCGGCTCGGGAGGATCCTTAATGGAGATTAAAACTCCTTCATTCATCCTCGTTCAGGTCAGCTTCTGCAGAAGGGCCTGCAGGTTAAACTCTGGCTGCAAAGACGCAGGAAGCAACCTGGTTGCTCTAGCCTGGGATGGCAGGGCCCTTGGACAACACCTGGTTGCTCAGCCTTCCCCTTCCTGCAAGCACAGTCCCACAGGTGTGGGGCGTGGGACACAGACCTGTGACCTTCCTGAGCACAGGTCACTGCCCCCAGCCTCTGTGAAGCTCTACCCAAGTCCTGGGGGATCAAGATATCATCCAAGTTGTAGACAGGGCACCAGCTCAAAACTACAGGCACAGGCCTCCGCCGCAGTGGTGGGGCCAAGGGACCTTCTCTGGGTGGTGCAAATGCTGCCCAATGAGGGGGGAGTTGAAGGGTATAGAAAATAAGTTTGAGGCCATTTTCCTAAGCTTTTGTCATTTAAAACCCCAGGCCTCAGCCTGAGCAAAGGAACACAGAGGAACTTCTCCTGATTGGCACCACACCCTCCACCCTAATGGGTCACCAGAGGCCAATACAATAAGCCAAGGGAACTCCCTATTCACATTCCTGTTCCACCCTAAAGGAAGCCCAGATAACCCAGACCCTGGCTTCAGCTGGCCGCCATTTTCTGCCCTGAAAATGAGCCATGCCAGGGTCCACGGTTGACTCTGCCACTAAATACAGAATAGAGAAAAGCCTGCTGACCCGAGGTTCGCTTCCCACCTCTGTCAGGAGTGCGCCCTTTGTCCTAACCCAGGTGGTATTTGCTCCACTGCATAAACCCAATCAAAGCTACTCTTCATCTAAAGTGGGTAAATTTAATGGGATAGAAATTTCACTTTAGGGCTGTGGCCGAATGATAGAGTGATTGCCTAGCATGTGTGAGGCCCTGGGTTCGATTCTCAGCACCGCATATAAATAAATGAAATAGAGGTCCATCAATAACTAAAAATATTAGAAGAAAGTGCATTTTATAAAACTCAGGCAAAACCAATGTTAGGAAAAACTACAGAATCACTGGGGGCTCTTCTCTCCAAATCTGTACTCACCAGGGGAGAGCTCAGCTCGAGGGCCCTCGCAAATCCTCCAAGGCTCACAGCAATGCTCCAGACTCAGAAGTTGAACTGCCGCTCCCCAGAGGAGATGAGGAGTTGACTCCCCAGGGCCAGGACCTGCTCCCGCGTGCACCAGGGAGAGGATGGGGCTATATGAGGCGCTCCACCAGCCTGGCTCTGCGATTGGCCCTTGGGCGGGGTGGGCAGGACTTCCTCCCACCCCAGGCCTTGCTGCTGGGTGGTCCTCACCTCTGATGGGGACTCACAGGAGGCACCTGGCCTGCCCTGGGCCCATCTAACTTAATTGGCCTGGGGGACTGGGAATCAGGATCCTTGGTCCAAGCCCCTTTCTAGATCCCCTGGGTCCGGTGGGCGAGCAGGAGGAATTGGAGACATACAGTTTGAGCTCTGTGCAGGGCCCCTGGCTCTCTCAAAAGCCCTTTTAGGATTTTTCTAATAGGTGTGTCTTTTGTTAAATATTTGACCTTTTGTCTCCCCCCTCCCAGAAACAGCTCCCGAGGTTGAACACAGTGAAAGAAGTCGGCCACAGGGGCACACGCCTATAATCCCAGCTACGCCTGAGGCAGAGGCAGAGCTGAGGCAGAGGAATGGCAGGTTCAAGGCCAGCCTGAGCAACTCAGAGAGACCTGTAGCAAAGATCGAAAGGCCTGGGGAGCTGGGCGTGGTGGCGCTCTCCTGTAATCCCAGTGGCTTGAGAGGCTGAGGCAGGAAGATCTCGAGTTCAAAGCCAGCCTCACCAAAGGTGAGGTACTAAGCAACTCAGTGAGACCCTCTCTCTAAATTAAATACAAAATAGTGCTGGGGATGTGGCTCAGTGGCCGAGTGTCCCTGGGTTCAATCCCCAGTACCAAAAAAAGGCCCGGGGATGTGGCTGAAAAACCAGCCTCTACCTCAGAGCCAAGCCTGTCCAAGGAAGGGACATGCCTTTGTCCTTGGGAAGACCCACAGAGCACTCCTAGGCACATTCCCACCTGCTGAGTTGTTTATCTACAAATAACAGGAGAGATCTGCTGCGCCAGGTGTCCCTGACTCAGTCAGGCTAGGTGGGGACCCACAGCAGCCCCCTAGCAGCCACCAATCAGCATGAGACAGGGAAATACCTGGGATGCCAGATGACCCCCAGTAGTTTATGGTGGTTGATAACATGTTGGGAAACCATGAAGTTCAGCACGAACACCCTCATGGCCTAAGCCAATCAGTTCAAATGAATACCCCTCTTGTACTGACCAATCACCCCTCCCCAACTTGTTCCCGCCAGTGAATGTGCTAATCATGCTTTAGAGTTGTTATTTGATTTTTCCGCGGAGTGTGATGATTTGCTAAGGGATGCTATGATGTATGTGAAGTCCCTGCCCTCTCCAAAGAATGTATAAAACTGCTGCAAACCCTGGGCTGGGGACCTCTCAGCGTCACCAGTTGCTGTGTGTGTGCGCAGAGGACCGACCTAGCTCGCAATAAACACCTCTTTGCTGCTTACATCGATCTTGGGTCTCTGGTGGTCTCTGGGGGTCCCGAATTCAAGCATAACATGGCTCAGCAGAAGAGCACTTGTCTAGCGTGCAGAGGGCCCTGGGTTTGATCCCTGGTCGGTCACACACACAAAGTGGAGATGTCTGTTGCTCTTCGTGAACACGCTCTATCAGGCGCACCTGAGTTTGTGTTAATGGGTGCTATTTGGAAAGCCCCTAGATAACGTGCCACGGGAGGGGGCTTATTGCCAGGGACCAGTAATAGAAATTGGGAAATTCTGATGACCAATAATGTGGTTAACCAGGCCCACCTGAGGAAGCTCCAAAAAACAGGCCTCCTTGCCGGGAAAACACTCACATGTGTCCAGGAGCACGCAGCCCCCCCAACTCCCTGGGCGCAGGGGAGCGCCAGGGAGCCCCTCCCAAGCACCTCGGCCTCCAGCTGTCCACCTGGACCTTAAAACAGCTTTGTAAGAAGTGGGTCTGCGTGAGAACGTGTCCCGGAGCTCTGCGAGCCCATCCAGCCACTTAACTGAACACCAGGAAGGGTCACGGAAGCCCCCAGTTCAGAGGCAGGTGGTCAGATCCAGGGCAGAGCCTGGGGCACTCGACTGGCATCTGAACTGAGAAGGGGGACGGGAGGGTGGCAAAGATTCTCTGACCAAATTGTCAGGCTCCCGAACCTTCCCCTAGGAACCTTCCCCTAGGCCCGTGTGTGCCTCCCGGGAAATCCAGTTGTAGCAAGTCAGTGTAGCCAGAACCCCACCGCCATACCTGCTCACACTCCATGTCCCATCCTCCACCCCCAGGTGACCACTGGTCACCCCTGCCTTCAGCAAGAACCCCCAGCCCCACTTAGTGAGGACCCCATCCCTAATGCTGCTTCCTATTTTCCATCCATGCCCACCCCCTGGCTGGCTCTAACTGCCCCCTGCCCGGGCTGTGGTTAATGAACCTGGCAATGGTCCCAGTGAAGGTCTTTCCACATTTTGTTTTTTCGTGCTGGGGATCAAACCAGGGCCTTGCACATGCTGGGCAGGTGCTCTACCACTGAGCTACACCCCAGCCCTTTTTATTTTTTGCTTTGACAGAGTTGCGGAGGCTGACCTAGAACTTGGGATCTCCTGTCTCAGCCTCCTTTGTCCCTAGGATCACAGATGCACTGGCAAAGTCAGCCTTTTTAAAAGACATTTTTATCTGTTACACTTTGTGGTGCTAGCAACCCGACCCAGGGCCTCGGCATGCTGGGCAGGCGCTCCACCGCTGAGCCCACCCCAGCCTGTGGAGGTTTTAAAATATACAAATGCGTGGAGATTGAGAAGTTATCTTTTGCTTCTTTCTGACTTCTGTTCTTCCCAGGAATCGGGCCTGAAATGTCGGGTAGCATCCCCATGGTTACGTAATTCCCTGGGGAGGATGACAGATTGAAACAGACTTCTGTTGGGATGAGTGGCCTGGGGTGGGTAGACAGAGCCTGCGAAGGTGACCGGCTGTGTGGAAGAGGAAGAGTGTGGCCTGAACAGAGCCCTTGAGGAACTGGTAAGAAGCCACAATCCAAAGCCATCCATGGGGCCGAGGGTGCTCAGCGGCAAAGGCTGGGTTTCCACGCCCGGGGGAGAGCAGGTCAGCAGAGTGCCCAGGCCACCAAGTTCCGCAAGCTTGGGGCTCCCAGCGCAGGCAGGGGGATGTCTGCCTCGGAGGACCCTGTCTGAACTGGCTGCCTCTAGACAGACTCCGGAAGCCAGGAGCCAGCTCATGGGCCCCAGGAAGAGGCAGCAGCCGGGCAGGAGCCCCAAGCACAGAGTTCCAGTGAGACAAAGCTGTCCCCACTGCGTGCAGACACGAGAGGTGTGGGCCGTGCCTGCCTCGTGGGTGACATGGCCCCCTGGTGACCGGGTGTGGCAGTCGCTCTTCACTTGCATGGCACTACTCTCTAGGACAAAGCGATGTCCTCGGGTCCTTAACTGTGTCCAAGGGCATAGCAAGTGTGACATGTCTCGGGGTAAACAATCAGGAGCACAGAGTCCTGAGTTTTCTGTCCATGCTCTTCTTTGGGGTCTGGAAAGAGCCACTGAGAAGGTTGGAGCAGAACAGAGGGCACCTGAGGAGACCTGTATCAACAAGAGGAGGAAGCTGGCCGCGTGTCCCCCGGCTCAGAGCTTCTGGAGGGCAGAGCCGGTGCCTCAGCATGAGAGGTGTGCCACAGGCAGAAATGGACCTCAAGAGTGGCCACGTCATGATATGGAACTGCCTCCTCGGGAACCCCCAGTGCAGACCTTTGTTGTCCGGGATGTTTGTTTTATTTTGTGGGGCTGAGGATGGAACCCAGAGCCTCATGCATGCTAGGAAGGCACTCAGCCACTGAGCCACACCCCAGTCCTGTTTAGTTGTTTGTTTGTTTTTAATTTTGAGATAGTCTCCTCTTGCTAAATTGCTTAAGGCCTCACTAAATTGCTGAGGCTGGCCTTGAACTTGCAATCCTTCTGCCTCAGCCTCTGGAGTATCTGGGATTACAGATGTGCCCTACCATGCCCAGCTCTAGTTCAGAGTTCTTTAAAGACCACACAAATGCACACCTATCAGGGACAACAGCCAGCATCTCATTAAGGGGTCCTTCTTCCTGCCCAGGATAATCCAAGCCACCCTAAAACTGACAATCTCAGATAATCAGTAAGTAACAAAGTACAAATACTCAGAAATATGTCTACAGAATGGGAAGCCCCTGACAGATCTAGTCCTAGTGGGTTCTGGAACTAGATAGAAGACAAAATGGCTCTGGTGGTTTATTTATTTATTTTTTTTTTAAAAGAGAGAGAGAGAGAGAATTTTTAATATTTATTATTTAGTTTTTGGCAGACACAGCATCTTTATTTGTATGTGGTGCTGAGGATCGAACCCGGGCCCGCACGCATGCCAGGCGAGCGCGCTACCGCTTGAGCCACATCCCTAGCCCTCTGGTGGTTTATTTAAGGGGGTACATCAAAGGTAGTGATAAGGTTTCAAGGGCCGAGTGTTGATTCCTGACGTCTTACAGTCAGCAGGTTGATTGACATCTTGGCAGGTGATACCCATATCAGGTGCTATGTGGGCCAAGGGAGAGCAGCAAAGAGATTCACATTGTCCCTGGGCAATTGACCAGAACAAATGACCACTGGTCATTCCCAGATACCAGATGTCTCTATCCACAAGGCTTCCATGCATGGTGACCCACATGCAACCCTCAGACGGCTCCTGACACACAGGTAGACAAACACGTGCACACACAAATACACACACCAACAAAAAGTGTACAAAAGTAGGCCTTGGAGATGATGGACAGTTACGTACTTGAGCAAACAAAAAACTTCACTGAAATCATGCCTGTGGTGTGACTGTCATTCATGACTGCACACTTGTGTTCTGTGTCCATCTGTATATGGCGTTGTATATGCATACCTGCTAGACCAGGTGACACACAGCTGTGGACAGAGGGAGGACACATTCCTCACATGTAGGACTGAGGTGACTAGTTTTCACGTCATTCTATGCACGACTCGTGTCCATGTGCTGTGTGTGTGGATCTGTGCAGTCATATGCACTCACACAGCAGCTTGGTCAACAATGAACAATGAGTGTGCAATGGAGACCTGGTAGGTCATGCTGCCAGGGGACGTCACCGTTACCCTCTGTGATGTTCTCACAAAACAAAATCATTTAGGCATGCATTCACCTCACCGAACATGTGCCTCTCTAAGCAACACGTGACTGTGTGGAAAGAGACCGGTATGTGGGGAAGAGGTACCTTGCTGGGGATGAAGTTTCAGGGGAAACAACAGGAAATAGAAGAACATGCTCAGCTCTGATCACTTCTGGTTGGAAGAAACCATTTCTGTTTTCACTTTGCTCTTAGAACAGCCTTTGCTTTTTGAATCAAGAGGACACAGGGCTGGGGATTAAATCCAGGGCCTCTTGAATGCCAAACGCACATTCTGTCACTGAGCTTCCTTCCCAGCCCAGGTAAATCTATTTTAAAACAGTCATTACCTTCAATTCTCCCTATCTACAAAAATTTCCATTAAGGACAGAAGGGAATATTCCCTTGAAGAATGGCTTCTGAGAACTGTCAATAAGAAGCAGAAGCATCTGGGCATCAGAATGACGGCTATGGACGTGGGCTTTTCTGGCCCTCGCAGCTCCGGCTGCAAGAAGACAAGGCCTCGGCTTGGCGGGTGTCTGATGGACGGATGATCAGCACCACCTTTCTGTGGTCGGGGCTTTTTGTATTGTAATTCCATGTGCCCACTCCCCTGCTCTGGGTAAGATCAAAACCTCCTTCTCTTCTGAGGCCCCCCACTTCAGAGGAAATACCCGTGTCTAGAGGCCAGCTTGCACCACCGCCTGCTCCTAAGGCCAGAGTCACTTTCCTGTCCCTGGTCTACAGGCTCGGTGGCCTGTAGGTGCACATGGCTATGGAGCACAGGGCTGTCCAACACTGGTGATGCTGCTGAGCTGCCCTGGGGCTACTGCAAGCAAGATACCAGGTTTTGAAGCCTTGAGGTGAAGCTTAATGGAAACTTCAATTTTTCTTCCTGTTGGGGGTGGGGGTGACAGGGGCATTAGTGACAGGGTCATTCTGTCACAAAACTACATCCCCAGCCCCAGCCCTTGTTTTTCATTTTGACACAGGGTGTCCCTAAGTTAGGTAGGGCCTCACTAATGCGATCCTCCTGCCTCAGCCTCCCCAGTCACTGGGATTACAGACTGAAAAACCAGCCTCTATCTCAGAGCAAAGCCTGTCCAAGGAAGGGACATGCCTTTGTCCTTGGAAAGACCCACAGAGCACTCCTAGGCACATTCCCACCCTGCTGAGTTGTTTATCTACAAATAACAGGAGAGATCTGCTGCGCCAGGTGTCCCTGACTCAGTCAGGCTAGGTGGGGACCCATAGCAGCCCCCAGCAACCACCAATCAGCATGAGACAGGGAAATACCTGGGATGCCAGATGACCCTCCCAGTAGTTTATGGTTGTTGGGAAACCATGTAGTTCAGCAGGAACACCCCTCTTGGCTTAAACCAATCAGTTCAAATGAATACCCCTTTTGTACTGACCAATCACCCCTCCCCAACTTGTTCCCGCCAGTGAATGTGCTAATCATGTTTTAGAGTTGTTATTTGATTTCCCCGTGGTGTGTGATGATTTGCTAAAAGAGGCTATGATGTATGTGAAGTCTCTGCCCTCTCCAAAGAATGTATAAAACTGCTGCAAACCCTGGGCTGGGGACCTCTCAGCGTCACCAGTTGCTGTGTGCGCGCAGAGGACCGACCTAGCTCGCAATAAACACCTCTTTGCTGCTTACATCGATCTTGGGTCTCTGGTGGTCTTTGCGGGTCCGGAATTCGAGCATAACACAGACATGAGCCACCCACCTGGCTGACCTAGGGGTTTCCTCCCCATGGAATGGCTAGTTTATTGAGAAGCTCATAATCTGTCGAGAGTCAAGGGTCCACTGGAGTGTGTCTGTCTGTAGTTACGTTGGCCCATGGTCTCTCTCTCCTCTCTATCAGTAATGTGTTGCCTTTCTCTGTCTTCCTCTCCTTCCTCCACCATCCCTATGTGGCCATCCTGGTCCCCAGGTGTCCCCACAGCTGGTCCTCTGACCCAGTCCTGGTCCCACTTAGCAAATGTTGCAATCTAGGCCAGGCCAGGCTCAGCGGGACACAGGGAGAAGTAGTGGGGACTGGAGGGACGTATCAGGCTGTGGCTGGAAGTGGGGAGGGGACAGACTGCCTGGAACCGTGCACAACCTTCCCACCTACCAAAGAGACCCTGGCACAGAATACCTGAGACCCCACAGGACACTTGAGGGGATGAGGGACAGAGGGGAGAACACCTTCAGAAGTTTCTCACTCCCACAACCAGGGTGGGCTTCCCCCTCCAGCCTGTCACCTCCATGTGACAGTGGATGTCCCATGTGCTCTAATATCCTTGCAAAAGCTCCCTTGAGGCCCCTGCCTTTAATCCCTTTGCCTGTGGGGGGACAGCAAACCACAGTGTGAGTGCCTGTCCTGTAGACTGGCTCCCAGCTGAGAGCCAGCCCAGGCCTGCCAGCTCCAAGTCCTGCAGAGCCCACCTGCTTCCCGGGTCTTTGGGGAAGGACAAGTGCCCAGCGGGACAGCCATGAGACTGTGGGGACACCCGCACCTTCTCCACGCCTGTGCGGAGCCTGCTGCGTGGGATCGGGCCTTGTTTTTTCAGTGATCGGTGTTGAGCCCAGGAGCGCACGTGCTAGGCCAGTGCTGCAGCCCAGAGCCACCCACCAGCCCTGGACAGTCTTGTGCCCTTTCCACCCAGGGCCTCCTTCCCTTCCTTCCCTGGCCTCTCCCTCCTCCACCTGGGCTCCTCCCCACAGGTTCCCTGCCCTGGACCTAGTCTAGCTCACTGAATGCAAAAATAACCAAAAGGGGGAACAGACCTCAATGCACCAGCAAGCTTTCTTTATTTAGCAGCGGAATGGCACATTTTCAGGAAAGAAAATGGTGACTGATTAGAGGAGGGCTCTGATTTTTATAGTGTTTGAGTGAGATTTGAACCATTTGCAGGGTTCACTGGCTGGGCAGTCAGGGGGAGCAGTTGTGAGTTCAAAGCCTAAATAAATCCGGGAACCAGCTGCGAAAGTTCGAAACCCATTGTTGCTGGGAAAGGGTGAAAGCCGAGCCCAGGGCGTTGCTTGCCCCTCCCACCCTCGCCCCAGTCACACTGCCCTCCTTTCTCCTGGGGGATGCGGATTGTTATTTTGCGTATTCTTCACTCACCACCTTTCCCTGTCCTCTCCGGCCAAGCCAGGCCAGCGTCTGCAGGATCTCAGCCAGGGCAGAGAAAGGACAGGCCCCAGGACACAGGGGCAGCGTGTCTACATCACTTCATGCCCAGCACCGTCTCCCACCTCTGGGCAGCTCTGAGGTTTCGGGCACAGCAGCAGGTGCTGTCAGGGTCTCTGGTCCCCCCACCCCAGGGAGGCGGCCTCCGGAAGGCCAGAGCTGCAGCGTCTCCTCCCCATGCGTCCTCAATGATGGACAGCAGGTGAAGCAGCGTGTAGGGCTCCCTGGGCTGCCTTTGTGTATTTAATGAAAAACGAATTTGAAAGTTATGAGCCAGAGGCTAGGGCAGGAAGTGGGGAGGAGGAAGTCGAGGGCTAAGAGTCCTTCCAGTCATTGGGGGTGTGCCCCTAAAGGGGATAGGAGGGGGCAGGACCCCTTCCTCTCTCACACCCTGGCCTTGCCCTGACCCACAAGCAGTGCGGCCAACCACGGATGGGAACCTCCAGACGGTCAGCCAAAGCAAACTCTCACAGCAAAGGTCATGCTGGCCATCCAGAGACAGAAGCCTTGAAGTGTCTCCTTGAAGTGTCAAGGTGTCACTTACCTTATAGATGCGTGTATCTATAAGGCTCAGGACAAGTCTGGTTTCAGTCAACCATAAGGGTTTTGGAATGTGTCCCCCTCAAATGAGGCCTAGTGTGTGGGCCCAGAGCACCATAGAGGGTTTTGCCATGGGGGGGGGGACTTGAAAAGCTCAGGACTCCAACTGTTGTCTGTTTGAAATGTCCCCAGGACCACAAAGTGTCTGGGTCACAGACAATTCAACCCTGGTTTATTGGGAGAGGGATCCTGCTGGGACATGTGAAGTTGCTATTTCAAATCATGATCCCAGGTAAGACCACGAGGAAATAAAATGAGCAGGGCTGGTGATGTAGTTCAGGTGTAGGGCACTTGTATACGCAAGGCCGTGGGCTCAATCCCCAGCACCACCATAAAAAAATATAGACAAAGAAGAAACAATGGGAAGAGTGAGCCCTGAACCACCACACATCAAATGGTTGCAGACAGTAAACCAACAACATTGTGTTGGAAATTGTGACGCTCCGTTCAGAAATGCATTATGCAAAGTCAGAGTTACAGAGCTGGGCCTTCCAGGAAACTGGGCAGCATGAAGACCTGCTCCGTCAAACCCCAGTCCTTGTAAGGAAGTCAGGAAGATTTCAGGCATGTTGCTCAGAGTAACAGGTGAAGGATATGGAAAATATTAACCCCCGAGGAGAAAGGGAGCGTGGTGGGCTCTGAACCTGTGGCAGTTCTTCTTATCACCTGTGACCACAGCCCTGACTGCCCAAGGTCTCCCTCAGCTGTAACCAACACGTTTCCTGCCAGCACTCAGTCCCTGTCAGCCCTATAAAACCTACTGCAGCCAGTTGCCATTTTCCCTCTTGAAAACCTGCCCCTGGCTGTTTAATAAAGCATGGCTGACCCACTGAGGTCCACCTGCGTTTCTCGTTTGTCTTCTCTTTCATCTGCTTCCAACAGGCAATGAGTTTATTGAAGGAAAAGGGACACTCTCAAGGGAGAGGGTGGGTCTTCTCAGAGAGGAGAGGGACAGTGTGCCTCCTCCTGCCCTCTGGGTTTATAGGGGAAATTTCCAGAGTCCACTCAACTCTTCCTCTTGAGTGTCAGCTGACAGCAGGATGATGTCTCTCTCAGGTCTGCACTGCAGGGCCACTCAGGGCACGTTGGCCCATGGTCACTGGTTCTAATTGAATTCTTAATGATGTATTCTTAGATTTAATGGTTATCTTATCCTTATCCGTGACTTTCAGGATCTGGTGCATGAAAAGGGTCACAGTCTCTCCTGTCAGAGAAACTTGGTTTCCTCTTAGCGACTTTATTTTGGACTTTCATTTCTCCTGCAAATAACAGGTAGTTTGCTGAGGACTGGGACACATTCTGCCCTCTTCAGCCAGTCAGGGCTGCAGGTAAATGCTTTTTGGAAATAAAACCGTGGGGGTCAGCACAGTGGGCCCCTTTTATAGATTTTTTAAAATTTATGTTTTAGTTGTAGTTGGACACAATACCTTTGTTTTATGTGGTGGGATCGAAACCAGGGCCCCAAACATGCTAGGGGAGTGCTCTACCACTGAGCCACTACCCCAGCCCCCCTTCTATAGGTTCATTCCCTTAACCTCACGTTCCCCCACTCATGTCCTCCCCTAACGAGAGTAGCCTGCGACAGTGGCCTTTTTCTTCTCCTTATCATGAACCCGAGAGTAAACTGCTTTGGGGCTTCTCCCTTGCGGTGCAGGTGACAGAACTGAAGTCCTGGCTCACACTAGGCACAAGCCAACTTTTCATGAGTTGAAGATATGCGCGGTTATGAAAATGGAAACTGTGCTGAAAAGGCTCTCATGACATTGAACATTTTGAATTGAGGGTGGTGATGGGGGCGGCCGAGGCAGGAGGATCCCAAGTTCCTGGCCAGTGTCAGCATCTCATCTTAGTGATGCCCTAAGAAATTCACTGAGACCCTGTCTGTAAATTAAAAAAAAGGCAGGGGGCACTGAGGATGTGGCCCAGTGTCTAACCACCCCTGGATTCAATCCCTGATGCCAGAAATTTAAAAAATTAAAAGAAAACATGTTTACATTCCATGCTTCATGGGAGGCCAGAGTGGAATCGGTGAATGAGGAAAGCTGTGTAGACACTGGGTGCACTTTAAACCCCCAGTGTAACCTGGTCTAAGTATGGACCTGTGTGGCCCGGTTCATGTCTAGAAGGCTCCCAAGAGACCCAAGTGTTGAAGGCTTTCTCCTGGCTCCATCCTGTTGGGAGGAGGTGGGAAGCCTTCCAGCCATTGGGGGTGTGCCCCTAAAGGGGATCGGAGGGAGCAAGATCCCTTCCTCTCTCACACCCTGTCCTTTCCCTGACCCACAAGCAGTGGGGCCAACCATGGATGGAAGCCTCCAGAACGGTAAGCCAAAGCATACCCTCGCTCTTCTCATGTTTTCGGGGGCCCTTTTAAAAAGGTAAACCAAGGTACCAGCATCTGGTGGCCAGGGTTGAGGCCCTAGTGATTTTGCTTTCTTTATAAGCCTGCCCAAAGCAGTGATGAGTCCATTCTCTTCGGATGTGGAAACTGCAGGGTCCATACAGCCAGCCAGCTCCTTTTCAAAAAATCACCAAGTGTTGAATCGAAACATAAACTCAAGAAAACGGATAGGATTAGGCTGGAAAGCAGAGGTGCAAGCTCTGAGGATGCAGACTGTAAGCCAGCGTCCCGGAGCTGCTGCTGAGGACTCAGGGGGAGCTGCTCACCTGAGGCAGAGGGCCAGGAGGACCTGACTGCTTTCTGGTACCAGAGAGTTCAACCCCAGGGGCACTCAGCCACTGAGCTGCATCCCCAGCCCCATCTTGTATGTTATTTAGAGACAGGGTCTCACTGAGTTGCTTAGCACCTCACCCTTGCTGAGGCTGGCTTTGAACCCGTGATCCTCCCGTCTCAGCCTCCTGAGCTGCTGGGATTACAGACGTGCTCCACTGTGCCTGGCCCTTGACTGTGGCCTTTACTCCTGATTGCAGGGGTGGCTTGGAACCCAGGGCCTCCTGCACGGTGGACAAGCATCCTACCACCGAGCTACAGCCCCCAGCCGGCTTTTCTTCTCTATCATCTGCATGATTGACACTGGTACTTCCCGTCATACCAGGAATCATCCTACGTTGGCTGGACACGGCCACAGGGGAGACCCTGCTCAAGGCAAACTGTCACAAGGACCGCTGGCGGAAGTGATGGCTGCACTGTACAGGAAACACCCTGGACCTCACAGCTGGGTCTGGAGGTGGACTCAGGTGTGGTCAGCTTCTCACAGAGGCACAGAGGCTGCCACGTGGGACTGTGGACAAGTCTGGAAGGGGACACTGAGATTGCTGCAGGCACAGTGACAGACCTCAGAAGAGAAGCTGTGTTTGCTACTAGAGATGATGCAGGACAGGGGGCTGGGGCCCGGGTTCAATCCTCAGCACCACATACAAACAAAGATGTTGTGCCCGCCGAAAACTAAAAAAAAAAAAATATTAAAAAATTCTCTCTCTCTCCCTTTCCTTCTCCCTCTCTCTCTAAAAAAAAAAAAAGAGATGATGCAGGACGGAGTGCCTGTGGGTGCATTTGGGAATCCTGTGGCCCTGGAATGCAGTGAACTACTTTTACTTCAAAAATGGCAGCACACCAGGTGCCTCCAGAGGGTGAAGCTTTGGTGTGATGATGGTCCCTGTTACAAATGTCCTGAAAACATGGGGAATAGTTGAGAGGAGGAACCACTGATAGGCAGCAGGTTGGGAACCTCCAGGGCCTTTATCAGAAGTTATCCACCAGAGCTCAAGGAGAACCCTGCCACCATCTCCAAGGCCAAGAGGGCCCCATCTCGGGCAGTTTTCCTGATTCCAAAAAAATAAAGACTCTGCCCAGTTGTGCATCATCGCACACAACCAAATAGCCCTTGTAGTAAATGACTCAAGTCTTTATTAATTAGCATCCTATATTTAAAAAGACAAACGAGGAAGCCTTCCCTGGGTGCACAGGAAGGACAGAGGTAGATGGGCTCAGGAAGCCTTCTGAGCACCGGGAGGCAACACCCCCCATGAGTGCGCCTTCACCCAGGGGTGCTCCAGGACCTGAGCCAGGGGAAGCCGCTCTGAGGGCTGGTATCTCAGAAGCTTGGAGACAAAGTCCTGGGCCCCCTCGGGCATGGAGGGGGGAAACGTCACATCCACCTGATGAGGCCAAGGAGAAACAAGGGAAGTCTGGTTCATTTCTTTGCTCCATGTTCTCTGTGCCTCTTTGAGGCACTCCTCGGGACCGTAGCAGGTGACCTCATGTGTGTGCCCCAGTCCCCCCAGGCTCAGCAGCTGCCCCCACCCAGCTCCCCGTATATGCCCGCTGTGTGGCCATCCCACCTTGAGGATGCGCCTCTGGGTCTCGCTCTGAGAGGGGCTCTCAAAGGGTGGCCGTCCCACCAGCAGCTCGTAGCAGAGCACCCCGAGGCACCACAGGTCCACCTTCTCATTGTAGGTCCTGCCTTCCACTATTTCTGGGGGCAAGTAGTCCAGAGTCCCACACATAGTCTGTCTCCTGGTGGAGGGAGAGGGGAGCACTGAGCAGAGGCCCAGATCAGAGAAATCCTGGAAGTCCCTGCCCAAGCACCGGGGTTTGAAGACACCAATGTTTAACATGGACCAAGGTACAGAGAAAGAAGGACCGGGACCATAACAATGTGTGTTGAAATTCATGCAATCATTTAGCTCATGATCCAGAACGCTTTCACAAAAATATTCTCAGCATCAAGAAACAGAGTGATGGTACATTAAGGACCCAGTGAATGGATTCTAATCTATTCATACAGAACAATGCACTGCTGGAAGTATGGGCAATGGTCCATAAGTTATTAGGTATTTACATGAAATCTTATTGCTAAAGTCATACATTAACAAAGATCAGAAAATAAAAGTTCCAGTTGGGCCACAATAAGTCATTAAGTTGCAGTACTGGGGATTGAACCCAGAGACCCTCTACCACCCAGCTACATCTCCAGCCCAGGAAATATTGGACCATTTTTCTACTTTAAAATGGCAGTGTTCAGGTACAAACCCAGGTTTGTATCTGGGTCTTACATTTGCAATGAATTCAACTGGACCACTCTTCACTGGCACCCGGGGCCCACCCAACCTCGGGGCCCACCCAACCGCGATCTGACCTACCTGAGGGAGGGGGCGTGCACAGACCAGCCAAAGTCTGCAATCTTCACCTCACCCATCAGCCCCAGCAGCAGATTCTCTGGCTTAATGTCCCTGTGAATCACCTTCTTGTTGTGGCAGTATGTCAGGGCGTCTGCCAACTCCTCCATTATCTGTGAACAAAGTGAAGGCATCTGAAAGGCAAGCCTTCCACACTTCCCATCAGACAGAATGCTCCTCGTGAACCTTGGGAGTGCAGAGGAATCTTGCTCTTGGCAACTCACCCCAATACCACCTTTTAGTGGCACCAGAGGTCCAGTTTGGGAAGGGGAAAGGACGGATGTTGAACTGGACAGGTCCTATTGCCCTCCCACAGCAAGTAGCCAGACAGAACCTCCACTGAGCCAATCACCATCTCCCAAAACACTTGAGTCCTGACCAAGGGAATAGGAGGATCAGGAGGCAACAAAGACTCATTCATCCTGACAGCAAGCGGCCCAGCCACCACTGTTGGCATGGCCATGGCTGTGGGTCCTGTCCTGGTGCCCTCTAGAAATCTCCCGTTACTGCTGGGCACAGTGGTGCATGCCTGTAATCCCAGAGGCTCTGGGGGCTGAGGCAGGTAGAGAATGAGTTCAAAGCCAGCCTCAGCAATGGTGAGGCACTAAGCAACTCAGTGAGACCCTGTGTCTAAATGAAATACAAAACAGCGCTGGGGATGTGGCTCAGTGGTTGAGTGCCCCTGAGTTCAATTCTCAGAATCCATTCCCCCTCTCCCAATACAAAAACAAAAACAAAAAAACTTCTAGTTATGAGTTCCATACATTTATTTAGTAAATCCCTCATAGCCTTTCAATAAGTGTTTTTGGCTCCTTATATTTGTACAAGATGGAGTTAGATGTTCAGAGACTCAACGCAACATAATATTCTGGATACACATAGGGTAATTAAAGTATCAAAATGTGAGGATTATTCACTATCTAAAATTCTCAGAATAAAATTCAGAAATCAACTTAAACGGCAATCTGACCAGCCACAGAGCCCCCACGCCCCACCACAGGCCGGCAGTGAGCCCAAGGCCCCCAGAGCCCAGGCCCCCTCACCGTGGCTGTGCGCTGCTCATCCAAGGGGCCCCTTCTCTGCAGCAAGTGGTAGAGCTCACCCCTGGGAGCAAACTCCAGAATCAGGTATATCCGGCGAGAGTCATAGAAATAGTTGTAGAGGCGTAGGATGTTCGGGTGTCTGCAGGAGGGACAGAGGGTGGGTCAAACTTCTCCCTGAGCCCAAAACTGCTGCTATCACCAGTGACTGGTCACACAAGGGGCAAACTGTGCTGGGCTCAGGGACGGTAGTCAGGATCGGGATGTCCACCCAGGGAGGAAACTTTATATGGTTGAACTGGAATGAGCAGCACAGAAAAATCAAGGCCAAGGGCTTACTTGGGGGCAGTGGGAAAGGCCGGGTTGGGATGTGCAGCAGGAAGGGGAAACAGGTGTAGAGAGCCAGCGTGAGAGGCGCAGGCAGAGCCTGTCCTTACCGCAGGTGCGCCTGGATCTCGACTTCCCTGCGCAGCTGGTGCTCCAGTCCCGCCTTCTCGATCTGGGACTTGAAGAGGACCTTCAGGGCCACGATGAAATGGTTCTCCTTCAGTCGAGCCAGGCAGACGTTCCCAAATCTGCCCTTGCCCAGAGGACGCCCGATTTCAAGGTCATAGATTGTGAAGGGCTTCCTAAGTGGACAGGAAGAAAGGAGCCCCAGTTCTGCAGGTGGAGGGGAGTAAGGGGCCCGAGGTCCTCTTCCCGGTCTTGAGGGCCCAGCCAGGGGTGTTTGCTTGGAAACCAGCAGCGCACGTCCAGGCGCCGACCCTCCACTCCACTCGCCCAGGCCGAGCTTGGCGCCCTCGGAAGCCCCTCCATTCCCCTTCCAGACGCCAAGGCTAAGCACTCACACGGCGGGGGTTCCGGGTTGCGTCTGGCCCACTGCAGCTCCTGGGAGGGGAGATGGGGAGGGGGGGAGATGGGGAGGGAGGGGGGGAGATGGGGAGGGAGGGGGGGAGATGGGGAGGGAGGGAGGGCACGGGGGCAGGGAAAGAGAGGGGTGTCAAACTCTTTCTTCAGCGCACCCAGCCCTCCAGGGGCTGGCCCTTGGGCCCCTGCCCACAGGTTCCGCTGCTCCCCCCTCACCGCCTCCGGGTGGATGCTGATACGGATGAGGGGGAGCCAGGGCCCTCCTGAGCCCTTTGGAGTTGGCGGCCGGGGTGCATACGGTTGTGAAAAGCGGCCACGAGGAAACACGAAAGTAAGCAAGAGGTAAGTGGCGGGAAGTCCTGACCAGCTGGGCAGTAGGCCTTTTATAGCCGTCCCCAGACTCCAGGGCGGGCCGATAAGGTTCCTCATTCCCACTGGTCGAAATCTCTGACGCCATCGGCAGCGTGCCCAATGAAGACAGGAGTTGGGCGTGTCTATCAGAGCATGGGCCAATGAGGCGGAACAGGCGGGCTAAGCAGGGGCGGGGCCAGGGTGAGGCTGAGGCAGGGCAGGCTCAAGCGCACGTGCGGGTCTGAGGCAGTCACCCTGGGGGTGCAAGTATCAGGCCGCCAGGTCCTGGTCTCGGTGTCTTTGCGAACCCTGTAACGTTTGCAATTTTGGTCTCAAATGTAGGAAAAGCAGAACATATTTGGCAAGTATGGAGGCTTCCAAGAACATTCGAAATTGAATATTTTTAGGCGGGAAATGGGATATGTCGTTTATACTTGAAAAAAAAAAATCTCCGTAACCAATAGACAGAGCCTGCGAGTGAGGGTGTGTCACTCGTGTTGGGGAAAGATGGGTAAAACCGCTCGCTCTCTACCAAGAAAACAAATGTCGTAGAGAAATGAAGCTCTCGCGTGGTTTGGGTGGCGCGGGCCGGGTGGCATATTGCTGTTTGGTGCTGCAGGTTGAACCCGGCCCCGCGCTGCTGGGCAAGCTCTCTTACCACTCAACTACATGCCCGGCCCTTTCTCAGACTTGGGCTTGCTGAATTGCTGCGGCCAGCCTTAATCTTGTGATCTTCCTGCCTGGACTTCCAGATTAGCTGGGATTACGGGTGTCATCCCACCTACCCAATTTAAGAAAAGTTGTATTATTGAACAACACTAGATCAGAATGTGATTCACATCACCGGCTATACAGTAAGACACTGCAAAGACAGAGTAAAACCTCACCCTTCATATGCCCAAGCAGACCATTATATGCTGTTTTCGAAATACATAATGGTCTTCAAGTGAGGGGACATGTCAGGAGTTGCCACACAGTTCATCCTAACTTACCTTGTGACTCTTGAGTTAATTTGGCTTCAGAGGGGAAAAGAAACTTCTTTGTTTACAATAGTAGGTAGTTTGCAACTTGGATCAAGGTACCCAGGGAAGTCAGGCTCCTTCCCTCCCACAGAACCTGGGAGATGGGGTGCTGTCTACCTCCATGTTTATGTGCCAGAGATGGAAGACTCTCTGGGTTGCAAAACTGGTAGGAGGTTTCTAACAAGATTCACAGTTACTCTGGAGGCTGCGGAAGGAGGATTTAACAAGACCCTCAGCAACTTTTAGAGACTCTTGTCTTCAAATAAAATATAAAAAGGGCTGGGGATGTAGCTCCATGGTAAAGTGCTCCTGGGTTCAATCCCTAGTACAGGAAAAAAAAAATTAGTCTCACAGTTGCAGAGACAGAATTCAAGTGGCAGGGATCCTTTTTTTTTTTTTTTTTTTTTTAATTTATCTTTTAGTTTTCAGCGGACACAACATCTTTGTTTGAATGTGGTGCTGAGGATCGAACCCGGGCCGCACGCATGCCAGGCGAGCGCGATACTGCTTGGGCCACATCCCCAGCCCAGTGGCAGGGATTCTAATGCAGAGGGTCAGGTGTTTGTGTGTGAGTGTGGGTGGTGCTGAGGATGGAACCCAGGGCCTCCAATGCCCTGTGCTGCTGAACTACACCCCAGCCCTCACTTATTCATTGAGATGGGGTCTCACTATGTTGCCAACACCTGTGCTCAAAAGATCCCCCTGCCTCAGCCTCCTGAGTAGCTGGGACCTCAGGTGCAGGGCACAGCTCAAGTGGGAACCATTTACTGACCTTAATTAAGTCTCGTGGACAGCCCACTGGCTGACAGCAGGCATTGGTGTACGGGTCTAGAGCACCATACAAGGTCAGGATTGGGGAGATAAAGCTAGGTGTTGGTAGGCAAAGCAGACCAGGGACTTAGAAATTCCAGCATGACATAGGTGGCCAGCCATGGATGAGCCAGCAGGGAAAAGACGGAGTGACCTAGGAGAAGGATGCACAGAACCAAGGAAAGAGTTATGTCAAGAATGGAGGGAGTGGTCAGCAGGATGGAATCCTGCCCACAGCCCAAGAAACACAAGGAGATAGGATTTCTTTATGTGAAGTCTCTTCCTACCTTGGCCAGGAACTTCCGTAGCCACCCTACAGGTAAGAGCAGTGACAGGAAATACCCACAGTCTGACTACTGGATCCTCCCTGCACGACAATCCTCTGCTCCAAGCAGGCAAGACAAGCTGCCCACTTGACCTAGCTGAGACCATGCCACTGTTAAGATGTCCAACACCCTGTGTGTGGGAGCTGCTGCTAGGGGTGGACCCAGGGCCTTGTGTGTGCTAGTGAGCTACACCCCAGCCAAGACTGAAAATCCTTAGCCCCCAGAACACAGTGACATCATCACTAGACCTTGCAGGAGGCACTAGCTTCCCACAGCTGAGGCAGGACAGCCATCCTCAGATGCTTCCAGCAAGTGTCTGCAGAGGGCCTCTCAGCTGGGGTCAATGACTCCCTCTCAGACATAAAACCAACAGACCCACGAGTGTCTGCAATAATGTCCTTTAAAGTTATCTGCATTTAATGATGCAGGAACTGTTATGAGTGTCATATTCCTTAGTTCTCCGCTGAAGCCAAGGCTTCAGATAGCAGCAGTAAAGGGAGTTTCAGTATAAACCATGGAAATACACCTCGCCCCCTGGCCACTCTGTCTTCACAGACAAAGGCAAGTGGAGGGAGAATTCAGGTCAGACCATTCGCAGCCATTCGTGTGTATCACACACATGCACACAGTAGGTACACACACACTGGGCACACACATACAGGTACACACGTGTACCAGCACCAAGTCCTTCTCTCAGCAGTGTCCTCTGTACCTTGTAACTAAACTAAATCCTGTCCCGGTGGTTTGTAACAAGTTCCACTGTGGCTTGGATTTTTTATTACAACAGTTATATGCGTCTTCATCTCGAAATTAAGATCTTCATTTTTCACTGAAGGAAACAGTACTTGCTTAAAGTGACAGACACCCGAACATACACAGTGCTTTAGTATCACTTGGGTCTCTGTGAGGAGAAGTCACAGTGGGGCCAGAGACCACCACCCTGCAGCTCACAGGGTGAGCCTTGGTGGCAGCTTGGGACTGAGATGTTGGGAGGCTTCCCACAGCTCCAGAGAAGGCAGCTTTGTGTGGCCAGGTCTTTTGTGGAAACATGGGACTCACAATGAACACCAGAACCCTTCGGGAGGTCCAGAGTCTGGTATGTGCTGGACAGAGGACAGTGTGCCCAACACTCACCCTGGCAGGGGTTTCCCAACAGGCTTCCCAGGAGACATTTCTCACATGCTAGCCCAGTCCCAGGTGACATGCCAACAAGGCCCATCTGTGACCCCACTGAGGCAGGACGAGAAGGACACTCTGGCTCTCTGGACATTGCCCCGGGAGGCTCTTTGCTCTGTGGGGTTTGCTATGTCTCCTCTGGCTGTGATAAAAGTCACAGCTGCGAGTGTGACAGAATCCTGAGTCCTGGGTCTTTCCAAGATCAATAAACCTAGAGGTGATCTTCCAGTACTCCCACTGTCATTCATCACGACCTCTACAACTGTGTACTTCCTGTCCCTGCTGGTATGCCTCAAGGTCAACCTGTCACACATGGTGACACTTTGAAGGACAAAATTCCTAAACACAAGCTGCTGTGCATGTGGCCGGCACCAAACATACCTGAACGGCAGGGGCAGGGGCAGGATGTGGGACACTGAGGGAGGGGAGGGGCGCAGTGCGCCCGGTGTGGCAATGGGGCTGAAGCTGGGAGCTCAGAGAGGTCTTCACTCCAAACAGCACACCTGGTCTGGACCCGTCATGGCTTCTCGACCCCCTCCCTCCCACACCTCTATTTCCACTTATGACAGACAATGCCACCACAAAGACCGAATCTGGTTGACCTCACCCAACCTGAAGAGATGGCCCAAATACACCATCAAACAGGAACAGCCGGCTCCAGATGAGTGAGTGGCATGTTAAAGACAGAAATGGCACAGTGGCCACGCCTGTCACCCCAGCAGCTCAGGAAACTGAGGCAGGAGGATCTCGAGTTCAAAGCCAGCCTCAGCACCTTAGCAAGGCCCTCAGCAACTCAGTGAGACCTGTCTCTATATTAAAAAAAAGGAGGGGGGGGGGCAGACTGAGGATGTGGCAGTGTTTAATCACCACCCTTGGGTTTAATCCCTTCTGCCAGGAAAACAAAAAACAAAAAACCACCCAAACCCCCTACAGAACAGTGACTAGAAGAACAAAGACCCTCCCCACGAGTGGAGACCCAGGAAACGGGCAGGGCTGGGAGCCTGCAGCACATTAAGTGGCCTCCAGTCCCCAGACTCCAGCTGCCTGTCTGTGTAGCCCTGGCCACCTCCACTCTCTGTGCCTAATGGTCCTGGCCAGGAAACGTGCCAGAGTGGTGGTCGAGAGGCAAGAGCTGAGGTGCGCACAGCACTCGGCCCACAAGAGGCACGCAGGCACGACCAGCCCACCTGGAAACAGGGCCCAGGCAGGCTGCAGAGCCCTGGAGCGCAAGGGAAGACACTGAGGCAGGAGAGGACCGAGGCCCAGGCGGGGCCAGCACTGCAAAGACGCAACAGAGAAGGGGACAAAGAGCACTTGGGAGCCTCAAGTCAGGTGAAGGTGCCCAGAGTGAAGGGAGCGTGAGGGCATGGGGACAAGTAGGCCACAGACCGCTACAGGGGCCAAGCCTGTGAGAGAAAGAAGGTGAAGGAAACGTCACGTTCCGAGGGCCGACAGGGCAGCCCAGACCTTGGATGAGGCCGCAGAGCTGAGCTCACTGGACTGTGGGGAAAGCACCCAGTTACCAGGCGGCTGGCCAGCACCGCAGGCCAGGAACAGAAACTGGAGGTGAGCCTGACCCAGAGGACCCGATTTTCCCTAAGACTTTTGCCTTGGTCAAGCAAGAAGACAGTTGGATCAAAGTGAGTGACCACAACACATGGAACGACAGCAGCTTCTTCCAAAGACTGTGGCACAGTGACAGAAAGGGCTGGCGGGTCCTCAAAGACCACCTCCCTGATCTCCCCAGATCTGGGACCTCAGAACCAACCTGGCAAGCCCAGCTCTGGGAATGAGCCTTCCAGCAGAGAGAACAGACACCGAGACAGTCTGACCCAATGGGAGCATGCCCTGGGGCTCTTCACGACACAGCGGCCAGCACCCCTTCTGCAGCAGCCTGTGGAGGTCCTCAGAAGGGTGGGCTTGGATCAAGCCTTGTTTCCTCCAGCTTGAAATCACCATGAGGTTCCGAGTTCAGACCGCACCACAGGACGACCTGCACGCAGGGTGCTTTCTTGGTGCGTCCACTGATTTCTTATTTCTAAACTCTCCCCCAGGGCAGCGTTGTTTGGGGTGGGTGAAAGTGTTTACCCCTCCATCTCATGGACCCCTCGAACACTCAGTGTTCCACAACACAGCTGGAGGACCACGACCTGGATGAAGGGACGACAAGTGCCTCATAAAGGGCTTAAATGACATTAAGATTTTACTTGGAAGAGTGGTCGAAGGGAGCTGAGGGTTTCCAGGCACAGAAGTCCTCATTCTGAGGCCCACCAGCTGCAGGTTCACACCTTCACTTCTCACAGGTGTTCTCTTCTCTAAATTAGCACATTTTAGAGATCGGTGGTCATCACTGTGGCCTACTTGAACGTCCATAAAAGTATAATTTGATTAATTTCATGACATTTATCCATGTCTCTTTTTTGTACTGAGGATGGAACCCAGAGGTGCTTAACCACTGAGCCACATCCAAAGCCCTTTTTTATTTTATATTTTATTTAAAGACAGGGTCTCACCAAGTTGCTGAGGCTGGCTTTGAACTTACGATCCTCCTGACTGAGCCTCCTGAGCCACTGGGATTACAGGCAGGCACCACTATGCTGAACTTACCCACGTTCTTTAGCTAGAGTCTGTACTTCCAGTTGCTCTTTGAAGGACTCAATCCTAAAGGACCCCAGCTGGGACGCACTGGCTCGTGACACACTTCCATCTCCTGTGTATCCATACTCCTGTGTGGCCCTAGGACCCCTGAGGATCCCTGAAGAGTTGCCTCCCTGGAGCACAACCTTGTGGGTGGGCAGAGTCCCTTTTCTCTACTGCATGAGTACCGCGGCCAACAGTCCTGTATAGATGGGTGCCTGTATAGAAAGTCTGTCTGCGTAGCCAACTTCCATCCTGTCCTGTCCTAACCCTATCATGTTACTCTTAGTCTTTGCTCCAAGCAAATACGACATCTCCCTTGCCTCCTACCCTTCACCTGATATAAGCCCTATTATGGAATTCTGGGTCATCCATGGTTTTTCAAACTAACATCTACAATAGTTTTTTTCTTTCTCCCAGAGTTCCTTTAGGTCATTTCTTTCCACTGCTGTCCCATCTCTGCTAAGACATTTAGATGCTGGATCTGGGAATCAATGTTGGACAACCAGATTCCTATTTGGGAGATGAACTTGACAACGTCCCACTCTGGTCCTGGTCATCTTTCACTACAGGACTACCTCAGAACTGCAGTGGTATCTGGTCAGGAGCTCTGGTGACCAGCGGTACTAATCACAAGCCACAAAGCAACTCCAAACATTCCACATCACACACGCGATCAAACTTCCGAACCCCACAGACAAGGAACAACGTTTGAACCCAGCTTGACAGAAATGACAACCTGCAATAAAATAATGGTCTACACGGAAGGGGACTCCTTATCTGAAGCTGAAGTGAACAATCAGAAGAGAAAAAAGAAAGGAAAAAACCAAAGTGGACAGTGGAACGGAGAGGCTTACCCAGGGCCAGGCCTGTGGAGCCCAGATCCTCTCTCTCACAAAAACGTCCCTCAGAAACAGAAGAACACGAAGAAAACTAGCGGTCACTAGCAGAACTACCCCAGAAAAAAAGCCCAGGACACTCACCAAACAGAAGGGAAGACCACCTGGGATCTGGAGAAAAACCAACAGCCTGGGTATCGGGGGCAGGAACACTCTCACGCCTGTCGGGCACGTCTGACCGCCAAGTCAGAAAGCACATCTCCCAATATGGCGCAGAGCATCCGAAGAGAAACAAAGAAAACCTAACAGGCAACGACAGGGGCTATACAGAATGTAAACTGCGAATACCATGAAATTGTGGCAAATTAAATACACACCTTCAGATACCTTACATCGCCTAAAAAAAACACACTAACCTACAAGAAAAGAGAACCCACCCTCCACCAAGAAAAACAATAAAAAAGAAAGGACAATAAATAGGGAACACAAACAAATTAAAATGGCAGATAAAAGCATTAACATCAGTAGTCATTTTAAATTGTCTAAATATACAAATTGTCAGAAATATCCAAAATAAATGAAAAAGCATGATGCAAGCGTATACTGTTCATAAGAAGCTCACTTCAAATGACAGACATGGCTAAAAATCCAAATAAAATGTAAACTAAACAAACATTAAAAAAATACAGTAATGATGACACAAAACAGATTAAATCAAGATTAAAGACACTAAACAGAAGTCAGCCAAGAAAACTCACAGTGGCATAAAAGGACATTACCCAGTGGTAAAGGGTCAATAAATGATGACAGCGGTCTTCAACATATGTGCCCAGCCACAGAGCACTGAGCTACGTGATATAAACCCTGACAGAATTTAAGGGAGGAAAAGTCTTCCTGTCCTCCTCGGGCCCAAGTGCCACTGCAAAGTGACAGACCCCAAGGAGGCGGACCTACAGAGGGGACGTGGGGTCCCAGGGCACCCCTCCTCCCTCTGCATGCTGTCTGCCGGGGTGAGCAGCTCTGTTCTACCACAGGCTCTCTGCCGTGAGGCATTCCCGCACCAGAGGCCCCAAACAAGAGCCAAGCAACCATGGACCGAGACTTCAAGATCATGAGCCAGAGAAACCTCCCTCCTTTCAGATCATCTCACACATTCTGACCCAGGGACAGAAATCTAATGCAGAATACACAATCCCCCAATTACAGTTCAAGACATCAATCAACAGGACTCTCTCAGCAACTGATAGAAATGCGACACAAGTTCTCCTCTCTGAGACTCGATCATGTGAAATATGAGAGGGACAACGATGTAAATCTAGAGGAAAAGCAGAGGAATGAGGGTCTTCTCCCCAGCTGGGCCTGGGACCTCCCAGCACTGCAGCGGTGAGCAACTCCAACAAGAGCAGCCGCCATCTGAGAGGCAAGACGCCACACCAGGCCAGGAAAGAGGGGTGGGAGCCCTGAGGTTCGAGGGCCTGACCTGGAAGCTGAACTCCACAAAAGTCTCTGCAAGACTGGAGGTCTTGGAAGGAGGTCCTGGAAGCGATGTCAAGATGGAAAATGTCAAATCCAGGGCCCTGTGAAAGGCCAGAGTAGGTGAAAGTCAACCAGAGGTTTAAACAAAGACAAGCTGAAACAATTCAAGCTATCTTATATTGGATATCTGACTTAAAATCCTCAATAAAGTTTTACAAAGAAAACTACACTGGACAAAGATTTAAAACAAAAAACAAATACTAGTCAGAAAATCAGCTAAGACACAGAATATCTGAATGCCATCATCAACAGGACAAGCAGACATGTACAGACACTCTAGCCAAGGGAAGCAGAACACAGGCTCATCTCAGGCAGCACACCTAACAGGATGGACCATGTGCTGGTTCATAAAAATAAAAACAAAACAAAACAAACAAACAACAACAACAAAACCCAGGTCAAATGTAAAACAATCAGAAATCAGTAACAGCAGGAAATATGTGAAATACTAGGAAATTAAACAGCATACTTCTAAATAATTATGAATCAGAGACTAAGTCTCAAAAGGAATCAAGAAAGTTCAGAATTGAGGGGCTGGGGGTGTGGCCCAGTAGGATAACACTTGCCCCACATGAGGGTCTGGGCTCCATAAGCAACACACACACACACACACACACAGAGAAATGAAAAAAGAAATTTCAGTATTGAATGAAATAATAGTTCTATGAGGGAAATTTACAGAATTAACTGCTCACATTGGAAAACTGAAAAGCCTCAAGTCAATAATCACTCCCACATAAGAAAATTGCTAAGAGCCAACACAAGGAAACCAAGTAGAAGAAAAGATATAATAATGCACATCAGAGCAGAAACGAGTGAATTAACAGAAACAGAAAAAAGAAAAAAAAATCAACAACCCAAAGTGCTGATTAATTTGAAAGGACCAAGAAGACACATGTGCTCTGTGTCTAAGATAAATGATAGATTATCTAAGACTGATGAAGATCAAAAGAGAACAGAAGATGGCCCAGTGGTCCCACCTGTAATCCCAGCGTCCTGTGGGAAGCGCAAGCAGGAGGATGGCTTAAGAGCAAGGGCAACCTATTCCTGCAGTCAACAAAAGGGTATTAAGGAAATACTTGCAACAATAAGAGAAATAAATTAGAAAACTTACATGAAACAGATATAGCTCAGTGATAAAGCACATGCCTAGCATGGGCAAGCCTCTAGGTTCAGATACCAGCACCACACCAAAAAAAAAAAAAAAAAAATTCAAAACTTATCTCCCATGAAGTGCTTTGAGTACTTTTATACCTAATAAAATAAACAAGTAACCTAAAAGCCTAAAAAAAAGAAATCTTAGCACAACAGTTTACTACAGAATGCTATCAACCATCACAAGAATAAATGACACTAATTAAACATACAGTCCAGTACACGCCAGCCAGGCACAGTGGCGCACAACTGTTATCCCAGCTATTCAGGAGGCTGAGGCAGGATGATCCCAAGTTCAAGGCCAGCCAGGGCAACTTGGCCAGACCCTGTCTTTACAAAACCAAAATAATACAAAAAACAAGGATTAGCTAAGTAACAGAGTGTCCCTGGGTTCAACCCCCAGTACTGTGGGGGTGGGGGAGTAATACACACACACACACACACACACATACATATATATGTCATTATCACTCAAAAAATTAGAAGAGGGACATGAAAAAATAGAGAAAAACTTCCTCACCAAATTACAAAAAAATGGAATGATGTCATATGACATATAAAAAGAATTATAGGGCTGGGGTTGTGGCTCAGTGGTAGAGTGCTTGCCTAGCATATGTGAGATGCTGGGTTTCATTCTCAGCACCACATAAAAATAAGTGAATAAATAAAAGGTTCATCAGCAACTAAAAATACATATATAAAAGAATTATACTCCACAAACAGTGGTTTATTCTGAGAATGCAGGCTGGTTCAATATTCAAACTCTTACTTTTGATCCTTGTGCCTTAGCTTCCTGAGTTGCTGATGATTATAGGCGTACACACTATGCCTGGCTCAATATTCCAAATTCTTGTCAATGTAATACATTATATCAATAAGATATAGAAGAAACATCACACGATCCTATCATTTGATATAAAAAAGGCATTTGACAAAATTCATAATGACGAAACCTCAGAACACTGGGAACAGAGGGACATTTTCTGTGTCTGAGGATACAGCCTAATGGTGGGGAGTGTGCCTAGCATGCAAGGCCCTGGCAATCACAACCAGCCTGTCTCTCCACAGCAACGACAAGCAACGTTTGTACGTAACAAGGAAAAACTCAACGTTTCTGCTCTGGTCTGAAGGACCAGGCAAGGATGGCTTTCATTCCTCATGTGGGAAACCCTCGCTTATGCCCTAACCACACAAAAGTAGCGAATATGCTACTGAGATCAGGAGGAAGAAATAGAGTGATTTGCAGAGAACATTATTAGGTGGGAAATCCCTAAGATTCTGTGAAAAAAATGAGCTAGAAATAATTAGTTAAGCAAGGTTGCACAATGGCAAAACAGTGCACAAGGACATCATCATTCTGCATATTCTCAAATGTCATGTGAAAACTGAAAATTCACAGCAACACCAAACAAACATTAAAACAACCAAACATGAACAAAAAGCCCTAGATATGAGCCCTAACAGAAATGTGCAGGGTTTATAAATGCTAAAAGTTATAAAACACTCATGAAGTAAATGTGGAAATCTTAAATAGACACACATTATATTCATGAACTGAAAGACCCAACACACCACATGGATGGATTCTCAATAAACTGATCATCGGATTTAATTTCTATGAAAAGTCTACCAAGACTTTTTTGGTAATATTGACAAACTTATCCTAAAACGAATATGGAAAAAGTTAAAGGAACTAGAAATGCTAAATCAGTTTTAAATAATAGAGAAATCACTTTACGCAGTTTGAAGAACTATCATACAGCTGTAACAATCAATACACAGAAACCAAGAAAATGTCCACAAGTTAGGTTTTTAAAACCACAGAAAGAATCAGGAGAAATGGCACATGCCAATAATCCCTGCTCCTGAGATTCAGGAGGACCACAAGTTGAAGGCCACCCTGGGTAACTCAGCAAGACCCTGATGATACAAAACTTAAAGGAAGGAAGGAAGGAAGGAAAAGAAAAAGGGATCTGGGTATAGCTCCATGACAGAGCACTTGCCTAGCACGTGGGAGCCCTGGGATCGATCTCCAGAACCAAACCCTCCAAGATAAATTGAAAAACTATGTGAAAAAGGGTTTGTTGTTTTTAAAAAACCGTCAGCCCTTAAATAGTCTTAGCTGGTACCACAGTACATTAGTATGTGAATTCTTTTTTTTCTTTTTTGGTGGTGGTGGGGTACCAGGGATTAAACTGAGGGGCACTCGACCACTGAACCACATTTCCAGCCCTATTTTGTATTTTATTTAGAGACAGGGTCTCACTGAGTTGCGTAGCACCTCGCTTTTGCTGAGGCTGACTTTGAACTCGCAATCCTCCTGCCTCGGCTTCCTGAGCTGCTGGGACAGGCATGCACCACCAGCCCAGCTTCATATATGAATTCTTTTTTAAAAATATTTTTTAGTTGTAGATGATAGACACATTCCTTTATTTTACTTACTTAAGCACTTATGTGGTGCTGCGAACCCAGTGCCTCACATGTGCCAGGCAAGCGCTCTACCACTGAGCCCCAGCCCAGCCCCCTCACTCGTGAGTTCTTATTGCCTTAAATACACAGCACTTCATGGCTCAAGCCCCTCATTTCTCATAGAGCCATGGTCCTCAGGAGTACAGAAACACCACGGAACACAGAAGGCATACAATGACATTTCCAGACTCCCCCAACTAACTTTCCTGATATTCAATACCAATAAGACACACACACAAAGTCAAGGCCTTTTACCTCTGAAACTACACACCCCTTGCCCCAGATAATCTAAGAAATTAATGATAAAGTGCCACAGCTTAGTAGAAAATTCTGAAAACACCTGTGTTTGCATTTCATCTTCTTCTACATCCCTCCTTTTAGAAACAGTTCCTGAGATAACACTGCACTGTAAACGAGGAGGAAGGCGCAGCTGAAGGTCGTCCTGTGTGCTTGAAACCACTAGTTCTCTCCTGGGTGAACTCTCAACCCATTTCCAACTGAGTCTTCAGGTGACACATGACATTCCTCACAGTGAAGACACCTGAGGGGTTTCTCTTTGGCATGAACGATCACAGGCTGAGGACGATGTTTCCTCTGGCAGTAGATTTCTCTTGGTGGTTATATTCAAAAAGTCCTTTCCCACAAGGAGTTCTCGGAGGGTGACGGAGGCATGAGCACTTGGGAAAGGGGGCCCCTCCTCTGCTGCGCTGACAGGGTTTCTCCCACGGTGCATCCTCTGGTGCTGGGTGAGGGATGAGCTGCGGCTGAAGGCCTTTCCGCACTCGCTGCACTTATAGGGCTTCTCTCCAGTGTGGATGATGGCATGCCGGATGAGGTTTGTGCTCCAGCAGAAGGATTTCCCACACTCGATGCATTCATAGGGCTTCTCCCCACTGTGAATCCGCTTGTGCCTCGTGAGGCCTGACATGCGGGCAAAGGCCTTCCCACACTGCACACACTCGTAGGGCTTCTCCCCAGTGTGGATGCTGAAGTGGCGAATGAGGTCTTTTCGATTGCTAAAGGCTTTCCCACATTCTTTGCACTCAAAGGGTTTTTCTCCAGTGTGGGCCCTTTTATGTAAAATGTACGTAGAGCAGTGGGTGAAGGCCTTCCCACACTCACTGCACACGAAGGGCTTCTCCCCGGTGTGGATGCGCTGGTGCCTCTTGAGGTAGGACCTGTGGTTGAAGGCCTTCCCACACTCGAGGCACTCGAAGGGCTTCTCCCCGGTGTGGATGACGTAGTGGTGGATCAGGGCCGCGCTCTCCAGGAAGGCCTTCCCACACTCGCTGCACTCGTAGGGCTCCCTGCCCGTGTGAGTCTGCTGGTGCCACAGGAGGTAGGACCTGTGCTTGAAGACCTGGCCACACTCAAAACACTCATAGGGATTCTCCCCACCATGGACCACATAGTGCCTGAGGAAACCTCCCCTGTGCCGGAAGACCTGCCCACACTCAGTGCACACAAAGGACTTCTCTCCAGTGTGTCTCCTGCTGTGCAAGACAAAATTGGAGCGGTGGGTGAAGGCCTTCCCACACTCGCTGCACTTGTAGGGCTTCTCCCCACTGTGGATGCGCTGGTGCTGGGTGAGGTAGGACCTGCGGTTGAAGGCCTTCCCACACTCTGTGCACTCGTAGGGCCTCTCTCCCGTGTGGATCATCTGGTGCTGCAGGAGGTGTGTGCTCTTGATGAAGGTCTTCCCACACTCCGTGCACTCATAGGGCTTCACTCCAGAGTGGATTTTCTCATGTCCAGCAAGAAGGTGTTTCTTGTTAAACACCTTCCCACATTCACTGCATTTGAAGATGTTTTCCTCCTCTTCCTGTACCATCCTTGAATGTGTGTCCTTGGCTGCCCCTGAACCACCAGGTTTAGGGATACTTTTCCCAGGAAGCCTCTCCTGCAGCTCTACACCTGGTCTCAAGAGTCCTTCCTGCACTGCTGATGGCCCATCCTGACCTCTGGCTGCCACCACCTGGGAGCACCCTGAGGCCCCTTGTGTTAACAGTCCCTGGAGTGAGGCACCCTCAGACAAGGCTGGCTCACAAGTAGTAGGTTCGGTGGCCTGAGGTTTTCCACTGTCACCTGAAAGAAAATTCAACACACAACAGGGCCTGTTAATAACAACACAGAAGGACAAGATCCTCACTTCAGTGAAAACATGGAACTCAAAACACAGCCTCTCTGTCCACTCTGTTACCTCTGAACCTTAGGTTTGAACATCTTTCTTCCTGGCCCTTGGACCCCAAACACCTTGAAAGGGAGACCTGGGGAGAGGTCAGTCAGCACACAGAGGGTCTGCAGTGGAGTGCATAGAGTGTGGGAAGACCTTCATCAAGAGCAGGCATCTCCTGCAGCACCAGATGATCCACATGGGGGAGAGGCCCTACAACTGCAGCCTGCACATGGCTAGGGAAACCGTGTGGGGTAAGCTTCCTCTAACCAACGCCATCCTGTGTTGTTCCAGGGACACCAGGAAAGCGAAAGGAACATGGCCCACGTAGAAGACAGGAAGTGTGTGATGAGAAATCACAGCAAAAAATCATGTCTGGTATTTGATCAACATAAAACCTCAAACACTAGGCATTTCTAGAATTCCTGTTTCAAATCATGGTGGGCTTCCAGGATTACAAGTGACAGTTTACGCAAACAGTTAACTCAATCTGGACCCCTAAACAATTTATCCTAAAGAGATGACTTAGGGAAAGATCTGTCCACACCAGAAAGACAAAACATGTCTGATGGAGGGCTTAAGACACAACATGTAAGCTGGACCTCAGTTGAGAGAAGCAGGAGACTGAGCCACATGGTGGGTGATTCCATCAACTGAGCTTAGTCAGTAAGTGTCAATGAAAACCTGGGCACGCAGGCTCTGGTGAGTTTCCTGGGTTACCAACACCCAGGCACATACTGCTATGTGTTACAGTTAGCTATCTGGCCATTGTGGCCAAAACACCCAACAATAACAACTTAAGAGAAAGAAGATTTTATTGGGCCCTTTGATGGAGAAAATTTTAACACTGCATATAAAGACATTGAGGTCTACATCAACAAAGAATTAATATAAACTGATGACTCTCCCCAAATCCATGAGGGACTGGCACAAAGACAATGAGACTAGCAATGAAGAAAGAACAAAAGCTCAGAGACCCATTTACACATACGGAGGTCTGGTGGATGGAGAAGAAAGCATGGCAGCTCAATGTGAGGAGGAGAGCTGTTCCCTGAACAGAGCACTAAAATTATCTATCCCCATGGGAACTGACAGTGAAAGCACTAATATCTCATAATATGTTCTGAACCAAACTAAGATCAGCAAAACCTAAGTAGTGAATGATTACATCAGGATAAAACATGTTTTACATAAGACAAAGTGATTAGTCCTATACAGAAAGCCATGAGTTAGACTTTATTGAAACGAAGACCTTGGCCAGGCATGGCTGCACGTGCCTATAATCCCAGTGTCTAGGGAGGCTGAGGCAAGAGTATGGCAAATTCAAAGCCAGCCCCATGAAGCCCTAAGCAACTTAATGAGACCCTGTCTCAAAATGAAAATTAAAAACGGGCTGGGGGTGTGGGTCAGTGGTTAATCACCTCTGGGTTCAATCTCTGGAACCAAAAATAAATAAATAAATAAAAAAATAAAACCTATATGAAATCAAAGACACATTAAAGAGAGCCACAAAAAGAGAAATATAACTACAAAAATATATTTGTAGCTTATACAATTGATAAACAGTAAGTATGACCAGGAACATACAAAGAATCCCTATAAACAAAAAGAGAAAAGCAAACTAAAATTTATCCATGGAAGAATTATATATCATTATTTTGTGCCAACTTAATGGCAAAAATTGAGCAATTTGCTTATGAAATACTGGACAAGAAATACGTTGATAGAATCCACCATTTTTTCCTGAAGAGCAAATTGGTATAGGTCCTTTATAAACAGTAAAAATGATCATACACCTGGGTGTAGGGTGCACACCTGTAATCCCAGCAGCTCAGGAGACTGAGGCAGGAGGATCACAAGTTCAAGGCTAGCCTCAGCAACTTAGCAAGACCCTAAGCAATTTGGTTAGACCAAAATAAAAAATAAAAGAAAGGGCTGAGAATGTGGTTCAGTGGCAAAGTGCCCCTGGGTTTAATCCCCGGTACCAAAAAGTAAAAAGAATGATCCCACAAACTTCAATGACTGTGGTCTCAAATCCAATCATTTTAATCCTAGATTCATTATTAAAAATGCCCCTACACATGTGAAGATGATCAATAAATTGGAAAACTTACAGCTTTACTGCTTAGGAGCATAAAAACATGTAAACAATTAAATACACAGAAAAGGAATGAACGTACGAATATAGTGTAAATTACGAACATTTGTTTAATTTTCAAATATAAGGAACTTGAATAACATATTTTTATTTGGAGAAAGAATGAAATAGAAAATTATAAGGAAAAAAAAAAGGCATAGAAGAATATCCACGGAAAGCTGTGAGCACAGGAACTGGCTATGGCCAGGGCAGGAGCTCGTCCATCAGGAGAAGAGAAGCCACAGAGCCTGAGACGCATGTGTGTGGGCTGAAAGTCCAGCAGTACTGAGAGGGACGCGTCATCTCCAACCTGAACATGTGCCGACACGGCAGCGACCTATGCCGGAACCTTATGCCTGGCAAACGGCAACTGTCTGGACGGCTGAGGTCAGGACCGAGGGAGACACCCTGCAGTCTAACCTGCGTGGGTGGCAGACCGGTCACTGGCGCTTGGGAAGTGAAGTGAGCAAGACCAAGCTTTCATTCTTAGGCTCTTCAGATACACAAGTGGAGAGGCAAGGCCAACAGGGGAGAAGGTGACTCTGAGGGGCTGGGGGGACACTGCACAAGGACCCCCGTGCTGACTCAGCAGGCCAAGGGACAAACAGACGGCACAGACCATGACTCTGCCATGGCACCAGCCAACCCACAGACGGCAACAGTGCCTCAAAAGCCCAAATGTGGAACACAGCCAGCCAAGTCTCCTTGACAAAGCAGGAGAAGCAGGAAGACAGGGGCAGTGTCTGCTGGTGTCTGACACTCAGGTCCAGTGGAAGGCGAGGTGGCAAGGAGGACAGGCAGAACACAGCTGGAGAAGAAAATTGGCAGAGAAAAGCCCCCTTCCTCAGGCTTCAGAGGAAATATGAGGCATTCTCATTGGCTCGACTAACATGAGATGAACAATAAAGCTTACTTTCAAGGAGCCCTTTGCTATACTTGGACGCTGCTGTTCTGTGTTCACGCAGCAGGTGACAAATCTTTCCAGATACAACCCAACGCCTGAGACTACAGTGACTGCACATTTGAGGACTACCCGAAGGGAGTGGACTGAAATGTCAATCACACCGTCAGTTCTCCCTGAACACACAGCTCAGCCACTTATCCCAGCACACGGACCCAACTGTGGCCAATGCCTAGCTCCCTAGGATGGAACATGAGGGGACTGGTGTCCCTGGAAGGGGGAATAGTGGAAAAACCATAAGACAACAGGCTGATGAGAGAAAGAACCTGTAGAGCCCCATGCCCCACGCAGACCTGGGGACAGTGAAGATCACAGCTACACATGCTGAGCCGCTGAGCCTTGTACCAACTCAATCACCCTCATGTACAAACCACGAGAGTCTTTGACCTTGCCAGGTAGGGCCTCAGAGCTGATGACAGCCAAGCCAGGTTTCATGACCACACAGTTGGAGCCCTGGCCAGGTGTTAGCTCACCAACCTCACTCTTTCCCAGGACCTGGAACAAGCTGATGGGTTTGGCTGACCAGAGGAGTACAGGTCAAAGGGCAACATGGCTACAAAACCCAGAGGCCACAGTACGATGCTTCCCAAGAGATACTGAGGTCAGTGTCTTCCCTGCCTCAAGCCTGCAGGGCCTCCACTAGCCAAGGTCATGGCTCCTACCTGGACAGGTGCTCTGAAAGAGGTCTATCATCACTGTCCACAACTGCTGCCCGTGCTCCAGCTGGAAGATCAGCTCAGGTTTGGGAACAGGATACCCTATTCAGGGACAAAAGAAAAAAAAAAAAAAGGGGAGAAACATGGATTTTGTGAAAAGCAGTAAACACCCTCCATCTCCTTCAGGCCTCAAGCCCAGCAGCCGGTCCTTAGGATGAAGCCTCTCCCACCAGAACAAACAGAAAACTGACACGTGACCTGGAACAAGGCTGGCCATCCACACTGGATGACCACTGTGCCCCAGTATGCACTCAGAAGCTGGCACATATCGGGGCTAACCACGTCCACAGGACTAGGCAAGCAGGTTGAATGCACTGGGTCAGCTCAAACCTGAACAATATTTAAGCAGTAATTTAGGGGAAAACAGACATCTAAAATCTCTCTCCACTCAGAGCAAAGGTATGTGTATTAGTCAGTTTTCCTTTCCTCATCTAATGCCTAACTCTTGGCAATGAAAACAACAGAGGTCTACTTAGCACACGGTTTTGGAGATTTCACATCCAACTCAGGCAAATTAACGCAGATTAATCTTTTCCAAGGGCAGTGCCGACAACGACCCTATGACCTTCCACCTGAGTCCCACCTCTGTACTTTCCCGCTCTGGTGAAAGGGGATCAGCAAGTGTCAGGGAAAGGGGCTGGGCTAGATTCAGCTCTAAACCCAGACTTTTCATTCAACAAATCTCAGTGGCAGGAAAAAGGTCCTCAAGGGACTGCTTGTCCAGGGCATGTCTCCAGACCAGATTAGTCCTCAAGAATGGCTTCTCCAGGGGTCTCCTGATGGCAGGTGAGGGGGTGTCTGTGCTTCCTCTCATACAGGTCCAACCTCCGCCAACTGATTTTTAGGTCCCGTGTGCAGTGGTGATCTGTCCTGTGCATTACAAGGACGCTCAGCAGCACCCAGGTCTCCACCCACTAAATGCCAGTAATACCCCCAACCCAACGTAAAAACCAAGAACATCTTCCCACGTCACCCCATGTGTGCGGAAGGGCTCCCCACTTGAGAGCCTCTGGCTTAGGAGGAGAGAAATAAATACAGGGAGATGGGAGAAGCAGCATGTGATGGGGGCGGGGCCTCCTGGAGACTGTGCTCAGGAAGGCTCTGGTGAGCAGATGCTGAGAAAGGGCAGCAGAGTGGAACGCTGCCTCACCCTGAGCACACCACAGCACAAGGAGAAAACTGCAGTGCTGTCCTGCGGCAGGCAGGAGGGCAGGGGAGGAAGGGCAGGAAGTTGCAAAGACTGGAGTGTGGGGAGTCTGAGCCGGAGCACCAAAGGTGAGCGAAGGTCGGCTGGGTTAGAGAGGACTCCTTATTGTTAAGAATTTACGTATCTAATTCTATCAAACCCCTTCCCAGCAAAGATCGCATCCCACACCACCCTGCACACTGGGCTACTGGGGACACCTGATCCAACCCTGCTCCTAAGTCAGACTCCCCACTGAAAGATGGCATAAAAAAGAACCACAGACTGGGGCCAATCTACGCTGGGCACCGAGTGAGAGGCTGAGGGAAGGATGGCTCATGGTTGCCATTTGCTACCTCAAGGGTGTCCCACAAAAGCCAGCAGCAAATAAGGAAAAATACAAACATGCAGACAATAGGACCAGGAATCTGGTGGTCACACACAGCAAGGACCAGAAGGCCACTCATGCTGCAAACTGGCTCAGGAAGAAAAGGCCCTTGTTTGGATATGGTGGCAGGAGCCAGGAGAAATTGTGGTGGTCTTCAGGTTCTCCCTTGAAACCTCACCTTGGGTCCTGAAAGCCTCCCCATTCCTTCCACTGTCGCCTTCTCCACAGCACCCTGGGAGCCCAAGGGCCCTACTTCCACTGCCCAGAGAGACTCAGGACACCAGACAGGAAGAGGTGAGTCTAGTAAATGACTGAAGCCCTGGGAAGAAGGCTGGATCCAGAGGCTTCTGGAGCAGCCAGGGTGGAGTGAAGGAGGCAGCAGGTCCGCTGCATGCTGGAGGTGGAAGGCCTTACCCAGTGAGACCAGGAGCCCACAGTTCTCCAGCATCACCTCCTGGTACAAGGTCCTCTGAGCTGGGTTCAGTTGTCTCCACTCCTCCTGGGTGAAAGTCACAGCTACATCCTCGAAGGTCACAGACCCCTGGAAAGTCAAACACAGGGAACACTGTTGGTCGTGAGGCTATTCCAAGAGACAGGAGAGTCTGTTTCACTGAAAAACATGCAAAGAGATCAAGGCCTAAATCACATGGTGTTTCCCAAGGGCCATGCTCCATGCTGGGCCGGAGAAGGAAGGAGGAGCTGCTTCAACATAATACCATGTAAGGGAAAGATGCTGCTTATGAAGAACAGTCAATGGGATCAACCTCTGCACTGTGAGATGTAGAGAGAAGGGCTCTAGGACATCAGAGGAGCGAGGAAACGATGATAATGACCCCACCAGTGCAATCTGCATCTTCCTGGTGCAGGCAGGTGCTGCCCCAGGCTGAGAACATTCTGTGTTCAAATGACTGCCAGTCCCCAGCTCAAAGTCAGATCCACAGAGTCTGAATCCAAACATCAAAACTGTCACTTCCTATTTTTTCTGCTTAAGAGACTTCTATCCTTTCTGAGCCTACATTTTTAGATCAGGAAAACAGATCCCACTTGACCAGTTACTGTTGTGAGACTTTAAGACAAATTCTCCACTGTTTAGTGTTTTGGGAGGGGATTTTCTCATCCTTCCACAGTGCCTCACCTCCTCTCATCAACCTTAATATCACAGTAAGTGACCTGGGGCTTAAGAAGCTTCACCAATTCACATATCTTACCACCAGAGGCAGAATACAACAGGTGACTCTGGTCCAAGTTCGGCGTGGAACCCTGACAGGTCTTCAGGTCAGAGCGGCTCTAATGCGCTGCGGTTGTGCAGCACGTCCACCCGTTACTGATCCTAAGTATGTTTAAGTCATTCTGGGAAACAGTTAACGCACACGTGGACCGAGGAGGCAGAGCCTTCCGCCCTCACCAGACAGCACCGGGAGCGTTGGCATCCACCTGGAGACAGGGCCGAGGCCGGCTTCCACGTCCCTGGGCGCTCTGGGCCTGTCAGACGCCAGGGACACGCCAGTTACCGAGCACCTTTCCCCCTGCTAGACGCCGACGGCCCTGCCCCAGAGCAGGGACTTCAGGACCCGGGCGCACGGGGCAAAGGGCCACCGGCCCTCCGCGGGCACTGGCCCTCCGACCTCGGGCTGCTCTCGGGCGGGGCACGTCTCCTCTCCGCGGACGCCCTCCCCTCGCCCGGCCCAGGCGACCGGAGCCAGGAGGCCGGTGCTCACCGCCGTGTCCGAGCCCGCCCTCCTCCGGAGCCGCACCGTGGGGCCGCTTGCACTCACCCGCGCGGCCATCGCGGGCCCACGGCGCGCTCCGGACCCGGCGGCCGGGCAGCTCCCGGGAACGGCGCGCCGGCCCGGCGACCCTGTGACCGCCCCGGTGCTGAGGACGGGCGAGGCGAGGCCCGCGGGCGGCCAGGACTCACGCCGCAGGCGGACCGGCCGAGGGACGGTGCCTGTGGCGCCGCGTCCGCAGGACAAGACCGGAACTCCAGACCCCCAGGCCTCGGAGGCTGAGACCAATGGCGCGACGGCCACCACCCGGAAGTCCCGCCCCGGCACGGCCTTCCGGGAGGCGCCGGTCGCGGGCCGTGATTGGCCCGGCGCCTGCGCTCGCGCGGAGCACAGCCTTCTGGGTACCGTAGTTTACCCTGCTGCGCCGCTGGGGGCCGGGACTCCCTGCGTGCCTGAGGTGGACGGGGCACCCGCCGGGAGACGGGGCGGGAGGCCAGGCGTCCCTGGTCAGCAGGGCCCGCGTAGAGGCTGCGCCCGCTCTGCAGCGACCTGGAGACTCGTCCCTTCCATCCGAGGGTCTGGGAAGGCTCAGGTGCCACCGCTGGGCGGCGGTGCAACCGTCCCACAGGTGTAGGCTCGGACCGTCTCACAGCGGAGGGTCCCTCGCAGGCCGTTTGTCGCTGGAAGGGTGCCACCTAGGGGATCGTGGGACCCCAGTCTCTTCTTTTTTCCGTGTGCCAGCCATGAGTGAAGGGCTTTGCCTGACCACGAACTGACTCCATGGTGTTCTGCCTCCTCCCAGTTCTTAAAGCAATGGGTCAACATCAGGGACAGCAACCTCCAAACGGGAGCCAAAATAAAGTTTTTCTCCTTACAAGTTGGTCACCTCAGGCATTTGTCACAGCGTTGAGAAGCTGTGTCACAGCGAATGGGACAAAAACCTTAGCGATTGATGAATTTGGGTGAATGGCACACACACATGCTTGCGCTTACAACTTTTTTTTTTTAAATATAATTTTGAATTATTTCCACATTGGGGAGGGTGCAGAGACGAGATGTTCTTCACCTCCACTGCTCTTTAATATTCTGCTCTGGCTGACAAGATCTCTTCTGAACTTCTGTAGTAGTGTTATAGCCTGCGTTTTTACTGCTGGGTCGAAAGACCCGACAAGAACAATTTTAGAGGAGGAAAAGTTTATTTGTGGCTCATGGTTTCAGAGGTCTCAGTCCATAGAAAGCCAGCTCCATTCCTCGGGGATCAGTGTGAGGCAGAACATCATGGGGGGATAGTTGTGGAGGAAAGTGGCACAGGACATGATGCTATGAAGCAGAGAGAAGTTGCTATGGAAGGACAAAATAAAAGCCCCAAAGGCAAGGCCCGGAGACTCACCTCCAGCCACACCCTTACCTGCCCATCGGGGATTAATTAAACGGTTAGGTTCAGGTCTCACAGCTGAATCATTTCACCTCTGAACCTTGCATAGCCCAATCATTTCACCTCTGGCCCTTGCATAGCCCAATCATTTCACCTCTGGCCCTTGCATAACCCAATCAATTCACCTCTAGATCTTTCATTGTCTTACACATGAGCTTTTGATGGACACCTCATATCTAAACCAAAGCAAGTAGCTTCCTGTTTTTTCTGCTTCCCTCCTCACCCATGTGGAGTTTATTCTTGCAGCACCTCAAGTGAGCCTCTGAAAACTGTGATAAGTGCACAGGAGGAAAGCCAGTATGGATCTCATAATCTCTGCCTCTGGGTGTTCAAGCTCTTGAGTGTGGGTCTAACTTGTGACTCAGTTCTGAACATATAAACTATGCCAAAATACTGGAATGCAAAAAAAAAATACTGGAATGCATATGATTATGTGTATATGGATGTGTCAATTAAGAGAGGACTCTCATCTTGCTAATTCTGTCTCCCTGTAGACTTGATGAAGCAAGCAGCTATGCTAGTAAACCCACATATTGTACTGTAGTTACCTTAAGGTAACTTTTACCAGCACACAGAAACTAACATTACCAGCGCTTATTTTGCAAGAAAATAAGCACTAGTGAAAAGTCAAGATTTTCAAGCCAGGCACGGTGGCACATGCCTCCTGGGAAGCATCCTCAGTGGCCAAGGCAGGAGATTGCAAGTTCAAAGCCAGCCTCAGCAACTTAGCAAGGCCCTAAGCAACATAGGGGGACCGTGTCTCAAAACAAAAATTGAAAAAGACAGAAGATGTGGCCTAGTAGTTAAGCACTCCTGGGTTCAGTCCCCAGAAAATAAAGTGTTAGCTCCAAAGGTCATAGTTTTCTTTACTGCTGTATCCTAATTCATGAGCGATTTTGGCACAGCAGTCACACTGTAGATACCTCAGTACGATCTCCTGAAACCCTTGCCCTCAGCCTTGGAAAGTTGTGAGTGTTGTTTTGTTGTTGTTGTATTTAGACAGTGTCTCACTCTATTGCCCAGCCTGGGCTCAGGTGATCCTCCTGCCTCAGCCTCCCAAGTAGCTAGGGTTATGGGTACTTTCAACCACATCTAGCTGTTAGCTTTTTGATCATCTGGCTGTACTCTAGCTCATTTTTTCATTTACCAATGGAAGGACATATTGTTTGTTAACAAGTTTAGGCAATTATGAATGATGCTGGTAAATTATGAATTATTTTCAATTATGGAAACCCATGTCTGAGTTTTTGGTGGACATAACTTTTCAGGTCACTTAAATAAATACCAAATGGACAGTTGCTGGATTCCATAGTAAGATTACGTTCAGTTTTGTGAGAAGCTCCCAACTGTCTTCCACAGTGCATACCATGTTGAACTGACACCACAATGAAGGATCTTCACTGGCCTTGTCAGGAGTTTTGGGTGGAGGCACTCTGGGAGGGGTTAGTGGTGGCACATTAGCTTAATGTGAAATGCCATAAGGCTACATGAGGTTCAGCGTCCTTTTCTGTGCTTACTTGCCATCTGTCTTCTTGGTGAGATGTCTGTCATCCATGCCTGTCATCCCAGTGACTCAGAGGCTGAGGCAGGAGAATTGCAGGTGGGAGGCCAGCCTCAGCAACTTAGTGAGACCCTCTCTCAAAATAAAGCATAGAAAGGGCATGGGGTTTAACTCAGTGATAGGGAATCCCTGGGTCCAATCCTTGGTACCCCCCAAAAAAAAACTTTTAAAAGAAAGAAAAGACCGGGCTGCAGATGTCCAGGCTGAGCGACTTACATGCACACACAGAGGAGAAACAAAGGCAGGTCCAGCAAAACATACATGCTGGTGATTGTGGGGTAGTCGAATATGGGCTCATAGCGGTGTTGTTGGAACCTTGGGAAGGACATGGTTTCCACACTGAAAACATGGCCCTAAAACTACGCTTTCCTCGAGCACCTGACCTGAATGCCACCCAAGGGTTTTAAACAGGAAAGTTTGGATATGAACCCCATTAATTTAATTTCTTGCCACATTTATACAGTCTAGACCTGGATCAACATCCAGAGAGAGAGCTATGGAGAGAAGGAAGAAGGCAGCAGATGGGGTAGGTGCCCAGTGGTTCTGGGATTCAGTGGCCCTCCGGCTGTGACTGCTGTCTGCCACCCTTTCAAGACTCGGCTTCTCATTTTCTGTGGAATGCCATCTTCTCTAGTTTGTGTGACTCTCAATTTTACTACCAGGGATTAAACTGAGGAGTACTCTACCACTGAGCCATATCTCTAGCCCTTGTTACTTTTTATTTTGAGACAGGGTCTTGCTAAGTTGCTGAGGCTGGCCTTGATCCTCCTTCCTCATTTTCACGAGCCACTGGGATTACAGGCGGGCACTAGTGCCTGGATAGTTTATGTTATTCTTACTGGCACAATCAACATTTGGGGCAAAGCCTTCCAGGTTACATAATAATCGCTTATGCACCACTGAAGTCTTCCTTTGGGCAATGGGGTCAAAACCAGGCTTAGGCACAAAGAGGTACTTCCTGGGGCATCAGGGTCTGCCCTGATGTCCTGGCTGCAGGGCCCAAGGCTGAGGTCTCCTCCCCAGATGGCTGTTGGGAGCCATTCTGGACAGTAGCTAGGCACACATGTTTAAGTCCTGAGTAAAGGGGTACTACATAGTTATTGTACCTCACAATACATTGGATTTTTAGCCCCACTTGAATAATGAGGTGTGGTTCCAGGTGTGGGTGTCACCCGGTGAGGTTAAGTTACACTCACCTGCTCCTTTGCAATCCTAACCCTTTGCCCTTTTGGGATAGAATGTTCCATGGAATCTCCCCTTATGAGCTTAGGGGACTTTGGAAAGGTACTTCTGTGTGTTTGTGCACTTTCTTTGCTGTTTTCTTAAGTTATTGGAATCGTCAGATTCTGTGAACCCAGCATTGGATCTCCAGCTTGGATCATGGCAATAGATGGCTCCTGCCCTGTACAGCAGAGAAGCCATGGGCTTCCTGAGCACTGGGGTTAGGGTTTACCTGAGATGTCCCCCAAAGCTCATATGTGAGATCATGCAAGAAAGTTTAGATATAAATGATCGTGTTTAATCCCCTACAGAGATTAAATAGGTGGTAACTGTAGGAAGGTAGGGTGTAGCTGGTGGAAGGGGGTCCCTGGGAGTGTGCTAATGGGGTTTATATTCTGTCCTTGTTGAGCAGCGCGCTCTCTCTCTCTCTCTCTCTCTCTCTCTCTCTCTCTCTCTCTCTCTCCCTCCTGATCATTATGTCCTGAGCCACTTTCATCCACCACACTCATCCCCCATGATGTTCTGCCTTACCTGGAGCCCTGAGGAATGGAGCCTGCTGTGTGTGGAATGAGACCCCTGAAACCTACCCTGAGTGCCTCCATGGTGTACAGGACAGCAGTTATCAGGCTGCGCCTAACCCTGAGTGACTCTGTGGTGTACAGGACAGCAGTTATCAGGCTGCGCCTCCCCGAGTGACTTCCTGGTGTGTAGAACAGCACTTCACAGGCTGCGCTTCCCCGAGTGACTCCATGGTGGATATAATAGCAGTTCTCTGGCTGTACCTCACCTGAGTGACTCCATGGTGGATAGAGAAGCAGCTCTCAGGCAATGACTCCTCTGAGTGACTCCATGGTGCGTAGAACAGAAGTTATTAGGCTGCGCCTCCCTGAGTGATTCCCTGGTGTGTAGGACAACACTTCTCAGGCTGCGCCTCCGTGAGTGGCTCTATGATATCAGAACAGCATTTCTCAAGCTGTGGCCTGCTCATGGTGTCAGCATGTCTCAGGTCTGAGCCTGCTCTAAGTGACTCCCTGCTGTGTAGAACAGCAGTACTCAGGCTGCACCTGTGGTGAATGACTCCAGGGTGTGTAGAAAAGCATTTCTTTCTTTTTTAAAATCTTAATTTATTATATATGACAACAGAATGCATTACAATTCATATTACATATATAGAGCACAAATTTTCATATCTCTGGTTGTACACAAAGTAGACTCACATCATTCATGTCTTCATACATGTACTTAGGTAATGATGACCATTCCCGTCAGGCATCTTTCCTACCCCTGTGTCCCCTTGCTTTCACTCCCTCCCATTTTCCCCTTTGCCCTGTCTAGAGTTCATTTAATCCTCCCATCCCTACCCGACTCCCACAGCATATTGTGAATGAGCATCAGAGAAATCATTAGGCATTTGATTTAGGGGGATTGGCCAGTTTCACTTAGCATTATATTCTCCAGCTCCATCTATTTACCTGCAAATGCCATGATTTTATTTTATAATGCTGAATAATCTTCCATTGTGTACATATGCCACATTTTCTTTATCCATTTATCTACTGACGGGCATCAAGGTTGGCACCACAGTTTAGCTACTGTGAATTGTGTTGCTATAAACATTGATGTGGCTGTGACCCTGTAGTATGCTGTTTTTAAGTCCTTTGGGTATAGATGGAGGAGTGGGATAGCTGGGTCAAATGGTGGTTCCATTCCCAGAATTCCAAGGAATCTCCATACTGCTTTCCATATTGGCTGCACCAATTTGCAGTCCCACCAGCAATGTATGAGTGCACCTTTTCCCCACATCCTCACCAACACTATTGTTGTTTGTATTCTTAATAGCTGCCATTCTGACTGGAGTGAGATGAACTCTTAGAGAAGTTTGGTTTTGCATTTCTCTAATTGCTAGAGATGTTGAACATTTTTTTATATATTTGTTGATTGATTGTATATCCTTTTCTGAGAAGTGTCTGTTCAGGTCCTTGGCCCATTTATTGATTGGGTTATTTGGTGTGGTTTTTTTTTTTTTGTGTGTGTGTGTGTGTTAAAGTTTTTGAGTTCTTTATATACCCTAGAGATTAGTGTTCTATCTGATGTGCTTGTGGCAAAGATTTGCTCCCATCCTGTAGGCTCTCTATTCACCTCACTGATTGTTTCTTATACTGAGAAGAAGCTTTTTAGTTTGAATCCATTCAATTTATTGATTCTTGATTTTAATTCTTGTGCTACAAGAGTTTCATTAAGAAAGTTGGGGCCTAATCCAACATAATGGAGAATTGGGCCTACTTTTTTTCCCATTAGGTGCAGGGTCTCTGGTTTAATTCCTAGGTCCTTGATCAACTTTGAGTTGAGTTTTGTGCATGGTGAGAGATAGAGGTTTGATTTTATTTTGTTACATGTGGATTTCCAGTTCTCCTTGAAGAGGCTATCTTCTCTCCAATGTATATTTTTGGTACCTTTGTCTAATATAAGATAACTGAAGTTAGGTGGATTAGACTCGGTGTCCTCTATTCTGTACCATTGGTCTACAGGTCTGTTTTGGTGTCAATACCATGCTGTTTTTGTTACTATTGCTCTATAGTATAGTTTCTGGAAGAGTAATGCCACCTTCATTCTTCTTGCTAAGGATTGCTTTGGCTATTATGGGTCTCTTATTTTTCCAGATGAATATTTTTAATTGCTTTTATTTTTAAAATACATAACAGCGTAATGCATCACAATTCTTATTACACACATACAGCACATTTTTTCATATCTCTGTTTGTATATAAAGTATGTTCACACCAATTCGTGTTTTCATACATGTACTTTGGATAATAATGTCCATCATATTACACCATTATTGCTAATCCCCTGCCCCTTCCCTTTCCCTCCCACTCCTCTGCCCTATCTAGACTTCATCTATTCCTCCCATGCTTCCTCTCCCTACCCTACTATGAGTCAGTCACCTTATATCAGAGAAAACATTCACCATTTGTTTTTTTTGGGGATTGGCTAACTTTACTTAGCATTATCTTCTCCAACACCATCCATTTACCTGCAAATGCCATGATTTTATTCTCTTTTATTGCTGAGTAAAATTCCATTGTTTATATATGCCACATTTTAAAATCCATTTATCTACTGAAGGGCATCTAGTTTGGTTCCACAGTTTAGCTATTTGAATTGTGCTGCTACAAACATTGATGTGACTGTGTCCCTGTAGGATGCTGTTTTTAAGTCCTTTGGGTATCCAAAAACATGTATTGGAGAAAAGAAAGCCTTTTCAACAAATGGTGCTGGGAAAACTGGAAATCATATGCAACAAAATAAAATTAAACCCCTATCTCTCACTGTGCACAAAACTCAACTCAAAGTGGATCAAGGACCTAGGAATTAAACCAGAGACTCTCCATCTAATAGAAGAAAAAGTAGGCCCTAATCTTCATCATATGGGATTAGGCCCCAACTTCCTTAATAAGACTCCTATAGCACAAGAATTAAAGCCAAGAATCAATAAATGAGATAGACTCAAACTAAAAAGTTTTTTTCTCAGCAAAAGAAACAATCTGTGAGGTGAACAGAGAGCCTACATCCTGGGAGCAAATCTTTACCCCTCACACATCAGATAGAATTCTAATCTCTAGGGTATATAAAGAACTCAAAAAGCTAAGCACCAAAAAACAAACAAAACAAAACAAACAAAAAAACCCAAATAACCCAACCAATAAATGGGCCAAGGACATGAACAGACACGTCTCAGAAGAGGATATTTAATCAATCAACAAATATATGAAAAAATGTTCAACATCTTTAGCAATTAAAGAAATGCAAATCAAAACTACTCTAAGATTTCATCTCACTCCAGTCAGAATGGCAGCTATTAAGAATACAAATAACAATAAGTGTTGGTGAAGATGTGGGGTAAAAAACACACTCGTACATTGCTGGTGGGACTGCAAATTGGTGTAGCTAATATAGAAAGCAGTATGGAGATTCCTTGGAAAACTTGGAATGGAACCACCATTTGACCCAGCTATCCCTCTCCAGATGAATTTCATGATTACTTTTTCTATTTCTATAAGGAATTCCATAGAGATTTTGATTGGGATTGCATTGAATCTGTTTAATGCTTTTGGTATATGGTCATTTTGACAATATTACTTCTGCCTATTCAAGAACAAGGTATATCTTTTAATCTTCTAAGATCTTCTTCAATTTCTTTCTTTAGTGTATTGTAGTTTTCATTGTAGAGGTCTTTCACCTCTTTTGTTAAATTTATTACCAAGTATTTTTTTGAGGTTATTGTAAATGGGGTGATTTTCCTTGTTTCACTTTCAGTGGATTTGTCACTGATGTACAGAAATGCCTTTGATTTATGGGTGTTGATTTTATATCCAGCTCTGTTACTGAATTCATTTATTAGTTCTAGGAGATTCCTGGTGGAATATTTTGGATCTTCTAGGTATAGAATCATATTGTGTGCAAATAGTGATAATTTGTGTTCTTCTTTTTCTATCCCTTTAATTTCTTTCATCTGTCTGATTGTTCTGGATAGAATTTCAAGAACAGTGTTAAATAGAAGTGGTGACATAAATCAGCATACTACAGAGATTTAGCCACACCAATGTTTATAGCAGCACAATTCACAATAGCTAAACTGTGAAGCCTACCTAGATGTCCTTCAGTGGATGAATGGGCAAAAAAAAAAAAAAAACGTGGCATATATACACAATGCAATTTTACTCAGCAATAAAAGAGAATAAAATCATGGCATTTGCAGGTAAATGGATGGCATTGGAAAAGATAATGCTAAGTGAAGTTAGCCAATCCCAAAAAAACAAATGAACAAATGGTGAATGTTTTCTCTGATATAAGGAGGCTGACTCATAGTGGGATAGCAAGGGGGATCATGGGAGGAATAGACTAACTCTAAATAGGTCAGAGAGTTGGGGGGAAAGGGGGGTAGGGGGTTACAAGAATGGTGGAATGGAATAGACATTATCCAAAGTACATGTATGAAGACATGGATTGGTGTCAACATACTTTATATACAACCAGAGATATGAAAAATTGTGCTGTATATGTGTTATAAGAATTAATACATTCTGCTGTCATTTATTTTTTTTAAATTTATTTTTCTTTAAAAAATGCTCAAATTAAAAAAAAAGTGGTGACAAAGAGTTTCCCTGTCTTGTTCCAGTTTTTAGAGAGAATGCTTTCAATTTTTCTTCATTTAGAATGAGGTTGGCCTGGAGCTTAGCGTAGATAGCCTTTAAAATGCTGAGGTATATTCCTGTTATCCCTTGTTTTTCAAGCATTTTGAACATGAAGGGATGCTGTATTTTATCAAATGCTTTCTCAGCATCTATTGAGATGATCATATGATTTTTATCTTTGAGTCTATTTATGTGATGAATTACATTTATTGATTTCTGTGTGTTGAACCAACCTTGCATTCCTTGGATGATGGTGATGCACTATCTTTTTGATATGTATTTGTATTAAATTTTCCAGAATTTTATTGAGAATTTTTGCATGTATATTCATTAGAGATATTAGTCTGGCGTTTTCTTTCTTTGATGTGTCTTTGTCTGGTTTTGGATTCAGGGTGATATTGGCCTCATAGGATGTGTTTGGAAGTGTTTCCTCTTTTCCTATTTTATGAAATAGTTTGAGAAGTATTGGTGTTAGTTCTTCTTTAAAGATCTTGTAGAACTCAATTATGTATCCCTCTGGTCTGGACTTTTCTTGGTTGGTAGACTTCTGATGGCATCCTCTATTTCCTTGCTTGAAATTGATCTGTAGAACAGCATTTCTAAGGTTGTTCCTGCACTGAGTGACTCAATGGTGTGTAAAACAGTAGTACTCAGGCTGTGCCTGTCCTGAGTGACTTCAGAGTGTATAGAACAGCAGTTCTAAGGCTGTGCCTTTCATGAGTGACTGCATGGTGTACAGAACAGCAGTTCATAGATTGTGCATGTCCTGAGTAACTAGATGTTGGGTACAACAGCAGCTCTCAGTCTGCACCTTCCCTGAGTGATTCCATGGTGTATAGAACAATAGTCCCAAAGCAGTGCATGGTCAGAGTGGCTGAATGGTGTGTAGAACTTAAGTTCTTAGGCTGCAACTGCCCTGAGTAACTACATGGTTTAAAGAACAGCATTTCTCTGGCTGTGCCTACTGTGGTGACTTCATGGTGTGTAGAACAGCAGTATTTAGTCCATGCCTAATCTTAGTGACTCCTTGGTGTACAGAACAGCATTTTTCAGGATGTGCCTATTCTGAGTAACTCCATGGTGTGTAAAACAACAGTTCTCAGGCTGTGTCTGCTCTTATGACTCCAGAGCATACAGCACAGCTATCCTTGGGCTGTGAGTGACTTCTTGGTTTATAGAACAGCAGTTCTCAGTCTGCATCTTCTCTGAAGTGACTCAGTGGTGGGTAGAAAAGCAGTTCTCTGGATGTGCATCCCACGAGTGACTCCATGCTCTGTAGAACACCAGTTATCAGGCTGTGCCTGAATGTAGTAATGTAATGGTGTGGAGAACAAAACTTCTTGGGCTGTGCCTGCCCTGAGAGAATTCATGGTGCACACAGAAGCAGTTCTGTGGCTGCTCCTCCCCTGAGTGAGTACATGGTGTGTACAACAGAAGCTCTCATGCTATGTCTGGCTTGAGTGAATCCATGGCATGTAGAACAGCAGTTCTCAGGCTGTGCCTGCCCTGAGTGACTCCATGGTGTGTAGAACAGCAGTTCTCAGGATGCTTCTGCCCTGAGAGACTACAAGGTATATAGAACAACAGTTTCAATTTGAAACTAACTTGAGTGATTTCATGTTGTGTAGAACAGCAGTTCTCATTTCTATGCCTCACCCAAGTGACTCCATGGTGTACATACCAGCATTAATAAGTCTGTGCCTCCCTTGAATTACTCCCTGTGTAGTAGAACAGAAGCTTTCAGGCTGTGCCTGCCCTGAGTGACTCCATCATGTGTAGAACAGAAGTACTCAGGCTGTGTCTGCCCTGAGTTACTTTATGTTTTGTAGAACAAAAGTGCTCATGCTGCATCTCCCCTGAGTAATTCGTGGTATACAGAACAACAATTCTCAGGCTGCACCTGCCCTGAGTGACTCCATGGTGTACAGAACAGTAGCTCTCATAGTGTGCCTACCCTGACTGACTCCATGGTGTACAGGACCACAACTCTCACTTTGGACCAGCCCTGAGTGACTCCATGGTGTGTGGAACAGCACTTCTCAGGCTGCACTTCCTTGAGTGACTCCGTGGTGAATACAAGAGCAATTCTCTGGCAGCTCCTTCCCTAAGAGACTCCATGGTATACAGAACAGCAGTTCTTATGCTGTGTCTTCACTGAATGACTCCATGGTGGGTAGAACAGCAGTTCTCAGACTGTGCCTCACCTGAGTGACTCCCTGGTATACAGACAGCCATACTCAGACTGCACCTTCCCTGAATGATTTCATGGTGTGTACAACAGCATTTCTCAGGCTGTGCCTTCCATGAGTTGCTCCATGGTTTGTAGAACAGCAGTCTGCAGTCTGTGCCTTCAGTCTGTGCCTGCATGTTCTACATAGTGTGTAGAACAGATGTAGTCAGTGTATGCTTGTGGTAAGTAACTCCAGAGTGTGTAGGACAGCATTTTTAAGGATGTGCCTGTGCTGAGTGACTCTACAGTGTGTAGAAGAGCACTTCTCAGGAAGCTCCTGCCCTGAGTGACTCCAAGGTATCTAGAACAGCAGCTCTCAAGCTGCGCCCACACTGAGTGATTCCATGGTGTATAGAACAGCAGTACTCAGGCTGTGCCTGTCCTGAGTGACTCAGGGTATGTAGAACAGCAGTTCTCAAGATGTGCCTCCCTGGGGTGTATCCATGGTGTGTAGAAGAGAAGTTTTCAGGCTGTGACCTGCCCTGAATAGTGTCCTGGTGTGTAGAACAGCAGTTCTCAGGATGTGCCTTTCCTAAAAGACTCCATGGAGTGTAGAACAGCACTTCTCAGGCAGCACGGGTCTTGAGTGTCTCCATGGTGTACAGAAAAGCATTTCTCCTGATGCAAATAGCCTGAGTGACTCCATGGTTTGTAGGACAGAACTCTCAGGTGCACCTACCCTGAGTGACTCCATAGTGCACAGAACAATAGTTCTCAGGATGTGCCTGCCTTGGATGACTCTATGGTTTTTAGGACAGCTGTGCCTCTCCTGAGTGATTCTATCATATGTAGAACAGTGATTCTCAAGCAGTGCCTCCCCTGAGTGGCTCTGGTGTGTAGAACAGCAGTACTCAGGCTGTGCCTGTATTGAGTGACTTCATGGTGTGTAGAACAGCAGTTCTCAGGCAGCGCCTTCCCTGAGTGACTTCATGGTGTACTTAATAGCTGTTGTCAGGCTGTGCCTGCCTGAGTGACCCCATGGTGTACAGAACAGTAGTTCTCAGATTGTGCCTGCCCTCAGTGCCTCCATGGTGTACAGAGTTGTAGTTACAGGCTGCTACCTGCTCCGAGTGACTTGGTGATGTTTAGAACAGCAGTTCTCAGGCTATGCCTCCCTTAAGGGAATCCAAAGTGTGTAGAACTCAGTTTTCAGGCTGATCTTGCCCTGAGTTACTCTATGGTAGGTAGAAAAAGCAGTTTTCAGGCTGATTTTTCCCTGAGAAACTCACTCTATGGTATACAGAACTGCAGTTCTCAAGCTATGCCTACCCAGAGTAACTCCATGTTGTATAGAACAGCAGTTCTCATGCTGTCTCTCAATCAAGTAACTCCATGGTGTACAGACCAGCATGACTGAGTTTGTACTTCTTGTGAATTACATCATGGTTTGTATTATGGAAGCTCTCAGGTTGTTTTTGCCTTGAGTGACTCCATGATGTGTAGAGTAGTAGTATTCAGGCTGTGTCTGACCTGAGAGACTTTATGGTGGGTAGAACAGCAGTACACAGGCTGTGCCTCCCCTGAATAACTCCATTGTGTACAGAACATCAGTTCCCAGGCTGTGCCTGTCCTGAGTGACTCCACGGTGTACAGAACAGTAGTTCTCAGGCTGCACCTGCCTTGAGTGACTCTAAGTTTGTAGGACAGCATTGCTCAGGCTGTCACTGCTCTGAGTGACTGCATGGTGTACAGAACAGCAGGCCTCAGGATTCATCTGCCATGATGACTCCATGATGAATAGAATATCAGTTATCAGGCTGTGCCTACCGTGAGTGACTACATAGTACGTACAACAGTGGTCATCAGGCTGTGCCTGCCCAGAATGACTTCATGGTGTGTAGAACAGCATTTCTCAGGCTGCACATGACCTGAGCGACTGTGTGGTGTACAGAACAGTAGTACTCATGGCTATGCCTACCTTGGGTGACTCCTTGGCGTGCAGAAGAGCAGCTCTCAGTCTATGCCTGCCCTGAGTGACTCCATGGTGTACAGAATAGTAGTTCTCAGGATGCACCTGCTTTAGGTGCCTCCATTGTTTTAAGACAGCATTTTTTAAAGCAGCTTTCAGTCTATGCCTGTACTGAGTGACTCCATGGCTGTAGAACAACAGTTTTCAAACTATACCTGCACTGTATGACTCCATGTATGTATGAGAGCAGGTCTTATGCTGTGCCTGTCCTGAGTGACTCTATGTTGTACAGAAGAGCAGTTCTCAGGCTGGGTCTTCCCTGAGTGACTCCTTGGTGTAAAGACCAGCAGTACCCAGGCTTTACCTGTCCTGAGTGATTCCGTGGTGCATAGAATGGCAGTACTCAGGCTGTGTCTGCCATGAATTACTCCATGGTGTATAGAAGAGCAGTCTGCAGTCTGTGCCTACCTTGTGTGACTCCATGGTGTGTAGACAGCACCTCTCAGGTTGCACCTTTCCTGAGTGACTCCATGGTGTCTAGAACAGGAGTTCTCAAGCTGTGCTTGCCCTGAATGACTTCATGTTGTGTAGAATGGCAGTACTCAGGGAGTTCCTGTCCTGAGTAACTCCATGGTGTGCCAAACAGCAGTTTTCAAGCTGTGCTGCCCTGAGTGACATCTTCATGTACAGAACAGTGGTTGTCAGGCTGCACTTGTCCTGAGTGACTCCATGGTGTGTATCACAGCAGTTCTCTGGCTGCACCTGCCCTGAGTGACTCTATTGTGTGTACATTAGCACATCTAAGGCTGGGCCTGCCTTGTTGGTGCTATGGTGTAAGTACAGCAGTTCTCTGACTGTGCCTGCCCTGAGTGAATCCATGGGGGGTAGAAGAACAGTTCTCAGGTTGCTCCTGCCCTTAGAAACTCCATAATGTACAGAATAGCATTTCTTATTCTGTTCTTGTTTTCAGTGACTCCATGGAACAGAAGTGCTTATGTTGTTCCTAATGCTAAGTATCTCATTGTGTGTAGAAGAGTATTTCTCAGGCTGCACGTACTTGAGTGATTCTCTGGTGTACAGATCAGCAGTTCACAGGCTGCACCTGACCCTAGTACCTCTATGGTGTGTAAGAAAGCACGCTTCACCTGTCCTCAGTGCATCTATAATGTTCCAAACAGCAGCTCTCTGTTTGTGCCTTCCCTGAGAAACTCCATGGGGTGTAGAACACTAGCTATCCAGTTGCCCCTGCCCTGAGTGACTCTCTGGTGTTCAGAATAGAAATTCTCTGGATACACCTGTCCTGAATGATCTGTAATGTATATGGAGTATGCTGTCCCTCTTCTGAGTTGCTCCATGGTGTGTGGAAGAGCAAGTGCCAGTTTGCACCTCCCCTGAGAGATTCCATGGTTTGTAGGACAGCAGTTCTGAAGCTTCACCTGCTCTGAGTGACTGCATGGTGTGTAGAATAGCAGCTTTCAGTTGGTGCCTACTCTGACAAACTTTCTGGTGTGTAGAATATCAGTTCACAGGCTGTGCCTGCCCCGATGACTCACTCCATGGTATATAGAACAGGCGTTCTCAGGCTGTGCCCTCCTCTGAGTGACTCCATCCTGCATAGAACAGCAGTCATTAGGGTGCACCTGAACTGAGTGACTCCTTGATATGTAGAACAGCAGTCCTCAGGCTGTGCCTGCCTGAGTGACTCCATGGTGTGTAGAACAGCACTTCTCAGGCTGTGCCTGCCATGAATGACTTCATGGTTTACAGAGCAGCAGTTCTCTGGCTGCGCCTGCCCTGAGTAACTCCATGGTGGGAAGAACAGCAGTTCTCAGGCTGAGTCTGCCCTCAGACACTCCATGTTGTGTAGAAGAGCAATCCTCAGACTGTGCCTGTATTGAGTGACATTGTGGTGTGCAGAATGGTACGTCTCTGGCTACACCTGCCCTGAAATTCTTCATGGTGTATGAAGCAGCAGTTCACAGGCTGTGTCTCCCCGTGTGACTCTATGGTGCAGAGAACAGCAGTACTAAGGCTGTGTCTTTCCTGAGTGACTTTATGGTGTATAGATGAGCAGTCTTAGGCTGCACCTCCCTTGATTGACTTTACTGTGTGTTGAACTGCAAATCTCAACTGTTCCTGCCCTGAGTGAATCCATGATGTGTAGAACAGCAGTATTCAAACTAGGCCTGTCCTGAGTGACTCCATGAAATACAGAGCAGCAGTTACAGGCTGTATCCTGCTCTGGGGGACTTGATGATGTGTAGAACAGTAGTTTTCAGGCTATGACCTACCCTGAGGGTCTTCAAAGTGTGTAGAATTGCAGTCCTCAGGCTGTTCCTGCCCTAAGTGACTCCATGTTGTGTAGAAGAGCATTTCTCAGACTGCACCTGCCCTGAGTAACCTCATTGAGTACAGAATAGCAAAAGTTCTCAGCCTGTGCCTGATCTAAGTGTCCCCATGGTGTGTAGAAAATCAGCATTCAGGCTGTGCCTTCCTCAAGTAACTCTATGGTGTATACAATAGAACTTCTCAGGCAGTGCCTGCCCTAACTGATTTCATTGTGTGTAGAACAGCAGTCCTCAGGCTATGCCTGTCATGAGTGACTCCATGGTATGCAGAACAGCAGTTCTCAGGTTGCACCTCCCCTGAGTGACTTCATGGTCACTGCTGTCATTCTGTGCCTGCCCTGAGTGACTCCACTGTGTACAGAACAGCAGTTTTCAAGATGTTTCCTGCCCTGATTGTTTCCATGGTTTATATTACAGCAGTTCTCAGGCTACCTATGACCCTAGTGACTCTAATGTGTGTTGAATAGCTTTTCTATGGCTGGGCCTGCCCTGAGTGACTCTATGGTGTACAGAAGAGTAGTTCTCAGGCTGCACCTGACCTGGCTGACTCCCTGATGGATAGAGGAGCATTTCTCAGATTGTTCCTACACTTAAAGAATCCATAATGTCCAGAATAGTATTTCTCAGGCTGTGCCTATGCTCAGTGACTCCATGGTGTAGAGAAGAGCAGTTTTTAGGCTGTGCCTGCTCTGAGTGACTCCATGGTGTATAGAAATAGAACAGCACTTCTCAGGCTGCAGCTTCTGGAAAGGACTCCATTGTGTATGAAACAGCATTTCTCAGGTTTCACCTTTCTGAGTGTCTCCATGGCACTCAGGATGTACCTTTTCTGTGTGCCTCACTGTTGTGTAGAATGGCAGTACTCAGGTGGTGCCTGTTCTCAGTGACTCCATGGTGTATAGAACAGCAGTTCTCAGGGTACACTTACCCTGAGGGACTCCATGGCTTGTAGTGTATGGGTTCTCAGGCTGCCCGTGTCCCAAGTGACTTCATTGTGTTTAGAAAAACAGCTCTCAATCTGTACCTCTCCTGCATGACTCAATGGTGTGTAGAACATCAATTCTCAAGCTGTTCCTGCCCCCAATGACTCCATTATAGGTAGGAAAGTAGGTCTTAGGCTGCACCTGCCCTGAGTGATGGCATGGCATATAGAACAGCACTTTTCTGGCTTTGCTTTCCCGAGCGTCTCCATGGTGTATTGACCACCAGTACCCAGGCTTTGCCTGCCATGAGTGAACTAATGGTGTGTAGAAGAGTAGTTCTTGAGCTGTGCCTGCCCTGAATGGATCCATGTTGTGTAGAACATCAATACTCACACTTTGCCTGTTATTAATGACTGCATCATGTTTATAATAGCATTTTTCAGGCTGCTCCTGTTCCCAGTGACTTCATGGAGTTCTCAACAGCAACTCTCAGTTTGTGCCTGCCCTGAAAGACTCCATGATGTGTAGAACAGCAGCTCTCCAGTTGTTCCTACCATGAGTTACTGCAAAAGGTGTAGGACAGCAGTACTCAGAATGTGCACCTGCTGAGTGATTCCGTGGTGTGTAGGACAGGAGTTCTCAGGCTACACCTCCTCTGAGTGACTCCACAGTATGTAGACAGAAGTTCTGAAGCTAAGCCTGCTCTGCTCTGAATGACTCCATAGTGTGTAGAACAGCAGTTTTCAGACTGCACCTGCCCTGGCTAACTTCATGTTTTACAGAATAGCAGTTTTCAAGCTGCACCTGCCGTGATGTCTCCATGGTGTACAGAACAGCAGTTCTCAGCCTGTGCATGTCCTGAGTAACTTTATGTTGTGTAGAACAGCAACTGTCAGGCTTCTCCTGCACCAAGTGACTCCATGTTGTGTTAAACATCAGTTCTCAGTCTACACATGCCCTGAGTGACTGTATGGTGTGTAGAACTAAAATTCTCAGGCTGGGCCAGTCCTGAATTACTTCATGTTGTACAGGACAGCAGTTCTCAGGCTGCACCTATTCTGTATACCTCCGTGGTGTTTAGAACAGCAGTTCTTAGGTTGGGCTTGCACTGTGTGACACCATGGTGTGTAGAACAGCAGCTCTCAGGCCTTGCCTGCCCTGAGTGACTACATGGACTGTAGAATGGCAGTTCATAGGCTGTGTCTGTACTGAGTGACTCCATGGTGTACACAACAGCAGTTCTCATGCCAAGCTTGCCTTGACTAACTCCAGAGTGTGTAGAACAGCACTTCTCAGGCTTTACCATAGTTTATAAAACAGCAGTTCTCAGGATGAGCCTGTCATGTTCTGTAGAAAAGCAGTCCTCAGGCTGCACCTGCACTGAGTGATATTATGGTGTGCAGAACGGTACTCCTAAGGCCACTTGAGAGGTTTCATAGTATACAGAGCAGCAGTTCATAGTCTCTCCTCCCTTGCATGACTCTATGGTGTGTAGAAAACAGTTCTAAGACTGTGCCTCTCCAGAGTTACTTCATAGTGTACAGATGAGCAGTACTCAGGCACGCCTCCCTTGAGTGACTCGATGGTGTGTCTAACAGCAAGTCTCAGGCTATTTCTTCCCTGAGTGAATCCATGGTGTGTAGAATACCACTACTCAAACTGTGGTTGTCCTGAGTGACTCCATGGTATACAGAGCAGCATTTACAGGCTGTGCCCTGCCCTGAGAGACTCAGGCAGATGTAGAGTGATAGTTTTCAGGCTTCACCTTCTCTGAGAGACTCCATGGTGTGTAGAACTGCTGTCCTCAGGTTGCTCTTGCGCTGAGTGACTCGATGATGTGCAGAACATCAGCTCTCAGACTGCACCTTTCTTGACTCCATGTGAACATAATAGCAGTTCTCAGGCTGCGCCTTCCCTGGGTGACTCCATGGTTTATAGGAGAGCATGTCTCAGGCTTCACCTTCCCTGAGTGATTCCACTGTGTATAGAATAGCAGTTCTTACACTGTGCCTGACCTGAGTGACGTCATGGTGTGTAGAACAGCATTTCTCAGGCTGCACCTGCCCTAGTGACTCCATGGTGTAAAGAACATCAGTACTCAAGCTTTTCCTTTTCTGAGTGAACCCATGGTGTGTAGAACATCAGTATTCATGTGTTGACTCTTTTGAGTGACTCCATGGTGTGTAGAACAGCAGTTCTCAGGCTGCTCTTTTCCTCAGTGACTATGGCATTTTGAACAGCAGCTCTCGGTTTGTGCCTTCCCTAAGAGGCTCCATAGTATGTAGAACAGCAGCACTCCAGTTGTGCCTTCCCTGATTGACTCCATGGTGTTCAGAATAGTGGTTCTCAGGCTGTGCCTACCCACACTTATGGTATAATGTGCAGGACAGCAGTACTCAGGATGTACCTCCACTGAGTGACTCCATGGTGTGTACAACAATAGTTCTGAAGTTGCATCTGATGTGAGTGACTCCATGGTGTGTAGAACAAAAATCACTGGACTGTGCCTGAACTGAGATACTCCATGGTGTGTAGGGCAGCATTTTGAAGCTGCACCAGTCCTGAGTGATTCCATGGTATATGGAACAGTCATTCTCATGCAGCACTTTTCCTGAGGAAAACAGAACAACATTTCTCAGGCTGTGCATGTCCTGAGTAACTTGATGTTTTGTAGAACAGCAGTCCTCATGCTGTGCCTTTCCTGAGTGACTCCAGGGTGTGTAGAATAGCACTTATTAGGCTACTTCTCCCCTGAGTGACTCCATGGTGTACATAATAGCAGTTCTCAGACTTGCCTGCCCTGAGTGACTCCATGGTGTTTAGAACAGCAGTTCTCAGGCTGTGCCTATCCTATGGGACTCCATGGTGTTCAGAATTGCAGTTCTGAAGCTGCACCTGGCGTAAGTAGTCCATAATGTGTAGGACAGCAATACTCAGGATGTTCCTTCCCTGAGTGACTTCATGGTGTGTAGAACAGTAATTCTCAGGATTCCCGTAAGAGAGTTCATAGTGTGTTGGACAGCATTCTGAAGCTACACCCATCCTGAGTGACTCCAAGGTGTATAGAAAAGTACTTCTCATGCAGTACTTCCCCTGAGTAACTCCATGATGTGTTGAAAAGCAGCTTTCATGCTGTGCCTACACTCAGTGATTATATGGTATATAGAATAGCAGTACTCAGTACCCCACTATAAGTTAGCCTCCTTATATAAGAGAAAAGATTCAGCATTTATTTTTGGGGGGATTGACTAATTTCACTTAGCACTATCTTCTCCAATGCCATCCATTTACCTGCAAATGCCATGATTTTATTCTCTTTTATTGCTGAGTAAAATTCCATTGTGTATATATGCCACATTTTCATGGTGGGGTAGGAGGGAACATGGGAGGAATAGATGAATTCTAGATAGGGTTTGGGGGGAGGAAAAGAGAGGGGGCAGAGGATTAGCAAGGATGGTGGAATGTGATAGATATCATTACCCAAAGTACATGTATGAAGACACGAATTGGTGTCAACATACTTTATATACAACAGAGATATGAAAAATTGTGCTGTATATATGTAATAAGAATTGTAATGCATTCCACTGCCATTTATTTTTTTTAAAAAAGAATAGCAGTTCTCATGCCGAGCCTATCTTGAGTGACTCCAGGGTAGTAGAACAGCTTTTCTCAGACTGCACCTCCCTTGAGTGACTCCATTGTGTACAGAACAGCAGTTCTCAGGCCATGCATGTCCTGAGTAGCTTGATGTTGTGTAGAACAGCAACTCTCAGGCTGCTCCTGACCTACATGACTCCTTGGTGTATAAGACATCAGTTCTCAGACTGCACAGGCTTTGAGTGACTATATGGTGTGTAGAACTTAAGTTCTGAGGCTGGGTCTGTCCAGAATTACTCCATGGTATACAGAATAGCAGTTCTCAGGCTGTACTTGTTCTGAGTGTCTCCATGGTGTTTAGAGCAGCAGTTCTTGGGCTGGAAATGCCCTGTCTGATGTGTAGAACAGCAGTTATGAAGCTTCTCTTGTCCTCAGTGACTCTATGGCGTTCCGAACAGGAAGTCTCAGTTTGTGCCTTGCCTGAGAGACTCCATGGTGTGTAGAACAGCAGCTCTCCAGATGTGCCTATACTGAGTGACTCCATATTGTACAGAATAGCAGTTCTCAGTTGCACCTTCCCTGAGTGACTACATAATGTATAGGACAGCAATACTCAGGCTTGTGCCTGTTCTGAGTGACTCCATGGTGAGTAGAAGAGCAGTTCTCAAGCTGCACCTCCTCTCAGAGACTCCATGGTGTATATATAGGATAGCACTTCTGATGCTGTGCCTCCCAATAGTGACTCTGAGATGTAAGAAATGCACTTCTCAGGCTGTGCCTGCCCCGGGGGACTCCATGGTGTGTATTACTGCAATTCTCTGGCTGCACCTGCCTTGAGTGACTCCATAAAATCTAGAATAGTACTTCTAAGACTGGGCATGCCCTAAGTGACTTTACAGTATACAGAATAGCAGTTCTCAGGCTGCACCTGCCCTGACTCTCTGGTAGGTAGATGAGCATTCTCAGGTTAAGCATACCTTTAGAGACTCTATAACACATAGAACAATTTTTCTCAGGCTGCTCTTGTCTTGAATGACCCCGTGGTATAAGAATAGCCATTCTAAGGCTATGCCTGCCCTGATGACTCCATGGTATGTACAAAGGCATTATTCAGGCTGTACCTGTCCTGAGTGACTTCATGGTTTGTAGGGCAGCAGATCACAGGCTGCACCTCTCCTGAGTGACTTCATGGGATATGGAAGAACAGTTATTATGTTGCACCTGCCTGTAGGACTCCATGGTGTATAGAACATCAGTTATCAGGCTGAGTGACTCCATGATGTAGAGAAAAAGAAGTACTCAGACTCTGCCTTTCCTGAGTGATTCTGTTATGTGTATTACAGCATTTTTTTGAGGCTGCACCTGCCCTGAATGACTCCATGGTATATAGAACATCACTCTTCTTGTTGTGCCTGCCAGAAGTGACTCCATGGTGTACAGAGTATCAGTTCTCAGTATTTGCCTTCACTGAGTGACTCCATGGTGTGTAGAACAGCAGCTTTCAGGCTGCACCTGCCCTGAGTGACTCTCTGTTGTACAGCCCAGAAGTACTTAGGATGTGCCTATCCTGAGTGAATCCATGGTGTGTAAAACAGCAGTTCTCAAGCTGTGCCTCCTCTGAGATAATCCATGATGTGTAGAATGGTAGTTTTCAGCTTCACCTCCCCTGGGTGACTTCATGGTGTACAAAATAGAAGTCCTTAGGCTGCACTTTTCCTGAGTGACTCCCTGCTGTACAGCCCCACATTACTCAGGCTATGGCTGTCCTAGGTGAATCCATGGTGTGTAGAACATCAGCTCTCAGGTTGTTCCTGCCTTGAATATCTCCATGTTGTGTAGAACAGCACTTCTCAGGCTTTGCCTCCCCTGAGTGACATCATGGTGTACAGACCATCAGTTCTCAGGCAGTACCTGCCCTGAGTGACTCCATGGTGTACAGAATAGCAGTTCTAGGCTGTTCCCTACCCTGAGTTAGTCCTTGATATGCATAACAGCAGTTCTAAGGCTGTGCCATGCCCTTAGTTATTCCATGGTGTGTATTAGAGCAGTCCTCAGGCTGCGTGTGCCTTGAGTGACTCCATGGGTGATACAACAGCACTTCTGAGACTTCATGGTATACAGAACATCAGTTCTCAGGTTGCACCTACCTTGAGTGACCCCACATTGTGTAGGGCAGCACATCTCATGCTGTGAGATGACTCCATGTTGTATACCTCACTCAGGTGACTCCGTGTTGTACAGACCAGCATTATTAAGGCTGCACCACCCCTGAAAGAATGCACAGTTTGTAGAATTGCAGGTCTCAGGCTGTGGCTGCCCTGAGTGACTTTATGGTGTGTAGAACAGGAGTACTCATGCTGTGCCACCCCTGAGTAACTCCGTGGTGTATAGGGCAGCAGTCCTCAGGCTGCACCTACCTTGATGACTCCATGGCATTCAGAACAGCAGTTCTTAGGTGATGCTCTGCCCTGAGTAACTGCTTGGTGTACAGAATAACACATCTAAGCCAGGGACTTCCCTGAGTGACTCTACGGTGTACATTATAGAAGTTCTCAGACTGCTCCTGCCCTTACTGACTCCCTGGTGGGTTGAAGAACAGTCTCAGGTTGCACCAATCATTAGAAACTTCATAAAGTACAGATCATTGTTTTTCAGACTTGCTCCTGCCTGAGTAACTATATGGTATGTGGAACAACACTTCTCAGGCTGTGCCTGCCTTGAGTGAATCCATAATATACAGCAATTCTCAGGAAGCACCTACCCTGAGTGACTCCATGGTGTGTAGAACAGAAGTTCTCAAAATGTGTTTGCCCTGATATCTCCATGGTGTAAACAACAGCAATTCTCAGACTTTGCCCTGATTTGAGTGACTCCATAATATATAGAATAGCAGTTTTCATGCTGTGCCTGCTCTGAGACTCCATAGTATATAGAACAGCAGTTCTGAGACTGAACCTACCCTAAGTAACTCAGGGCAGGCACAGCCTGAGAGGTGCTATTTGAACACTATGAAGTACTAATTGAACACTATGAAGTACTATTTTGTACACCATGGACACATTTAGGGTAGATGTATCCTGAGAACTGCTGTTCTTTAAAGTAAAGTTCTCAGGATACATCTACCCTAAATGTGTCCATGGTGTACAAAATAGCAGTTCTCAGGCTGTGCCTGCCCTGAGTGACTCTATGGTGTATAGAACTCCCCTGAGTTACTTCATGGTGTGTGCTGCAGCAGTTCTCAATCGGCACCTCCCCTTAGTGACATCAAGGTATGAAGAACAGCAGTTGTCCAGATGCACCTACACTGAGTGACTTAATTTTGTACAGAACAGCAGTTTTCAGGTGATGCCTGCCCTGAGTGACTCCTTGATATGTATCACAGCGTTTGCTGGCTGCGCTTGTTCTGAGTGACTGCATGGTGTATAGAATAGCACATCAATGCCTGGGCCTGCCTTGAGTGACTCCATGGTGTACAGTACAGTAGTTCTCAGTCAGTGCCTGCCCTGGCTGACTCCCCGGTGGGTAAGAGAGCAGTTCTCAGGTAGCTTCAAAACTTAGAAACCTCATAATTTCCAGAATCATTTCTTGGGCTGCTCCTGCCCAGAGTAACTTCATGGTGTGTATAACAACACATCTCAGTCTGCAACTGTGCTGACTGATTAATAATGTGTAGAACAACTGTGCTCAGGATGCATTTGCCTTGATATCTCCATGGTGGACAGAATAGCATTTCTGAGACTGTGCCCTGCTATAGTACTTCATAGTGTTCAAACAGCACCTCTCAGGCTATGCCTGCCCTGAATTACTTCGTGGCATGTAGAACAATAGTTCTCAGGCAGCACCTCGTGGAATAGCACTTCTCAGGCTTTGCCTCCCTTGAGTGACATCATAATGTACAGAACACCAGTTCTCAGATTGTGCGTGCCCTCATGACTCCATGGCATATAGAACAGCAGTTCTCAAGCTGCACTGACCCTGAAAAACTTATTGATATTTAGAACAGGAGTATTCAGGCTGTGCCTATCCTGAGTGACTTCAACCATTGTAGGGCAGCAGATCTCAGGCTGTGCCTCCCCTTAGTGACTTCTTGTGGAATGGAAGAGTCCTGAGTGACTACAAGTATCTATAAAAATAGTTATCAGGCTGTGCCTGTGCTGAATATTCCCTGTCATGCAGAATAGCAGTCCCAAGGCTGTGCCTCCCCTCAGTAACTTCATGGTATTTACAACAGCAGTTCTCAATCTGCACCTGCCCTTAGTGACATCATGTGTGCAGAATAGCAGTTGTCAGGCTGCACCTGCACTGAGTAACTCAGTGGTGTACAAAACAGCAGTTTTCAAGTGGTGCCCTGTTGTGAGTGACTTTTTGTTGAATATAACAGCAGTTTGCTAGCTGCCCTTGCCCTGAGTGAATGCAGTGTGTGTAGAATAGCATGTCTATGCCTGGCCCTGCCTTGAGTGACTCTATGGTGTACAGTACAGCAGTTCTCAGGCTGTGCCTGCCCTGACAGACTCCCTGGTGATTAGAAGAGCAGTTCTCAGGTTTCTTCAACCCCAAAAAACTCCACAATGTCCAGAACATAATTTCTTAGGCGGCTCCTACCCAGAGTAACTCAATGGAGTATAGAATAACACTTCTTAGGCTGCACCTGCCCTGAGTGACTCCATGGTGTTTAGAATAGCACCTGTCAGGCTCTATCTGCCTGTAGTGACTCCATGGTGTACAGAACAGCAGTTGTCAGGATGCACCTACCCTGAATGAGTCCATGGTGTTCATAATAGCAGATCTTAAGCTGTTCCTGCCGTGAGTGACTCCATGGTGTATAGAACATCAGTTCTCATGCTAATTGTGCTCTGATGACTACATGACATACAGAATAGCTATGCTTGGGATGAGCCCTGCTCTGAGTGACTCCATGGTATGTAGAAAAGCAGTCCACTGGCTGTGTCTCTCCTGAGTGATTCCATGGTGTTTAGAACAGCACTTCTCAGGCTGCACCTGTCCTCAGTTACTCTATGGTGTTTTGAACAGTAGCTGTCAGTTTGTGCCTGCCCTGAGAGACTCCATTTGCGTAGAATATCTGCTCTCATACCGCCTGCCCCAAATGACTCCATGTTGTACAGAATAGCAGTTCACAGGATTGCCTGGTGTGAGTGACTCTATAGTGTGTAGAACAGCAATACTCAGGCTGTGCCTGTTCTGATTCCAGGGTGGGTAGAAGAGCAGTTCTCAGGTTGCACCTCCTGTGAGAGACTCCATGGTGTGTTGGACAGCAGTTCTGAAGTTGTGCCTCTTGTTAGTGACACCACGGTGTACAAAAATGCAGTTCTCAGGCTGCACCTTCTTGAGGGACTTGATGGTGTATGTAATAACAGTTCTAAGGCTACACCTGCCTTTAGTGACTCCATGGTTTGTAGGGTAGCTGATCTCAATCTGAGATTCATGTGTTATGGAAGAGCAATTCATAGTTTGCACCTGCCCTTAGTGACCCCATCGTGTATAGAACATCAGTTCTGTGGCTGTGCCTATTCTGAATGTCTCCATGATGTGTATAACAGCAGTACTCAGGCTGTGCCTTTCCTGAATGACTCTGTTATGTGTATTACACTATTTCTGAGGGTGCATCTAGCCAAATACCTTCATGGTATACAGAACAGCAGTTCTCTGGTTGTGCCTACCAGAAGTGACTCCATTGTATACAGAATAGCAGTTCTCAGTATTTGCCTTCCCTGAGTGATTCCATAGTGTGTATAACAGCAGCTTTCAGGCTGGACCTGCCCTGAGTGTCTTTATAGTACACAGAACAGCTGTTCTTAGACTGTGTCAGTTCTGGGTGACTCTATGTTGTGTAGGATAACAGTACTCATCTTGTGTCTGTCCAGAGTTCCTGAATGGTAGGTAGAACTGAAATTTTCATACTGTGCCTCCCCTGAGTAATTCACTGGTGTGTAGGACAGATGTTCTCAGGCTGCACCTTCCCTGAGTGACTCCATGGTTTACAGAAGAGAAGTTCTTAGTCTGCACCTCCCTTGCATGCCTCTCCATTGTACAGTCCAGCAGTACTCATGCTATGCCTCTCCTGAGTGAATCCATGGTGTATATAACAGCAGTTTCAGGCTGCACCTACTCTAAGATAATCCATGTTGTGGAGAACAGCAGCTCTCAGGTTGTTCCTGCCTTGAGTTTCTCCATGGTGTGCAGAACAGCAGTTCTCAGGATTTACCTTCTGTGAGTGACTCCATGGTGTTTACAACAATAGCTTTCAGGCTGCCTTGCCCTGAGTGCCTCCACCGTGTACAGAATAGCAGTTCTTAGGCTGTGCCAGATCTAGGTAACTCCATAATGTGTAAGACAGTAGTACTCACCTTGTGCCTGTCCAGAGTTCCTGAATGGTGTGTAGAACATGCATTTTCAGACTCTGCCTCCCCTGAGTGACTCCATGGTGTGTAGGACAGGTATTCTTAGGCTGCGCCTTCCCTGAGTGACTCCATAGTGTACAGAGGAGCAGTTCTCAGGCTACACCTCCCTGAGTGACTCTGTTTTTAAGCCCAGCAGTACTCAGGCTATGTCTGTCTGAGTAAATCCGTGGTGTTTAGAACAGCAGTTTTCAGGTTGCACTTCCACTAAGGTAATCCATGTTGTGGAGAACACCAGCTCTCATGCTGCTCCTGCCTTGAATGCCTCCATGGTGTGTAGAACAGCACTTCTTAGGCTTTGCTCCCCTGAGTGACATCATGGTTTACATAACTGCAGTTCCCTGGCTGTGCCTGCCCTGACTGACTTTATGGTGTATAGAACAGCAGTTCTCAGGATCCACATGCCCTGAATGACTTCATAGTATGTAGAATAGGAGTATTCAGACTGTGCCTGTCTTGAGTGGCTCCATCCTTTGTAAGGCAGCATGTGGCAGGCTGTCTCCACTGAGTGACTTCATGTGGTATGGAAGGGTCCTGAGTAACTCCATGGTGTCTATAAAGAGTTCTCAGGCTGTGCCTGTGCTGAATGACTCTGTCATGCAGAACCACAGCTCTATGACTGAACCTCCCATGAGTTACTTCTTGATATGTACCACAGCAGTTCTAAATCTGCACCTCCCCTTACTGACATCATCATGTGCAGAACAGCAGTTGTCAGGCTGTGTCTGCACTGAGTGAGTTAATTGTGTACAGAACAGCAGTTTTCAGTTGGTTCCTTGCCCTCAGTGACTCCCTGGTGTGTATCACAGCAGTTTGCTGGCTGTACTTGCCCTGAGGGACTGCATAGTGTATAGAATAGCACATCTATGTCTGGGCCTGCCTTGAGTAATTCCATGGTGTACAGTGCAGCAGTTTTCAGGCTGTGCCTGCTCTGACTGACTCCCTGATGAGTAGAAGAGCAGATCTCAGGTTGTTGCAACCCTTAGAAACTCCATAATGTTCAGAATATCTTTTCTTAGGCTGCTCCTGGCCAGAAGAGGACATGGTAGAACAACAATTCTCAGGCTGCACCTACCCTGAGTGACTCCATGGTGTGTAGAAAAGCTGTTCTTAGGATGCGTTTGACCTGATAATCTCCATGGTGTGTTGAAAACCTGTTCTCAGGATGCATTTGACTGATATCTCCATGGCAATCAGAACAGCAGTTATCAGACTGTGCTTTGCTCTGAGTGACTCCATGGTGTTTAGAATAGAACTTCTTAGACTGTGCCTGCCTTGAGTGACTCTATGGTGTATAGAACAGCAGTTCTCAGGCTATGCCTACCTTGAGTGACACCATAGTGTAGGACAGCAATAATAAGGCTGTGTCGGTTCTGAGTGACTCCTAGGTAGGTAGAAGAACAGTTCTCAGGCTGCACCTCCCCAGCCAGCAGTTCTGAAGCTATGCCTCCTGTTAGTGACTCCATGGTGTACAGAATTGCAGTTCTCAGGCTTTGACTTCCTTAGTGAAAAATCTGCTGTTAGCCTAACTGGTTTTCTCCTATATGTAATCTGCTTCCTTTCTCTCATGGCTATGAGTTCAGCTTGTTGGTTGGTGGTATTGGGTGGGAGAGGTTTTGCCTCTGTGATGGATGAGAGGGAAATGACAGCATACCCTGCTACTTTAACCCCCTCGTGTATAAAGAAGCTACCACCTGAGAACCAGACGAGATCCGAAGAGGGCAGGGGTCCCTCAGAAATGGTGGTAGGGCAGGTTAAAATCATCATGGGCTGCTTCTAGGGCTCTGAGGCATGGGGGTCAGCCCTTGATGGTGGGGTCGAGCTGTTTGGATAGGTAGGCCACTGGTGCAAATGTGGGGCCATATTGCTGACCCAGAACGCCCAGACTTTGTCCCTGTTTCTCATGTACATAGAGGGTGAAGGGTCAAGAGAGGTTGGGGAGATGCAGGACAAGTGCCCAAAGGAGGGCCTTTTTAAAGGGCTTCCCTACCGCTGAGAGTTGAGATTCATCTTGGGGGCCCTTGGCCAGATTATATAGAAATCCAGGTCCTGAAGTACTCAGCCAAACCCAAGAAGGAGAGTCATCTTTGGTCTTTGGTGTAGGTATAGACACAATAAGCTGTTTTCTGTCTACTGTAATGGCCTTTTTCCCTTGAGAGATAGAGAACCCTAGATACATGCTATTTGGGCCTTTTGTGGAGAGGCCCAATATCTCTTTAAGGCCAAGAAATTAAGTAGGAGCACTCTGTCATCTGTTGAGCGCCCTTTGGATGGGCTAGAAGAATTTGTTTGCAAGAGGTGCAGAGAGAAGGATTGGATTGGAGCAAGAAGAAAGCCTGGAAGAGACCTCTTAGAATGGAGTGATCCAGGGACCCAAAAAGGGGCCATCTGCTTTGGTTGTTTAAGGGATAAATGGTCCAGGCCTGGGTGCTATATTTGATCCAAGAGGCATTGTAGGGAAGAGTCAACCAGCAGAGAAGACACATTACCCATGTAAGGAGGAGGGAAGAGGACGCAGAGAAGGAGGAAACTGATTTATTGGCAAAAGGGGCATCCCCACTAGAGCCAAAAAATCAGGAGTGCCTAAGTGGCAAGTTCGAGCTGCAGAGATTGGTCATCACCGAATCCTGACCGTCGAAGCTCTCGTCCTGGATGGAGACAGAGCCATGGGAGACCTTGGCCAAGGCTTTTCAAGACCCCTCCTGGAGAGGCCGGATACTCCCAGGGCCAGAAGAAGCGAGAGGAAGGAGAGGGTAAGTGTCTCTCTAGTGGCCAAGTCTTAAGGTGAGAGGACTAGAACTTTTGAAACTGCCCAAGGAAGGAGTCCCTGAGGGCTACCATAGCCTTAAAGGCTGTGGTGGGGTGCTTTCCTCCCTGCAGGTGGGCAAAGAGATTTGCTGGACGATAATCAACATATTACAAGAGGGAGGATTTGGGGCACTGTGGGTGAAAAGATTGGAGGTTGGAGGCCAAGGTTTGTCCAAAGAGGTGTGGACTATCTTGAAATCCCTGAGGAAGGACAGTCCAGGTTAAAGGCAAAAAGATATCCTTTAAATCTATGACCGAGAAGTGGATGGCAGTGTGGGGGATCTGAGACAGCAGAGTGTATGGGTTGGGAACCAAAGGATGTATGGGCCTAACGGAGGTGTTGATGAGTTGTAGGTAGGACCCGTTGGGCTTTTTTACTGCTACCCCTTGCTAAGAAGGTCCTGAATAATAGGTTGTAGGCCCAGAAGAGCTTTTGTGGTCAGGGGGTATTGAGCCTGATTTGGGAAGGTGTTAGGATCTTTGAGATAAATGTTAACTGGTGGGCAGTTAACATACAATCGAGTCAACCAGGTTAGTATGGTATTTCATGTCAGCCTCACAAGTGGAGCAGAAATATGGGATCAGAAATTAGTAAAAAACAAACTGAAAGAGTGTTAAGTAAATTGTTAGAGGAAGGAGGCATCCCAGTAAAATCAAGAGCAGTCAGGGCATACGTTGATACAATACAAAAATGTAGCCCATGGCTTTTTAAGGAGGAGTTGTTAAATATATCACAATGGAACCATCATGGTGAAGATTTAAAAAGAATAGAAAAGAAAAGCCCAGGGACTCTGCCAGTTGGCACATTGCCATTGTGGACGTTGGTATCTTGTTTGCTTAGTCCAAAGCCTTCAGTTCAGACAAAGAGGAAGGAGAAGACATATTGATTCAAGTAAAAGAGAAGGTCTCTCAAGTTAGTCAGAAAGAGGAAAAGATTCAAGTAAAAAAGATCTTTCAAGCTAGTCAGACAGAGGAAGGAAGTTTAGAGCAGAAAAAGCCATCAGGGGAAAAGTTACAACAGGAGTCTGCTACTAACACCTTTCTATCACCAGAGGGCGTAAGTGTCCAACCAACAGCGCCACCTCCATATGCTGGGAGGCCCCCAACCCCCGCAGTTGATAGTTGGGATCCTGAGACAAGATCTCAAGTATTAACATGCCCTGTATCTGAGGCAGGAGGGCAGCGAATTCACCATGCTTTAAATTTCAAAACAGTGAAGCAGCTAAAAGAGGCTGTAACAACCTATGGTCCTCAAGCACCCTTCACTGTAAGCATGGTTGAATCCATTAACAACTTGAACATGACGCCAGCAGATTGGGCTAATATGTGTAAAGCTGTGCTAAATGGAGGTCAATACCTGTTATGGAAGGTTGCCAATGAGGAATTTTGCAAGGAGACGGCTAGGCGAAATGCAGCAGCTGGTTATCCTCAGAGAAATCTAGATATGTTGTTAGGAAAGGGACTTTATGAGGATCAGCAGCAACAAATTGCATATGATCCTGGTGTATACGCACAAATTGCTGTAGAGGCGGTTAGGGCATGGAAGACTTTACAAGGACATGGAGGTTTACAAGGTCAATTATCTAAGGTAATACAAGGAGCTAATGAACCTTATGCTGAATTTGTAGATAGGCTTATTCAAACAGCTACCAGAGTTTTGGGGAATACAGAACAAGCAATGCCATTACTAAAACAACTGGCTTATGAGCAAGTGAATCATTGGTGCAGAGAAGTCATTAGACCATGGAAACATGAAGATTTAAACACATATATTAAATTATGTAGCGACATTAATGAACAAGGGCAAGTCATGGCAGCTGCAGTAAAACAGGCTTTAGAACAAGGGCAAGTCGTGGCAGCTGCAGTAAAACAGGCTTTAGATGCCAGGCCAAGAACATGCTACAATTGTGAACAAACAGGACATTTTAAAAGGAATTGCCTCATAGGAGGAGGGTTTAACAAAACTAGGTATCAAAGGAGTAGAATACCGGGTATTTGCCCATGATGCCATAGAGGGAGACATTGGGCTAATGAATGCTGCAGTCTGGCTGGGCACAATTCAGGAGCCACTTGTCAAAAGAAATGAACTTTATTTTTAGATCCACACACACCAAACAAAACAGCTCCTCAGGAAAAACCTTCAGAACCCAACTGCCACCACTGGCTTCCCACAAGCCTCTCCACCTCCCCCACTCCTCCTGCTCTTGAGGCCGATTGGCTGGGTCATGTGGGCGGAGCCAAAAAAGTCCCCCAATGAGCAGCTCCGTGGTCTGAAAGGGCAGGGAAACAGCCCAATGAGCATCACTGCAGAGGATCCAATCAGTTGGCAGCTAGAAGTTGCTGGGGCCGCTGTGAGCCAATCATCAGCTGGCAGCTGGAAGTTTGCTGGCAGCTGGAAGTTTGCTGGGGCCCCTTTGGCTGTGGCTCTCAACAAGCCTCACAAGTGGAGCAGAATGGCCAGTCTTCTGCCAAAAGGGCCAGAAAAGATGAGCAGGCAGATTCTGGGGCCTGACTGATGCCAGGAGCCCGTATGTTGATTGTTGTATTGAGTTTAGAGAGAATATTTCAGCTGAGCAAAGGAACTGGACATTGGGGCATAACTAGGAACGTCTGAGAGAATGAGAAGTTGTCTATGGAACAGAGTAATAGAGGAGTCCTTTTTAGATAGATGGTCTTTCCTCCTACCCCGACAATAGGAGAGGTGGATGGCACTGTTTGCCCCCAGAATTCTGTCAGGACTGAGAAGGTAGCTCTGGTGTCAAGGAGAAAGTCAACCTTGCACCTATCCACCTGAATCCGCACCCTGGGTTTCTGTCTATTGATCGTTATGGCCGGGTACAAGGACCCAAGGCTCCGTCAATTGATTGCCATGCCCAGAAGGTCAGAGGATTCCCTGGCCATAGGCCTCCTATGGGATCTAGGAAAGACAGAGCCCCAATGACCTTGTTGTTGACATTTAGGGCATGGGGTACGCGGAATGCATGGTGCGGGGCATGCCCTGGCTCAATGTCCCTCCTTGCCACACTTGAAGCAGGCGCCCAGGGGGATTTTGGGTGATGGGCAGCGACCCAAGGAAGCACCCTGCAGGACCTGGATGAGCATCTGAAATTTCTAAGTCTGGGGGGTGGCAGGGCCTTGTTTGAGCTTTTTTAGTTTGGCCCAGATGTTGGGGTAGCTCTGCAAGAGGAAATATGTCATAAGGAAATGATGGCCATCTGGGGTTTTGGGATCTAGGTTACTGCTAAAGGGCCTTTGTAAGCAGATCCAGAAATTCTGATGGGGTCTCTTGTAATTTTTGGAAATTGACGGCCTACATGCCACTTTTTTGAGCCCAGCAATAATACATATGGAGAATCTGTCCCTACTCTATATGCCAGCTTGTGTATTATAATCCCAGTTGGGAGTTTGATCTGGGGCAGCAAGTGGCCCCAGAGGGTGATTGGGATTAACTCAGTGAGTTTCATCCACATGGCAAGTTTCCAGACTCTGGTACATTCCTCAAGAAGGAGAGTATTAGCCAATAACATATATATCTCATGGTGAGTGAGGCTCTAAGCCTGGAGGACTCATTGAAACTCTCTAATGTAAGTGGTGGGATCTGTAGTGAATGAGCCCAACCTTTGCTCTAGTTGCATGAGGTCATTCATAGAGAACAGAACATGTACCCTGATAATGCCCTCGGGTCCAGCAACCTCTCTTAAGGGGCCATGGTTTGTGGGACTAGGGGCAGGACCTAGTTTGGAGGGAACTAAAGGTGCCGGCCGAGTCAGGGGGAGCACCTGAGGGGTGGACGGAGCTGACAGGGGAGGTCGGTAGGGAGGGGGTTCATCTGCCAGATAGGTTGGGGTGAGAACGAAGAAGAGAAAAAGCCTCAACATAGGGGAACTCCTTCCACTTTTTTGAGCACTCACAGAAGTTAAACAGATCTCTGTGAATTGCGGGATCTAGGGATCCTCCTGCGGGCCATTGACTTTGATTATCTAATTGATAGTAAGGCCAATCTTTTGTGCAGAATTTAAAAAGGGGGAGTCTGCAGGGAGGGAAGAAGAGGTCCCCACAGGTCAGGAGAGGGACAAGGGTGGGAGAGAGAGAGAGAGAGAGAGAGAGAGAGAGAGAGAGAAGTGCCTGTTCTTCCACCCCTCAGTACCTCCCGCTCATGAACCGGGTTCCAGAGAGTCCACCGTGACCGTGAAGGTCATGGTGGGGTGCATTCTCTCCTCCAGATTGGGCGTCAGTGGTTTGCCAGACGATCACGGTCAAAGCCCCTGCATAGCCCATCTGAAGTTGGATACCCGATAGGGGAACTCACCTACTGAAGAGCCGGTGTTGTGTGAGTAGCAGCAGCACTCGAAAGAGTGGACCAGGACAGCAAGCCTTGAGAGAGGGGGCCCTCGAGCAGCGAGGCATTCCCCCTCCTGGGTTTCGGCATGAATGAAAGAACCATCAAGCTTGCCATCGGAGAAAATGCCTTTGTGGCAGCTATGAGTATATTATACCTACACCAAAGACCAAAGATGACTCTCTTTCTTGGGTTTGGCTGGGTACTTCAGGGCCTAGATTCCTATATAATCTGGCCAAGGGCCCCCAGGATGAACCCCTACTCTCAGCGGTAGGGAAGCTCTTTAAAAAGGCCCTCCTTCGGGCACTTGTCCTGCATCTCCCAACCTCTCCTGACCCTTCACCCTCTATGTACATGAGAATCAGGGACAAAGTCTGGGTGTTATGGGTCAGCAATATGGCCCCACATTTACACCAGTGACCTACCTATCCAAACAGCTAGACCCCACCATCAAGGGCTGACCCCCATGCCTCAGAGCCCTAGCAGCAGCCCATGATGATTTTACCCTGCCCTACCACCATTTCTGAGGGACCCCTGCCCTCTTCGGATCTCGTCTGTTTCTCAGATGGTAGCTTGTTTATACACGAAGGGGTTATTTCCCTCTCATCCATCACAGAGGCAAAACCTCTCCCACTCAATACCACCAACCAACAAGCTGAACTCATAGCTGCCACAACTCATAGCTGCCACAAGGGCATTTTCTCCGATGGCAAGCCTTGATGGTTCTTTCACATTTCCTCTTCATGAAATATTTTTCCAAGGATGTTTTGTAGTGCTGGTTTTCTAGCTATAAATTATTTTAACTTTTGTTTATCATGGAAGGTTTTTATTTTATCTTCAAATCTAAAGCTTAATTTTACTGGATACAAGATTCTTAGTTGCACTCATTTTCTTTCAGAGCTTGATATATGCTGTTCCAGGACCTTCTAGCTTTCAGGGTCTGTGTTGAAAAATCTGCTGTTAGCCTAACTGGTTTTCTCCTATATGTAATCTGCTTCCTTTCTCTCATGGCTTTTAAAATTCTCTCCTTTTTCTGTATGTTGGGCATTTTTATTATAATGTGCCTTGGTGTGGGTCTGTTGTTATTTTGTACATTTGGCATCCTGTAGGCTTTTTGAATTTGGATTTCGAATTCACTCTTCATGTTTGGAAAGTTTTCTGATATTATTTCATTGAATCAATTGTTCTTGGTTTGGACCTCTATGCCTTCCTCTATCCCAATAATTCTTAAATTTGGTCTTTTTATGCTATCCCATATTTCTTGAATGTTCTGCTCATGGCACTGTGTGGCCTATGTTCTTTTCAAGATTATATATTTCATCTTCATTGTCTGATGTCCTGTCTTCCAAGTGCTATACTCTGTTGGTGAGGCTTTCATTTCAGCTTTTAATTTGGTTTATTGTTTCTTTCATTTCAAGGATTTCTGTTTTTTTAAGAACCTCTATCTCCCTGTTGAGGTCTTCTTTTGCTTCCTGGATTTGTTTATGTAGCTCCTTGTTGAAGTGATCTTTCAATGCTTGTATTTGCTTTCTTATATCTTCCTTGAGTTCACAGAACATTTAACCATGTACATCCTGAACTCCTTCTCTGTAATTTTTTCTCTTGTGGCTGCCAATGATTCTAATGATGTGGTGTCTTGATTTGTATGGTGTATTTTCTTCCCTTGTCTTTTCATGTTACTCATGTGTCTTCCTTTCCAGCTCTGTGGATCTGGTGTGTTATTGTTTTTACCCTATAGGTTTATAGTGCTCTTGTAGGGTTCCAATATCCCTCTTTTGTGGGGAAGGACAATGTTAATAGATCCCAATATCAACAATGTATCACCTATGAGCAATTTGTTGTTATTAAGATGTTTACAGTTTAGTCTCAATGTACAGAGATGTTGGATTCAATTATTATCAAAAAAACAGTAATTTTGTAAAAAGGTTTAAAGTTTCTGATGCTGGACAATGAACTGGGGGTGGGGTGTAGGATGATATGCTGAGGATGTAGGATGTGAGGATATAGAGTTAATATATCTTAGGAAATGTGAAAGAGAAATCTAATGAAGAGGGTAGTATCAAGAGAATAGACAGGAAGTAATTTAGGGTAGACAAGTATGTGGGAAGACAGTAGAGACATAAAACAAACATGCATATGTATTAAGAAAAATACAGGATGTTAAAATTGTAAAACTTGGAGGGGGAAAGAAAAATGAAAAAAGAAAAAAAGGGCATACACAACACCTCTATATTATATTATTTAGATGACTCAGTCCTCAAAATCCTATTTCATGCAAAGTTCTTGGTTTCGCATATATTGGGTATAAGAGGGCCAGAGGGCAGAGGGGTAGAAGAGAAAGAGAAAAAAAATACTCAAAAGAATAAACCAGGGTTGTAGCTAGTTTTAGAGATCCATATCTTTTCTGTTTCTCTTCTCATCCAATAGGTGGGATTGTCTGTTTTAAGCTCTGCCCTCTGGATGGTGTAGGTAACCAGGGTGGGAAGACTGGTCCCGGTGTAGAGTATCTGGAAGTGGGGAGTGCCACCCGCCAGTCCCTGCAGAGAGATTGCACTTCATGGGTCTCTTTTTAGGATCGCTCATCTGACTTGATTGCCTGGTTTTATCTCCCTCTGTTGCCTGGAGATTTTCCCAGTTCCTGGTCTCTCTCTTAGGCTCCAAACTTTAGTCCCATCTCCATCTCACTTATCAGTTACCAACTGTGGGACTTCTCACACCAAGACTCACACCAGGTGGGCAGTGGCCTGGTCGCACTGCACACCTGCCCAACTGAGAGTTGCTTTTGTGTTGGGTGGTCACTGTGCTGAGTTATCACCACTGGGGATGGGGGAGTTGGATACCTTGTACCTGGCCAGATGGAGATTCAATCTACTGTACTCAGGCTGCACATGTCCTGAATGATTCCATACTGTCCAACAGAGCAGTTCTCAGGATGCAGCTGCCCTGAATGTCTCCATGGTGATTAGAATAGCAGCTATCAGGCTGAGCATAACCTGTGTGATTTCATGGTGTACAGAACAAAAGTGTTCAGGCTGCACATGTACTGAATGAATCCATAATGTTCAGAAAAGCAAGCTTAAGGCTATGCCATGTCCCAAGTGACTCCATTTTGTGTATTAGAGCAATTCTCAGACATTTTTAGTCTGAGTGACACCATAATATACAGAACAGGGGTTCTAAGCCTGTGCCTTGCCGCAGTCTGGCTGGGCACAATCAGGAGCCACTTGTCAAAAGAAACTAACTTTATTTTTAGAACCACACACGACAAACAAAATAGTCTCTCAGGAAAAACCCTCAGAGCCTCAACTGCCACCACCGGCTTTCCCCAAGCCTCTCTCTCCCACACAAGCTTCTCCCCACCTCCCACAATCCTCCTGCTCTTGAGGCCGATTGGCTGGGTCACGTGGGCGGAGCCAAAAAAGTCCCCCAATGAGCAGCTCCGTGGTCTGAAAGGGCAGGGAAACAGCCCAATGAGCATCACCTCAGAGGAGCCAATCAGCTAGATGTTGCTGGGGCCGAGGAGCCAATCAGCTAGATGTTGCTGGGGCCGCTGTGAGCCAATCATCAGCCAGCAGCTGGAAGTTTGCTGGCAGATGGAAGTTTGCTGGGGCCCCTTTGGCTGTGGCTCTCAACATCTCCCCCTCTCTGTTTAAACAACAAGCATGTGGCTTAGGGACCGTGCCTGTTAGGCAGTCCAATTCAACATATGGTCCTTACCCGTCATCAGATGAACTGACCTCTAGGCGTCAGCCTCCTGTCTTAGGTTGGTACCACTGCAATTGGATCATACCCGTCACTGACTACCGGTCCAGCATACAGCCATACTTGTGGATAGGCCTTTGCACCTGTGGGGGGGGTGAGGTTCTTTGCCTCACCTCTGTTGGCCCCCAAATTTTAGACCATCACTAGTAGAGGAGGATGCAAAATGCCATGACATTAAGCCAATTGAGGGCTCCTTTGAAAAATTGTACCACCGGTGACATCATCAGCAAAAATACCCCAACACTACCACAAGTCGCTGCACCAACAGATAGTTCACAATGCATACAGGTGAGCTCACAATGTGTCCAGGCAAGTTCTGCAAGCAGTTCAGTGATGGCTATTGTAGAAGCTGTAGATTGGTTTTATCTTTGACTTCACCAGCACTGGGATGAAGATAGGAATTCTGGCAATAATGGCTAAAGAAAAAATTATGTAACATTCCAGAAGGCACTAAAAGAAAACAATTTTCTTAACAATTTACATTGTCTTCACTGGCACTGGGATGAAGATAGGAATTCTGGCAATAATGGCTAAAGAAAAAATTATGTAACACTACAGAAGGCACTAAAAGAAAACAATTTTCTTAACAATTTACATTATCTTTAAGAGAATTATTAAATATAATGAAAAGGAAAGGTGAAAGTAAACAAACAGATCTGTTAACCTTCTTTTTTGTTTACATATTAAAACAATCCTCAACAGTTGTTTACCCAATTTAAATTAAACCATATAAATCACGTGAAAAAAAAATATTTGGATCCATTTTATCATGAGCGCTCATCATATATGATATATGGACATACGTACATTCAAACATATAACACAAAACACAAGTGTGCACACATAATATAATACATACAACACATAACATTATAGTAAAGGCCTTATCCAATTTATGTCTCCTAATAACTTTTGAAAGTCATTAAGTGATTTGAGTTGATCTACTCGTATTTGAATTTTTGGTGGACGGACCATGGTTGAGGATAATAGAACTCCTAAATAATTAATTGGAAAATTTAATTGTACTTTATCTATTGCTATCTCTAGATTATAATTTTTTAATAAGTTTGTAAGTGTGGCATAACATTCTAGCAATGTGTTTTTATCTTTGTGTGCTAATAATACATCATCCATATAGTGAAATATTTGTAGTTCAGGATTTTGATTTCTAAGTGGCTGGATTACTTTGTTAACATAAATTTGACACATAGTTGGGCTGTTAGCCATCCCTTGAGGGAGTACTTTCCATTCATATCTCTGATCAGGACCTTCATGATTCAGTGCAGGGATAGTAAATGCAAAACGTGGACTATCCTCAGGATGAATTGGAATTGAAAAAAAACAATCTTTAATATCTATAACTAAAACATACCAGGTTTTTGGCAAAGCAGACAACTGAGGAATCCCTGATTGAGCAGGTCCCATAATAACCATCTCATTATTAATGGCTCTTAAATCTTGCAATAATCTCCATTTACCAGATTTCTTTTTGATGACAAAAATGGGAGTATTATGGGGAGATACAGAAGGTTGTATATGTCCTTCTGCTAATTGTTGTTTGACCAGGTCATGGGCTGCTTGTATCTTTTCTTTAGTCAGGGGCCACTGAGGAACCCATACTGGTCTTTCTGATTTCCAAGTAATTTTTATTGTCTCAGTGGCCCTTTCTGAAAATCCAACCCATGTCTGTCTGTTCCTTGATCTATTTGTATTGGTGCTGCTATACCTTGTTCTTGTTTTTCTAATCTTTTTCCTTTCCTAAAACCTTGTCTAGTCATAATAGTGGGTGCATTTTGGTTGATGTTATTTGTTAATGTCAAACCTAATTGATCTAGGACATCTCGTCCCCATAAATTTACGGGAAGATGATCCAATACATATGGCTGTATAGTTCCTTCACATCCTTCAGGATCCTTCCAATGTAATACCATTGCACTTCTATGGGGATTAGTCGCCACTCCTAGGCCTCGAAGCATTTGAGTGGCTTGTTGTAATGGCCAATGTTTTGGCCATTCTTGACGAGAGATGATGCTAAGGTCTGCACCTGTATCCAGTAGCCCATTAAATTCATGTCCTTGAATATTTAGTTTTAGCATGGGGCGAGAATCTAAATTTAAAGAAAGCATAGCCCAATCTACACCTGTGGAGCCTAATCCCTTGGAACCTCTTTCTACAGTACGACTGGAAAATTTATCATGTAGGCTGGGTATTATTAGTAACTGTGCTATTCTATCTCCTGGTGAAATTACTGATATACCCTTTGGAGAACTGGCTATAATTTTTATTTCACCTTCATAATCGGGATCAATTACCCCAGGACTTATCATAAGTCCTTTTAGAGTAGAAGAGCTGCGTCCCAATAATAAGCCTACTGTTCCTTTGGGAAGAGGTCCTTTCACCCCTGTGGGAATGATTTGAACTCCCATCTCTGGAGTTAGTACTGCTCTGGCGGAGGCGCAGATGTCCAACCCTGTGCTCCCTCTGGTTTGTCTGATGAGGGATCTGATGGACAATGTGTCCTGGGCACTACCCTGATGGGGTTGCTGGGTTCCTCCAGTGCTCCGTATATTTGTGGTTTTGGGCCCCGGAGCATTGGGCCCCCCTGTCCGTTTTTTGGCAATGGAGCCCGATGCCTTTCTCCACGATATTGTGGATAAACACCTGGTCCTTGTTCGTTTTTTGATAATGGAGTACCCTCTATGGTGGTTTGAGAACGGCATTCATTAGCCCAATGTCTCCCTCTATGGCATCATGGGCAAATACCTGGTATTCTACTCCTTTGATACCTAGTTTTGTTAAACCCTCCTCCAATGGGGCAATTCCTTTTAAAATGTCCTGTTTGTTCACAATTGTAGCATGTTCTTGGCCTGGCATCTAAAGCCTGTTTTACTGCAGCTGCCACAATTTGCCCTTGTTCATTGATGTCTCTGGCATCTAAAGCCTGTTTTACTGCAGCTGCCACGACTTGCTCTTGTTCATTAATGTCTCTACATAATTTAATATATGTGTTTAAATCTTCATGTTTCCATGGTCTAATGATATCTCTGCACCAACGATTCGCTTGCTCATAAGCCAGGTGTTTTAGTAATGGCATTGCTTGTTCTGTATTCCCCAAAACTCTGGTAGCTGTTTGAATAAGCCTATCTACAAATTCAGCATAAGGTTCATTAGCTCCTTGTATTACCTTAGATAATTGACCTTGTAAACCTCCATGTCCTTGTAAAGTCTTCCATGCCTTAATTGCATCTGCAGCAATTTGTGCGTATACGCCAGGATCATATGCAATTTGTTGCTGCTGATCCTCATAAGGTCCCTTTCCTAACAACATATCTAGATTTCTCTGAGGATAACCAGCTGCTGCATTTCGCCTAGCCATCTCCTTGCAAAATTCCTCATTGTCAACCTTCCATAACAGGTATTGTCCTCCATTTAGCACAGCTTTACACATATTAGCCCAATCTGCTGGCGTCATGTTCAAGTTGTTAATGGATTCGACCAAGCTTACAGTGAAGGGTGCTTGAGGACCATAGGTTGTTACAGCCTCTTTTAGCTGCTTCACTGTTTTGAAATTTAAAACTTGGTAAAATCGCTGCCCTCCTGCCTCAAATACAGGGCATGTTAATATTTGAGATCTTGTCTGAGGATCCCAACTATCAACTGCGGGGGTTGGGGGCCTCCCAGCATATGGAGGTGGCGCTGTTGGTTGGACACTTACGCCCTCTGGTGATAGAAAGGTGTTAGTAGCAGTCTCCTGTAGAGGTGGTGCTGTTGGTTGGACACTTACACCCTCTGGTGATAGAAAGGTGTTAGTAGCAGTCTCCTGTTGTACCTTTCCCCCTGATGGCTTTTTCTGTTTTACACTTTCTTTCTCTGTCTGACTAACTTGAGAGACCTTCTCTTTTACTTGAATCATTATGTCTTCTCCTTCCTCTACCATTGTCTGAACTGAAGGCTTTGGACTAAGCAAACAAGATATGAACGTCCACAATGGCAATGTGCCAACTGGCAGAGTCCCTGGGCTTTTCTTTTCTATTCTTTTTAAATCTTCACCATGATGGTTCCATTGTGATATATTTAACAACTCCTCCTTAAAAAGCCATGGGCTACATTTTTGTATTGTATCAACGTACGCCCTGACTGCTCTTGATTTTACTGGGATGCCTCCTTCCTCTAACAATTTACTTAACACTCTTTCAGTTTGTTTTTTACTAATTTCTGATCCCGTATTTCTACTATAATACAACCCAACAAGATGACGCCAAACAAAACCGAGACAGAATGAAATAAAAAGGGAACAACAAAAAGTCATTATAGCCTTTCTATCCTCCTGACATGGGCATCCGTCCTTTCTCCCTATCTGTTCCTCAGACGTAAATAGTTTTTCCTCAGATGTGAGCGGTTTTTCTTCCGTCTCACTCATCTCCAGGGACAGGCAACTTAAAACAAAAGTGAAACAAAATAACAAAAGAAGAATCTTAAAATGGCTACCCATCCTCTCGCCCTGCCCTCAGGGGCGAGCAGTTTCACTTACCCTCAGTCGCTCCCCGTACGGGCCACCAAATGCCGCAGTCTGGCTGGGCACAATCAGGAGCCACTTGTCAAAAGAAACTAACTTTATTTTTAGAACCACACACGACAAACAAAATAGTCTCTCAGGAAAAACCCTCAGAGCCTCAACTGCCACCACCGGCTTTCCCCAAGCCTCTCTCTCCCACACAAGCTTCTCCCCACCTCCCACAATCCTCCTGCTCTTGAGGCCGATTGGCTGGGTCACGTGGGCGGAGCCAAAAAAGTCCCCCAATGAGCAGCTCCGTGGTCTGAAAGGGCAGGGAAACAGCCCAATGAGCATCACCGCAGAGGAGCCAATCAGCTAGATGTTGCTGGGGCCGAGGAGCCAATCAGCTAGATGTTGCTGGGGCCGCTGTGAGCCAATCATCAGCCAGCAGTGCCTGACCTGAGTGACTCTATGTAGCCTGTTGTTCAATAGTTCTCAAGCTGTGCCTGCATTTTGTAACTCCATAATAGGTAGAACACCATTTCTCAGGCTGCACCTGCCCTAAGTATCTCCATTTTGTATAAAACTGCACTTCCCAGACTGTGCCTGTACTGAGTGTCTTTGAGGTGTACAGAAAAGCAGTTCTCAAAATGCACATGCCTTGAGGACTCCATGGTATACAGAACAAATGTTCTAAGGCTGTGCCTTCCCTGAAGGACTCCATGATATGTAGAATAGCAATTCTCATTCTGTGCCTTCCCTGTGTAACACCATCATATACTGAACAGCGGTTCTGTAGTTGCAGCTTTTCTGAATGACTCCATGGTGTGTAGGAAAGTAGCTTGTCCTGAATGACTCCATGGTGTACAGAACAGCCATTTTCATGCTACACATTTCCTGATGGACTGTATGGTGTGTAGAAAGACAGCTCTCAGGGGACACCTACCCTGAATGACTCCATGTTGTACAGATCAGTATTTCTCAGGCTGCATTTACCTTAGTGACTTTAGGGTGTGTTGAACAACAGTTATCAGGCTGTTCCTTTCCTGAGTGACTTTATGGTGTACAGAACATAGTAATCAGTCTGTGACTGTCCTGAGTTACTCCATTATGTATATTATAGCCGTTCTGAGGCTACGTTTGTCCTGAGTGACTCCATGGTGCATAGAACAGCAGTAATCAGGCTATGTATCTCCCAAATGACTCCATGGTATATATTCCTGCAGTACTCAGGCTGCACATGCCCTTAATAACTCCATACTATCTAGAAGAGCAGTTCTCAAGTTCTTGAGTGTCACTACAGTGTGAAGAAAAGCTGTTCTCAGGCTGAGCATGCCCTGAGTGACTTTATGGTGTACAGAGCATGTACTGAATGACTCCTTGGTGTACTACAATTCTAAGGCTGTTTTCTGTTCTGAATGACACTATGGTGTGTATTAGAAGAGTTGTCCTATAGTGATGGTTCTGGTGCATCCAAAAAACTGTACAGAATAGGAATGTACAGTTCTGTTGTACAGAAAAGGATGTACAGAATAAGAATTCTAAGCCTGCACTTGCCCTAAGTGACTTCATGGTATTCAGAACAGCAGTTTACAGGCTGTGCCTGCCCTGATTGACTATTTCTTGTGTAGAATAGCAATTCTTTGTTTGTTCCTGCATGGAGTGTCTTCATGATCTATAGAATGGCAGCTTTCAAGATGTAAATGCTGTGAGTGGCTCCATGGTGAAGAGAACAGACCTTCTAAGGCTGTGCCTGCCCTGACTGACTCCATTATATGTGGAACAATTCTCAGTCTGTGCCTTCCCTGAGTAACACCATCTTATGTAGAACAGAAGTTTTCTGGATGCACCATCTGACTGACTCTGTGCTGTGTAGGACAGCAGCTCTCAAGCTGTGCCCACCCTGAATGACTCCATGGTGTACAGAAGAGCAGTTCTCATGCTGCACCTTTCCTGATAGACTCCAGTGTGTGTAGAACACCATCTCTTAGGTGGCACCTACCTGAGTGACTCCATGGTATACACATCAGCATTTCTCATGCAGCATCTGCCTTAGTGACTCCAGGTTGTGTAGAACAACAGTTCTCAGGCTCTCCCTTTCCTGAGTGACTTTATGGTGTACAGAAGAGCAATAATCAGACTGACTGTCCCGAGTTACTCCATTATGTGTATTACAGTAGTTCTGAGGCTGCACCATCCCTGAGTGACTCCATGGTGCATAGAAGAGCAGTTCTCTGGCTGTGCCTACCCTGAGTAACTCAATTATGTGTAGAACAGCAGTTTCAGACTGTCCACCTTCCAAGTGACTCCATGGTGTACAGACCTGCAGTACTCAGGCTGCGCATGCCCTGAACATCTTTATTCTGTCTAGAAGAGCAGTTCTCAGGCTGCAGCTGCCTTGGCTGTGTTCATAGTGTGTATTAAAAAAAATCTCAGGCTTAGCATGCCCTGAATGAAGTCATGTTCAGTCTGTGTACATTTAAATGACTTTATGGTGTACAGAACAACAATTCAAAGGCTGTGTCCTGCCCTGAGTGACACCATGGTGTTTATTAGAGTAGTTCTCTATAGTGACAGATATGAGTGTAACCATGATGTACAGAACAGATGTTCTAAGCCTACACTTACCCTAAGTGACTCCATGGTATTTAGAACAGGACTACTCAGGCTACACCAACCTTGAGTGACTCCATGCTATATAGAAAAGCTGGTCTCAGGCAGAGCTACCCTGAGTGACTCCATGGTGTATAGAATAGCATGTTCAGGCTGTGAATCTCCCAAGTGACTACATGGTGTACAGATGTGCTGTACTCAGACTGCACACGTCCTGAATGACTTCATACTGTCCTGAAGAGCAGTTCTCAGGCTGCACTTTCCTGAGTGCATCCATGGTGTGTAGAACAGCACATCCCAGACTGTGCCTCTTAGGAGTGACTTCATGGTGTACAAAACAACAGTTCTAAGGTTGTGCATGCCCAGAATAATTGTGTAGCAGTTCTCAGGCTGTGCATCACCCAATGACTCCATGGTGTTCAGACCTGCAGTACTCAGTGTGCACGTGCCCTAAATGACTCCATACTGTCCAGAAGAGCAGTTCACAGGCTTCAGCTTCCCTGAGTGTCTTCATGGTGTATAGAAAAGCAGTTCTCATGCTGAGCATGCCATTAGTGACTTCATGTTGCACAGAACAGCAGTGTTTAGGCTGCACATGCACTGAATGACTCCATGGTGTACAGAAATACAATTTTGAGGCTGTTGCCCTGTTCTGAGTGACTACATGGTGTGTATTAGAGCAATTCTCACTTATTGACAGTCTGAGTGACACCATGATGTACAAATGTGACTGCCCAGAGTGACTCTGTGTAGTATTTAGTTAAGTAGTTCTCATGCAGAGCCTGCCTTGAGTAATTCCATGATTTGAAGGACACCATTTCTAAGGCTGCACCTGCCCTAAGTATCTCCATGTTGCATAGAACAGGAGTTCTTATGCTGTGCCTACCTAGTATCTTGGTGGTATACAGAACAGCAGTTCTTAAGATGTGCATGCCCTGAATGACTCCATGGTGTACAGAACAGATGTTATAAGGCTGTGCTGCCCTGATTGACTCCATGATATATGGAAAAGCAATTCTAAGTATGTGCCTACCCTGAGTAACTCAATTATGTGTAGAACAGCAGTTTCAGACTGTCCATCTTCCAAGTGACTCCATGGTGTACAGACCTGCAGTGACACCATCATAAATAGAATAGCAGGTCTCCTAATGCACATTCCCTGAGTGACTCAATGGTGTGTAGGACAGTAGCTCTCAAGCTGTGCCTGTCCTGAATGATTCCATGTTGTACAGAATGCAGTTCTCATGCTGCACCTTTCCTGATGGACTGCAGGGTGGTGTGTGTAAAACAACAGCTCTCTACCCTGAGTGACTTTATGGTGTTCAGAATAGCATATCTCAGGCTACATCTCCCTAGTGACTCGAGGGTGTGTTGAACAACAGTTCTCAGGATGTAACTTTCCTGAGTGACTTTATGGCGTACAGAAGAGCAGCAATCAGACTGTCTTGAATTACTGCATTTTGTGTATGACAGCCCTTCTGAGGCTGTGCCTGCCCTGAGTGACTCCATGGTCTGTAGAACAGCAATTCTCAGACTGTACATCTCCTATGTGGTTCCATTGTGTGTATTCCTGCAGTATTCAGGCTGCACAGGCCATGAGTTACTCCATACTGTCCAGAAGACCAGTTCAAGAGGTACAGTTGCCTTGTGTGTCTCTACAGTGTGTAAAAAAGCAGTTCTCTGCTGAGCATCCCTGAATGACTTCAGGGTGTACAGAGCAACGGTGTTCAGACTGCACATGGACTGAACGACTCCAAATGTAGAGAACAACAATTTAAGGCTGTTCCTGGTTCTACATGACTCCACGGTGAGTATTAGAGCAGATCTCCTATAGTAACTGTGCTGAGTGTCACCTGATATAAAGAACAAGAGTTCAAAGCCTATACCTGCCCTGAGTAACACCATGATAAATATATCATTTCTGCCTTGAGAACTCTATGGTATATAGAACAACAGTTCTCAGGTAGCACCTATCCTTAGTGACTCCACAATTTATGCAACAGCAGCTCTCAAGCTGCGCATACCTTGAGTAACACCATGGTGTAGAGAAAAGCAGCTCTCATGATGCACCCTTCTATCAGACTCCATGATGTGTAGAACAAAAGCTTTTAGGAGGTACCTAATCTGAGTGACTCCAGGGTGTACAGATCAGCATTTCTCAGGCTGCATCTGCCTTAATGACTCTAGGTAAGTTGAACGGCAGTTCTCAGGCTGTCCCTTTCCTCAGTGACTTTATGTATACAGAACAGCAGTAATCAGACTGTGATTGTCCTGAGTTATTCCATTATGTGTATTCAGCTGTTCTGAGGCTACACATGCCCTGAAGGACTCCAAGGTGTGTAGAACAGAAGTTCTTAGCTGAGCATCTCCCAGGTGACTCCATGTGTACAGATTTGCAGTATTCAGGATGCACAAGAACTGAGAGACTCCATACTGTCCAGAAAGCGGTTCTTGGGCTGCAGCTTCCTTGAGTTTCTCCATAGTGTTGTAGAAAAGCAGTTCTAAGACTGAGAAGGCCCTGAATGACTTCATGGTGCAAAGAACAGTCATATTCAGTCTGCACATGTACTGAATGACTCCATGGTGTACAGAACAAAAAAATCTAAGGGTGCAACTTGTTCTAATTGACTCATGGTGTGTATTGGAGCAGTTATTTTAGAGTGATGATTCTGAGTGTCACCATGATGTACACAACAAGAGTTCTAAGCCTGTGCCTGCCTGGAGGGACTCCACAGTATTAAGAACAGCAACTCTCAGGCTCTACCTGCCCTAGGAAACTCTATGATACATAGAACATTTCTCATGATGACCTGCCCTGAGTGACTCCATGGTACACAAAACAGCAGTCCACAGGCAGAACATACCCTGAGTGACTCCATGGTGTGTAGAGCACCAGTTCCCAGGCTGTGCATCTCCCAAGTGACTCTATGGTGTACAGACCTGCGGCACTCAGGGTGCACATGCCCTGAATGGCTCCATACTGTCCTGGAGAGCAGTTCTCAGGCTGCAGCTTTCCTAAGTTTTCCATGGTGTGTAGAAGAACACTTTGCAGGCTGTGCCTCCTATGAGTGGCTTTGGTGTTCAGAACAGCAGTTCTAATGTTGCACATGCCTGGAGTGACTTCATGGTGTGCAGAACAGCAGTTCGAAGGCTGTCCATCTCCCAAGTGACTCCATGGTGTATGGTCCTGCAGTCTTCAAAATGCACATGCCCAAAATGACTTTATACTGTCCAGAAGTACAGTGCTCAGGCTGCTGCTGCCCTGAGTGTCTATACAATATATTGAAAACCGGCTCTCAGGCTGAGCATAACCTGAGTGAATTCTTGGTGTACAGGACAGCATTGTTCAGACTGTGCAAGGACTGAATGACTCTATGGTGTACGGAATGGCATTTTGAAGGCTGTGCCCTATCTCAAGTGACTTTATGGTGTTGATCAGAACAGTTCTCATACATTGACTGTCAGAGTGACACCATGATGTACAGAACAGAAGTTCTAAGCCTGAGTCTGCCCTCAGTAACTCTATGTAGAATGTTGTTCATAAGTTCTCAGGCTGTGCCTGCCTTGAGTAACTCCATGATATGTAGAACATCATTTCTCAGGCTGCATCTGCCCTGAGTGTGTCCCTGTTGATTAGAACAGCATTCTCAGGCTGTGCCTACCCTACTGTCTTGGTGGTGTACAGAAGAGCACTTCTCAAGATGCGCATGCCCTGAGAGATTCCATGGTGTAGAGAATAGAAGTTCTAAGGCGGCGCCTGTTTTTACTGACTCCATGATATGTGGAACAGCTATTCTCAGTCTGTGCCACCCTGAGTGACACCATCTTACGTAGAACAGCAGATCTCTGGATACACCTTCCCTGAGTGAATTAGTGGTGTGTAGCACAGTAGCTCTCAAGCTGTGACTGACCTGAATGTCTTCATCATGAACAGAACAGCAGTTCTCATGCTGCACCTCTCTTGAGAGACTCCACTGTGTGTGGAAGAGAGATCCTAGGTGGCGACTACCCTGGTTGACTCCATGGAGTCGACATCAGCATTTCTCAGGCTACATCTGCCTTAGTGACTCTAGGGTGCATTGAACGGCAGTTCTCAAGCTGTCCCTTTCCTGGGTGTACAGAGCAGCAGTCATCAGATGGTGATGGTCCTGAGTTACTCCATTGTGTGTACTACAGCCTTTCTGAGGCTACGCCTGCCTGAAGGACCCCATGCTGCATAGAAAAGTTCTTAGCTGGGCATGTTACTCCATGGTGTGCTGACCTGCAGTCTTCAGGCTACACATGCCCTGAATGACTCCATACTGTACAGAAGAGCAGTTCTCAGGCTGCGGCCACCTTGAGTGTCTCCACAGTGTTTAGTAAAGCAGCTCTCAGGCTGAACATCCTCTGAATGTCATTATGGTGTAGAGAATAGCAGTTTTCCTTCTGCACATATACTGAATGACTTTATGGTGTACAGAACAGCAATACTAAGGCTGTGTTCTGATTGACTCCATGGTGTGTATTAGAGCAGTTCTCCTATAGAAACAGTTCTGAGTGTCACCATGGTGTACACAACAGCAGTTCTAAGCCTGCATCTGCTCTGAGTGACTCCATGGTATTTAGAATATCAGTTCTCAGGCTGTGCCTTCCCTGAGGGACTCCATGTTATGTAGAATATCATTTCTCATGCTGCTCCTTCCCTGAGTGACTCTATGGTATATAGAACAGCAGTTCTTAGGTAACACCTACTCTGAGTGACTCCATGTTGTGAAGGGTGGCAGTTCTCAGGCTGTGCATCTCCCAAGTGACTCAAGGGTGTACAATCCTGCTTCACTTAGGATGCACCTACCCTGAATGACTCCAAGCTGTCCTGAAGAGCAGTTCTGGGGCTGCACCTTTCCTGAGTTTCTCCATGGTGTGTGAAACAGCACTTTCAGGCTGTGCCTCCATGAGTGACTCATGATGTACATAACAGCAGTTCAAAGTCTGTGCCTCCCATAAGTGACTCATGATGTACATAACAGCAGTTCAACATCTGTGTTCTGTCCTAATCAATTCCATGTTGTGTATTAGAGCAGTTATTATAGTGTTATGTGCCTGTTCTTTGTGACATCTCGGTGTATAGAATAGTAGTTCAAAACTGTGCCTGCCCTGACTGGCTCCATGATATGTAAATCATCAGTTCTTTGGCTATGCCTTTCATAAGTTACTCCATGGTGGGTAGGCCAGCAGCTCTCAGGCTGTGGCTCCCCTGATTGGCTCCATCTTGTGAACCACAATTCTCTCCCTGTACCTTCCATGAGTAACTCCATGGTGTACACAATGATATTTCTCAGGCCCTGCCTTTCCTGAGTGACTCTAGGGAGTGTAGAACAACAACTCTCAGGTGGTTCCTGCCCTTACTGACTTGATTTTCTACAGAAGAGCATTTCTCAGAATGACCTATCCTGAGTAACTTTAACATGTGTAGAACAGCAGTTAGCCTGTGCATTTTCTTTGTGACTCCATGGTATACAGACCTGCATTACTCAGGCTGCACAAGCCCTGAGTGACTTCATGGTGTACTGAAGAGCAGATCTCAGGCTGCAGCTACCCTGATGTCTCCATGGTGTGTAGGAAAGAAATTTTCAGGCTGCAACTCCCCTGAGTGACTTCCTGGTGTACAGAACTGCTGTGTTCAGGTGGCACATATACTGAACGACTCCATGGTATACAGAACAGTAGTCCTAAGGCTGTGCCCTGTCCTGAGTGACTCCCTGGTGTGTATTAGAGTGGTTATCATACTGCGCCTTCTCTGAGTGACACCGCAGTGTACAGAATATCAGTTTAAAGGAAGTGCCTACCTTGACTAACTACATGTATGTAGTAGAGCAGTTCTCTGGCTGTGCCTGCCCTGAGTGACTCAATCTTGCGTAAAATAGCAGTTCTCTTGCTGCACCTGCCCTGAGTGACTCCATGGTGGGTAGAACAGCAGCTCTCAGGCTCTACCTGCCCTGAGTGACTCCATTTTGTGTAAAATAGAAGTTCTCTGGCTCCGCCTTCCATGAGTAACTCCATGGTATACAGAATAGCATTTATCAGGCTGCACCTGTTCTTTTTTTTAAATTGATTTGATTTTTTAAATACATGACAGCGGAATGCACTACAATTCTTATTATACATATACAGCACAATTTTCTATATCTTTTTATATAAAGTATATTCATGCTAATTCATGTCTTTATACATGTACTTAGTGGGGGTTTTTGTATTACAACTCTTATTACACAAATACCACAATTTTTCATCTCTGATTGTATATAAAGTAGGTTGACACCCAATTCGTGTCTTTATACATGTACTTTGGATAATGATGTCTATTATATTCCACCATCCTTGCTAATTCCCTGCCTCCTCCCTTCCCCTCCCACCCCTCTCCCCTATCTAGAATTTATCTATTTCTCCCATGCTCCTCCTCCCTACCCCACTATGAGTCAGCCTCCTTATATCAGATAAAACATTTGGCATTTGTTTTTTGGGGATTGGCTAACTTCACTTAGCATTATCTTCTCCAACGCCATCCATTTACCTGCAAATGCCATGATTTTATTCTCTTTTAATGATGAGTAAAATTCATTATGTATATACGCCATATATATATTTTTTATCCATTCTTCCACTGAAGGGCATCTAGGTTAGCTCCAACAACAGTTTAGCTGTTGTGAGTTGTGCTGCTATAAACATTGATGTGGCTGTGTCCCTGAAGTATGCTGTTTTTAAGTTCTTTGAGTATAGTCCAAGGAAAGAGATAGCTGGGTCAAATGGTGGTTCCATTCCCAGATTTCCAAGGAATCTCCATACTGATTTCCATATTGGCTGCACCAATTTGAAGTCCCACCAGCAATGTATGAGTGCACCTTTTCCCCCCACATCCTTGCCAACACTTATTGTTGTTTGTCTTCATAATAGCTGCCATTCTGACTGAAGCGAGATGATATCTTAGAGTGGTTTTGATTTGCATTTCTCTAACTGCTATAGATGAAGGGCATTTTTTCATATATTTGTTGATTGATTGTATATCCTCATCTGAGAAGTGTCTGTTCAGGTCCTTGGCCCATTTGTTGATTGGGTTATTTGTTTTTTCAGTGTTTAGCTTTTTTGAGTTTTACCTCTCACACATCTATCTGATGTGTGAGGGGTAAAAATTGCTCCCAGAATGTAGGCTCTCTGTTCACCTCTCAGATTTTTTTTTTCTGAGAAGAAACTTTTTAGTTTGAATCTATCCCGTTTATTAATTCTTGGTCTTAATTCTTGCACTATAGGAGTCTTATTAAGGAAGTTGGGGCCTAATCCCACGTGATGAAGGTTAGGGCCTACTTTTTCTTCTATTAGATGCAGAGTCTCTGGTTTAATTCCTAGGTCCTTGATCCATTTTGAGTTAAGTTTTGTGCATGGTGAGAGATATGGGCTTAATTTCATTTTGTTGCATATGGATTTCCAGTTTTCTCAGCACCATGTGTTGAAGATGCTATCTTTTCTCCAGTGCATGTTTTTGGCAACTTTGTCTAATATAAGATAATCGTAATTTTGTGGATTAGTCTCTGTGTCCTCTATTCTGTACCATTGGTCTACCAGTCTGTTTTGGTGCCAATACCATGCTGGTTTTTTAAACTATTGGCCTGTAGTATAGTTTAAGGTCTGGTATAGCAATGCCACCTGCTTGGCTCTTCCTGATAAGGATTGCTTTAGCTGTTCTGGGTCTCTTATTTTTCCAGATGAATTTCGTGATTGCTTTTTCTATTTCTATGAGGAATGCGATTGGGATTTTGATCAGAATTGCATTAAATCTGTATAGTGCTTTTGGTAGTATGGTCATTTTGATAATATTAATTCTGCCAATCCAGGAGCAAGGTAGATCTTTCCATCTTCTAAGGTCTTCTTTGATTTCTCTCTTTAGGGTTCGTAGTTTTTATTGTATAGATATTTTACCTCTTTGGTTAAATTGATCCCAAGTATCTTTATTTTGAGGTTATTGTGAATGAGTTAGTTTTCCTCATTTCCTTCTCAGAGGCTTTGCCACTGATATACAGAGATGCCTTTGATTTATGGGTGTTTATTTTATATCCTGCTACTTTGCTGAATTCATTTACTAGTTTTAGAAGTTTTCTGGTGGAGTTTTTTTGGGTCTTCTAGGTATAGAATCATATCATCAGCAAATAGAGGCTGCACCTGTTTTGAGTGACTCCAGGGTATATAGAGCAACAGCACTTGCTTTGACTGACTCAATCATGTACAGAAGAGAATTTCTCTGGCTGCACTTGTCCTAAGTGACTCCAGAGTGTTTGGAACAGTAGTTCTCAGACAGTTTCTCCCATGACTCATATTATGGTACACAGAAGAGCAGTAGTCAGGTTGTGCCTACCCTAAGTTACTCCATTATGTGTATTACAGGAATTCTGTCTTGTGTCTGCCTCGAGTAACTTCATGGTGTGTAAAGCAGCAGTCCTCAGGCTGCACCAGTTCTAAATAACTCCACTGTGTACAGAAGAGCAGCCCTTCAGCTGTGCCTGCCCTGAGTGACTCCATGGTGTGTGTGTACAACAGCACTTCTCAGGCTGCACCTGCCCTGAATAACTCCATGGTTACAGAACAGCAGTTCTCAGACTGTGCCTGCCCTGAGTGACTTCATGGTGTATACAACAGCAGTGCTTAGGCTCTACCTAATCCTCAGTGACACCATGGCATGTAGAACAGCAGTTCTCTGCTGTATCTGCCTTCAGTGACTTTATGGTGTGCAGAACTCAGTTAGTAGGCTACCCATGCCTTGAGTAACTCCATGGTGTTTAGGACAGCAGTTTCTTGCTCTACATGTTCTGAGTGAGTTCATGGTGTCCAGAACAGGAGATTGCTGGGTTTCTGTTCTCGCAACTAAAAGGCTCAGGGGTCACTCCAGTTAAACTGGGCTAACTGGGCTGCACGAAATAACCACACAAGAGACACAATACCTTTTTCTTTAGGGTCACTGTGATGGCTCCTCTGACCTTAAGGGTCTGCAGAAAGAAAGAGCGCAAGAGCATGCGCTGACCCCTTTTATTGAGGAGAAGCTATTCAAATGAGGCAAGGGGTCAAGTTTCAGGGGCTGAGTCTATCTTCATGATGTCCACTGTCAGCAGGTTGACTGACACCTGGGTAGGCCACACCCAAGGGCACAGTAAGAGAAGGGGACACACACAAGGCACTTCCATGGAAGATTCTATCCTAAACAGGGCAAGGGATTATATTATAAAGGAACAGGTGAGCGTAGCTTCACTCATGGGGCTGTAGCAAGACACATCCATGCACGAGACACCGACCCTCGCACCCAAGAAGGGTGGGGAAAGCTCTGCCACATTTCTGCAACTGAGCACCTCAGCACCCAGCCGGGGAGTGTGACTCAGTCACGTGTAAGGATGGTCTCCCACAGGAGATCTTAGGCTTCGCCTGCCCTGAATAACTCCATAGTATACAGAACACCAGTTCTCAGGCTTCACCTGCCTTGAGTGACTCCATGGAATGTAGAACATTAATTTTCAGTCTGTGCCTGACTGAGAAACTTAATTATACACAAAACAGCAGTTCTCAGACTACACTTGCCCTAAAGGACTCCGTGATGTACAGCACAGCACTTCTCAGGCTGTGCCTGACCTGAGTGACCCCACAGTGTACCAAACAGCATTTTTGATAGTGCACATGCCCTTGGTGAAGTTCTAAGGCAGCTATCTCCCTGAGTGTCTCAATAGTATGTAGAACAGCAGTTCTCAGACTTTGTCTACCATGAGTGACTCCATACTGTACAGAAGAGGAGTTCTTAGGCTGCACCTGCCTGAGTGACTGCATGGTGTGTTGAAAAGCAGTTCACAGGCTGCACCTGTCCCGAGTGACTCTGTGGAGTACAAAACAGTAGTTCTCAGGCAGCCCTGCTCTCAGTGACTATATAGTTTACAGAACATCCATTCTCTGGCTATGCCTTTTCTGGGTGATGCATGCTCAGGAGAACAGCTGTTCTTAGGCTGCTCTTGCCTTGAATTACACTATGATTACAGAATAGCTGTTCTCAAGCTGAGCCTACCCTGAGATCCTCCATGGTGTACAGTATAGTAGTTCTTGTATGTGTCTGAGCTAATTAACTCCATGGCTAATAGAAAAACAGCTCTCAGGTTGTGTCTGTCCTACATGACTCCACGGTGTGTAGAACAGGAGTTGTCAGCTGCTCCTCTCCTGAGTGACTCCATCATGTGTTGGAGAGCAGTTCTCAGGCTGAGATGTCCTGCTTGACTCAAAGAACAGCCCTTCTCAGACTGCCCTTCCTCTGAGTGACTTCTTTGTGTGTAGAATAGCAGTTCTCAGGCTGGGAATGTTCTCTTTGATTTCATGGTGTACAAAACAGCAGCCATCTGGCTATGCCTGAATGACTCCATGATATGTAAAACATCTTTTCTCAGGTTGAATCCACCCTGAGTGTCTCCATGGTTTGTGAAACATCAGTTTTCAGGCTGTGCCTCCCCTGAGTGACTTCACGATGTACAGAACAGCAGTTCCCAGGCGGCACCTTCAGAGTGACTCCGTGGTGCACAGAATGGCACTTCTCAAGTTATGTCTGCCCTGAATGACTCCACTGTGTGTAGAACATAAGTATTCAGGCTGTGCCTGCCCATAATGACTCCATGTTGTATAGAACAACACTTCTCAGGTTGTGCCTCCCGTGAGTAAATCCATGGTGTACAGAACAGCAGTTCTCAGGTGTTCCCTGCCTGAGTGAATCTATGGTGTGTATTAGAGAAGTTCTGATGCTGCTCCTGTAGTGAGTGATGTTTGGATGAGTAGAACACCAGTCTTCAGGCTGTGACTGCCCTGAGTGTTTCTATGGTGGGTGGAACAGCATTTTGCAGGCTGCATTTACATTGAGTGATTCCATGGTGTACAGAACAGAAGATCTCAGGTACTGCCTACCCTGAGTGGCTCCATGGTGTGTAGAACAGCAGTTCTCAGGCTGTCCATCTCCTGAGTGACTCCATGGTATACAAACCTGCAGTCCTCAGGCTGTGCATGCCCTGAGTGACTCCATGGTGTGTAGAACACAGCTCTCAGGCTGCACTCCCCTGAGTGACTCCAGGGTGTATGGAGCAGTAGTTCTTAACATGCACTGCCCTGAATGAATCCACAGTGCATAGAAAAGCAGTTCTCAAGTGCTCCTGCCCTAAATGACTCAACAGTGTGTACACAGCCTTTCTCACTTGGCACCTGACTAGTGACTTTATGTTGACAAAACTAATGTTCTCAGGCTGCACTTGTTCTGTATCACACCATGGGGTACAGGACAGCACTTCTCAGGCTGAGCCTGATCTGAGTTCCTCCATGGTGTACAAAATAGAAGTTTTCAGTGTGCACCTGACCTGGGTTAATACATGGTGTGTAGAAAAGCAGTTCCAAGGCTGCTTCCCCCCTGAGGGACTCAATGGTGTGTAGAACATCAGTTTTATGACTTCACCTGCCCTGAGTGACTCCATGGTGTATAGAAAAGCAATTCACAGGCTGCATCTTCCTGAGTGACTCCATGGTGTATACAACAGCAGTTCTTAGGCTGCACATGCCCTGGATGACTCCATGGGGTGATGGACAGTAATTTTCAGTATGTGCCTGCCCTGAGTAACTCCGTGGTGTGTAGGACAGCAGTTCTCAGGCTACACCTTCCCTGAGTTACTCCATTGTATACAAAAGAGCAGTTCTCAGGATATACCTGGCCTAAATGACACCACAATGATAGAATAGCAGTTTCAGACAGCCCATGACCTGAGTGACTTCATGGTCAGTAGTACAGCAGTTCTCAGGATGCACCTGCATTGAGTGACTCCATGATGTACAGAACAGCGGTTCTCAGATGCACCTGCCCTGAGTGACTCAGTTATTTGTATAACAGAAGTTCTCAGGTTGAGCTCACTCTGAGTGACTCCATGGTGTGCAGAACTCTAGTAATTAGGCTTCATGGGCCCTGAGTTACTCCAGAGAGTGTAAGAGATCACTTATAAGGCTACACCATTTTTGAATGTTTTCATGGTGTATAGAACAGCAGTTCTCAGTCTTAACCTGCCCTGAGTGACTCCATGGTATGTAGAACAGCATTTCTCAGGATCTATCTAACCCTGAGTAACTCTATGGTGTGTAGAATATTATTTCTCTTGCTATGCCCACCCTGAGTGACTCTATAATGTACAGAGCAACAGTTCTCAGGCTGCACCTCCCCTGAGTGACTCCAGGGTATATTAAATATAATTTTTCAGGGTGTGCCTGCCCTGTGTGGCTCCATGAAATGTAAAACAACAGTTCTCAGTTTGTGCCTGGCAAACTTCATTGTATACCAAAGAGCAGTTCTCAGGCTGCATTTGCCATGAACGACTCCATGATGTACAGCACAGCACTTCTCAGGCTGTGCCTCACCTGAGTGACTCCATGGTGTACAGAACAACAGTTTTCAGGATGCATCTTTCCTGAGTGACTCCATGGCATGTAGAAAAGGAGTTTACAGGATACACCTGACCAGAGTGACTCCATTGAATACAGAACCATAGTTCTCAGGCACCCCTGCCCTGAACAACTCCAGGGTGTACAGAAGATCAGTTCTCAGGCTGTGTCTGCCTGATTGACTCCATGGGGTGTAGGAAAGCAGTTCTCAGGATGCACCTGCCCAGAATAACTCCATAGTTTAGATAACAGAAGTTCATAGGCTGTGCCTGCCTGAGTGATTCCATGGTATACAGAATATCCATTCTTAGGTTGCACCTGCACTAAGTGACTCCATGTGTAGAACAGCAGTGTTCAGGCAGTACCTAACCCTGAGTGACTCTGTTTTGTAGAACATCAATTCTCAGGCTTCTTACATCCCAAAACACTCCATGTTGTACAGAACAGAGGTTGTGAGGCTGTGACTGCCCTGGGTTATTACATGGTGTGTCAGACATCAGTTCTCATGCTACATCTGCCCTGAGTAACTCCATGGTAGAACAGCAGTTCTTGGGCCACGCCTGCCCTGAGTGACTTCATGCTGTATTAAGCAGTATATCTCAGGCTGTTTGTGCCCTGAGTGACTCCATAGAATGTAGATAATCAGCTCTCAGGCCATGGTACCCTGAGTGATTCCAAGTATGTAGAATAGCAGCTCTCAAGCTGTACCTGCCCTGAGTTGCTCCATGGTGTGTAGAACAGCAGATCTCCAATTGAACATGACCCAAGTGACTAAATTTTGTGTAGAACAGCAGTTTTCACTCTGATTCTGCCTGGGTGACTCCATGGTGTACAAAAAAACACTTCTCAGGCTGCATCTTCCCTGAGTGACTCCATGCTGTGTAGAACAGTAGTGCTCAGGTAGTACCTAACCCTTAGTGACTCCATGGTTGTGTGTAAGCTTCACACACCCTGAATAACTCCATCATGTATAGAACAGAGGTTCTCATGCTGCACCTGCCCTGGGTGACTCCATGGTGTGTGGGACAGCAGTCCTCAGGCTACACCTGCTCTGAGTTACTCAATAGTGTAGAGAACAGCAGTTCTCAGGATATGCCTGCCCTAAGTGACACCACATGTGTAGAACAGCAGTTCTCAGACAACCTTTGCCCTGAGTGACTCCAAGGTCAATAGTGTAGCAGTTATCAGGCTTAACCTGCCCCCAAGTGACTCCATGGTGTGTAGAAAAGCAGTTCTCAGACTGGACCTGCCCTGAGTGACTCCAAGGTTTACAGAACAACACTTCTCAGGCTGTGCCTGCCCTGAGTGACTTCATGGTATACAGAACAGAGGTTCTCATACTGCCTTGTTCTGAGTGTCTCCATGATGTATAGGACAGCAGTCTCATGCTATGCCTGCCTGAGTGACTCCATGGTGTACATAACAGCAGTTCTCAGGATGCACCTGCCCTGAATGACTTTATGGTGTACAGAAAAGCAGCTGTCTGGATGCGCCTGGCCTGAGTGACACCATGGTGTATAGGACAGCTATTTTCAGATTTTACCTGTGCTGAGCGACTCCATGGTGTACAGAACAGCAGTTCTGAGGCCACGCTGGCCCTGAGTGACTCAATTGTGTGTATAAAAGCACTTCTCAGGCTAACCTCACACTGAGTGACTCCATGGTGTATAGAACTCTAGTAATTAGGCTACATGGGTCCTGAGTTACTCCTTGGGTGTAGGAGAACACTAATCAGGCTACATTATCTTTTAGTGACTCCATGGTGTATAGAACAGCAGTTCTTGGGCTGCATCAGGCTGACTTCATAGTGTATAGAACAGCAGCTCTCAGGCTGTGCCTGCCATGGGTGATCCATGGTATGTAGAACAGCAGCTCTAAGGCTGCATCTCCCCTGAGTAACTTCAGGGTTTACAGAACAGCAGTTCTCAGTCTGCTCCTAACCCAAGTGACTCCATGGTGTATAAAAATCCAATCTCAGACTGTGCCTTCCCTGAGTGAGTCAATGGTACATAAATGCACTTCTCAGGCTGTGCCTGCCTCAGTGAGTCCATCATGTACAGAGCAGGAGTACATGAGTGACCCCATGTTGTTCAGAATAGCAGTGCTCAGCCTATAACTAACCCTGAGCTACTCTATGGTGTGTAGCAATGAAGGTTGCTGGCTGTGTTTACACGGAATGACTCCATGGTTTAGAGAACAGCAGTTATCATCCTGCACTTGCACTGAGTGACCCCATGATGTACAGAACAGTAATTCTGAGGCTGTACTGGCCCTGAGTGACTCAATTTTGTATATAAAAGCAGTTCTCAGGCTGACTTCACACTGAATGATTCCATGGTATACAGAACTCTAGTGATTAGTCTACATGGGCCCTGAGTTACTTCATGGGTGTATCAGGCTACGCCATTTTTTAGTGACTCCATGGTGTATAAAACAGCAGTTCTCAGGCTGCATCAGGCTGACTCCATAGTGTGTAGAACAACACCTTTCAGGTTTTGCCTGCCCTGAGTGATCTATAGTGTGTAGAACAGCACCTCTAAGATTGCACCTTCCCTGAGTGACTCCAGGGTGGACAGAACAGCAGTCTCAGGCTTTTTCTGCCCTGAATGTCCCCATGGTGTGTAGAACACCATTTCTCAGGCTCTACCTAGTCCTGAATAACTCTATGGTGTTTAGAACAGCAGTTCTCTTGCTGTGTCCACCCTGAGTAACACTATGATTTTCAGAGCAGCAGTTCTCAGGCTGCCCCTGCCCTGAGTAACTCCATTTTGTGTAGAACAGAAAAGATCAGGCTGTACCTAACCCTGAGTGACTCCATGGTGTGTAGAACAGCAGTTGTCTGGTTGTGCCTGCCCTCAGTCACTATATGGTGTACAGAACAGCAGTTCTCAGGATGCCCCTGTAATGAGTGACTCCATGGTGTGTCTAAGTGACTGTTCTGCTCCACCTGTTCATGGTGCACAGAACAGCAGTTCTCAAGCTGAACCTTCCCAGAGTGACTCCATGTTTTCTAGAACAGCAGCTCTCAGGCTGCACCTGCCCCAGTGACTCCATATTGTAGAGAATACCAGTTCTCAGACTGTGCCAGCCTTGAGTGACTCTATGGTGTGTAGAACAGCAGCTCTCAGGCTGCGACTCCCCTGAATGACACCAGGGTGTACATAGTAACATAGAACCTGTCCTGAATGGCTTCATGATGTGTAGAACAGCAGTTTCCCATCTGTGTACTCCCCTCCCTGAGTGACTTCAAGGTGTGTAGAAAAGTAGTTCTCAGGTTTTATCTGACCCAAGTGACTCTGTGATGTGTAGAATAGCACGCCTCAGGCTTTATCTGCCCCTATTGACTCCATGTTGTATAGAATAGCCATTTTCAGGCTGCACCTGCCCTGAGTGACTTCATGCTGTACTGAACAGTAGCTCTCTGGCTGTCTTTCCCTGAGTGTCTCCATAGAGTGTATAATATCAGTTCTCAGGCCATTGTGCCCTGAGTGACTCTAAATGTGTAGATCATTAGCTCTCAGGCTGTGCCTGCCCTGATTGATGCTAGGGTGTACAGACAGCAGTTCTCAGGCTGCTTCTACTCTGAGTGACTCCATGGTGTGTAGGACAGAAATTTCAGACTCAGCCAGCCCTGAATGACTCCATGATGTGCAGAACAGATCTCAGGCTGTGCCTGCATAGAATGACTCCATGATATGTAGAACAGCAGTTCTCTGGCTGCTCCTTCCCTGAGTGACTCCATTTTGTAGCGAACAGCAGTTCTCAGGTTGTGCCTGCCTGAATAACTCCATGGTATACAGAACAGCACCTCTCAAGTTGCCCCTGCCCTGAGTGACTCCATTGTGTGTAAAACAGCAGTGCTCAAGCTGTACCTCCCCTGAGTTACTCCAAGGTGTACAGAACAGCCGTTCTCAGGATGTGCTCTTCCTCAGTGACTCCATGGTGTACAAAACAGTGGTTCTTAGGCTGCTTCTGCCCTGAGTGACTTCATGATGTTTAGGACAGCAGTCTCAGGCTACACATGCCCTGTTTGACTCCATAGTGCACAGAATAGTATTTCTCAAGCTACACCTACCCTAAGTGACTCTATGGTATATAGAACAGCATTTCTCAGGCTCCACCTCCCCTGAGTGACTTCAGGGTGTACAGAACAGCAGGTGTCAGGCTGTGCCTGCCTTGAGTGACTTCATGGTGTGTAGAACAACATTTCTCGGGCTCTATCTAATCCTGAGCAACTCTATGGTGTGTAGAACAGCAGTTCTCTGGCTGTGCCCACACTGAGTGACTCTATGGTGCACAGAGCTGTCAGGGTTCTGTGTTTGGTACTGGGTGTCTGATAGCTTCATGACTGTGGCATGCTTGGTGGCAAAGGACATTACTGTACAAAGGAATAGAATGTCTGGCTGTTGGGAAGTTTCAGTGCAAAGGGACAGAATGCCTGGCTACTAGGAAATGCCTGGCTGCTGAAGAAATGCCTTGCATAAGGAGGCTCTGTGCTAGAGTCTTATCAGCTTTGACCTTGATCTCAGACATAGAGCTCCTGGGAATAAAGGAACTTGTTATTAGATAACTACAGTGTTTCACCAAGCTCTGGTGCTCCTGAACCTACCCACTAACAGTAACTTTAAACAATGGACTTTCTTGAGAGCTACACAAATCTCCTAACATTGCCGCAGCCCGGCTGGCTGGGCAAACTAACCGGGGGGTGACAAACAACTTGTGTACATTGATACAGCAGGAGTGGGAGCCATTTATTGTAGGACAGGAGGGATATATATACATTCCACGCAGCTTATCTTAATTAACATAAACTACATACAGCAGTCAACCAATAAGGAATCTCCACACTTAATGGCTCACTGGCGTTACTTCACAAACCACTCCCTCTGGCAAAATGCCAGGCGCCATCTTGACTTGTTTACAGACCCTAACATAACATTGCATATTTTAACTATAGAATGAAAATATGGAAAAATCAACCTTACTGATACAATAAACAATCATGTGGTGATGACACTAATTGCCTGATAGAACCTAAAGGTATAAATAAACATGGCCGCTTGGATGAGCAGCCATTTTTCCTGCCTCTGCATCTTGTCTCTGTGTCTCTTCTTATTTTCCTTATACAGAGCAGCAGTTCTCCAGATGCTTCTGCTCTGAGTGACTCCATGGTGTGTAGGACAGAAATCTCAGGCTCAGCCAGCCCTGAATGACTCCATGGTGTCAAGAGGAGATGTCAGACTATGTCTGCCCTGAGTGCCTCTATTGCATAGAGAACAGCAGTTCTCAGGCTGTGCCTGCCTGAATACCTCCTTAGTGTACAGAGCAACACAACTCAGGCTGTCCCTGCCCTGAGTGACTCCATTGGTGTAGAACAACAGTGCTCAAGCTGTACCTAAACCTGAGTGCCTCAATGGTGTAGAGAGCAGCAGTTCTCAGGCTGCACCTGCCCTGAGTGACTCCATGCTCTGTAGGACAGCAGTCTTAGGCTCCAACTGTTCTGAGTGACTCCATGGAATACAGAACAGCAGTTCTAAGGCTGTGCCTGTCCTGACTGACTCCATGGATTAGAGAATAGCAGTTCTTAGGCTGTGCCCATCCTGCATAACTCCATGGTATACAGAACAGCAGTTCTCAGGCTGTGCCTGCCCTGAGTGACTTCGTGGTGTGTAGAACATCAGTTCTCCGGCTTCTCCCTGCTCTGAATGATTTCATCTTAAGAATCAGTAGTTTACTATGAGCTACTCCTTTTGAGTTTAAGAATTCAAATGTGTTGACACATTTTCTTAGTACTAGTAAACAACAACAATCTGTCTGGCATAGGCACAAACTGATAAAGACATTGATCGTGTTAATGATCATGACCACTCATGAGCTTATCAAATTAATCAGAAGGACATGGATGCATGGGCATATGAAACCCACGTCAGTGAAATCAAGCCCATGATCTTTGTCTGTTGGTGTTATTGGGTATCGAACCCAGGGGTGCTTACCACTGACCCACCTTTCAGCACTTTTTATTAAAACGGGATCTCACTAAGTTGCTTTGGAGCCTCACTAAATTGCTGAGGCTCACCTCCATCTTGTGACCTTTCTGCCTCAGGCTCCAGAGCTGCTGGGATTACAGGCGTGTGCCACCACACCCAACCCCATGAGTTTACTGAACATGTCAGACTACCAAAAAATGCAGCCCCCTCACTCAAGATCCATAAAAGAAAGAGCACACTGAGACTGGATAGGAGGTACCCTGATCCCGTCACCTGGACACTCATCATGAGCCTTGCTCAGGGAAATCTCCAGTGACAATCTTGAATCTCTGTCCTCGGACTTTAGCACAGTAGAGTTCCTCCTGCCCATGAAAACTACACAAGTTCCACTCTGAGAGGACACTGTGAAGCTGCTTTTGGTGGGGACATTGGCCTAGAGTAAGCGCTTGTGCTTTGACAGCTGTGCTCCCTGAACAGTACTCGGGCTGCTCCCTGGTGTTATGGGACCAACTCCAGGGACTCTGCTTTCACGTCTGCTCTTGCCCTTTGCTCCAGGTCGGCTTCCTGAAGCCCCATGGCTGCCTCGGCCCTCCCTTAGCCTTTGTGTAACCTACCTATCATTGTGCAAAGTGAGATGTGTGACTCAAGTGCTGTAGATGTCAGAGATCACCATGGGAACAGAAGAGCCTGTGATGACCTGACATGACCACCAGGTCAGTGACTGCCCTGATAAAGCGGTGTGGCCTGAGAATCTGCAGTTAATCGGTAACTTCTGACACTGTGGAAAGAAACACATGCTTCATCTAGGTAACAACATAGCAGGCTCACAAGAACAGCAAGATCATAAGACAAACTGATAAACTGAGTCATGCTGGTTAAAATAATGACCACCTGTAGCCAGGTGTGGCGGTGCATGTGTGTGATCCCAGCAGCTCAGGAAGCTTAGGTGGGAGGATGGCAAGTTTGAGACCAGCCCCAGCAACTTGGCAAGACTGGGTCTCAAAATAAAAACTAGAAAGGGCTGGGATGTGGCTCAGTGGTAAAGCACCCCTGGGTTCAATCCCTGTATCAAACAAACACTGTTATCTGACCACCTGCAGTGGCTCTGCAGTTGTGTCTGCCTTGCCTCTCGAAGCCCTAGGACACCCTTGTCCCCACTTAGCCTTTCTGTAACCTGTGCAGCTCATGTGTGATGGGTGACCTGCAGGAGTGTTCTGGATATCAGTGATCATGTTTGGAAAGGAACACGAGAACATGAGACAGCCATAGTCCTGGCCAAGGAGCCGGTGTCCTGTTCAGCGGGCATTAGGGACTTCAGAGGGGGAATGGGTGTCACATTCATCAGCCAGGATGGCCCTAAGAAAGCAACACACAATGCATGACTTGGCCAGTTTGTCTTCTCGCAGTTCTGAAGCCTGGAAGTCCAAGATCAGACCTTGGCACTCAGCCTTTCCCTGGGGTTCCATCCCTCTGGGGCTTGCCAGTGGCCCTCTGGGGTCTCAAGGACATCATCCCTGCACAGACACCTTTAAGAGAAGAGGAAATCACTTCCAAACAACTAAAAGGAATATCCTGTGTGTAAGGAACATGTAACATGTGTCAGCACGATAAGCTACTGTATGCTAAAATGTTCTTGTGGTGGTTTAGGTGTAGGGGTTCCTGTGAATTTGTATAAGATTAAATCCCTATTGATTGGACAGGAATCCTATCTAGACCTTAGATTAAGAGAGAAATGATGAGATTACTAGAGGAGGAACTTGAGAATTATCCAAATGATTAACTTAGGGTGGAGCCATCTGGGTTGATCATATAAAACCCAGCCTCAGCCCAGCGACTCATCTCTTGGATGGATTCTTGGTCATTGAGACTCTCTTCCAACATGGCACAAGACAGCTCTTCAAACAGTAAGTTCACAGCCCACCTGACAGATTAACCTGGTTTGGGGAGGAAATTGGGCCTGTTAGAAGTTATGGAAATTCTGTTGGTTAAGTATTTGAATATCCATCCTGGGGAAAGAAAAAAAAGGCTTCCCTGATGTAGTGTTATGAAGAGACGCCATTTGCTGAGCATGGTGGTGCACACCTGTGATCCCAGCAATTTGGGAGGCTGAGGCAAGAGGACCATGAGTTCGAAGCCAGTCTCAGCAACTTAGGGAGGCCCTCAGCCACTCAGGAGACCCTGTCTCTGAATAAAATACAAAAAAGGGCTGGCGATGTGGCTCAGAGGTTAAGGCCCCTGGGTTCAATCCCTGACATTAAAAAACCTTCCATTTTCTGCGCATTTGAGCATTGGGGTTTTAGGAAGGTGCAAATATTCAAGAGTCCAACAGGACAAACTTGCTTCAGGAAGGAGGAAGGGAAAAGCAAAGGGAGACAGACTCAGTAAAGGAGGGATCTGTGGGGCCTCTCTGAGCTAGGCGCCAAGTGTCGGTTCAGAGCCGCTTCCAGAGGTCTTCTCCTGAACTTTGGTGTGTCCATCTGATGGCCTACTGGTCTCACAGATGTCTCAGACCACGGTGTGCCCAGCCGAGCGCCCCATCTTCTCACTCAACCCATGCTTCAGCCTGCCCTAGCTGGTGTGATGCAATTACACTGTTGGTGGATGGTCACAGCCTTCGGTGACTGCCTGTGTCACCGAATGAAAGTTCCTGTCCCTACCACTGTCCATCTAATTTGGCTCCCTGGAGGGTCTGTGACCTCATATCCTGTCCCTGTGTCCTTCTCCAGACTTTCTCTGGGTCTTTACATTGGCTGCGTCCCTTCTGGAAATGGGTGACTCCCAGATGTCACCACAGCTGTCGATCATCATGCACATGTCATTTTCTCAGTGATCCTATTCCTTTTTTGGTGTGTGTGGTGGGGACTGGGTGTTGAGCCCAGGGGTGCTCAACCCCTGAGCCACCTCCCTAGCCCTGATGGTATTTGAGACAAAAGTCCCACCAAGTTGCTTCGGGTCTTGCTAAGTTGCCCAAGCTGGCCTCAAACTTGCCATCTTCTTGCCTCAGCCTCCAGAATCGCTGGGATGGCGGGCGTGCACCACCTCACCAGCTGAATGCAGTGTATTTTAGATGGATCTATCTTGCTAATCTAATTTTCCCCCATGAGTTTGGTCTAATGCATAAAATTCTATCATGCACCACACTTTGTTTATATTCCCTTGGTGATGGTCAACTTAAATTTTGCCAACTGTTTGCTATTACAACATTCTCCTAAATGTACCATGGAGAGCCAGCCACAATGGCGCACACCTATAATCCCATCGGCTGGGGAGGCTGAGGCAGGAGGATCACAAGTTCAAAGCCAGCCTCAGCAACTTAGCAAGATTCTGTCTCAAAAAATAAAAAGGGCTGGGGGAGTGGCTCAGTGGCGAAGTGCTCATGGTTCAATCCCCAGCACCAAAAATAAATGAATAAATAAATGGGTGGGTGCAGTCAAGGCCCCCCAAGATGCAAATGAGGCACAAGATGGTGTGACCTGTGAGGGGTTTTTTGTTTTTTGAGAGGAGTCTCTGCCGCCCTCTAGGGGTTGCCCAGCTGGTGTTCCAGGCTGGTCTTGAACTCTGGGCTGGAGAAAGCCTCCCTCGGCCTCCAGAGTGCACAGGGCCACAGGGGGGCCCCGCCCACCCCCCCAAGGCTTCCCCCTGCAGGACCCCTGGCAGATGGCTAGGAACCTGTGGTGTCAGACCCGTCATTTTCCCTGAGCGTCACTCAGCCTCGGTTCACAGGGGCGATATCAGGCGCCACACATTGTCGCGGGGACCCTGAGCCCAGAGGGGCCAGGTGCCTGGTTTCATGCTGATTCTGTCTAGTGTTCCCCTTGCCCGGGACTCCAGGCCCAGGCGGGTCCACTAGGATTTCCCCAGCCAGGCAGGGGGCCGCCCTGTGGGAGGAGGGAATGCAGACAGGACCCAGGCATCTCAGCTCCGAATCAGGCCAAGGGAGAGAGAAAGGAGGCTGAAGTGAGAGCGCCGCTGGGACACGGTGACCTTAGGAGGGAGGGGGCAGTGCACGGATGTGGAGCAGCCGGGCCAGCTGGGCTGGGGGCACAGTGTGGAGCCCTGTGGAACAGCAGGCCCCGCAAGGGCTAAGCCGGGCAGGGCATCACCACGGCTCCCTGCAGGGGCCTGGGCCCATGTCAGAGCCCGCGGCATGAGCTCTGGAGGGTGGGCCTCCCTCTGTGAGGCGCAGTGGGCAGGGGGTGGTGGACCAGCATTGGAGGATCAAATAAAGATGCTCTCGGGCGTGCCCCCAGAACTCCAGTAGCACAGCAAGGCTTCGCCTCAGTTCACTGCGTCCCATTAGGTTACAAACGGTATGCTCCAAAGACTCTCCAGATTTGGCTACTTCAAGGAGATATCCTGTATCTAAAATCACGTGATGTGGTGTTTTCCTTTTGGAGATTCTGGGCAAAGTATGGAATCCTTTTAGTCCTCCTTTTGGGGGTCCTGGGGGCTCGGTCCAGGGCCTTGCACCTGCTAGGCCAGTACCTCACCACTAAGCTGCATCCCCAACCCCTGGAACTCCTTTTGTGATTAATTTTGTGCACGTAACATTTTTTTGGAATATTCTGGAAATTGGTCTAGTTTGCCTGCGATGGTGAGTGATAAGGACAGACCCAGGGATCTTGACCGGAAAACCTGGAATGGCTTAATGGCCCCTGCCGCAGGCTTTGCTTCTGGGTTCAGTTCTTCATCCCCAGATGGACCCGTCGCACATCCTCTTAGCCCATTGCTTATGATCTACACGAAAATAGCGCGACCGTTTTCTATGGGGCTCTAAAACGGGACCCTGCGTGTCGGGTTGCAGCATTTGGGTCAGCTGGAGAAGCTGGAAGATCAGCTGTGTTGACGGGCGTGGTGGGGAGGGAAGGAAGCCCTTCCCTGCCGGGGGCTCTGGGTTCCAAAAGGGGAGAGAAAATGAGAGGCAGGACCGGCGTCTCCAGGTAAGCTAACCCACTTGATGGTGCCTATTTCCTGATCTTTCCACAGGGCCCATGCCAGGGAGCTGTAGGCGTGATCGCACTAAGTTCACCAAAGAGCAGCTGAAAATCCTCATCGACACCTTTAACCAGATGCCATACCCAAATTATGCTACCAAACAGAAACTTGCCGTGGAAGTCAACACTGATGAGTCGAGAATCCAGGTGAGTTACAAATCCTCTTTCTTTCTTTCTTTCTTCTTTCTTTCTAGTACTGGATTGAACCCAAGGGAGCTCTACTACTGAGCTACATCCTCAGCCCTTTCTAGTTTGATCAGGGTTCTTGCTAAGTAACCCAGGCAGGCCTCAAACTTGCCGTCCTCCAGCCTCAGCCTCCTGAGTCACTGAAGTTACAAATTCTATATCTCCAAAACTGGAATTGGAAAGGAAGAAAGGAAAAGCACTGTGATGGCACAGGTTCCAAGCATGCTGAGGGCTATGTGCAGACTCTGCTGGACTCAGAGTCAGCCCACAGAGCTGTTGCCCTTGGTCTGGCATGGTAGTGTACCACCACAGTTCCCACAGCTCAGAAGGCTGAGGCAGGAGGGTCACAAGTTCAAGGTGTCGGCAACGTAGAAAGACCTTGTCTCGAAATAAAAGATAAAAAGGGCTGGGGATGTGATTCAATAGTACAGCATCCCTGGGTTCCATCCATAATATCACCCCAAAGAAAAAAGGAATGAAGAAATGAAAGGAGACAAAGCAAAGCATGCAAAAATAGGCGCTCTTTTCTCTCCTAAGATGGCATAAAGTTCATCATCTGATCCAGATGGCTACGTGGAGGGACGTCCAGCTTGCTTGTGGGGTCACGGCCCACCGTGGAGCTGCCAACGTGAACCTTGTGCTGTTCTTCAGGGTCTCGCTTTCTTTTCTCCACATAGGTCTGGTTTCAGAATCGCAGAGCTAGACACAGATTCCAGGAGAGACCAGAACTTAAGGAGGCTTTGGAATCAAGCCAAGGCCCTGGGCGAGATCGACTTCCAGAACAGATGCGAAGTAAGCAGCCTGTGCAGATCTGTCTCCACAGGGGAGCCAGCTGCTGCCAGGAGCAGGGACACAGCAGGCCTGCACTGTGGGCCGTGGACACTCCTGCAGGCCAGCTGCCGGGGAGGCCGACCCTGTCTCACACACACACAAACACAAGCAGGAGGGATGCAGCTGGGTGGTAGCCAGGGTCCGGCAAGGCCCTGGAGGTTCTGCCCTGCCCGTGGGTCACCGTGGCCCCCTGCTAATCTTCTCCCACCCACCGTAGGTGAGGAGGCCCGACGGTGCCGCACCACCTACAGCCCCTCTCAGCTGCACACCCTCACCAGGGCCTTCAGGAACAACCCCTACCCCGGGATCCATTGCAGGGAACAGCTTGCGAAGGAAGTCGGAGTTCCTGAGTCGAGAGTCCAGGTGAGTGATGAGGCCTGCGGCTGCTCCGTGTCCCAGAGGGGAGACGTGCAGGAGGACAGCCACGCCAGCCTGGCCACTGCACTCCACCGCAAGGCCCCCAGGGCCAACTGCCTGGTTCTGCCCCCCAGCCCCTGCCCTCGGGGCTGGTCCCTCAGCCCCTGCTGGTAGTTCTTCTTTTTACCCAGCCCCATCCCAGACCTTTTCTAAATTTTATTTCTGGAGGTAGTCTTGATAAGGATCAAACTTGAGGTCCTCCTGCCTCGGCTTCCAGAGCAGCCGGGACTGCGGTGTGCACCACGTGCCTTGCCTAGGACACGCACGGCGAGGGGAGGCGGCGGCCGTGGAGCCAGGGTTCCAGGCCTCGGGAAGGACTGCACCTGTGACGAGGGCCCTGGGGGCTTTCAGGACAAGAGCCTGTCACCAGATTGGGACAGGACTGGAGGCCAGGTTCAGAATTGGAGTTTTATTTTCAGGCTTAAGGAACTTTCACAATGTTACAGGAATGGGCAATGGTGATCTGTGATCAGGCCTGCAAGGAATCACCTGTCCCTCTGGTTTGCCTTAAGAAGCAACTGCAAATTTATATGACGTCCACTGTTTTAATCAAAATCCTTTGATTTACTCACTTAGATTTGGTTTCAAAATAGAAGATCTAGATTACGTGTGCAGAAAAAAGAAGAACCCAACGAAACCTTCGAACACGGCCAGGGACGAGATCTCTCACACGGAGTTCAAGGTAGGTGGCTTTTGGGTCCAGCACAGCACAAGGCAGGAGCCCCCTGTGGGTCCATGCCTCCTGAGGGTGGGGCCAGCCACTCCCCCCGGGGAGGCGGAGGACACCCCCACCCCAGCTCTCAGGGCCCAGAATCAGGAGGTTGACACAGACCCTAAAAGTTCTTTCCACCTCTGGGGAGCTTCCAAGGAATTCCACTGCCCACTTGTACAATGAGCCTAGCAACCCCATTTTTTAAAATATGAATTTTGGCCTGGGTGTGGCAGTGCACGCCTGTAATCCCAGCAACTTGAAGACTGAGGCAGGAGGATTGCAAGTACTTGACCCGCCTCAGGAGCTTGGCGAGAGGCAGGCTGCGAGGCGGCTTGCTAAGGCGGTAATAGGCTCCATGTGAGATTTGGAAGGAGCAAGGCTGACCTTCACGTCTGATTGTGAACTGGCCCCCTGTTTTTCCTCCCCTGTCTCTCCTCCTGAGGTCTGGGAGGCACCTCTGAACATGGCACACCGGGAGCCCAGCCTTGCAGGAACCTTCCAGATCTCCACCACAACGGCCATGTTGACGCTGAGCAGCTTCCTTCACCCACTGAAGAGCGCTGTGCTGGTCCCGCATGACAGGCACTGCTGGTGTGCCTCGTCCTCCGCCCTCTCAACCTCCGTTAACCAACGCCCGAGAGCCAGGAAGGCAGGAAGCCTGCCTGGGAAGATCCTGGGGGGTCTTGTTCAGGCCAGAGCAGAGCTCAACTCTGACCTCCCGTGGCCAAGGGTCCTGCCACCTGCCTCGGTGGCCACTGAGTGGGGGGCAGGCACCAGGGAGGGGCCTGGAGACGCACTTGCAGTACCTGAAGTACCGTGGGCAGCCCTGGAACACTTCCCACAGGAGTCCCACGGCACCGGCTTCCGGCAGCGGAGCCAGATCTCGGTGGACACAGGCAGACCCAGCTGCCTGGCATCGCCAACATGGCCCCGGGCTCTTCAGTCCTCCTGGGAGTGTCCCCTGCTGCTGGGACTTCCAGCCAAAAATAAACAGTCGTGGTCATTTCTCAGTCCTCACAGTCATGACCTGAGGCAAAATCATCGACTCATGTGAAAACCATAAGACGAAAATTTGAAGAATAAAATCTGTTCACCATCGGGAAGAAGTTCCTCACTCACCATTTTTTTTTTTTTAGTTAAAAATATAAAAATTGAACATGGTTATGGAGGAGCATGTGATTTCAATACGTATGCATTGTGCGATGTTCCAATCAGGGCAACGTCTCTCTGCTTAAACTTTATTGTATTTGTGCTGAAATGTGCACTATCTTTCCTAGTTTTTTTAAACATACAGAGCATTATATTTTATTATCAATTATCACCTGTAATTGTCCTACTGTGTCACAGACACCAGAACTCACCTCCTAACTGGCTCAGCATGCACTGGCCAGCCTACCCACCCACTCCCTTCCCTCCGCAGCCTCAGCTGTCCACCATTCTACTCTCAACGTGTGTGTGTGTGTGTGTGTGTGTGTGGAACAGGAACTGAACCCAGGGGTGCTTAGCCACTGAGTCACATCACCACTCTTTTCTATTTTTTAAAAATTGTCTCACTAAGTTGCGGAGGCTGACCTTGAATTGTGATCCTCCTGCCTCAGCCTCCCAAGTAGCTGGGTTTACAGGTGTGTGCATCATACCCAGCTCTACTCTCAACTTTTATGAAGTCAACTCTTTGAGGTCCACATGAGTGTGGTCATGAGTAGTTTTTCAGAGCCTAGTTTCTTTCACTTATATAATGACCTCTAGTCCCATCCACGCTGTTTCAAATGGCAGGATTCCCTCCTTTTGTATGGCTGAAATAGCATCCCACTGTATGATCTACCACGTTTTCTCCATTGCCCCATCAACTGGTGGGCGTGAGGCTGGTTTGGTTTCCTGGCTGCTGTGCTAACAGTGCCGCAAGGAACACAGAAGGGCAGGTGTCTCTTCAATGAACTGATTCAGCTTTATTTGCACGTACCCTTGGTAGTGGGGTTGCTGGAATACGTGGAAGCTCTATTTTTATTTTAAGGAAATGCCACAGTTTTCCATAAGGGCTGTGTGTTACATTCCTACCCACAGTGGACAGGGGCTCCTTTTCCCCACTCCCCTGTCAGCACTGGTCATCTTTTGGCCACCCTGGGCATCTTTGTGAGATTCTGTTCCCCCCAAAATAATAAAGCTTGGGATATAGATCAGTGGTGGAGTGTTTGTTGGCAAATGTGAAACCCTCAGTTCAATCCCCAGCACAGCAAAATAAAAAAAAATACCTAGGAATAAATTTAATCAAAGAGGTAAAATATCTCTGTAATAACACTATAAAACATTGAATGAAATTGTGAAGATTACAAAAAAGGAAAGATATACCATTTTCATGCATTGAAAGAATCCATACTATGAAAGTATCCATGACACCCAACGTGATCTAGATGTTCACTGCAGTCTTTCAATGACAGTCTTCATACCCTAAAGCTTGTGTGGAACCACAAAAAATAAATGATGAAAGTGATTTTGTTTTGGGGGGGCATATCAGGGATTGACTTCAGGGGAACTTAACCACTGAGCCACATCCCCAACCTATTTCTGTATTTTATTTAGGGACAGGGTCTCAAAAAATGAGTTGCTTAGGGCCTTGCTAAGTTGCTGAGGCTGGCTTTGAACTTGTGATCTTCCTGCCTCAGCCTACTAAGCATTGGGATTATAGGTGTGCACTGCTGCACATGACCTCAAACTAACCTTGAGCAAAAACATGAAAGTCATCACTCTGCTTGTATTAAAAATATGCCACAAAACACGGCTTCACTATGTTTCCCAGGCTGGTCTTGAACCTGGGCTAAAGTAAATCCGGCCTCAGCCTCCCAGGTTGCTGGGACTACAGGTGCATGGCACCACATCTGGTCCTGGGGCCTGAACCCAGGGTCTTGTGCATGCTACACACTCACCATCCCACTGAGTTACATTCCCAGCCTATAAGGTGTGTGAGGGGAGTGTATGGGTGTGGGGGGGGTTGTTGTTTATGTTTCATACTGAGTGTTGAATACAGAGGGGCTTTGCACTGAGACACATCCCCTGTTTATTTTATATTTTTTAGTTGTAGGTCAACACAATAACTTTATTTTATTTTTTATATGTGGTGCTGAGGATGGAACCCAGTGCATCACACATGAGAGTCGAGTGCTCTGTCCCTGAGCCATGTCCAAAGACCTACTTTCAGCAGTTTTTAATATTTATTTCAAAGGAGAGTCTTGCTGAAATTCTGATATGGGACTTGAACTTGGGATCCCATTTCCTCAGCCGTCACAGTCACTGGGATTACAGGTGTGTGCACATATATCCAGCCTCTAATGTCCATTAGAGAACAAAAAAAGCTTCATATTGCTATGAACATTTATAATTCGGGATTAAAGAATTCAACATTGAGAGGAAGACTCACTGAATGGTGGATACTTGTTGTCTTTGCAGTGCTGGGAATTGACACAGCATCCATGTATGCTGGCAAGACTCTCCCACGGAGCTACACGTCCAGATCTGAAAGAGGATTTTAAATTGTAAATCTATATAATATTCAGAAATAAGAGGACACAGGTGCACAACTCAAGTTAGAACTGCTCTGGAATGAAGTATATGGTGTTCACGTTAGAACTGCTTTAAGGTACGGAATAAGGTGTTCATTTTAGAAGTGCTCTGGGAAAAGGGGTAAGGTGATCATGTCAGAACTGCTCTGAGGTGAGGTGTAAGGTGTTCATGTCAGAACTGCTCTGAGGTGAGGTGTAAGGTGTTCATGTCAGAACTGCTCTGAGGTGAGGTGTAAGGTGATCATGTCAGAACTGCTCTGAGGTGAGGTGTAAGGTGTTCATGTCAGAACTGCTCTGAGGTGAGGTGTAAGGTGTTCATGTCAGAACTGCTCTGAGGTGAGGTGTAAGGTGTTCATGTCAGAACTGCTCTGAGGTGAGGTGTAAGGTGTTCATGTTAGAACTGCTCTGAGGTGAGGTGTAAGGTGTTCATGTCAGAACTGCTCTGAGGTGAGGTGTAAGGTGTTCATGTCAGAACTGCTCTGAGGTGAGGTGTAAGGTGTTCATGTCAGAACTGCTCTGAGGTGAGGTGTAAGGTGTTCATGTCAGAACTGCTCTGAGGTGAGGTGTAAGGTGATCATGTCAGAACTGCTCTGAGGTGAGGTGTAAGGTGTTCATGTCAGAACTGCTCTGAGGTGAGGTGTAAGGTGTTCATGTTAGAACTGCTCTGAGGTGAGGTGTAAGGTGTTCATGTCAGAACTGCTCTGAGGTGAGGTGTAAGGTGATCATGTCAGAACTGCTCTGAGGTGAGGTGTAAGGTGTTCATGTCAGAACTGCTCTGAGGTGAGGTGTAAGGTGTTCATGTTAGAACTGCTCTGAGGTGAGGTGTAAGGTGTTCATGTTAGAACTGCTCTGAGGTGAGGTGTAAGGTGTTCATGTCAGAACTGCTCTGAGGTGAGGTGTAAGGTGTTCATGTTAGAACTGCTCTGAGGTGAGGTGTAAGGTGTTCATGTTAGAACTGCTCTGAGGTGAGGTGTAAGGTGTTCATGTTAGAACTGCTCTGAGGTGAGGTGTAAGGTGTTCATGTTAGAACTGCTCTGAGGTGAGGTGTAAGGTGTTCATGTTAGAACTGCTCTGAGGTGAGGTGTAAGGTGTTCATGTCAGAACTGCTCTGAGGTGAGGTGTAAGGTGATCATGTCAGAACTGCTCTGAGGTGAGGTGTAAGGTGATCATGTTAGAACTGCTCTGAGGTGAGGTGTAAGGTGTTCATGTCAGAACTGCTCTGAGGTGAGGTGTAAGGTGTTCATGTTAGAACTGCTCTGAGGTGAGGTGTAAGGTGTTCATGTTAGAACTGCTCTGAGGTGAGGTGTAAGGTGTTCATGTCAGAACTGCTCTGAGGTGAGGTGTAAGGTGTTCATGTCAGAACTGCTCTGAGGTGAGGTGTAAGGTGTTCATGTCAGAACTGCTCTGAGGTGAGGTGTAAGGTGTTCATGTCAGAACTGCTCTGAGGTGAGGTGTAAGGTGTTCATGTCAGAACTGCTCTGAGGTGAGGTGTAAGGTGTTCATGTTAGAACTGCTCTGAGGTGAGGTGTAAGGTGTTCATGTCAGAACTGCTCTGAGGTGAGGTGTAAGGTGTTCATGTCAGAACTGCTCTGAGGTGAGGTGTAAGGTGTTCATGTTAGAACTGCTCTGAGGTGAGGTGTAAGGTGTTCATGTCAGAACTGCTCTGAGGTGAGGTGTAAGGTGTTCATGTCAGAACTGCTCTGAGGTGAGGTGTAAGGTGTTCATGTCAGAACTGCTCTGAGGTGAGGTGTAAGGTGATCATGTCAGAACTGCTCTGAGGTGAGGTGTAAGGTGTTCATGTCAGAACTGCTCTGAGGTGAGGTGTAAGGTGTTCATGTCAGAACTGCTCTGAGGTGAGGTGTAAGGTGATCATGTTAGAACTGCTCTGAGGTGAGGTGTAAGGTGTTCATGTCAGAACTGCTCTGAGGTGAGGTGTAAGGTGTTCATGTCAGAACTGCTCTGAGGTGAGGTGTAAGGTGTTCATGTCAGAACTGCTCTGAGGTGAGGTGTAAGGTGTTCATGTCAGAACTGCTCTGAGGTGAGGTGTAAGGTGATCATGTCAGAACTGCTCTGAGGTGAGGTGTAAGGTGTTCATGTCAGACCTGCTCTGAGGTGAGGTTTATGCAGGCTTTGGATTGGCTCAAAACGCATTTGGGCTCTGAATCTTGGGATAGCCGCAGTCTGGACACAGAAGGTAATGTCCTCGTCACTTGCCGTGAAGCTTCATAGTCCGTAGGTCGGTATGTGGCCAGGGGAGAAGCTTTGCCCTGAGAGCCCCTGGCTGTCCCCCCCCACCTGGGGAATGTGTGACAGGACAAGAGGGTCAACAAGGCTGCAGCCATCCTGCCAAAAGGTCTTGCAAGAGCAGAATTTGAGCTGAGTGCGGAGGCTCTGCCTATGATTCCAGCAACTTCCGAGCGTGTGCCAAGAGGTGTGCACGCCGTGTCCTGCCTCACCAAGGCAGTGAGCGCTGGACTCAGAAAGTAAAATGGATGGTGGTGTCACTCAGCGGCTGGGCATTCAATCCCTGGTCCCCCGAAACAAAAGTGGAATGTTCTACCTGGGCAAGGCGGTCCTCTCCTCTCTTCCCTGAGACTTGAGAGGCTGAGGCAGGAGGATCCCAGGTTCCAGGCCGCCTGGGCAATTTAGCAAGGCTCTCAGCAACCTATAGAGACTCTGTCTCAAAAGAAAAAATAAGAACGTCTGGGGAGGTGGCTCAATGTTTTAAAGCCCTTGTGACAAGCAAACAGACGCTCAGTGGAGCAGAGTACGGGCTGAATGTAATCTACCTGTAGACTGCTTTGGACAGCATGGAATTTCTCATTTGATATTTTTGTAGTTGTCGATGGACAACATGCCTTTGTTTTATTTGATTATTTTCATGTGATGCTGGGGACAGAACCTGGTGCCTTACCCATGCCAGGCAAGCGCTCTGCCGCTGAGTCCCAGCCCCAGGCCCTCATTTTCATTTTTATATACAAGTTTTTATTAGTTTAACTCAAAACTTTGTTCTCTCTCTCTCTCTCTCTCTCTCTCTCTCTCTCTCTCTCTCTCTCTCCTGGGATTGAGTCCAGTGGTGCTCTACCACTGAGCCACACTGCATCTTTTTATTTTGAGACAGGGTTGTGCTAAATTGCTGAGGCTAGTCTCAACCTTGTGATCCTGAGATCATAGACATGAACCACCATCTCCACCTTGTTTTCTGATTTTTTTTTACGTTAAAATTAATGTCGATGAGGTTAAAAAACACAATATCTTGTGAGTTTTTCACTTTGCCTGAACTTAATTTCAATGGATTTTCCATTATCTGGATAGATCATGGTTTTCTCCGTTACTATCTCCACTTTTTTAAATTTGTTAGGCTGAAGCTCCGTGGCTGGGAGGTTCACTGGCACCAAACCCAAACAGACTGAGCCAAAACCCCGAAGCTGAGTACATCAGTTGAAGATGAAGATTTTTGCTTCCTGGCTTTCTTCACAGGTGGTGAGGACCCCAGGGCCCCCAGGTTGCTCCTCGTACTGGGCTGTGCCCACAGCCAGGATTTTCATTTCATGTATTTAGCAGTGTTAGGACTTGTTTGAAGACAGGCCTCTCTAAGTCGCCCAGGCGGGCTCGGAGCTGGTGACCTTGGGGGCTCAGCCTCCCAGCAGCAGGGATCACGGGTGTGGGCACCAAGGCCACTTCAACAAAGGCTGCTGAACCGGGGTCTCACGGGCTCCCCCACCGAGCCGCACCCCAGCCCTCAGAGCCAGGGGCTGTTTTAAATGCCCAATGAGAATAGGTTGGATGGATTTTAAAATCCATCACAGCTCCTAGCCAGGTGCGGTGGGGCCGGCCTCTCATCCCAGCCCCCGGGGAGGCTGAGGCCGGAGGATGGAGTTTGGGGCCATCCTGGGCAATTTAGCCGACCGGGTCTCAAAGTAAGTAAAAAGGACTGGGGCTGCGGCCCCCGGCAGAGCCCCGCCAGGTTCAAGAAAACCGGAACTCTGGGGGAAGTTTCTGTTTGGGGAAACTGAGGGAAGAATTGGGGCTGGGAGGGGCCGACGGGATCAGGCGGGGCTGGGGCCGGGATCCGGGTGGGACGCAGGGGGAGGGACTGATGGCGCTGGTCTGGGTGGTTCGGCCGCTCGGTGAGAGCACTCACTTCATTTCCCGCCTCCGAGGAGGCTCCACTCCTTCCCCAAGCCCGGAGCCCGCCTTCCAGAGCGCCCCGCGGTTCAGCCAGGTTTTCTGTTTTGTGCTTTGGGTGCGGGATTGACCCAGGGGCGCTCGGCCGCAGGGCCAGTCCCCAGCCCCATTTTGTACTTCGTTTAGAGACCGGTCTCACTGAGTGCTCAGGGCCTCGCTGAATTGCTGAGGCTGGCTTTGAGCTCAAGATCCTCCTGTCTCAGCCTCCCCAGCCGCGGGGGATTACAGGCGTGCGCCCAGGCGCCGGCTTCATTTCTCTTCGCTACCGGGATGGCCTCGACTGCAGTCCTCCCTCCCTAGCCTCCGGTCACGGGGGTGGGGGGTCCCAGGCCTGCACCACGGGCCTGCAAATCTGCGCTTGGCAAGGAGCCGCCTTCCGGTCCCACTCCGGCTGCCCGGGCCCCGGCGGGGTCTCTGCTCCGAGCTCCCGCGTGCCCCCCCCCCCCGTCTTTGCGGGGCTCCCTTCAGAGGAGCAGCTGGGCCTCCGCTCGGCCTCCGCGGTTCCGCTGGGCCTCTCCTCCCCCCGCAGCCGGTCCCCCCCAGGCCCGGCTCACTCTGTCGCTCTGTCTTGCAGGAGACTCCCCCTCGGAGCCTGGACCGTCCTGCGGCCGTCGAAGCCGGGCGGGCCCACGTCTGCCGGCCGGTGGCCTCCGCTGGGCCTTCCCAGGTGAGACCTCAGCTTTCTGATCCACCTTCTGGGTTCCTTGTCCTTTTTGTGTGTGACCCCCCAGTGTCCCCCGGGGAGGCGGCGTGGCGGGCTAGAACCCGATGGTATTCCTAGCTGGGCGTGGCTGGGAATGCCTGGAATGACTGACGCTGGGAGGCCGGGAGGCGGGGAGGCGGGGAGGCCGCGAGGGAGGATCAGCAGTTTAAGACCAGCCCCAGCCACTTAAGGAGACCCTGGGTCAGAATACAACTGACAAAGGGGTGGGATGCAGCTGGTGGTAAGAGCACCCCCGCCTTCAACCCCAGCACACAAAAAAATGTTTTTAGAGGTATTTTTTATTCTGTTTTCTATTTGTTCTTGTTTCTTTCTGATTTTTGTTTGATTTTCAAATTGTGTTTTTAAGGTCATTGATTTCCATGACAGTTTCGTTTTTAGATTTCTGGAGATATGTCCATTGATTTTTAAATTTTTACTTATTTCTACTTCTTTTAAAAATGTATTTATTGATATCGGGGATTGAACCCAGGGGTGCTCTACCACTGAGCCACACCCCCAACCCTTTTTATTTTTATTTAGAGACAGGGGCCAAGTTGTCGAGGCTGGCCTTGAACTTGTGATCCTCCTGCCTCAGCCTCCTGAGTCACTGGGATTACAGGTGTGGTGACCACGCCTGGCTCTAAAGCCTTTCTTAGGTGTCAGTGCTGACCCACCGCGGATCCTGGGGACGAGTCCCTGGTGCCCTCTGGGTGGGGCGCAGGGGCGGGCCTCCGCGGCTGGCCCCCGGGGGAGCAGGTCTTCCTGGGTCTTGGGTTTGCAGCGTGGCCTCTCCTCCCGCCGTTACCGAGCCTTTTGAGAGCTGTTCGGTTTCCTTTGCCTGCTTCTCCCTGCACCTCCGTCCCAGTGTGGTGACTGGGGCATTAACCCCGGCTGGCCACCCCCGTGGGGGGCAGTGACCAGTGATGACCCTGCGTTTGGCCTTGAAGCCGCCCCTGGCACTGGAGTCCTCTCCTGACCGCGGCTGTCCTCCACTCCAAGTCCTTGACAGGAGTCTCCTGTGCCCCTGGAACTCCAGGGGACTTTCGGCAGAGTCTGCCTCCGTGGCCGTGAGTGACTGTGACATGCGGTGGCAGTCACCAGTGCAGGGGGCTCTGCTGTGCAATCGTCTCTTTAATGATTCCAGCTTGCCCTGCTGTTAGGGGGAAACGTCTGTGCCTTTAGAATAAGGAGAGAAATCACCGTTTGGGGGAGCGGGGAGCTGGCCATGTTGGGGATGCAGTGTCCAGAGGAGGCACCCTGGCTGGATGAGTTCCTAGTGCGTCCCCTCTCCAAGAAGCCACTCAGACATAAAGGAAGGGACGACGTGGCCGTGCTGGCAGTCCCCGCAACTCAGGAGGCTAAGGCAGGAGCCCAGGAGTTGGGGGCCAGCCTGGGCCACTTAGCAAGACCCCATCTCAGAATAAAATTTATAAAAGCGCACCAGATGGCCATGCTGAGCACCTTGTGGTTTGCAGGGAAGAATTTTTCCTTGATGTAGCTGGGTTTAGGACACTGGGACTTAACTGAAGGACTGTCTTTTGTTGCTATCTTGTTTTGTCTTGTTTTTGTGGGGGTTTTTTTGGCCCCGGGGGGACTGGGGAACTAGGGATTGAACCCAGGGGTGCTCTACCCCTGAGCTACATTTCCAGCCTTTTTTATTTTGAGACAGGGTCTCACTAAATTGCCAAGACTGGCCTTAAACTTGCCATCCTCCTGACTCAGCCTCTCAAGTCACTGGGATTACAGACGTGGTCACTGTGCCTGGCTCATTCCATAAAATTTTAATATATTGCTGCATTTTATTAGAAGAGAAAACCAGGCCCAGAAAGGTTGACAAGCTTGCCCCAGGTCATCCAATTAATAAGCAAAGGAGCCAGGTGCAGTGGCACACACCTGTAATCCCATCAGCGGGGGAGGCTGAGGCAGGAGGATCATGAGTTCAAAGCCAGCCTCAGCAAAAGCGAGGTGCTAAGCAGCTCAGTGAGACTCTAAATAAAAATACAAAATATGGCTGGGGATGTGGCTCAGTGTCAAGTGTCCCTGGGTTCAGTCCTGGTTTCAAAAAACAAAGAAGTGGAGTGTGAATCTGAATCCAGACAGAGATGTGTCCTAGTGTAGCCCTGCGGGCTGGGGTCCCGGGCTTTGACCCCCTTGGAGCCGCTTTTCCTGCTTGAGGCCCCAGACCCTGTTGGCAGCTCCCGCCCTGGCCCTTCCAGCATCCAGAGGCTCTGCCCACGACCCTTCTCAGGTGGTCTGCCCGGGAAGGTCCCACTGCACGAGTGCTCTTCCTCAGTCCCCTGAGATGTACATGAACCCACTATGCCCCGAGTTTTCAATTCTGAAAATATTTTGATGAAATTGACAGAGCTGCATTAAAGTCAGTTGGAAATCATCTAGAGCTTATGTCTTACACTAATATCTATAATTATTTTCTTAAACGATCATGTTGAGTATTACATGCTCTATTTATGTTTGGGGGTCTCGTTTGTTTGGGTGCTGGGGCTTGAATGCACGGTTGCTCTATCACTGAGCTGCACCCTTAGCCCTTTCAGTGTGTTTATTTGGGGACAGGGTCTTGCTAAGTTGCTGAAATCGAACTTGAACTTGTGATCCTCCTGCCTCAGCCTCCCAAGTTGCTGGGATGATAGGTGTTCCACCTCTGGGACAATGGGACAAAATGTGGCAGAAGGGGTTAGATCACTGATTCTTTGTACTGGAATTCAACCCAGGGGTGTCTCACCATTGAATCACACCCTCAACCCTTTTTTTTTTTTTTTTTTTTACGGGAGCCTGGAGAGTACCAGGGATTGAACTCAGGGGCGCTCAACCACCGAGCCACATTCCCAGCCCTGTTTTGTGTTTTATTTAGCGACAGGGTCTCACTGAGTTGCTTAAAGCATCACTTTTGCTGAGGCTGGCTTTGAACTCGCGATCCTCCTGCCTCAGCCTCCTGAGTCACTGGGATTACAGGTGGGCACCCCCACGCTGGGTTTAGGTCAGTGATTCTTCCATGGTGCTTCCTAGGGGGCATCTGCGTTTTCTAGAGACATCTCTGTGATGACAAGTGGTTTATACACTGGTGGCATGTAGGGGTGTAGGGCAGGGTCACTGCTCAACATTCTACAGTGGACAAGACAGTCCCTCACTACAGAATAGCCCCATCCAAAATCCCAGTAGCCCCAGAGTTGAGAAGTCCTTGTTTACACCCATTGAAAACATCATCCTTCCATATCCTAAATTATGGATTCTTTTTCTTTATTTTTTTTCCTACTAAAATACATTAATGAATGAAAATGCAGTTAACCTGTTAGTAAGTGACACTTAGGAGAGATTCGTAACGACCAGTTCTTTCATTCCTACAGGAAATGCCTGGTTTCCTTCTCCCCGGCCCAAATGCTAGCACATAAAGAGCCTCTAGGTAAAATGCAGTCTCCATAGTGAGCAGGAAGCCCTGGCTTCACCTGCTGGGCCTCAGGGACCCCACCCCTTTCTGCCACGCCCCTGCAGAGCCAGCCTCAGGTCTCTCTGCCACACTGCCCTCACTCTCCAGGGACGAAACCAAACCCCCTGAGCCTGGCAGCTCCTGAGGCAGGCGAGGTGGCTTCTGTTCTCCCCAGTCTTGCTGTCCGGCTTCCTGCCGCTGGACCTGGCCTCCTGTGTGCAGTGGAGGCCCTGAGCCTCTGCTCCCTGGGTGTGGCCTCGGCTCATGGGGGCCCAGATGGAAGGCCGTCCAGAACAGCTGGAGGTCACTGGGGTCCGCGCCCTCTCACAGGCACACTCACGGTGTCTCTGGACGTGGCCTCTGTTGGTACAGGTCTGGGGGTGGGTCTGCGAGCCGGTGGCTCTGTCCTTCCTTGTTGGCATCTTTACCAGCAGATGGGAATCATCGGGGCCGGGTTAGTGCTGAGAGAAATCTGTGCCTGGGAAACCGTCTCCCGCCCAGGCAGGCCGCACCATCCGCCCTGGCTGCCGCTGGTCTTGCTTCTTCCCTGGCCACGATCTCCTCGGTGACCTCACCGAGGGGCTTCCTGCCGTCACCTGATGGGCGTGACCTGTGGTCAGAACTGGAACAGGAAGACAGGCAAGCTCCCCGGGAAAGGCCTTACCTTTGAATCTTTTTTTCCGTTTTCATAATTATTTTCTTCAAGGCCAATGATTAGAAGTAGAATGGGTCGTAACTCTGCAGAGGTCTGGGAACTGCACGGCACAGCCCCCAGGGACATGGGTGACCGTGACAGCGAGGTCGCCTCTTCAGATGGGTCCTGGGGGCAGAAAGGCGGGAAACGCTGGGGCGCCCTGGGCCTCTCTGCACATGCTCTTGAGCATGGTGAGGAGGAAGGCGCTGGCCCTGGGCGCTGTCTGCAGGGAGCCCAGAGTGACCCTGGGTTTAGTGGCTGCTTTGTGTCTCCCTCAGCGCCTCCTTCCCCAGATTGTCTCAGCCTGAAGAGGCCAGGACATGAGCGCGTCCCAGGTGAGTCCTGTTCAACCCCGCCGTCTGGTCAGCGCCTCGCTCCCCCCAGGTCAGCACCGACCCTCCCAGCGCCTGGGCCTTCTCACGCTTGACTCCTTCCTACCAAAACTCCACACCTTCTGGCCGCCGCCTGCCCGGCGAGATGGCCCTTTGCTGAGGGCCAGGTGTGAAGTGTCCTCGCCCAGCTGGCAGCTGCTGGCCCCTGGCTGTGTCTTGGCATCTGAAGCGAGTTCCCGGCACCTCCTGGGGACACCCAAAGCAGAGCTGGCACCCAGGCACTGAGTCCTAGGCACCAGGCGGGAGAGGAAGCAAGTGGAGGCCGGTGTTGGGATCTGACCTTGGCAGAAGCCCGCTGACACTCAGTGCCACCTGGAGGCTCTGCCAGGGGGACAGCGTGTGCCGACTCCTAGGTGAAGGGAAAGCCAGGAAGGGAGGGGGCGGGAGAGAAATGAAAGACAGAGACCAGGCAGAGCTGAGACAGGAAGGCCGCCCGCCCTCCAGGAGAGAGGCAGGACAGGGCTGCGCTTCTGGGCTTCTAGGGGCAGGCTCGGGGGTCAGAGCCGGGGGCCCCAATGTGGAGGTGAAGGCTGCGGTTGGTATGGGGTGGGGTGAGCCTTTGTCACTTAAGATGGCCGTCCAGACCTGAGCAAGGACCTTCCCCGGGCCACGCTGAAGGACCGGCTTTGCAACGAGGCAGGGGCATGACATGCTGACTAGAACAGGAAGAGGAGCGGGAGGTGGCAGGGTGCACGGGGAGGGGCCCAGAGCTGCCGGGAAGGGCAGGCGGCAGAGGGCGGGCAGACCTGGCCTCCTGGTCTGATGGCTTCTCCGGGCTCACAGCCCCGCACCGGCCTGATGGAGACAGACTTCTGTGTCCTGGGTTCCAGGCCTCAAGGCCCCACAGTGTCCTTATGCAGAAGGGGAATCTGCCACCAGGAGGGCTGACCTTCGAGGACATCGCTGTGAACTTCACCCGGGACGAGTGGCAGGCGCTGAGGCCTGAACAGAGACGTCTGTACCAGGAGGTGACGCTGGAGAACTACCGCAACCTGGTCTCCCTGGGTGAGTGGGCAGATAGGAACTCACACACCTCACTCAACACACACAGACTCATACCCACAAACACACTCGTGATCACTCAACACACACAGACTCCTACCCACAAACACACTCGTGATCACTCAACACACACAGACTCCTACCCACAAACACACTCGTGATCACACAACACACACAGACTCATACCCACAAACACACTCGTGATCACACAACACACACAGACTCATACCCACAAACACACTCGTGATCACACAACACACACAGACTCCTACCCACAAACACACTCGTGATCACACAACACACACAGACTCCTACCCACAAACACACTCGTGATCACACAACACACACAGACTCCTACCCACAAACACTCGTGATCACTCAACACACACAGACTCATACCCACAAACACACTCGTGATCACTCAACACACACAGACTCATACCCACAAACACACTCGTGATCACACAACACACACAGACTCATACCCACAAACACACTCGTGATCACACAACACACACAGACTCCTACCCACAAACACACTCGTGATCACTCAACACACACAGACTCCTACCCACAAACACACTCGTGATCACTCAACACACGCAGACTCATACCCACAAACACACTCGTGATCACTCAACACACGCAGACTCATACCCACAAACACACTCGTGATCACTCAACACACGCAGACTCATACCCACAAACACACTCGTGATCACACAACACACACAGACGTCATACCCACAAACACACTCGTGATCACTCAACACACGCAGACTCATACCCACAAACACACTCGTGATCACACAACACACGCAGACGTCATACCCACAAACACACTCGTGATCACTCAACACACACAGACGTCATACCCACAAGCACACTCGTGATCACTCAACACACGCAGACGTCATACCCACAAACACACTCGTGATCACTCAACACACACAGACTCATACCCACAAACACTCGTGATCACTCAACACACACAGACTCATACCCACAAACACACTCGTGATCACTCAACACACACAGACGTCATACCCACAAGCACACTCGTGATCACTCAACACACACAGACGTCATACCCACAAACACACTCGTGATCACTCAACACACACAGACGTCATACCCACAAGCACACTCGTGATCACTCAACACACACAGACGTCATACCCACAAACACACTCGTGATCAGTCAACACACACAGACGTCATACCCACAAACACACTCGTGATCACTCAACACACACAGACGTCATACCCACAAACACACTCGTGATCACTCAACACACACAGACGTCATACCCACAAACACACTCGTGATCACACAACACACACAGACTCATACCCACAAACACACTCGTGATCACTCAACACACACAGACGTCATACCCACAAACACACTCGTGATCACTCAACACACACAGACGTCATACCCACACACTCGTGATCACTCAACACACACAGACGTCATACCCACAAGCACACTCGTGATCACACAACACACACAAAAGTCACTCACAAACTCACATTCATAATCACAACACACACAAACTGATAACCACACAAGGCTCACACTCACACAAGCTCCCACTCATTCACACAACACTCACAAACTACTTTCATAATCACACAACATACACAAGTCATTCACAAGCTCAAATAATCACAACACTAACACACAAATTCACATTCATAATCACAACACTAACACACTCATATAACACAATACTCTCACACTCACACAAGCTCACAATTGCACAAAACTTACAAAACTCATAACAGACTCACTCATGATCATATAACACAACTCATACACACAAACACACAGAAATTCATAGTCACACAATACTCACATATTCACACTCTTGCAGAAACTACAGTCGTAATCACACAACACTCACAATTCATACACACAAACTGTGTGACTGTGTGTGTGTGTGACTCTGTGTGTATGAGTTTGCACAAGTCACATAATATTCACATATTCACACTCATGCACAAACTACACTCGTAATCACACAACACTCACAATTCATACACACAAACGCAGATTCACACATCATCACACAACACTTACCCTCACACTTACACTCTTGTACAAACTCACACACACACACACACACAGAGTCACACACACCCTCACGTTTTCACATGCAAAAGCAAGCCTAAGTCCTGTGCTCTTCTCTCCAGGAGGAGAGGAGACCGTCAAGCCCGACGTGATCCTGAGGCTCGAAAGAGGCCAGGGGCCGTGGTCAGCGGAGGAGGCCGGGGCGCAGAGCAGCGGCGCGGGTAAGTGACAGGTGGCCACCGGCGCAGGGCCGGTAGGTGACGGGTGGCCGCCCGCCGGCTGGTTGTGCGGCGGCGCCCTCTGGCGGCGAATGGAGAACTTGTCACCTCCACAGCTCCATTCCCCGTGTCCCGGGGCTCTCCTCTGGCTGCTGTGACTCCGTTGTGTGTTGTGTCCTTCGAGATGGACCAGCGGCCTCAGAGGCTGAGCTGGGCGCTTGCCCCACCAAGTCTCCGGGCTCGGGACCCCTGCACCAGGGTGTGTTCATTCCAGGTCCCTGGCATTAGACGGATGTGGTGTGGACTTACAGGCTTTATTGGAGTTTCTCAGGATGCACTCCCATTTTTTCAGGGGCATTCGTCTCTGTGCTTGTGTTTCCCGCCCCGATTTCTCCAGTTCTAGTTCTCTTCGCAGACTCCCTATCGGGTTTTCCTTCATATTCGGACCTATTAAAGACCCAGGTGAACAAGCCGATTCAACAGTGCAGAATTATTCAAAAACAGCGATGTGTAAGCTCCGAAGTTCACTGTCGGCGAGCGTGGTGCAGACCGGCAGCCAGAGGCGGGCGGGGCGGGAGGCCGAGCTGGCTGCTGACGCTGGACCTGCGCCCCAGCCCCTGGCCCTCGGGTTTGGTTGAACACTGTTTGGCAGCACGGAGGACTGACCGGGGCTGTTCTGAGCTGCACCCCACCCTCCCCTCTTTGTGGCCGAGGATGGGACCCGCGGCGCTGACCGCAGGGCGTTTCTCTCCTGCCTCGGGGTCCCCAGAGGCAGAGTGGGCCCTGCCCCCGACCGTCGGTGGACGCCAGCGGGGCCACAAGGATCGGCGTTTCACCCCAGGCGCGGAGAGGAAGGCTCCAAGGAACTTCTCTTTGTATTCCCTTTTAGGAGAAGCCTGCCAGGTCCCGGGGCAGGTTCGGCGGCCACGGACCACGCCGAGGGCTCTCCGGCGAGAAGCTGTGCGCAGCGACAGGGCAGCGCTGACCCGGGGCCGGCCGCGAGGCTCGCGGCACCAGGAGAGGGCGCTGCCCAGCGCGGGGGAGGCTCCCCCGAGTCGCCGGCTCCCCCAGCGCGGCCCGGCCCGGCGCGGTCGGCCTCGGAAACGCGGTGTGGACCGGGAAGACGGCGCACGGAATGGCTCCCCTGAAGGTCATAGGGCTGGGAAGTTAAGGGGCCACGAACCGTTCCAGGCTGTGGAGAAGCCCTTTGACTGCGACGCCTGTGGAGAGTCGGCCTGCGGCCAGCGTCTGCGCCCGCGCCAGCCCGCGCCGGCCGCCGGGGAGAAGCGCCACCGGTGCGCCCAGTGCGGCAAGACCTACAAGCAGAAGCCCAACCTCGTCCAGCACCAGGCGACGCACGCCCAGCAGAAGCCCTACAGCTGCAGGGTCTGCGGCAAGGCCTTCGCCTGGCAGTCGGCCCGCATCAACCACGAGAAGACCCACAGCGCCGAGAGGGCCTACGGGTGCGGCGCGTGCGGCAAGGCCTTCAAGTTCAAGTCGGCCCTGGCGCAGCACCAGCGGGTGCACGCGGGCCAGAGGCCGCACCGCTGCGCCGACTGCGCCAAGGCCTTCGTGTTCAGGTCGGACCTGCTGCGACACCGCAGGACGCACACCGGGGAGAAGCCCTACAGGTGCACCGTGTGCGGGAGGGCCTTCGCCCAGAAGTCCAACGTCGTGGACCACGAGCGCATCCACGCGGGCGAGCGCGCCTTCGCGTGCGAGGAGTGCGGCCGCACCTTCAAGCAGAGGAAGAACCTGCTGCAGCACCGCGGCGTGCACACCGGGCAGAAGGCGCACGCGTGCGACCGCTGCGGGAGGGCCTTCCTGCAGAAGTCCAACCTGCGCAGCCACCGGCTGACGCACTTCGGGGAGAAGGCGCACCGCTGCGCCGAGTGCGGGAAGGCCTTCAGCCGCCAGCTGGGCCTCCGCCTGCACGGGAAGACGCACACCGGGCAGAAGCCGCACGTGTGCCCCCGGTGCGGGAGGGCCTTCGCCGACAGGTCCTACCTGGTGAAGCACCAGAGGAGGGTGCACCCCGGAGAGGAGCCCGCCAGTGACCAGGGCGGCCCAAGCCCCAAGGGGCCCGCAGTTTGACGGCCTCGCAGAGGGCAATGGGGACGTTGGCTTCTCCTTGGAAACTGATCTGATTAATGCAGTCAGCAGACTTCGTTTAGTTGTCTTTCTTTTTTTAGTTGCTGATGGACCTTTGTTTATTTCCTTATTTGTATGTGCTGCTGGGGATCGGACCCAGCACCTCACCCGTAGGAGGCAAGCGCTGTGCCGCTGAGCCCCAACCCCAGCCCCTGTTAGTTGTTTTTCGTTTGTTTATTTTGCGGTCGTTTTGGTTTTGGTTTGGTGTTTGGTCCTGGGGATTTAACCCAGGGGCACTTAACCACTGAGCCACATCCCCAGCCTTTTTTGTTTTTTTAAAGAATTTAACCTTTATTTTACTTACTGGTTTGTGTGTGGTTCTGAGGCTCAAACCCAGGACCTCACCTGTGCAAGGCGAGTGCTCTACCACTGAGCGACAGCTGCAGCCCCCCCCCCCCCAGAACTTTTCATTTTTTATTTTGAAATTGGGTCTCACTAAGTGGCTGAGGCTGGCTTTAAACTTTCCATACTCCTGTCTCAGCCTCAGGAGCCCCTGATTACACGGGGTGAACCACCACACCTGCCACTTAGCCAGCATTTTATTGAGGACCTCGTGTGTAACAAGCCTTGTAAATACCAAATGCACAGTAATAAACAGAATGTGCCAACCCTTTGTGGAATGTGTTCTTGTGACTGATGGCCAGCAGTCTGCGTGCCTTTGGAACCGAGGCACTTTCACTGATGGAGGATAATCACCACAGAATGTAACCAGATGGTCGTGTCAAAGATTCCCAGGCTCCTACGTGTCCTCTGGAGCTCTTCTGTTAAGTGAATGAAAGAAATTTAGAAGCCGAGGTGATTCCGTTGCCCCTTAGAAGCACAGAAGTTGGGAGAGGAGGAGGCAGGACGTGGTCTAACTGGGTCTCCCCCCTCCCCACCTCCTTGGCACTCATCTCACCAGGTTGGCAGGAGGAGAGCCCTGAGCTTCCCATTTCCTGGCACCCACCCTGTCACAGGCAGGAGAAAGGGTGAAAGGGGGCAGACAGGAAACCTGGGCTCCTCCGGGCTCAGGGCTGAGAAACTGGGCACAAGCCAGGCTCATCGCGGCCAGGCCGACTCGTGTGAGACCAGAGAGGGAAGAACTGACCGTGAGACACCCACTGCCTGGTGCCCAGACCCCACCAGAGAAGTGGGTGTGCACGGTGGCTGTTGGCCCAAAGAGCACAGGAGAGCTTGGGGACACCGGGGGCTGGTGACCGCAGCCTGCGTCCCACACAAACCCTGGCACAGCAGCCACCCCTGGGCCCCTCTCTGGGGAGCCCCGCTTTCTTTCTGTTAAACCCTGTCCCTTTGCTCTCCCCCTTGTGTCCATGGACTCCCCCCGATTCCTGAGGCGAGGAGCCTGACCCCACGCCGTGACTTACAGGAGGGTCCCTGGGTTTCTGCTCAGGTCTCCCACACATGCCTACTTAGCAGAGCCAAGGCCACATGGGGACCCCTGGGGTGCAAGGTGGCCAGGAAGGAGCACTTTGAGGACTGAGACCTAAGCGGTCTGCGTGACTCAGGGAGGTGAACTAAAAGGCAGATAAAGGGGCCTTGGTGGGCTCATCTCACCGCGCTCTCCGCAGATGCCCCCGTCAGCGGGGACAAGAGCACCTTCTGCCTGAGCAAGGAGGCCGTCCCCGTGCAGATGGACCGCCCACCCTCTTCCCCAAGGAGCTGCTCTGAATTCCTCCTTCCTTCCTCCAGGGTGCGGGTGGCAGCCAACACCTCAGGCAAGCACAGCAGCGCTGAGGTACGTCCCCAGCCTGAGGATTGTCCCTTCTGTGGCCCTGCCACTAAATACCAAGAAACAGCACCATATCCATCACAGCAAGGGAGAGGGGTTAGGACGGTGTGAGTGTCACCAGCAGAAGGCACAGAGGGAGACAGCACCTGAGAGGGCCATGGTGGTCACAGCTCCGCCCGTCCCGCCTCCTTGCTGTTGGCCAGTGTCTGCGGACGGACGGAGTGACTTCTGCTGGGTGGGGGCTCTCCTTGGCTCCGAGGACTGAGCCCTGCTTTTCTTGATCCTTCCTTCCATGGCACCGTCCCCGTGCTCTGCGGGGACAGGAGGCCCCAGGGGATCCTCTCAATCCAGGTGTGGGTCACTGTGTACCTTCTGGCCTCAGGAGGCCTACAACTGTGTGGGGTCGCTGTGAAGTGACCACCGTGGGTGGGACCCCTCCAGCCGCTCTCCCCGGCTTGTGGATTGTCCATCCTCCTCCGCTGACCTGTGTTTAGGGTCCTCCTCCCGTCCATCCCTCGTCTTCTGCTGGGAGCCATTAGCCAAGTAGGTATGACAATTTCCTTGCCAGCGTACCCCATGTTGCTGACATGTTGCAGTGACATTGAATGTACGTGACCTTGCTCAAGGACCAAGGCAGATTAGGGTGTTCCCGGTTTTAAGATAATCGTGTTTAGGGCGTTCCCAGTTTAGGTTCCAGGTTTAAGGTTTAAGATTATTCCTGCTGGGAATAGGGCGTATCCTGCTGCCTGAGTTCCCCTTGAGTTCTCACGGGATTCAGACAATATATTTTGGAGATAGAAGCCCAGTGGAGGTGGATTTGGGCAGAGAATGTGGATTTCCCCAGAACGTGATTGTAGACGGCTGGTGTGAGTTCGGGAATAAAGAGTTGCTGTTTGAATCTACAAGCTGTGTGGTGGCTCGTGACTGTGTGCCCAGCCAGACTGAGGCAGTCTTCCCTGGGCAGTGTCTGTCCAGAGTCCCTCTTACAAGGTGGTGCTGGATCGGGGACCGCGCTCATGGCCATGACCTCTGACTGGGAAGGCCCCACCACATTCTGAGCTGTCGGTGGTCAGGACTCCAGCCTGCGGACAGGCCACATGGGACAGGCAGCCCCCTTCCCTTTGGGCGACATTTGGGTCACGTGAGCAGGGATGGGTTAGAATGGGAGTGTCCCCACCCCTGGGCTGGATGGTGGAGGTGTCCCCACCCCTCCGGTCCCTGAGCTCCTGGACCAGGGTCGTCTGGCTGGGCCACTGCTGGGTGGGCCTGTGTGGGTCGAGTCCAGACCCCACACCTCACAAGTGGCACCATGGACTCTCCGTGGCCACCCTGCATTCCTTGACCCCAGGTGGCATGTAGGCTGTGGATCCTACGAGCATGTCCACTGCCTCGACCGGCACCTCCCTAGTCACAGGGGATGGTGTGGCATGCTGTGAGGGGGCAGGGGCTGTCCATGGGTGCCGGCCTCCAGTGCTACCGCTGGGCACCACCACCTGCCCGGAGCCCCGCCAAGTGTGCCCGCGGCTCCCCAGGTGCCCGTGCTGCAGCAGGGGGAGAAGCACAGGCAGAGTGTCGGAGGTGGAGGGACGAGGTGGGGACCTGGAGGACCGGGGTGGAACCCAGTCAGGCTGTGTAAAAAGGTCAGGTTGAATCGAGTGGTCAGTGCATTCTCAGGTGCTGCCCTCGAAGCCCTTTCTCTAACCTCTCTGTGACCTGATCAGTTGGAATGAACTAACAGGGGAGGGTGCGCCGGGCTCTGAGTGTCCCTGGGGCACTGCTGTGTCAGAGGACCTGGTCGAGCACCTGGGGTCAGGCTGCGGCTCTCAGTACCCCTGCCTTAGGTGAGGCTCCGCAAGGCCAAACGCACTCGGAGCGGGTAGGGGCAAGGCAGGCCAGCTGCACACAGACACACGCGGCTGATGAGTTGTGCTTATTTTAATTTTAATTATTGATGTAATTCACCAATTCCTGTATATACAGTATATGAACAAATTTATTTCATTGTGTGAGTCTTATAAGAAAATACACCAAAATATCACGAGTGGAATCATGGTAGATCTCTGTTTCCTTTTAAAAAATAATTTTCTTATTTTCCTCTTAAATGTTAAAACTCATATTTTAAAAAAGCCTCACACATATGTTCATGTGTCCCTGAGCGCTTTCCCTTCCTGCCCCCCCTGGCTGGTCTGGTCCTACAGTCTCTGCTCGGGGCTCTTCTGGTCCCCCCAGCCAGGTCCACTCAGGGTCTCTGGGCTGAGCGGCCTGTTTCAAAGGTGGGCTGTGGCGTGCGCGCCCCCAGGGCGGACTCCAGCTGCTGTTTCCCAGTGTTCCTGGGAAGACAGCCGAGCAGCAGGGGTACTCTCCACACGCACAGGGGCAGCTGCAAGAACAGTCGTCACACTCCAGGGAACTGGAACCCTGGGCCAAGGAATCCCTGACCCTGTGTTGACAGAATAAGCCCAATGAGTAGATAAAAATACTTTTAAAACGTTACATCACATCAAAATGAGATGGAAAAAAGGTATATTTGGTTCCATAATATAGTGAGATAACAAAAGTCTGAATCAAACTACAGAGAAAGAACTTCTGAAAACATCCCATATCCTTCAACACTCTGCCCGCCTCCCACACCACCCCAACGTGCCCACAGCTCCCAGGAGGATGCGGTCGCTGGCTGCTGAGCAAAGTTCACTAGTGATGAGCCAAGGCTCATGGACAACTCAGCCAATGGTGCACTCATCTGCTGGGTTTTTATTTTAATAAGTTTACAAAAGAATGATATGAATAAACTTAAGAAACCGAAAAATACAATGAAAATCCTTTTCACAACGTGAGCGATACATATATACAATGGCAAAACGAGGGCGATGCTCCCCACACTGAAGAGCGCTTCTCGAACTTTTAGGGCACCGCCTCTCCGAATGCTGGGCTCATTTCCCATTCTGAATCAGCCATTCTAGACGGGGATCTCAAAGTTTGCATTTCTTCTTCTCCTGGTACCGGGGATTGAACCCAGGTGTGTTTTACCACTGAGATACATCCCCACTGATTTTTATTTTTATTTTGAGACAGTGTCTTGCTGAGTTGCTGAGGCTGGCCTTGAACCTCTGATCCTCCTGCCTCAGCCTCCCTAGTCACTGGGATGACAGTCATGTGCCCTGTGCCTTACTTCAGATTCTGTATTTCTGATCAGTCCCTTGCTGCTACTAGGTTGCTGGTTCAGGAAGGATCTTTTCACACCATCCCATTAAAACGTGAGAAGCCATGGGTGCCGTGGCACAACATCTGTAATCTCAGTGACCTGGGAGGTTGAGGCAGGAGGATAGCAAGTTCAAAGCCAGCCTCAGCAACTTAGCAAGACAGTCTCTAAATAAAAAATAAAAAGTGCTGGGGATCGGGCTCAGAGTTTAGGTGCCCAGGATTCCATTCTCAGTACCCAAAACAATCACAACAAAAAAGCAAAACTCAAGCAGCACCATTTCTGACCTTGTAGGAGAGAAGGGTGCATCTCTCCCGAGTTATGAGATCCAGGTTTCTGTCCTCAGAATAAAACTTCACTTTGAGTCATGTGCTCCTACACTCTGGCCCAGCTCAGTGTTCTACCTCCTGAGAGGAAGTGGGACTGAGCAGGCCACAGGCAAGTTGGCTTACGTCACAAGTTGTCCCAAGGGGTCTCCTCTGAGTCGCTAAGTTTCTGGGAACCCGCTGTCATTTCCAAGGATGCCTCAAAAATCTCATTGTGCATGTAAAACAGTAGGTACCCCGTGCGCTTCCTGGCCTCCCACACCAGGGCCTCTGGGATCTGCGACACCTTCAGGTCATTGTGCAGGAACCACGCCTGCTGTTGAAAGTCGAACACGTCGCTGATGTAGTGGCCCGAGTCGTGGGAGCTCCCGACATGGCTGACCACGCTGACCAGCCTGTAAGCCGGAGGAGGACCTCCCGACCCCTCAGCGTCTGGTGCCCGGGCCTCGGGGATAGGGTCCTGGTGTTCAGGACCCCTGTCAGAACCCGACGCACCACAGTCGTCCTGGTCGGCTTCCGGAGGTCTGGCTTCTGTGGGTCCACTCGTGTCCTTCTCTGGACATCCCTGGACGCCCCCGGAGTTGGTTTTCTCACTGTTCTGAGGTTCTGCGTTCCCAGGCACCTCTGCAAGCACTGAGCGGGGGGTGCTGACTGGCTCCCCTCTGTCCTCATGAGGCAGGGGGCGGCCTTCCTCGGCCGCCGCGGAGTCTGCGGTGGCCTGTCCCCGCTCAGGCGCCCTGCGTCCGGGGTCGGTCTGCTGGGACTCCAGGCCTCCCTGCCGCTGGGTCCTGCCTGCTCCTCCACGTGTGCTCTGGACTCCTCGGGGCCCACGGGATGCGGAGCTCTGCGTCTCGGATGGCGAGGACAGGCTGGTGACCGCAGAAAGCGACTCTTGAGAGACGGCCTGCAGGTCGTTGGCGTCCCCCGCAGGCGCCCTTCTGACCACGGGGAGGGGCGGCTTGGTGTCTGCGCTGCACTGAGACGACAGAACCAAGGACGGGAGACGAGGACCCGCTGGTCATTCTTCACCGGCAGCCAGGCGTCGTCGAAGCTGTAGCGTTTGAGGTGGACAATGAGCACCCGGGGCAGCCTGTGCCGGCACCGCTCACACCTGGACTGCAGCTCCTCGGCCGCAAAGCAGAGGTCCAGCGCGGTCTGCACGGACAGAGGCGGCGGTTCGGTCCCGCGGTGCAGGTCCAGGGACAGGTGGTTGCTGGGCTCTGTCTTGAGGACCACCCAGCCACACGCTTGGCACGTGATGGAGATCTGCATCTCAAACTCAAAATTCGCACTAACAGGGCAGTGGGATGCTTGGGTGGCAGGGCTGCCGGCGCACAGCTCAGGGGCTGGGTCCCCCCCAGCCTCCCCGCTAGCGCTGCAGGTGGCCTTTAGATCCTCAAACTCGCCTTTGAGCTGCTGTAAACACTGGCCTAGAAATTCATGCGCGTCGTTCTGCTGGCTCCCCTGAAAGGGCTCCGCATACGCCGAGATGGCCCTTTTGAGGCTCAGGAGCAGCCCCTGCTTGGTCTCCACCTTGCAGAAATCTTTCAAAACCAGCAGCCAGCTCAGGGGCGTGAGGAGAGCCCCCGAGGGCGCTGTCCCCCAGGAGACGCCCTGCAGGAGCAAGCCCTCGACGAAGGACGGGATGGCCAGCAGCGCCTGCAGCACGGCGTTCATGTAGCAGGTGTTCCCCAGGTTGGGGAGGCCACGCCACGCCCACCTCGGCTCGGCCACCTTGTCGCGGGCGGCCTGGGCTTCCTGCCACCCCGGGTTGTCCCCGTCCGACTCCGGTGGAGACCCCAGACTTGTTCTGTCGGAGGGCGTCTGGGTTGGAGGCGCCGCCACGCGCAGGTCAGGCCCTGGGGTGGGGCTGGTCCCGGCTGAAGGCCCAGCGTCCTCCGAGTTTCTTTCTTTTCCTTCGTCGTCGTCTAAGCGCACGGGTCGCTCCCCGTTGCTTCCTGCATACTTCCAGGGCTGGGCCCGGCATTTCTTGCTGGGTACCAGGTCATCTTCTCCCAGGGTGTCCTCGCTCCTCTTCATCCTCTTCTTACCTTCACATTCTAGTAACCCTTTCCTACCAAGAGTCGGTGGTTTTGACATTAGCCAGGGCGTCTTCTGAGAAGGAAGGGTTCACTTCTGCTTTGGGTATGAAAGGACCCACAAAGTGGCTTGAGGCTGTAAAACAGGATTTTGTCAGCTACCGGACAGACCAATCACTCTCCAGTTCCATGGGATTTTGAAATCTATTTTGATGAAAAATGTCCAGAAATGCTTTCGATTGTTCAACCCCTATGTAGGATGATTTGCCAATGAATAACAAGGTCACGTCCTGCATCCAGTGAGGACACTGGCAATGTCATTGCTCAGCTGAGAAACCCACGCACTCTCCGGGGCTGGAAGTGACTGCCAGCTTCATTTCCTTTTCTCCTTCCAGCGAGTCAATGACGGTTCCTCTCCACTTCCTTGTCCCCGTCCTCTTGCTCCAAATTTTTGTTTGTCTTTGGAGGAAGCATCCTTTCTTTATAAATGAAACACTGTACCCTAAAGGACAAAAAGCACACACCTACATTTTAACCACCATGTTCTAGCCATGACGCTTGGTGTAAGACCCTATGGAATAACCATTTGCTATCGGTCTCAAGTCCCAAGTGAAAGTCGCTTTTGAGGAGCTGCTGACGTTCTGAAGCCATGCCAGCCTCTGGAACACATTTGCCCTCCTTTGGCCATTTTTAGTGCCTTATGAAGACGTGGTTAAAATGGACCTTTGTGCTGGTGCGGAAGGTACATCACCTCCTGACGGACCTGAGAGTGGAGGGTCTGACGTGCCCAGAGTCACTCACACAGCAGGTCTGAGGACTGGCCTCCTGGGGGCACAGAGGGCCACTCAGCAAGCGGCAGGGGGACACATGTGGATGTGGTGGAGGGCACACGAAGGTGCAAAGGAAGGAGAAGGCAGAAGATGAGACAGAGGGGCTCAAGGACACCGTAGTCCGCAGGGAGGAGCAAACCAGACCCACAGTGAGACGTCACCACAGCTGCTCTGACAGCCTGTATGGAGAAGTCAAGAGATGCTCAGTGTCTTCCGAGGAACCTCCATACTGCTTTCCCGAGTGGTTGCAAAACTGGGAATGGAACACCATTTGACCCAGCTGTCCCTCTCCTCGGTCTATACCCAAAGGACTTAAAGTCGGCACACTTCAGGGACACAGCCACATCAATGTTTATAGCAGCACAGTTCACAACAGCTAAACTGTGGAGCCCACCTAGTGCCCTTCAGTGGATGAATGGATAAAGAGACTGTGGTATCTAGACACAGTGGAATGTTACTCAGCAATAAAAAGAATAACATGATGGCATTTGCAGGTAAGTGGATGGAGTTGGAGAGTATCATGCTAAGCTTTGTAAAGTCAATCCCCAAAAAACAAAGGCCAAATGTTCTCTGATAAGTGGATGCTGATCCATGTGGGGGAGGCGTGGGAAAAACGGAGAAACTTTGGGCACAGGGAATGGCGGGATGGGAGGGGACCTGGGGCAGGAAAGGTGGTGGAATGAGATGACATCATCACCCAGGTACACGTCGGACTGCACATGTGGTGGGACGCTCCGTTGTGTACCACCAGAGAAATGAAAAGTCCTGCTGCACTTGTGTACAACGAATCAAAATGCATTCTGCTGTCATCTATGCCTCATTAGAACAAATCAATTAATTAAAAAAAGAGATACTCAGTGTTGATGAGGACCTGGAGAGAAGGGACCCTGGTGCTGTGGTGGGCTGCAGACAGACATGGCCATCCCAGAAGGGTCCCCAGTCTGAACCCCCAACAGACAGGTGCACGCCCTACTCCACTGATCCTTTTTTTCTCTTCCCTCCCCACCCTTTGTTTCTTTTTCTTTCTTCAGCTACAGAGATTTTTATCACAGGGGAGACTACCAGGGAGCTAGTCAAAGCCCATTTTTTTTTTGAGACAGAGTCCCACTAAACTTTCAAGACTGGCCTCAAATTTGCAATCCTCTCACCTCAGCCTCCCAAGTTACTGAACTGACAGGCATGGACCCTGCGCCCAGCTTGTACTCTATTTTCTACAATCCCCAAGATAGGAGATGGCCTAACTGTCCATCAACAGACGAATCGATAAGGAAATCCAGGTTGTTGTGAATATTATGGGGCCTTCACATAGAAGGAGCCCTGCCACTTATGAACAAAAGGACAACTTCAGAGGATGCTGTGGAAGAGAAGCAAGTCAGATAGAGGGTGAAAGCACCGAGTCATCTCATGGACGGGTAGAACCAAACTGGCAGGAGCAGAGAGTGGAGTGGTAGGTCCAGGATTGGGGGTGAGGGAGATGGGGCGGTGGCAAAAGGGGACCCATGCTCATTTCTAAGGTGAACAAGTTCTGGATCTCCAAGGTGCAGCACGGTCACGCCTATTGATGATGACACATTGCACCTTGAAGTCTGAGTCTGAGTAGATATTACGTGCTCTCACACACACCCACAAGAGGTGCACACGTAGCGATGGACAGATGCACCACCTTGACTGGGGAAATCATTCCCTTCTACAGTGCATTCACCCATCAACCAGATGCACAGCCTATGCCCACACGCAGCATCTGCCTGTCAGCTGCCCAACCACAAAGCCGGGGAGTGGAAAACATAGTGGGATGCACTTCAGGAGACGTGGGAGCCGCAGCATGGGCACAGCTCCTTGGCAGGGTGAGGCGGGAGCATCTGTTGAGCCCGGTGCAAAGCAGCCTGAGCAACAGCCGCAACCACAGAAGAGGGCACGAAGAGAAAGGGGTTCACCTCTCACGCCTGAAGCTGCCTCTGGGGTCCCGCAGCCCTCAGCAGTGCCAGGATCTGAAGCCATGGAGTGCCTGGGAGGTGGCAGAGGGAGCAGTGTGCCCCGAGTGGGCGTCCAGGATCAGACCTCCCTGTGTGGGGCTGGGACTGGCCTCGGGTGTTTTCACACCTGTGCAACTGGCTTAATGTAGCCAATTTGGTGAAGCTGCTCACAGGTCTCTGAATTTTCCATCCATAAAATGCAGATGTATAAGCCAGCCTCAGCAAGGGCCAGGCGCTGAGCTGCTCAGTGAGATCCTGTCTCCAGATAAAATGCAAAATGGGGCTGGGGACGTTTGGCTCCGTGTTTGAGTGCCCCTGAGTTCAATCCCCAGTACCAAAACAAACAAAAGAAAACCCCAAAACAAAAAAATCACAGACGTGTAGTTTCCCAGGGCATAAATGTAGCCTGTCCCTTCAATCATTTGAGTCCTCCTCAACCTGACCACTCACTCTGTGAGCCAACATTTCTCTTTACCGCAATGCGGTCTTCGCTCTTAGCCCCTCAATGTTCTAGCACCCACAAAGAGAGAGACTTAGTGCCTCACTGCCCGCAAGTCCGCTGCAGCAAGGGTTGCAAATACCACATGTCCATCACTTGACCTGCGTCTACCAGCTTTTCCTGAGGTTGCAGAAGGGTCAACGTGTGAAGGGAAGGAAACTAGGACACTGCTGGGAAATCAGGGAGGGAAGTAACTGGTGGGCATGGAGCCCGCAGGGTCAACCTGAGGGACAGGAAAGAACGAGGAGGCGAGGTGAGGTGCTGGGTGACCACTAGAATGGAGAGAGAGGGATGGAGACGATGGGGTGGGGGAGAGGAGAGAAGGAGGGAGGGAGAGAGAGGGATGGAGACGATGGGGTGGGGGAGAGGAGAGAAGGAGGGAGAGAGGGATGGAGACGATGGGGTGGGGGAGAGGAGAGAAGGAGGGAGGGAGAGAGAGGGAAGGAGGGAGGGAGAGAGGGAAAGAGGGGGAGAGATGGAGGGGGAGAGAGGGAGAGAGAGGCGGTGGAGGAAGGAGGAGGAGCACAGAAGCACCTGGAAGGGGACATGGATCCCCAAACAGAAAGCAGTTTCAGAAAGTTTCAAAAAATCCTCTCTGGAAAAAATTTTAAAAAGGGGTGGTGGGCATGGGTCTCTGAAATCAAAGAGAGAACAGTAATAAATAAATAGAGTAATGAATCAAAAATAATCATCAGGGGCTGGGGATGTGGCTCAAGCGGTAGCGCGCTCGCCTGGCAGGCATGCGGCCCGGGTTCGATCCTCAGCACCACATACAAACGAAGATGTTGTGTCCGCCGAAAACCAAAAAATAAATATTAAAATTCTCTCAAAAAAAAAAAAAAAAAACAAATGATAATGATCCTCTGAGGAGGAAGCACAGGGTGCGGCGCTCTCTGGAGCCCTGGGGCCTGTGTGCCAAGCCCAGGGGAGGAGGCCGGTGGTCTCCACGGGGTCATCTCTGAAGGCGTTTCTGAATGCCCCTCCCTGATCACACAGAGGAGATTACAACCCCGGGAGCAGCACTGAGAGATTTTCTCAGAACCCTGCCTCACTAGCTCCTCTGGCAATGTTTGATTGCTAGAGAAAACTCACACTTTATGAGGTTCTAACTTAAAAGCTGATCATGATCTTGTTTATCCTGCATTCTCAGCATCTTTAGTATGTTTTCTTGTTTCAAAGAAGCAGGAGAAAAGATGTATGAAGACCAGATGTCATACAATCCAACTGCCAGAGTTCAAAGCCTCCCTTCAGCACTTCCTGCTTCTGCCACACCCAACTCCTGGCTGGGGCTTGGTTTCTGATATGTCAGAGAGTTCTGCTGATGACCACAGCTCCTTGTTAGGTGACAATGTTGCAGGTGATTGTTTCACCACCACAGGCTCTTGTGTGTGTGGCCGGCCAAAGCTGCCCTCAAATTGAGATCCTCCTGCCTCAGCCTCCCAACTAAGGCGTCCTGATCCACAACTTAAGAAACACCCCCCCCCCCCCATGGGGATGTGGCTCAAGTGGTAGCGCGCTCGTCTGGCATGCGTGCGGCCCGGGTTCGATCCTCAGCACCACATACCAACAAAGATGTTGTGTCTGCCAATAACTAACTAACTAAATAAATAAATAAATATGTTAAAAAAAAAAAAAGAAATAAGAAACCCCCCTCACCACAAGATCTGACATCCCACCAACCCAACAAGCAAACTCCACCGTCTGAGGAAACTTACAGTTTGAAGAGCTGGGCCCAGGGAGGATGGAGGAGGGCTCTGATCAGGTCTGGCGGGAATCCTGGGTATTCATCAGCCCGGCCCCTCCACCCTTTTCTAAAACACACCTCTTTTGACTAAATCCGGTCCTAGAGCCAGGCCCCTGGCCCACTCACCATGTTTCCTTTAACCCACTGTGTGCCAGGTACACTTTGGAGAGAGCTTACTTCCAGCAGAGGGGCCAGCCCAGAGTTGTGTGAAACACTCCGTTGTCCTGTTTCTTTAATATTCTTTGATCTTAAAATTCCCTTGAGCTTTCTTGTGCCTTTCTTTTGCCCCCCTCTCCTGCTCTTTGTCACCACTGAGCTGCGTCCCCCTCCATCGCCTGGATTGCGGGCCCCAGTCTCCCACCTTCCTAGTCTTTCTTTAAGACACTGGTATCTTTGAAGAATATACTCGTGTGTGTGTGTGTGTGTGTGTGTGTGTGTGTGTTTTACTGAGGCTGAACTCAGGGGTTCCCTTCCACTGAGCCCATTCCACTTCTTTTTGTTTTTTGAGATAGGTTCCCGCTGAGTGTCTGATTTTCCCCAGGATTACGTTGAGTTCAGGCACATTGGGCTGGAGGATCCCAGAGGAGGGTCTGTCTTCTGAGAATATCATTTCCAGACACAGATGACATTAATTTGTCCTTTATTAAGGATCGTGTACTTAAAGTATTTGTTTCCACTATGCAAATGAAACTTTTCTTGGGTGATTATATATCTGTATGGAAATCATTTAAGACTGAAAATATGCCATTTCTCACCAGATTATCCACCAGTAGAAAGATCATTTAAATAACATCACTTAGCAAAACAACCTTACTACCTACCATTTTACATGGCTTTTAGTTTGTTGGTTGGTTGGTTGGTTTGTGGGGATTGGCTTACATCCACCATTTCTGTGGGCTACACCCCCATGTCTTTATTTCCTGGGCTAAATGGATCCAGTTAAGATTCACAGCTACTTCCAGATCAGAGTTTGAAAGTGTGTGCCAGTTTTTTCTTGTTACAAAGAAGCAGGAGAAAGTCTGCCTAGTACTCGAGTGTAAATTCCATAGCCCCTGGGTATTATATTTTCATCTTTGTCAGTAAGTTAGCTGAAAGATACCTCCTTTGTAATTCCAGTTAACTTGAACATTTCCCTCCAATTTGGGGAACACACACACACACATACACTCACACACACACACATTGGTGGCTAATTCATGCTTTTACTATATATCTCCTGAAGTATAAGCGGACCTTCATTAATCTAAAATAATTCTTTTAAAGTGAAGGACATCACTAGGTGCAGTGATGTCATCTCAGCAGCTCCAGAGGCTGAGGAAAGGCAATCCTAAATTAGGGGCCAGCCTGATCTACTTACCGAGCCGCGTCTCAAAATAAAAATAGAAATGACTGGGGGTGTAGCTCAGTGGGAAGCACCCCGGGTTCATCCCCAGTGTGTGGTGGGTGTTGTGGAGAGCCGGGTCCTGAGCCAATGTAGGCCACAGGAGCTGCATCCCAGGCCTCTCCCATCGCCCAGGCGGGACTCGGCCTCCCACGTGGCTGGGATCACGCGCCCACCGCGCCCCACCGGGCCGTTGTCAACGGTCCCTACAGTGGTCCCAGCTGACATTGGTGACTTCGGACCACTTACAGTTCCATGGTGGCTTCTTTCCCATTTCTACTGGGTGCAGTTTATTTTGAAGGACGCTCCTGTGTGTTTACACAAGAGGCGCCGGAGCTGTAAGGACCCCCCCCCCCGTGGGTCCTGGAACTGGGATCCACCCCGGGCCCTGCCAAGTCCCACGCGCACATCAGAGGTCAATGAGGGGTCCCCCTCCACGGCAGGAGGGGACCCCACAGTGGGGTGCGGGTGACACGTCATCGGCTTGCCCCCGCGGGCTGGGAGAACCGGGTGCCGCTTCACCCTGGGGTGGCCCGGTCACGTCGCGGTGTCCCACGGGTGCTCCCCGGGGGGGAGGGGGAGGCTGCACACTCCTGCGCCCTGCGGCCGCTCGGGCGCCACTTCGCACACGTGTTTCCCCTCTCAACGCGAGTGACCGGCACTGTGCGAGGCCAGCCGCCTGCCCTCGGGGCTCGCCGCCCGCGGCTGCCCTGCCGCCCGGTGCGGGGCTCTCTACCCGTGGGCTCACCCCTCACCGCGGGGCACCGCACCCGGCGGCCGGCTTCCCACGGGCCTTCCCGCGCCCACGGGCCCCAGCGCGCGGAGGCGCCTGGGAAATGCGGCCCGGCCCCGCCCCTCCGCGCTCGCCGCGCGTGGCCTCCTGGGCCGGTGCCGTGACTTCCGGCCGCCGCTGGCGGGCGCGCATGCGCACCGACCCAGCTGGCCTCGGCCCGTGGGGTTTGGGGGTCAGACGGCAGCCCAGCGCCGTCCTGTACATCTTCTGGGGTGTGCGGCCGGTGACTGCTGCGCCCGTGGATGCCAGGAGTTAATGACTGTCCACGTGGCCAAAGAGTGGGCAGCACCAGGCTTGGACCCTCAGGCCTTGGGACAGACCCTGGAATGTCCTCCACCTCCTGTGGAAGGGAGTAACTTCTGGGATTCGGGTGGTTCTTTTCACCTTTGCGCTGTTTGCTATGTGACAGTATTTAATAAGATTAATATGTTACCTTTAGAAAATATGATTTCTCTTAAAACGTAAAAGACGGGAAGTTCGTCTGCCAAGATGTTAGATGATCACTGATGGTGGAGACGTGATGAGTTATTTTCTTCCTTGCGCTTTTACAACATTTGTGAGCAATCAGATGCCGAATTCAGGTAACAAAGTGGTACAGCCTGCTGTGCCCCCACCAAGCCTCCCCGGTGGTCGGAGCTGTTAGGTGCAGCACAGGCTGAGTAAGCTGTCTGCAGGGCAGGCCAAATAAAGTTAGCTGCAGGGTGACCTGGCCTCTCAAACCCTCTGTCTGGCTCTTTATCATCTGATTGCTTCAAGCCCAAACGCCCAAGCCCCCGCTCAAGGCTGAACACTCAACCCCCTGCTCAAGGCCGAACATGTAACCCCCCTTGTGCCAACAAGGCAGCTTGCAGACCCGGAGACCTCATTAGATTTGGGCTATAAAAACTCCCTCCTGCCGGGCCTCTCTCTCTCTCTCTCTCTCTTCTCCTCTGTTCACTGCTGCAATAAAGATCTTTTGGTTGCTCTGAGTGTTGTGGTCACTTTCATTGGTGCCGAAAACCCGGGAGAGGGTTAAAACCCACTTTTGGGTCCCTCTTCCTTTGGAAGTGCCACTCACCGGTCAACCTGAACCCATTTTCTCGATCGCCAGAACTACATCCACCACCGACCTTCGATTGGTGAGTTTCCCCTTCCTGGAGTCCTAAACCCAATGGTGGTGTCTGGAGGATTTGACTGTTGATCGTCTGGCAAACCTCTCTGCCCACCTGTGGGGAGGAAAACAACCCACCACAGCCTTCAAGGCTACGGTGGCCCTCAGGGACTCCTTCCTAGGGCAGAATAGACTCCTGGGTTCAAAATTATCCCCTTCCCAGCTGGTAGTTTCCCAGCATAGGCTTTGTAGGTCTCCCTCAAAGGACTCTGTAACCTCCGGGGACACATAACAGAGAACTGAACATCACACCCCACCCAGACCTTCATGGTCTCGGTGGTTCATAAAGTCCTAGTCCTCACCTTCAAGACTTGGCCGCCAGAGAGAACCTTACCCTCCCCTTCCTCCCTCTTCCCCTGTCTCTCTTTCCCTTCTTTCCGGCCCTGGGAGTATCCGGCCTCTCCAGGAGGGGTCCCGAAAAGCCTTGGCCAAGGTCTCCCACGGCTCCGGCTCCGTCCAGGACGAGAGCTTCGACTGTCAGGATTCGGTGATGACCAGTCTCTGCAGCTCGAACCTGCCACTAAGGCACTCCTGATTTTTGGCTCTAGCAGGGATGCCCCTTTTGCCAATAAATCAGTTTCCCCCTTCTCTCTTATACTATCTTTGCGTCTCCTTCCCTCTCCCTTATACTACGTTTGCGTCCTCTTCCCTCCTCCTTATACTACGTTTGAGACATGGGTAGTGTGTCCTCTCTGCCGGTCGACTCTCACCTACAATGCCTCTTGAATAACCTCAAAATCCTCTCCTTGACACCAGACATCAAACCCAAAAAATTGATCAAATATAGCACCCAGGCCTGACCCACTTATCCCTTAGACAACCAAAGCAGATGGCCCCCTTTTGGGTCCCTGGATCCCTCCATTCTGAGGGATCTCTACAATTACTGTGAGTATTTGAAAAAATGGGTAAAGATCACTTTCTTCTTGCTCTAATCCAATCCTGCTCTCTGCACCTCTTGCAACCCTCTACAAATTCTTCCAGCTTGCAAACCAACTCCCCCAACCATGATCCCCAACTTTCTCCTGCTCTGGACTCATCCACTACTTTTGACCCTGCTAATAAACCTCCATCCTATCGCCTGGCTTGAATAAGTCCTCACCCTCAGCCATCTGCCCCAGACTCTCCGCCGTCACTCCCACCTCAGTAACCTGCTTTCTCCCCTCCAATCACTAGATCAAAAACGTACACCACCGCCCTTCCTCAGACTGTTGCCCCCTTGCTGAGGTAGCAGTTACTGAAGGAATCCCTCCACCCACTCACTCCTCTCTTCTACTGTTAGCACCCACACCAGGTCCCACCAGGTCCTCTTACCAGCTAACCAAAAGCTCAAATGAGCTGAGGAGAGCCCTCAGACCCCTATTCAAGATCTGGTGAAAATGGCCTTTAAAGTTGCTTTGTCATCACTGAAAACAGGTTACTAAGAATTAAAGTTCCTTATAGGCTTTTGGGGATATTCACTCCTGTCTTGCCCTCTGTTCTACCTGTTCTACTGCTCAAGTTTCCTTGCTAGGAAAATCCCAAACCCTTTTCCCATTATTCTTTTACATCTCCTTCCTCATTCTCAGATCCACCCTAGATGCTCTCAGCCCCACCTTGCCGTCCTCCCCCTCCCTACCAGGCCCACAGAAAAGTCTTAACTGACCTTCTCCAGAATCTTCACCATGGCTGATTTTAGGACTGTCAGCAAAAGAATCTCTATAAAAGAGTTCATTGTAGATAAACTTCCACTTTTCATGTTGCCCTGTTTTACTTGACCACTGGCTGGAAAAATCAGCACTCCAGGTGCTGGACACCCCCTTACTAGTTTTTCACAAAATATGTAAACAAGGCCTTTGGCCTTGAGCTGGGCTGAACAGTAATGACTACATTTTGAGGATAAGGAAGTTACCAACTGGGCTCCATGGTAACATCTGGCAGGGGGAGGAAAGAAAAGGAAAAAAAAAAAGTTCTCCCCTTCCCAGGTGTCCTTGAAGGGTTAACTTGCCCAGAACAGAGAAAACAACAAAAAAACAAAAAAAACTGCTTTTTGTGAACTTCTGCAGACTGTGAACTTCTGAGCCCCTCCCTTTACATGCTGGGTGCAAAATTCTGAAACTACCTAAACTCGGGGTTCAGGGGATTAATTGATAACAGCAGAAGCTGTGCCCTCTGAATCTGGCTGCAGCCAAATATAACTGTTTCCCTATCTTCACTGCTATCTTAGGTGCCTTGCCTTGTCCGTCCCTACAACAGTATAATTCTATATACTTAAACATTGTTCATGTTTTCATGAAATGGTAAACAGATGTGATTAATTGTGTACTGCAAATAACAAAATATCTCTTATTAAAATGGAATAATTTACCTAAATTCAGAAATTTACAAGGATTGGTTCAAAGTGTGAATAAAGAAGGAGTTAACAGATGGGAAAGAGAAATTAGAAGGTTCTAGGTATGGATTTAATAGAAGGAAAAGGTGTTTCTGGATAAGAGAGTCTATTAAGTAAATAAGAGGGTTTAAGCAAGTGATAAAGAAGGTCTATGTACATTGGCTATATAGGTTTAAGTAAGTGATAAAGAAGGTCTGTGTATGTTGGTTATATATGTAAGTTTTCTGAGCAAGTAATCTTGAAGGAATTAAGGATTAAACAACTATGGTTAAACAACAACTGTTATTTTGCAATATTGTAATATGTTATTTCTTTAAGAGCTAAACTTGATTAATATAAAAACATCAATGTAATTGTTGTACTATTACTCTTCTTTGTATATTAAATGTGTTCATATTTTCCAGGTATATAAGTCTTTAAGATAGAAGCTTTAAAAAAAAAAAAAAGCATTATATCAAGCTGGTCTTCTCCAAAAGGTTGCATGGTAATTTTAGGCTTATAAAAATAACATATTGGAGATTTATTTATATCATTTAATGTTTGTAACTGTTCCTGTTATCAATAAGATTAATATAAAGTTTTATAAACTGGGTACAATTTAAATGTAATATCATATTGTGTTAGCTAGTATTCATGTGACCTCGAACAACAATATATGTAAACTTTATAAAATGATATTTAAAAACAAAGATCAGCTTCAATACTAGAACACTTTACCTAAGATTTATGAAGAGCCCTGGCTTACCTGAGATAAGGCTCTGCCTTCCATCTTACTACATGTCAGAATGACTCCAAAGTAGGCCAGACTTCAGCTAAAGCCCAGTACTCTTAATTTAAGGTGAAACTGACTTTGCTGGATGTTTACGATCAAGACTTAAACTTAAATTAAAATGGCCAAGAAAGCCAATATTTGGCTCTTGCCCTCTGAGTCAGTCTGAAATCCAGGGAACTTCTCTAAAGAGCTTTGCAACTCTGGGCCACATAACCTCCTGATCAGGGAGATTAATGAGACCACTGGAAAATGAATAGCCAATCAGTGCATTTGCTGTGAAGAGGAGGGTCATCGGAAAAGGGAGACATCCCTGATGCTTCCAAGGGAAGCCAAATGGTCAAGCAAGACCTGGACCCATCCTAGCGCAAATGGCACTAGCAGAACTAAGAAGCTGCTCTCAGGTTCCCCCATGAGCACCCCCTATGGGAACTCGGCTGACTCTTAACAATAGATAGAAACAAAGTCAATTTTGACCAGCTTGATCTTAAACACCTACCAAAACCAGTTAAGCCAAAACACAGTTATTCCTGGGAGCAATGAAGGACAAGAACAGCTAGAAAAGAGGAGACAGCAACAGCCAACAGTCTCCATGGGGAATGTTCAGTCAAGTGTGGCCTGGGCTCCTCCCCCTCACAGGACCCCTGTTAGTCCTCTTTATGTTTCTCCTAATAGGACCATGTCTATTAAATTGCCTTCAGAAGTTCCTGCAAGATCAGATACACAAATTCACCAACCAGTCAGTCAATCAACTACTTCTTTAAGACTACCAGCCCCTGATGCCCAAGACGGAGACCTAGGACTCACGACCAACTCCTCTAACTCCAGAGACTCTGCCCCCACATAAAACCCTCTCTAGCCTCTTTTCCAGATTTTACAACCCCTCTTTTACTTCCTAGGTATGAGAACTACTCTCCGGCAGGTCCACCTGCTTGTTCTGTCTGCTCTACAGCATCCCCACAAGGAAGCATCAAACCTAAGCTCCCCACACCTCAGATGAGGAGCCACCACCCAGGCAAAGACTGGTAGATCAACTCCACCCACGTGCCTAGGCACAGAGCTTCACTGCCTACTTACTTTGGTTGATACTTTTCAGGTTGGAGAGAAGCCTTCCCTACATCCAAGAAAACTGCTGACACTGTGGCCTCCATCCTCATTGAGGGGATCATTCCCAGGTTCAGACTTCCCGCCTCCATCCAGACAGACAACAGTCCGGCCTTCACTTCTCAGGTTGTTCAACTAGTCTCCAAAGGCCTCAACATCACTTGGAGGCTCCACATCCCCTACCAACACTGAGTGTTATTTCCTCGGGTAAGGTTGAGAGGCCTAACGGCATTCTCAGGATCATCTCACTAAACTTGCTATTAAACTTAGGCTCTTCTGGCCCAATCTCCTGCTGTTGGCCCTCACCTGAATTCAGGCAGCCCCTTGAGCTCCCTCAGGCCTTAGCCCCTTTGAGCAATTCTATGGGTGCCCTTTCTTAACCACCCAAAGCTTTTCAATCACTCCTCCTCCCCTTGTGTCCTACCTGCCCTATCTCACACTTCTACACAAACTCCTAAGGGAACACTCAGACCAGTGCCTTCCTGCGCCATTCATTGCCTCAATCCCAGCACAACCACAAACTGAATTGGACCCTCTTCAACTGGGTGACTCAGTCTTACTTCAGGAACTGCATTCTCAATCATTGGAACCTCTCTGGACGGGACCCCGTATGGTCATACTTACTACCCCAATGGTGACCAAGCTTTTAGACACTCTCCCTGGTATTATGTCTCCTGCCTTAAAAAGGCACCTGTTCCAAATGTCCAGTCCTGGACTTCCACCACGACCACCAAACTCAAAATTTCTCACCAACCCTCTTCTTCTTTTACTAATCATTATTCTCTCTCAAGTTTTTATCTCAAACCACAGATGCCGCTACTGCAACCAAGCCACCAGGATGACACCACCCACTCTCAGTTTATGGGTCAAGGCAATTGCCCTTCCACTGGCTGCAATTGGGCTGTCACCCTTAACATTACTGGATTCAACCAAGCCACCAAGCCACCTCTGATACTCCTAGAGTCCCTGCTACAGGACCAGTGGCTGATACCAAGAATCTCCTCCATCCAGGACTGTTTTGATGCCATCGACGAGTGTCTTTATGGACTTTACCACTACCGAAGTAGTTATCTATAGCCACTGAGTGTTATTTCTGGCTGCCCTGGTGTTCTCAGACCTGTCTCCCGAACATTCCTCCACTTCCCCTTCTAGGTCCAATGCTGCCCACCATTAAGCAGGAAGTAGCCAGAGGACTTTACACCGTCCCCCATGTCACTTAGAAAAACAAAAAGGGAGGAATGTTAGGTGCAGCACAGGCTGAGTAAGCTGTCTGCAGGGCAGGCCAAACACAGTTAGCTGCAGGGTGACCTGGTCACTCAAACCCTCTGTCTGGCTCTTTATCATCTGATTGCTTCAAGCCCAAACACCCAAGCCCCCGCTCAAGGCTGAACACTCAACCCCCTGCTCAAGGCTGAACACGTAACCCCCCTTGTGCCAACAAGGCAGCTTGCAGACCCGGAGACCTCATTAGATTTGGGCTATAAAAACTCCCTCCTGCCGGGCCCCTCTCTCTCTTGCTCTCTCTATCTCTCTTGCTCTCTCTTGCTTTCTCTGTCTCTCTCTTGCGCGTGCTCCCCCCCCCCTTTCTCTTTCTCTCTCTTCTCCTCTGTTGCACTGCTGCAATAAAGATCTCTTGGTTGCTCTGAGTGTTGTGGTCACTTTCCTTTCAGGAGCCGTGGCGCTCCCCGGGACCGCAGGAGGCGTGGAGAGGCCTGGGCTTGCAGCCTCCCAGAGCTGGGAGGCTGGTCTAGCTAGTCCTGCAGGAAGGGAGCACGAGGATGTGGTCAGGACCATGGACAGGTCTCCTCCCATAAGTACGGCTCAGATTCCACCCAGTGACTCTGGGATTTGGAGGGCCAAAGTCTAATCACCCAGTAACTGAAACATCAACGGAACAACTGAGCATTAAGATGAATTATGCCGTAGACCAAGTCAGAGACCCGCAGCAAGGTCACGCCATGGAGAAGCACACGGAGGAGCTCGCTAAACAGACTGCTCTGAAAAGAGAGAAAGCTGAGAACAGTGAGATTTATTGAAGTTTAAAAATATGATTATCCAAACAAATCATTCATTACAAGGGACAGATATAGCACCAGAGATCTTGGATTGGATAAAGGAAATCGAAATACATGTTAGAAACTCGGGGATGTGATCATGAGTTGGGCAAGAAGTCGTTGAGTAAGACATCCCATGACTGAGCAAAGCCACCATCTCTGGAGTCCAAGACCTGGAACACTTTTTTTTTTTTCAAATGACACTTTTGAGGATCAGTTTTTATTAATGGAGAACCACAAAGCTGGTAGCCCCGGCGGTATTCACTGAATAGTGGAGGGGAGAGAAAGCCATCGCCCCCTTTCCAGATCAGAGTACCCGAACTGTGGAGAGGAGAGAGGACTCGTCCTTCTGCACCCTTCTCTGTGACTAGTTATTGTGGCTGACAGACTGACATTTCTTTGGCAAGGTTCTGAATACCATTTTACTGAAGTGAAGCCCTTTGGAGTTCAATACTAAGTGTTGCTAAGTGAAATAAGCACAGAAAGAAACATACTCATGATCTCATTGATATACATAACTTAAAAACCACATTGAACACATGGAAACAGAATAGATAGATGGTTACCAGGGTGGGAAGAGGAAAAGGGGAGGAGTAGGTCAGAGAGGACCAAAGTACAGTTAGGTACAGTCTTGTGGTGGCTACAGTTAATGATATTGTCGTACACTGGAATCTGCTAAGAGATCGGAGTCTGGGTGCTCCCCCCACACTCACACACCTGCACAAAGATGACTGTGTGGGTTGTTGGATACGATGATTGACATGAACGCAGCCCTCACTTTACTATGCGTCCCAAGTTCCTGTGGAGTTGAATCTTGATAAATGCCTTGTAAATTGACCATATGGTCCGTAAAAAAATGCAACACACCTAGCCTCCAAACGCTGTAGCTTAGCAGCACAGCATGATGGACAGCATTTGTCGTTCACCCTGGTGGTCATGTGGCTGACCAGAATCAGGAGGGGTATACCACAAACCACTAGCCCAGGAAGAGATCAAAATTCAAAATTGAGGGGCGGTTTTGATTGAGTGCAAGTTGCTTTTGCATTATCTGAATTGAAAAATCATGTCAAGCCATTTTAAGCTGGAGAGCATTTGTACATCAAAATACCATGTGTGTATCTTAATCATTTACAATAATAAATTTACTAGAAAAAATAAAGACCGGGTGCAGGGTTTATTGAAGATAATGAAGGAGAGCCTGAAATGATGATCCTCTATGGTGCTTAATGAATGCTGGCTCTCAGAGGGGACAAGGTACACGGGGCAAAAGTGATGCATAGATACATACCCGCCGAAGGATGTGTGTCTGAAATTTATTTCCATAAGCAACAGTGGGAAGTTTCGCAAGTGACTGACTCTGTATTCCATTTCAGGAGAAGACTGGAGAGTAGGACGCCAAGTTGAGATGCACCAAGGAACTAAGGAGAGGCCACTGAATTGGAATGGTGGACTCCATCCCCAAGAGAAAGCCCACTAAGCAGGGAGCTCTGTGCAGACCTCACGGAGCACAGCAGGAGGGGCACCCCACGCACCCAGGCTGCATGGCTTGCCTGTGCTGCAGACGCCTGCCCTAGCCCAGAAAGCAGCACAGGGTTCAAGCAAGCACAGGAGAGAGCCGTGGAATCAAGAGACCCACACACAGGACGCTTGGGGTGGTGGCCACCCTAGGGCGGCATGCTCTCTCAGGCAAACTTAGTCCATAAGTAGAAAGCATACTCTCCAAGATGGCTGTCAAAGGAAAATCCCCAAATAAGACAACAGTTGTTTGCCACCATTTTCAAGCATCAGGTGGTGTGTGCTTGGGACTGGCCTCTCGGGAGGTCACCACAGTGGGCAGTGACACCACAGTGGCTGCTGTGTCATAGGAGTCATTTAGGTCCTTTGTGACCCTATGCATGCAGTCTGCCATGAACCAAACATCGTCCTGCAGCACTCAGTGGCCAGAAACTAGGCCAAGTCACCGCAGTGATGGGGGCTGGGCTCAGCTTGGTGGTGCAACACTTGCCTCCCACATGTAGGCCCAGGGTTTGCCCCCAGATAAGTAAAATAAAATGCAGCCTCAGTCGAACCTGGGCTGGAGTCAAAGACATTTGGGGATCTCTGAGAAAGGAGATTTTAAGTGTGCTCTCCACACAAGTACAAGTGTGTGGGGGTAGTGCATGTGCAAAACAGCTTGATGTGGCAGTTCCACGACCTGCATATACATCACGCTCTGCACCACAAACACAATTTTATTCATCAATAAATACCGAAACACGAAAAATACCAAAATGCCTTATTCTACTTTATTACTTGGCTTCTATCACCATCTAGTGGCAACATGTAGCCACTGCCACGGAAATTCCTGGAAAGGCCCCTCTGGCAAGAGGGTAACAGGAAGGCAGTGGGATCCTGTCAGGAATGCCGTCACTGCCCCGTCTTGAAGGCAGTCATTGAGGCTTAGAAATGCACATGTTGCTCAGTGCAGTGGCACACGCCTAAATCCCAGGGACTCGGGAGGCTGAGGCAAGAGGACTACAAGTTCCAGGCCAGCCTCAGCAACTTACTAAGATCCTATTACAAAATACAAAATAAAAAGGGTGTAACTCAGTGGTGGCTCACCCCTGGGATCAATCCCCAGTACAGAAAGAAAAAACGGGGACCAGAACATGTTCCCGGGACTTTGTAAACACTTCCCTGAGCAGATGCACAGGGAGGCAGAGAGGGGAATTTCTGATCTAGCACAGAGGGTTCTCAAGGTAAGTTCTTTTATTGATTTTTTTTATTTGTTGATGACTTTCATTTTATTCATTTATTTACATGTGGTGCTGAGAATTAAACCCAGGGCCTCACACATGTGAGCAAGCACTCCACCCTGAGCCACAACCCCAGCCCTCAGGTAAGTTCTTACCTCTTGTGCACTGTAACTCAGAGGGGAGGCCAGCATGGGTCCAAGAGTTGGCTGAGCAGTTCTACCAGCTTCTTTGGGGCCCGTGGATGGTTCCGTCCTGCAGAGCAAGTGTAAGCCACTCCCCAACTCAAGTGAACCAGGACCCTCCAAAAGGTGTATCTCAGAAGACAGTATTTGAATTTCTCTTCAAAGACATAGATTTCCATGGGTGGTTTGGTGACCCTAAGGTCAGCATTCCTTCATGGCTCCCAACAGCAGTGGCCTTCAGGGGGGGGAGGGCCTCCCAGTTCTCACATTGGACAGAGGGATCTGGTGCCTATTTCAACACATCACGTCTTACAATATAAATGTTCACAATTTTTATTAATCAACCAAAACTGAATTCTTAGAAAAAGGGATGGGGGAGTAGGCAGAGCATGAGATGGCGTGTCTTGACGTGATTGGCTGGTGGAAGGAAAACTTGTGGCCAAGGTTAGGTTGTGGGTTAATAAAGCCAAACAGTGATGTGCAGGGGTTCAGTGGGGTCCTTATCTTCCAGGAAATCAGACAGGGTAGAAAATGATGTGCAGAGAGAAACACAAATGCAAAGTAGCCCCCCGCGGAGAGGCAGCCTACCCAGAGCTGGGATCCTGGGGGTCAGCCAGGACTCTCCACACAGGTTCCTGGGCACCAAAGGAGTGAAGTGTGCAGAGCTGGAGGGGAGCAGATGTCCTCAGGGAAGGGCCAGAGGAGCAAACAGGCGAGGGCCGGTGGTCTCCAGCAGGCTGTGTCGAGAGCAGGACAGCCCAGTGCCGGGGGAGCCCCAGGGCAGTCAGGGCTTGGATTCCGTGGCTCCCACCATCAGGAAGCGGTACTCGACATTTTCCAACTCTCACTCCAGAGTTCTAGACGGGCCGGTGCCCACTCAGGCTGCCCACGGGGGTCTGGACTGCCCTGACTCACAGCGAGGGGCTGGGTAAGGAGGAACAGGGAGCCCCCTTCTCTCAGGGACCCCTGGAACTGTAAGCCGAGGCTCCTCTGGACTGGGGCAAGGGACCGAAGCTAACCCCTTACACTAGAGACCCAAGGGCGGGTCTGGGGCTGGAGCCGTGGCCACAGACTCGCTGTAATTTGGTCTGTGCGGCCGGCCATTGGGAAAGGATAAACAATCTTCCTAAGCGTAAAATGTGGGGAATTTCTCTTCAAAGACCCAGATTTCCATGGGTGGTTTGGTGACCCTAAGGTCAGCATTTCTACATGGCTCCCAACAGCAGTGGCCTTCAGAGGGGGGGAGGGTCTCCCAGTTCACCGTCCCACCCCGCTGCCCGGTCCACTTACCCTCTGAAGTCTGCCGACTCTACTTATCCATGGGGCAGGCGGACCCTGGAGGCAGGAGACACAGTGGTCCCTCCACTTGCCCACCCACCGGGAACGGGTGGGTGCCCAAGCCGCAGAGGCCCAAGTCGCTCTGCAGAGGCCCTAGCATTTCGTGTCACCTGCAGACCTCCTCCTGCACCTCCAGATTGTAATACCTACGTGCGTGGGTAGCCACTGCACAGTACTGTTAGGGACAGTGTCAGGGAACAATCTGTCCGTGTTCAGTGCAAGGCAATTGTTCCCCAAGGTCGGTGGAATCTCGGGTGAAACCTGTGGATATGGAGGCCCCTGGGCGGGGGAAGTGCAAGGCCTGGGCCGCCGCCCCACCGCGGACTCAGAGGCTCCCCTCCACGTTGCTGCGTGGTTAAACTTGCGATGCGGACCTTATATTTTTAAATAAAAAGTTAGAGGGACGCCATAGCTACCGTTTAGGATCGCTGGGGTCAAATCCTCCCCAAAGGATGGGGGGGGGGGGAAGCCGAGTTATAAGGCGCACCCCCTTATTTGGTGTCCTGGGGTCGGTGCTTGTGGCGGGAGCCCCTGGGTGGCGGCGGGGAGGGAGTCACCCCCGAGGGCCAGGGTCTGCGCTCGGGGCCTCGCCGTCGCCGCGAACGCCGCGGCTGTTGTGCTGCGGACGTTTCTCTATTCAGTTTTTCCCCCAAAAAAGGGGAACAGAGGAACTTAGCGAAGGAGGCGGGGGGCCAACTCCGCGGGCCGCGCCCGCCGCCTGCGCCTGGGTGCGGAGCGGCCCTGGCGACCCGGCGGGGACGGTGCAGGGCGCTGGGCGGGAGGCCCTGGCGGGGCCCCGGCGTGGCCATGGCTAGCAGGAGCCTCCTGGGGCTGGCAGACGGAGAGGGCCGGCGTTTCCCACAGCCCTGGTGCGGGGTGCCGCTCAGGCTGGCTCGGTTCCCGCGTCCCCGCAGTTGCGCATCGCACGTGGCGCGATCCCTGCGGCCAGTCAGGCCAAGGAAGTCGCCACCAGAGTTAAACGGCGGGTCCCCGGGCCCGACGGGAGGAATTTCAGTTGCAGCTTCTGTCCCAAGGCCCGCGGGAGCGGCCGGAGGTGAGGCCCCGCTGCGCTGGACTCGCACCCGGAGGCCCCGGGACGCGGCGGGGAACGTCAGAACGTCCCGGGCAGCGGGCAGCGGGCAGCGGGCAGCGGGCAGCGGGCAGCGCGGGACGCGGGCCGGGCCGGATCCCGTGGGTCGGGGAGTCTGGCTGGGAAGGGCGGACCCGGTGAGGACCTCCGGCGGGAAGGCCGCCGCGCCCTGGGCGACCCGGGCCTGGCAGGGACCCAGAGACGGCCGCGCAGCTGTCCTGCTGGAGGAGCCAGCGCCCAGGGCTGGTGAGGCGGGCACGTGAGGGGACAGGAGAGGGCAGGGGACGGGGACGGGGCTGCGGACAGTCTTCAAACCTGGGGGGGCCTGAAGCCAGGCACAGGACAATGCCTGGGGTCCCACTGCCCCGAGGCCTGTGGAGGCCGGCCCTGGAGGCAGGGCGCCGGCCGGTCCAGGGCGCAGATTCCCCGGGCGCGGAGCCAGTGTCCCGGGACTGCGGGGTGGACGGTGACTCAGGAGCTGCAGGGGTCCTTGGGCGGCCTAAAGGCTCAAGGCAGCCCGCAGCCCGCAGCCCGCGGGGTGGAGCAGGAGCTGGCCGGCTCCCGTGCGCCGGGCTGTGTGGCCATCAGAGCGCGCTGTCCCTGTGAGTGTGTAAATGGACGCACACACCTACGTTTGTTGATTTTTTAGTGTTCACAGTTTATTGTGCACTGGAGACTCCTTTAGGAGTCGGGGCGCTCAGAGCAGGGCTCCCCCTCTGGCACTGGTGATGAGGTGGGTTAGCGCTGATGGCCACCAAGGCCTGGGGACAGCGACTGCAGCCCTGCCTGCCGGCCTGAGGGGTTCTGTTCTCAGGCCCTCGGGCTTGGTCAGCATTTTATTTTATTGACTTGTGATTGTTTCTATGGAGCCGGGTGGGAACCCAGGGCCTGCCTTGGGCATGCTAGGCCAGCCTGACCGCTGAGCTGGCGCTACTCAGTGCGGCTCCCAGGAGGGTTCTTTTGTTGTTGTGTAGAGTGTATTTTGACATATCATACATCCGTGGAGTGTAACTTCCCATTTCTGTGGTTGTACATGACGCGGAGTTTCACTGGTCGTATGTTCACATGGGAACTTAGGAAAGTGAGGTCCCATTCATTCTACTGTCTTCCCATCCCCGACCCCTCCCCCACTTCCCCAGTCCCATCTGGTCAATCTCCCCTTCTCCCTCCCCCTCCTATTGTGCGCCAGCTTCCACATATCAGAGAACATTTGGACTTTGGGGAATTGGCTTATTTCAGTTAGCATGATAGCCTCCAGTTCCAACCATTTACTGGCAAACGCCATAATTTCATTTTTTATGGCTGAGTGATATACCATTGTGTATATATACCACATTTTCTTTATCCATTCATCTGTTGAAGGGCACCTAGGTTGGTTCCATAGCTAGCTATTGTGAATTGAGCTACTATAAACGTTTATGTGGCTGTATCACTGTTGTGTGCTGATTTTACATCCTTTGGGTATAAATCGAGGAGGGATAACTGGGCAAATTGGTGGTTCCATTCCAAGTTTTCTGAGGAATCTCTCACTTCTTTCCAGAGCAGTTACACCAGTTTGCATCCCACCGGCAGTGTGTGAGTGTGCCTTTCCCCACGTCCTCACCCACATTTATTGTTACTTGTATTCTTCATGGAGGGTTCTTAACAGGAGAGTGTCTGGCTCTGTGGCCGGTCCCTGGTGCCAAGGGCAGCTCGGCCAGGAGGGAGGTCCGACAGTTTCAGGAAAGAGCTCTTGGTGGCTTGGCCTCTGGCAGTGGCATAGGGCGTGGTGAGAGCTGTTGACATTTTAGGGGTATTTTGACCTGACCTGCTGGTGGCCGCTGGGCAGGGTGAGATGGCAGTAGGGACAGCTCCAGGGTTCTGGGGCCTGGCAGAGTGAGGTGGCCTCGTGGGACATGGCGTGGGAGCGGCTGGCGGTGGGGTGGGTGGGTCTCAGTGGCCCCAACTCGGGTTTCCCTTGAGAGTTCTGCAGGACACCCAGGTGCAGTGACGGATGAGGGTGGCTAATCGGGGACCAGGGGCTGTCTGTGCACCTTTCCTCCCAACTTACTGAGGCAAAGGCTCACTGGCTACGTATCTGGAGCCCTCATCTAACGGGCACTCTGTCCTCTGGCATCAGGCGGGGCTGAGGGAGGCGCCTGGGTCCCGGGGCGCCCAGGCGACCTCGGAGGCCAGAGTGAGGGACGGTGGGGGCCGGCTCACCTCGGGCAACCTCAAGCCTGTCTCCTCTGGCAGGGGAGAGAGGGGACTTTGTAGGGAGGACTTGTCACATTTGTGTGCAGAGAGCAAACAGCGAGTGTAGCAGATGCGGAGCTCATTACGCCCAGTCCCTCTGGTGAACCGCACGCGGGCTCCTAGGGCAGGGCTTAGCAGGCGATCCGCATGCAGATTGATCTCCGTGATCCAATTACAAGGATCACACCATCATGTGGATTACGAGTGACTAACTAATCATAGGCTCCAAGGTAGTACCTATGACTTATGGGCATCTTTATGTGTGTTTTCATGTGTATTTTGATAGTTAACACAAATCTGTGAGTACGTGTGTAATCCATGTGATTGAATCACACACTAATGTAATTTAGAAGCATTAAATCGATCATGACATCAAGACCACATACACACTCGCGCCATTTTATTCAATTTTTTATTTATTTACTTATTTTTTTGAAGAGAGAGGGTGGATCAGGGGACGGGAAGCGCCTGGCCCTGGCTGGCGAGGCCGGGCGGTTCCGCGCTCCGAGCTGGACCCCGTGGTCAACACGTGTGAAGGAATGAGGCCTGCAGATTATAAACCTGCATCTTGTCAGCTCCCAGATTCTGGATGACAAGTGGCGGGGGCAGAATGGGATGATCTACAGAGCAGATGCTGTTTAGACAGTGAGACGCTGAGCAGACGCAGAGCCCGCCACGCTGCTGGGCGCCTGGGGACCCTGCTCCGGCCTTGATCACGCAGGAGGCACCTAACTCCTGGATTCCAGCCGGCCTTGAGCTCAGTGGAAAACCGCGGGCTGGGGGGCCTGGCTGCTCTTCTGCCTCCCACACGTTTCCCACGCCCCAGCTCCCTCCCCATCCCGGCCCCCTCCCCTGGTGCGCCCCGGGTGAGGTGAGGTGTGGTGGCGGCTGTGCATTCCAGGCCCTCCATACCTGTCCTTCCAGGTGAGGACTAGCAGGACCCCCTCGGGCCCCCCACGGGGCCTCTGCATCCCATCCATCTGCAAGTCCCTGGGCTCGGCTCATGGTCTCCAGGTGTCTAGTTCTCACAAATATGGTGAAGAGTTTCTCCCTGGACCCTCCAGACCACCCTGCTGTGGGCCGTGAGGTCAGCCGGTTCCCCAGGGAGACCAGTCCTGAGGAGGACTGTGGACGCAGGAGGAGGGAGGCAGGGATTTAGAGAGCTGGCTCCTGGGGCTGTGGGCTGCCAGGTCCCAGCCTCTAACAGTGCCTCCAGCTTGGAGGTTCAGCAGGATCTCTGTTTTAGAGTCTTGAGTCAGACTCTTCCTTCCTTGGAAACCACCAATTTTATTCCTAAGTCTTTCCTCTGATTGGGTGAGGCCCACCAGGCCACGGAGGGTCGTCTTTTCCTCGATTGTAAACATTAATCACATCTAGAAAACAGCTTCTTCCTGATACCTAGAGGGGTGTCTGGCAAAGCCACTCGACCCCACAGCCCAGCGGTGGACACAGGAAGTTAACCATGTAGCCTGAGTCACAACAAGATGGCCTCTGGCCTTCCAAAGACCTGAACTGGCCGTGGGGCAGGGGAGGCAGGCTCTCCCGGGCCAGATCCGGTGGCCTGGCTCAGGAGGACCCCAGCGCCTGCTCCGAGGCCTTCACAGATGGGCGGAGGTCCCTCACAGAGGCAGTGTCCCGAGGCAGTTCTGGAAGACCTGGAGGCACGGCTTTCTGAACCTCTGTTTTGTTTGTTTTTAGTTTTAAAGTTAATTTATTTTTATTTTCACTTGAGATCATTTCATGGATGTAATGTGCCTATCTGGAGGGCAGAGGGGGGGATGCCATACCTACACAGGAAGTAGGCTGGTGACCAGGGCGCCACCGCCCGCCTCCTCAGACGGCCCCTCCCTCCCTCCCTCCGCCAGGCTGCCGCTGCAGCCTCCTCTGCCCCCAGCCTCAGGGACCGGCCACTGCCCCTCCCTCTATGAAGTCACTTGCTGGTTTCCACACCTGAGTGAGGACAGGCGGTTTTCATTTCTCTGCGCCTGGCTTATTTAATTTACAACGTGTCCTCCTTTCTGGGGACATCTGTGTGGGTTGCAGTGCCGGTGGGCCCAGGAAGCCCCTGTTGGCAGGGTCTACGGTGCCCAGGGACCAAGTGTCCTCTGCCGTTGACCAGCCTTTCGGGTCGGCCTATCATGTTATGATCAGCCATCCATTTTGCTTATTCGTTCAAAGTTCTTTACATCAACTTTAACACAAAAATAATTTCCCCAAAATGTGATAATGGGTAAGTCCAGGGGAGGCGTCCTGCTCTGAGGTTCAGGGGCTGCCAATCACAATCCACGTGGGAGCTGCTCGTGGGCATCGGGGCGCTGTCCCCAGGCCTGCATCAGACTGACCGTGTCTCACGTTCACAGTGGCCTGGCACGCACACAGAAAGCGTGTGCTCCCATGTGTGCTGCCCCATGCACGCAAAGGGATTCTGGGCACACGGATGAGAGGGCAGGAATGTGACTTCCCAGAGGGAGGGGCGGCGGCTGGTCACTGAGGCTGGGGCCAGAGGAGGCTGCGCATCCGTGAACAGTGACTCTGCTCGGGTGTCAGGAAAACACACGAGCAGATCCGTGTCTCCCTTCACGCTCCAGGGCCCATTCTTCTTATAGGGTCCAGTCAGGCCTGACCAGGGCCCACCCAATGGCCTTCTCTGAGCTCAGTCACCTCCAGAGAGGCCCTGTTTCCACGTGTGGTCACACTCTGAGCCTGGCAGGTGAGGACTCAGCCGAGTAACTTGGGAGCCCAGTCCAGCCCAGAGCACAGGGACAGACGGCTCACGACAGCCAGCCCAGTGACGGTGGCCACCCCTGTGACCCCGGAGCTCTGGAGGCGGAGGCAGGAGGATCACGAGTTCAAAGCCAGCCTCAGCCACTCAGCCAGGCCCTGAGCAGCTCAGGGAGACCCTGTCCCTAAAATACAAACAAGGGCGGGGATGGGCTCAGGGGTTGAGCCCGGATTTAATCTCCAGTAAGCCCCTTGGAGTGTCTGCACACGTCACGGAGATCCCTTCAGCCAGCCGACTTCAGCGGACACTTCTGTGACCTGACCCCTCAACAGGACCCTGAGAAGAAAAAGGTACAGATAGATAAGAAGCAAGACTGGACAGGTCAGTTCCCGCCTCCTGCCCCTGCAGCCCCGTCTGGGGAGAAGCAGGCTGGGCCAACGCCCCAGGCACACACCCATGTCCGTCGCTATCTCTTGACACAGGCAGGTGTCCGATGACCTGCCGCTGCAGGCAGGTGACCAGCCCGCTGAGGGCCCGCGAGGCTCTCTGGAGGCCTGGTGCTCAGGGGGGTCTCTGCTCACTGTGGGGCCTGTGATTGGCCATCGGCTGTGGCCGCCGTGAGCGAGGGTGGCTCTGACCCTGCGGGCGACGGGCGCCAGCTTGCTGACGAGGCCCAGCGTGGCAGGACAGCACCGGGCCTTCTGCAGCCCAGAAGAGGGCCAGCAACGGAAGCCCGTGTCTGCCGGGCGCCGTCACTCAGCACCACCGCTGTGCCCAGCCTGAGCCACCAGGAGCCGGCCAGCTGCACATTCCAAGGGCCCCCGCGGCTTGAGAGAGACTGGGGGAGGGCAGAGCCCTCAGTCGGGGAGGAGGACCACTCACAGTGCCTGGGCCCCTGTCCCTCACAGATGCTGGTGTCCACCCCGGGGACCCACCCGACTTACGTGGTCTGGGGAAACCACGGCGCTTTGTTTTCTTAGGGCTGGGCCCTGAGGCTGGCCACGAGGAGGTGCAGGGGTCTGCACGTCCCTCAGCGAGCAGCTGGTCTGCTCAGGGACTGCGAGGTGGCCAGTCTGCCTCCATCCACCCCAGTCTGCCACCCCAGAGAATGCAGCACCCGCAGGAGCACACAGTGAGATCTGTGTACACCAGGCTGTGAGTGTGCCTGTGTGTACGTGTGTGTGCATGTGTGTACGAGTGTGCGCATGTGTGTGCCTGTGTGTATGGTGTGTGCCTGTGTGTACATGTGTGTGCCTGTGAGTGTGCCTATGTGTATGTGTATGTGCCTGTGTGTGCATGTGTGTGCCTGTGTGTATGGTGTGTGCCTGTGTGTACATGTGTGTGCCTGTGTGTATGAGTGTGCACATGTGTGTCTGTGTGTATGAGTGTGCACATGTGTGTGCAAATATGTGCCTTGTGTATGGGTGTGCACATGTGTGTGCATGTGTGTACGTGTGTACCTGTGTGTGCCTGTGTGTATGTGTGTGCATGTGTGTACGTGTATGTGCATGTATGTGCATATGTGTATGTGCATGTGTGTGCCTGTGTGTATGAGTATGTGCATGGGTGTGCCTGTGTGTATGAGTATGTGCATGTGTGTGCCTGTGTGTACATGTGTGTGCCTGTGTGTATGGGTGTGCACATGTGTGTGCCTATGTGTATGTGTGTGCACGTGTGTATGTGTGTGTCTGTGTGTACGTGTGTGCCTGTATGTGTGTGTGCCTGTGTGTACGTGTGTGCCTGTGTGCATGTGTGTGCCTGTGTATATGCGTGTGTGTGCGCCTGTGTGTGCATGTGTGTGCCTGTGTCTGCCTGTGTGTGCGTGCGTGTGTGCATGTGTGTACATGTGTGTTCCTGTGTGTGTGCCTGTGTGTGTCTGTGTATGTGTGTGTGTATGTGTGTGCCTTGTGTGCCTGTGTGTATGTGTGTGTGCCTGTTTGTGCTTGTGTGTGCCTGTGTGTGCGTGTGTGTGCCTGTGTGTGCCTATGTGTGTGTCTGTGTGTGTCTGTGTGCCTGTTTGTGCTTGTGTGTGCATTTTTGTGCCTGTGTGTGTGCCTGTGTGTGCATGTGTGCACCCTCCACCCACTACATCCACACCCATAGCCACGTCACGTGGATGTTGTCCCCATGTCTCTCTCTTCACTGTCTCTTTGGATAGGACCCCAACTCCAAGGAGAACAAAGACAGCGTCCGTCTGGGATGCCCACCACCCACCTTGGATGCCCACTGCCCAGAGCAGGGTCTGGCAAACAGGAAGTGCCCAGCAAGGGCTTGTTGAGTGGATGAGTCAGACAGATGACCACTTGGGGACAAGAGCTGTCTGTGTGGTTGGTGTCGTGGCCTCCGAGAAGCAGGAACCCGTGCTCTGACCCTGTCTGCAAAGGTGCAGGTGGCCGGGTTTGACCCTTCTGCAAAAACACCATTTTAAATGTCACATTGTAAGTGGGAAAGTGCTCAGCCATGTCCCCAGTGTGGGTCCCAGGCGGGGCACGTCAGGACCTGCTCCCCCGCCTGGCCCCTGACAGCCCCTGCTCCGCCGTCCCCGGGAACATCTGCTGGCGTCAGTGGTGCGGCCGGCTGTCTGTTGCCGTGGAAACTGCCTAGGAGCGGGAGGAGGCCAGACACTCAGAGGATGGAACTTTCCAGACTCTACGGGGTTAGAATCCAGCCCGCCATGTAAATCATCCCCAACAAATATTTGTGGGGGAGTTGATTAAAATGGGGAGGGAGAGAGTGACTCATTTTTCTGAGCCTCAGTTTTCTCTGGTGAAAATGGGGAGACACAGGAGACGTACACAGTGCGAGTACGTTTCCCGCTCCTTGGGCATCGCGGGCACCGCGCCTGCCGCCATGTGCCCAGGGTCGGCAGCCCTCTGCCCCAGGTGGGGAGGAGGGGGTGGGAGGAGGGCAGAGTCCGGCCTCCCCGCACCCCTCCACCCGCCCTGCTGTGCTCTATGCACGACGTCCGTCCTGTGACCTGGAGTGGTCTCCTTGGTTTCTCCCCCTCAGTGGGCAGCCAGCTCCTGGCCCCCTCCTGGCCCCTCGTCCCATCCCAGTGCCCAGCCCCGTGCTTCAGCACACCGTCATCCCTCAGTGTGGGGAGGGTGGCCCTGAGGTCCTGGGGGGGACGGAGTGGGATCAGCCTGTGGTCTACGCACTCAGGACACCTGGGGGAAGAGCCACCCCTGTGTCACCTAATGACCAGGGAGCCTGCAGACACAGAGGCTGGCCGCGCGTCCCAGATGGACAGGTGGACACGTAGGGACTACCTGGGGCGTGCAGAGCTTCCGACGGGTGGACTGGCCTGGGGATGGGGAGCGGTGGGAGGGAGACCGTGGAGGGCAAGGCATTGGGAAGGCAGCGGCTGCGGCAGCGTCCCCAGACCAGAGCCCACGCGGGAGAACTTCCTCCAACAGAGTCCAGGGCAGTAGCTGGGGCAGGATTCCTGGGGTGAAGGACCTGTGAGGTGCACAGTGTCAGCCGGGACTCCCACCAGGCCCTGGGACCAACGGTGGCCGTTTCATCTCCCTGAAGACTCACCAGGGCGGCCGACTTTGGAGAGGGCAGCAGTAAGTGTGGGCAGGGGCTCAGAGCTGGAGGGGTGTGAGAGGGTCCTTCTGTGGCCCTCTCAGCCTGGCCTCAGTGTTCCCACGGTGCAGAGTGACATCGCCCAAGGAGGGGAAGAGTCCCCTCAGGCCTTGAGCATGCTGATGGCGAGCCTGGGTGTGGGGACCACAGGGAGTGTGAGCCGTGGCCAAGGGCAGTGGCTTTGCTGAGGGGCAGCAGCACCAGGGGCTCCCACCGTGGGGCCCGAGCTTTGCTAGAGCTTCTGCTACTTCAAGAGAAACCGGAGACCCCCCGCCGTGGATTTAATGTGCCGCGGCCCCGGTGTGGGCCACTGGTGGACGCTGTCCCCTTCCACTCAGTGGCTCCACTCCCAGGAACCTGGCGACGGGTGCTCTTGGGACGCTGGAATAGCAACCCGCTCCCTAGCAGGGAGGATGGACGTGCCTGGCCATCCTCACGGGCCAGCAGGCGGCTCATGGCTGCGGTGGGGACGCACCCGCGGGTGCCGGCTCGGGGGCTCTCCCCACCCTGCCTGGCCCACCCGCCGTGGTCCTGCTGGCCGCCAGGACTTGTGGGTACCGGCTCCCGGTCCTCGGGAAAGTTCCCACCACCGTGGAGCTGAGGAAATGGGGGCGCCCAGGAGCCGGGCCGGGGCTCCAGCTGGGGGGGGGCAGCTCCCCTCGTGCCCTGGCTGCCCCCCACTGTCTCCACCTGAAGTAAGACGTGGAGCGTGGAAGAGGGGGCGGACGCACCGCGTCTGGAATTACTCATCATGGAGACGTCTGGATGTGGCTTCCAGGAAGAAGAAGATTCTTCAAATTAAAATTAAATTTAGTTCAGCACAGCACAGGGGTGTGGCTGCCCCCCAGGCCCCCTGCCGGCCAGTCTCACACCTCCTGGGGGGACTGTGTGTGGCCGCAGGGAGCCTGCAGACACAGAGGCTGGACATGTGGACGCGTAGGGGCTACCTGGGGCGTGCATGAAGGAGCAGGCGTGGCGTGGGAGGCTCATGAGGCCTCCCGTCCACCCGTGTCCCTAGGACAGGCCCCTGCTCCAGGTAGACCGAGAATCGGTGGCCACGCAGTAGTGCCTGTGGGCTGCCTTGCTGCTCCCCACAGGGTCCACAGGCAGGTGAGCTGGGCTCTGTCCAAGACTGCACAGATGCCACCGATGTCCCTCCCCTCTGCAGAGACCCCTCTGATGTGCTGCTGATTGCATATTGCAGGACGGAGCCCAGGCCCAGCCACCCCCCACCTGGCTACTTGGGAGGTCCTGATCCCCCTGTGGTCCTCCTCAGGGCCCTCGCCTGGCGACGGGGTTTCCATGGGAACCGCAGCCAGACAGAGAGGAGGAGGCTGTGGCAAGCGGGAGGGATGGGAGCCTGGAATTTTCCAGGCTCCGGACTCGGACTGTAGATGTGCCTGGACTCGCCACGCGGCCTCCGTGGAGATCTGGGGACCGGGAAGAGGGGCTGCAGACCAGGGGCTTCCCCTCCTGCCCCCCGAGGGGCGGGGCAGGCGCAGGGTCCCCAGGGCCACGGGGACCCTCACTGGCCGGCTGCAGCATCCCCACTGCGGAGGCCAACACCCACCAGACCTGCAGCCCTGGCTGCCCTCGGGAAAGGGCTCCTGAGCTCCCACCTGCCCCCAGGCTCGCCCTCCACTTCCCAGGTTGCTCTGCCGCTGTCCCCTGGACCCCGCCCTCTCTGTGCTCAGCATAAGTGGCTTCTAGGGCAGCCTGGGGCCGCCTCATCTATCTCACAGAGCCCAGCACACAGTAGGCCCTCAGTAGCGATAACTGGGCTGAAGGATGGAGGACCAAGCCGCGCTCTCCAGTCACACCACTGCCCACAGGAGGTGGGGGGGCAGCTTATTTTCTGGATCTTTCTGGCCTCTGAGAGGCACCGTCATAGTCCTGGCTCCCACTGGATGGGAGGCCTGAACCCCAGGACACAACGGTGCACGTCCTCCCGGGGCTGGTCACCGTGTGGGGCACACTCATCTCCTGTCTGCCAGCGGCTTGGCCTGGACTTGAGTCAGGCCGGCCACCAATTGCCAGTCACTTAACTTTTCTGTGTCTCGGTTTCCTCAGCCGCAAAATAGGGATGATATCAACCTCCGCCCCCCAGTGTCATTGTTAGGACTGGAAGGGACGGGCAGGCCGGCACGGTGCAACGCTGGCTGCCGTGGGGCTCAGGAGCCCCCGCCAGGTGTCACATGCCATCTCCTTTTGGAGACTCGTGATTTCCTATATTTATATCAATCGTCTCAGCTGGAAGCTCCCCACCCGGGTGTACCTGGCAGTGTCTGGAGACCCTGTGTCCTAAATGGAGGGTGGGACACTGGCACGCGCCAGGTGGAGGCCAGGGTGATGTCCATGTCCCTGAGTGCACAGGACAACAGCTGTGGTCTGCACGTGTCCCCAGTGTCCACGAGCAGGAAGCCCACCCCCAAGGCAGCAGTGCAGGAGTGGGCACGGGGCACCTGGTCCCGAGGGCACTGCCCTGGGTGGACCAGCGCCATTGTGGGGGTGGGCTGGCCACGGGCCAGAGGGCTCCTGCGCAGGGCGACTTTGACTCTGTCCCACTCTGTCCCCTGCTCTTTTGCCTGTCCACCTTCAGCGGGGACAAAGCCAGAGGACCCCGCCAGATGCAGCCCCTGAGGTGGCCTGCAGCCCCCGAGTGTGAGGACTGAGTGGCCCACCTGCAGCGTCCAGCCCCAGTCCTGCACTCCCACGCAGAAGGACCTCCAGCCCGGCCAGGGAGGGGCAGAGGGAGAACAGGGCCCGCGGCCTTCCAAGCTCCAGGATCTGCGCCAAGAAGTGAGGTCAGCCACAGGGGAGGCTGCGTCCTGCTGAGCCGCTCAGGACACCTGGGAGGGGCCTTAGGGCTCCGGGCTCCAGGTCCAGCGGGCTTTCGGCCGGCCCCTCAGCGGGCGGTAGGGCACTGTGGACGCGTGGCCAGCAGAGGGCGCCTGGAGTTGCTCTTCGGTCTGTGCGCAGAGTCGTGTCCAGTCTCGCTGCCTGGACTCCCACGGGCCTGCCCTGCCCTCCTGGCAGACAGCTTGGATGCGTGACTGGCCGGGCCCCCCTGCCATTGTCCCCTGGGCACACAGCTGGTACCCAGTGGGGCAGGGGCTCAAGGACAGGGCCAGGCCACCTGCCCCTCCCGTCAGCACCCGTGAAGTTGCCAGACACAGCAAATCCAGGGACTGCAGAGAGTGTGGGCACAGACGGGCTCTCGGCCTCTGAGCTGGCCTCCGTCCACCCCAGCAGCACCCCACCTGGCTTGTGAGGTCACACCCTCTGTCTCCTGGGGGCGGGGGCACCGAGTTCCAGCTCCCTCCCTCTCCTGAGACAGAGGGTCTCCAGGGGGACAGACGAGAGGGGGACAGACGGCACAGCCTCCTCGAGCCCCCCAGCCTCTGCCCTGCAGCCTCACCTCCACGTGCAGCTGGAGGCGCCCTGTGAACTGTCCCCTGGCCCAGGAGGCCATGCCCCACCCTGACCTGGTCCCCAGGTGTCTCGACTCTGGGTTCCAGTCTCAGAGTTCGTCCAGGAGTCGGGGCAGCACGGGTGACAGAGCAGCTGTGGGGCAAGAGCGTCCACCCAGCACGGGGCTGGTGTGCTCTTCATGTCCCTAACAGAAACACGAGAGAGACTCATGGGGGGACTGGTCGTGAAATCAGTGGCCATGCACGAACGGAGCGCTCCGTGGCCGTGGATGACGATTTCAATGTCTTTTTTTAAAATATTTTTTTAGTGGTCCATGGACCTTCATTTATTGATATGTGGTGCTGAGAATCGAACCCAGGGCCTCCCACGTCAGGGAAGCGCTCCACATCTGAGCCACAACCCAGCCCCAAATGCCGCTATGACACGTGATCCTCCGTCACTAAGACACGGTGTTCAACGGCGACAGCAGAAGCCCCATGCTGGGTGGCTCTGTGTAAACCCAGCAGAAGGAGAGAGGCACAGGGGACCCTGGCGCCACCCAGCACCCTCTGCGAGGGCAGATGGGAAAGGAGGAGTGGGACTTCCTGTCCAGGGAGCAGAGGTTTCTAATGAGGCTCCCGGAGGGAGGAGAGACCTCAGCAGGGTCAAGGGGGCCTTTCGTGTTGCCCTCAAGGAAGAAAGGGACCGTTTCCTTGGATTGAACCCGGGGTGCTCTATCCCTGAGCCACATCCCCCGCCCCCTTCAAAATATTCCACTTAGGCGCTGGGGATGTGGCTCAAGCGGTAGCGCGCTCGCCTGGCATGCGTGCGACCCGGGTTCGATCCTCAGCACCACATACAAACAAAGATGTTGTGCCCGCCAAAAAACTAAAAAAAAAATAAATGTTAAAAAATTCTCTCTCTCTCTCTCTGTCTCTCACTCTCTCTTTAAAAAAAAAAAATATTCCACTTAGAGACAGGGCCTCGCTGAGTGGCTGAGGCTGGCTTTGAACCTGTGGCCCTCCCGCCTCAGCCTCCGGGGTCTCAGGGGTCACAGGCGTGCCCACCATGCCTGGCCACTGTCCGTTTCTGAGGGCTGCTTTGGGTTCTGGGGGCATGGTGGGCCTGGCCGCTGCTGCCCCACTGTGTGTTCGCTGCCACCTCTAGTCCGCGTGTGCCACCGTTTGTCATCTGGTCATCCATCGGCGTCCACTTCTCTGGAGCATCTCATGGGCAGACACCGCGTCCCCACTGCCCTGAGTTCTGGAAAAGGGTCAGTGACCCGCAGACGCTTGAAGAACCAGACCATGGCGCACCTCACCCCCAGGCAACAGGCGGGTTCACTAGCCCAGCTCGGTGGACGAGGGGCCCGGCTGCTGCTGGTCCTGCAGGGGACGTCGCCGCTGGTGGCCGCCCCAGGGCAGGTCTGGCTGGGTTCCAAAGGTGGCTCTGCTCAGACTCTGAGAAGCAGATACCGAAATGTGTCATCGTAGGATTTGCTTCAGAATAACACGTGCTGTCGGGTCAGAACCAGCAGCCGGGGACCGGGGACAGCGGTGGGGACGAGGGGTGTGCAGGGCGCCAGGGCTGCGGAGCGGCTCCTGAACACCTCCCCCACGGACCTCCTCCACCCAACGTCAAAGTGGTCCTGCCCCAGGGACCGGCCCGCAGCCCCCAGGCCCACCTCTGGGCCCAGCCAGCTGAGCCCCCCAGGGTCAGCCTCCACAGAGAAGGGAGACTCCTCCTGACGAAGCCGCACCCTGCGCTCCCGGGGAGCCCCCTCAGCTGCCTTCCCCGGTGGCTGCAGAGGGGTCTTTGCACAGCACCCCCCACCGGGCAGCTGCTGGGGTGGGGCCTGCGCCTGGTGCTGAGTTCTGTGTCTGGGGTACATCCAAACTCGCTGCACCGCGACTCCCCCGGGACTCGGGAACAAAAGCCCCCGTCTTCTGCAGCCACCGTGTCCTAGAGTGGGACCTTGAAGGTCACGTGAAGGTCACGTTTCCCGGGGGCGGACATACCGAAACCATTTGTCAGAGGGTCGGCTTTCCTCGCAGCTAATCTCCCCAACAGCTGGGCGGGTGCTGTGTCCAACTGCTTCCCACGGCGGCCGCGGGGCTGGCGGCCCGGGCCAGCGGCAGCTGCCGCAGAGCTGGGGAAGGCCGCCTGGGCCAGGCCGCAGCGCCCCACCCTGCGGCGCCCGCACCCTGGGCTCCGGGGCCCGTGGCCCTGCCTGGGTCTGCAGGCGGGTCGCGGCGGTGTGACATGCAAGCGGTGCAGAGATGGCCCTGTGTGGCCCCTCCTGTGCTCCCCCGCCTCGTGGCCAGCAGTGCTTCCCCGAGGGCTGAGAGGCCTGCTCAGGTGGGCGCGGGGCCTGGCCTGCCTAGGTCCCCACCCCTGCTCTGTCCTGCAGTCGCCTTGCAGAGGGTCCTGGGCCCACGCCAGGTCCCCGGTGCCTCTCACCCCTTCTGCTTCAAACCACCCCCATCCTGGGGCTTGCTACTGTCATATTGAACATCACGTCTTGGTGGCAGACGATCACGCGTCATAAGGACGTTTGAAATCGTCATCCACGGCCACGGAGCGCTCCGTTCGTGGATGGCCACTGATTTCACGACCAGTCCCCCCATGAGTCTCTCTCGTGTTTCTGTTAGGGACACGAAGAGCACAGCAGCCCCGTGCTGGGTGGACGCTCTTGCCCCACAGCTGCTCTGTCACCCGTGCTGCCCCGACTCCTGGACGAACTCTGAGACTGGAACCGCAGAGTCGAGCTATTTCACAATCGCAGGTTCAAGGCTCTGCGCGTTTGCAGGTCGGAGCGGCTGTGTGCAGACCCAAGGCCGCGCGCTCCGCAGTCTGGGTAAACACTGACCCGCCGCCCTCCCGCTCCACAGAGAAATGTGCTGGTAATTTTCCTATGAAGCAGGTCCTTCCCCTGGGTGTTCTCACCGGGGAGTTCGCGTTTCACGGTCAGTTCTTGGGAGGCCCCTGGAAAGCTGGAAGCCCGGGTGGCGGGGAGACAAGAGCTGGGGTCCACGGCATGCGCCCAGCTCCCACAGGGGTGCAGCTGGGGTGGGAGCCCGCGGGCGGCTGAGGTCTGGCAGACGCGGGTGCCCTGGTCTGGGGCGCAGCCGTGGGGCCAGGGTGAGGTGGAAGGGGGTTGGTGGGACGTGATGAGCAGGATGCAGACGAGACGGGGAGCAGTAGAAGGGCTGGGGGTGTCCAGCCCCCAGGCCAGGACCTGGGGCTGAGGACGGGGTAATCCAGCAAGGTCAGGGCCCTGAGGACACGTGGGCATCTCCTGAACAAAATGGTTCCCGGTATTTACCAGAACGAGAGCTCGTAGGTGGGACCGGAGCACTCAGCCCGTCTGCCTGACCCCGCTGGGCCCTTGGCTCTGGGGCCTCCCTTGACCCGTGTGACCTCTGTGACCTGGCGAGAGATGGGACAGTGGCGCTGTCACTACTGTGGGGGGCAGCACCCCGGTTCCGGTCCACCTGCACCTCAGAGGTGTCATCTGCCAGATGTGATCAAGGGGACTTGGATCCCTGGGCACGGCCCAGTAAGCCCAAGGACCCCGAGGGACAGGCCAGGGGTGACGGAGACAGACGGGAGCCAGGCGTCCACAGGCTGTGGTGCCAGGCCCTGCCAGCAGGCGGCAGAAGCAGGAGAGGGCAGGGGACAGACTCGCCCTGGGAGGCCACCCTGGGCACTGTGGCGCCTTGGCGCCCTGACTCCAGAGCGCCAGCCCCAGGACGGTCCTCCGAGCAGCCCGGCGGGCGTGGGGCAGGTGGGAGCAGCAGCCTGGGGAAGCTGAGGCTGCTGAGCAGGCGGATGAGGCCAGCTCCTCCTGCCCGGGGCTGGACCGTGGCCGTGCTGGGCCTGGTGTCCGCGACCTCTGGGTGACGTCTTCACAGACAGGACACGCAGAGCGTGACCTCCACGGGAGGCCCAGCCGTCTGTCTTCGTCCCTCGCTGCCGTAGCAAGCCTCAGGCAGCCGACTCTGCACAAGGCTCACTTCTCGCTCTTCCAGAGGAAGGCAGGACAGGACAGGGCCCGCGGCTCGCTGCTCTTCCACGAGGCTCTGCCCCATCCCAGGCAGTGGCCCTGGGATCCGGTCTGGGCCGTGAGTCCGCTGGACGCCCGTTCAGACTCGGCCAGGCCCTGCTGACTCTCGCCATCCTGAGGTGACTCTCTCCCACTGGCCCAACTGGGCCACCAGCTGCATAGGGAGTCTGTCACCCAGCACTGCAGGTGCGGTGGCCGTCCCATCCAGGGGCGGGAGGCTCCTGGCCGAATGACGTCACAGTGCAAGACGTGACCCGGGCTGGCCCGGGGGGAGGCTGCCTGGGAGCCCCTGTGGGGCGGGTGCTGGGGCGCAAGCCGGAGGCCGGGCACCAGGGGAGACGTGCTGGGGGCGGAGACCACCTGGGCTGGAGACGCCTGGGCAGCGGCCTGTGAAGAGGCCTTGAATGCCGCTAGCGTGGACGCCCTGGGCCCCAGACCTCTCCACACCTGCCACTCAGCACTGCCCGGGGCTGCACCGGGCTGCACTGGGCCGGGAGCCACAGCGGAGCCGCAGGAAGGCCCTGGACGGGGTCAGAGCCTGAGGCCTGCCCAGGCCTGCCCGGCTCACGCTGGCTGGAGGGCTCGCTGGGGCGGGGCTGACCGCCCAGGGGTCCAGGGCCCCTGAGCCTCCGGCAGGTCGTGCAGGGCCGGGGCCAGCGGGCGTGGGCCTGGCCGCCCTGGGCTTTAACACCTGGACCAGCGGCGGAGCAGCCAGGACAGGGAGTCACCCTGGCAAAGCACCAGTGTCACGGTTGGACTTGGGGACCTGGGACTCTCGGGCCGCCTCCTGAACATGTGTTGCCTTCATTATTTTCCAATGACCTTTGGTTTTATTTTGTGTTCCGAGACCCACCTTCTTTCTTACTTGGCGACCATGTGGCAGAGGGCTAGGTACCGTGTGATGTTCAGATCCACCCACGGAGGGTCCAGTCTCGGTGGCTGGCGCACACAGGACCTCATGTTTACCACTGGGTTGTGGTAAGAGCATTTAAAACCTTTTATTCAGCTATTTTGAAAATACGGCATGGTATCATTTGGGAGGGTGGGGATTGAACCCACAGACACTTCACCACTGAGCCACATCCCCAGCCCTTTTTATTTTTTATTTTGAGACAGGGTCTTGCTAAGTTGCTGGGGCCTCGCTAAATAGCTGAGGCTGGCCTTGAACTTGCGATCCTCCTGCCTCAGCCTCCCAAATAACTGGGATCACAGGCGGGCGCCACCAGGCCCAGCCAGCGCCATGATAACTACCCTCACCGCTGTGCCCACAGGGACCAGAACTTATCCTTCCCTCCTGGACTTCGCTCCTCCTGAGCAAACGTCTCCTTCCCTGCCCACCCAGCTCGGCCTCTGGAAACCACCAGGCGACTCTGCTCCTAAGAGACCAAGGCTGTGTTCAGCGCACAGCGTCACGTGCAGGTGGCTCCCTCTGCTCACCCTGGTGGCCTCAAGGTGCCCTGTTACCACCACAACAGAGTTTCCAGTTATTTACTTATTTGTGGTACTAGGGATTGAACCAGGGACACTTTACCACTGAGCTACACCTCCAGCTCCTTTTATGTTTTATTTTGAAACAGGGCCTTTCTGAGTTGCTGAGGCTGGCCTTGAACTTGTGATCCTCCTGCCTCAGCCTCCAAGTTGCTGGGATGACAAGTGCGAGCCCATCTACTCTTTCTTTTTAAAAGCTGAATCGCGTTCTGCTGTGGTCTGCACCACATTTTCAAGTCCGTTCCTCTGCACACGAACACAGGGTCATTCAGTAGGGGACAGGGACCCTCTGTGCTCCCTGCAGTTCTTCTGTGGTCCTTCAGCTAGAGCTGGTCACGGGAAAAATAAATAAAACTTCCAGTAAGTCTGTGTGTCCACGAGGTCTTCACAAGACAGGGAAGTCTGAAGGAGCGCCCCAGGTGGGGTCCTGCCCAGACCCAGAGCCGGGGTCTCAGGGGCCGAGCGCAGGGCTGGGCCTGGGCAGGAGCTGGGAAGGTCAGCTGGTCGCAGCCCTGAGGACTGGTCTCTGTGGCCGGGTCCTTTTCCAGCCGGCACTGGAGGACCACCTCCCGAGAGCAGCGGCACAGCCCGGGGCTGCAGGTGGCGAGGGCCTGGAGGTCCGGGCCTGGGCTCTCACTGAGCTGACCATCGGCCGTCGGGCACGGTTCTCTGCCCCCCCTTCTCTGACGAGGAAGCTAGTCTTTCCCCTAGGAGACCCTGGGTCACTGTGGGCCCAGCTGGGAACCCAAGGCCACCCCCACCTCTGTCACTGGGCGAAGTCCCCTAACCCTGGAGAACCGCATTCCCCATGTTCTGGTCAGGACGTGGCCATCCTCTGGGTGCCTCCTAAGGGCCGGCTGGTGCAGGGGGGCAGGAGCACCTCCACGCAGCGCTCTTCACGAGGAGGAGCACCCCACTGAGCGCTGGGCGGCCTGCGGGCTCTTCTTCCCTGTGGGAAGGTTTGGTCCACGTTGTCAGGTTGGTACCAGCAACACTGCCCCGTGGGCCCAGCCTTCTGTCCTGTAGACCCTGGCCTCCCCTCCTCTGCCCAGCCTGAGGGAGGAAGACCATCCCCTGGGGCTTCCACGGGCACCCCTCAGATCACTAGGGAGGAGGAGATGCTCATATTTATCTCACGATCGCCGTCTACTTCTGCTGGAGATGCTCACCGTCTTCATTGGATTGTTTGTTTTTTGGAGTTCTTTATATATGAAGGCATGATCTCGTTCTTATATGGGTTACGATGGATGTTTTTGGTATGTTGATTGCTTTTAAGTGACTCCTAGACAGGCTTATTTTTCTCAAGAATGAGAACACTTGTTTTCGTTTGTTTTAATAATCATGTCTGCCTTGAATTTTTCTGAAAACATTTTTGGCATAAGCCATAAGGCTAGACTCCAACTTAATATTGTGTAAGAAAATAAGAATTTCTGCCTACACTGCACTACAGCAGCCTCACGCTCTAGCATCTTGGCACAGGCACCGAATTCCTTAACAAGACCCTGAAAGTTCAAGAAATGAAACCGACAATCAATAGTGGGATGGCATCAGATTGGAAGGTTCTGCACCACAAGGGAAATAGTGAGGAGCCTGGGGAGGGCCTGGGGGGGGGGAACGGCTGCGCCAGCTCCCCCCGACCTGGGGAGGCTCAGAAAGTCCAGGCCCAAAGTAGGAGTGAGACTGACCCAATCAGCAGAGGAAGGGGCGAGTCCCTGCTCCAGGGGAGACACAGGGGCCCCAAAGTGTGACAGAGCGTCAACGTCTGCAGCAGTCGGGGACAGCGCCTCCAAACTTGAGGGGGCAGAATGGACCAGACGGACTTTCCCACGTCCAGGCGTGACCATGCGGCCAGCGTGGCCCACGCCCCGTGCACCCACACGGGAGGGAAGGTACACACCAGTGTGCGGGATGTCAGGATGCACTAGTGACGTGAGTGCCTGAAGGGACAGTAGGAAACGGCCTTCGGGTCACCTCACTCCAGTCAGAATGGCGACGGGGACGATACGAATGGCGAAGAATGTTGGCGAGGACGGGGGTGGGGGGACGGCCCCCTGTACCTTGTTGGTGGGCCACGCGCTCTGGAAAGCACCCAGGGACCAGACCCCCGTGACCCGTCCCACTTCTGAGTCCTGATCCAAAAGGTGGAAATCAGCACTGGACGGTGGTACAGCCACGGCAGGATGTCACAGCAGCACACCTCACAGCGGACAGGACGTGACCCGGGCAGGACGCCCAGCACCAACCGAAGAAGGGGTAGATAAAGTGTGCGTGCCTGCGTGCGCGTGTGTACACGTGTGTGTGCGTGTGTGCATGTGTGTACACGTGTGTACATGTGTGCGTGTGTACACATGTGTGTGCATGTGAGTGCGGGTGTGTGCGTGTGTGTGCATGAGTGTGTGCGTGTGTGCATGTGTGTACACGTGTGTACATGTGTGCGTGTGTACACATGTGTGTGCGTGTGTGTGCATGTGAGTGCGAGTGTGCGCATGTGCGTGTGCGGTTTTGCTCTGCCATTCAAGAAGAGAGGAGCCGCGTCTCTTGCTGGTGAGTGGAGGGACCTGGGCACCGTCCTGCTGGTGAAACAAGCCAGACTCAGAAGGTCCAGGCGAATGTCCCCGTCATCTGAGGAGGCTGGAGGGGAACCAGGGCGTCCTGCAGACGGGGAGGGGGCTGGGGGAGGGGGCAGGAGAGGGGAGGACGCAGAGTGGGTGTCCGGGCGCACATTCACGAGGCACGGGAGGCCAGCAGGGAGCGGAGGCCAGCAGGGAGGAGGTGGCACTGGGGACGGCGGTGCCTGTGCTGTCCTGTGAGCTCCGGGCCGCAGGCCCCTGTGGGGCACGGTCAGCGGGGGAGCGGGAGGCGCGCGGTCCTGCGGCCCTGGCTTGGGCCGTTGGGATTCTTAGCAAGATGAGGACATCGGGCTGGGGAGGGCGGGTCAGCCCGCTCCTGCTCGCCTCCTGTCCACTCCTCCCCGTCCTCCAGGGCTGTCCCGGGCTGTCTCCGTGGGCCTCTTTCTGACCATGACCCTTTCTGACAGCAGAACGGCGTTGGGTGGGGAGCATCTAGGACCTGGCCTGCCCAGCACGGGGCCCCGGGGACCCTGCCGCAGCCTCCGCCCACCTCACTGAGCGTGGCCAGCGCTGGCGTGAGCCCGGGGATGATGCACCCAGTCGGGCCCCACTGAGGGCAGAGGAGGGAACCAGGACTTGAGGTGAGTGGGCCTCGTCCAGTGACCGCTACCCGTGTTTTGTGCTCATGAAGCTGTGTCCTTGCTGGGGCTTCGCAGGAGGCCAGAACCAGCCCAGTCTCTGCAGCCTCGGGAGTCGGGCTGGAGAGGTGGCCACGTGTGCCCTCGCCGTTGGCTGGTCCACACCGTCCTTCCTGCCCTTCTCCGGAAAGGGCGAGCCCCTTCCTACGGAGTGCCCGGGCCAGCTGCAGGGCAGCAGCATGGGACACAGGGGACTCCCAAACCCAGCAGACGGGAGGTCCCCAGGCCACAGGAAACCCAGGGGGCTGACCAGCGGGGCAGGGGGGAGAGTGGTCACAACCCGGTGACACCTGCGTGTGCAAGCTCTGTGCACACTTGGTGTGTGTTTTGTATTTCGTATTAAAACTGTTATGGAAAATTTTCAAAATGTGAGCCACCTCTCACTTAGGAAGACAGTCCTGTGACACTCGGAAGGAAAAACAGGGTGAATAATGGCCTCGTGTCGGAGGGGCCTCTGCTGGGGGCTCTGGAGTGAGCCTCCGGCAGGACACAGGCTGGTGACTCACTCTGTGATCACCAGGAACATCAGCAGGTGGGGAGGCCAGATGACAGCCTCTGAGTCATCCGCAGAGCGGGCCTGGAGCTGGTTTGGAGACACGACATTTGTCATTTAAATGTCAAAGCCTTCGCTGGAATGCCGCGGGCAGACAGCAATTACCAGGCAGAGCGTGCCCGCCCACCTGCGCCAGGAGAGGTCCGTGGGAGCAGCCCAGGAAGTCACGCTGCCTCACGGAGCTCCGTCGTCCCGCCACCTGGGTCCTCCGCCGGCCCCGGGGTTGCGGAGGTGTTCCGTCCCTAACCAGCCGAGTGCGGGGACACAGGACTTTGTTAAGTTGCCGCGGGCCTCCCTAAGTTGCTGAGGCTGGCGTTGAACTTGCGATCCTCCTGCCTCAGCCTCCCCAGCGGCTGGGATGACAGGCGTGGGCCACCCTGTCCACCTCGGTGCTCGTGTCCTTAACGGCGTATTTTGGAAGGGAGATGTGTCCTTCGATGTTCCCAACTTGCTTTCTAAAATGGTGTCTGGAAAATGCTTGCCACTCCCACATCCTGAGGATGGTCCTCGGGAAGGCTCCACGGCCAGGTCTGCAGTGCGTCCTGTTTTAACCTGCGCCTCGTCCAGCGCCGCCCGCCGGGTGGCTGGCGCCCTCGGGGCTGGCTGCCTGCGTCCTCTGGGCCCTGGGCTGCCCTGCTGTCTCCAGGGCTGGCCCTGCCCAGCGGGTCTTAACCCAGTGGTAAGCCCCCGATTCTGTTCCTCTCTGTTCCAGTGGCTGTGTCCCTGGAGTCTGAGGGACGGTCACTTCCTACAGAAAACGGTGCTGGGTGTGACCTGGTGTGGAGGCCAGCGTGGGCAGAATGACCGGCCAGCAACCCATTCACGCCACATGAGCCCTAACTCGGGGCTCCCCCGGTCTCCGGTCCTACGGCCGTGGCCTTCAGTCAGGTCTGCCCTGGGGACCAGGTCACGCAGGTATCGGTGTGGCTGACCCTGGTTTCCTGATGGACCGTGGAGGGTCAGGTCCACACCGTGTTTGTCTCCCTCACAGACACGCGCAAGATCACGCGGGACCGTCTCAGTGCCATTGCCCTTCACCCGTGACGATGCTGTCAGGCGCGGACCTTGTGCAGGTGGGTCCCCTCCACTGGCAGACGTAGGAACCTGCTCGCTCCTTTCTCACGGTGGCCGAGCCTTCCAGAGCGCGAGGACACGGGATTGTTGAGTCGGTTGCCCTCCGAGGACAGTGGGACTCCTTTACGGCCTTGTCCCCGGGTCCCAGAAGGCTGCATGAAGTACCTTGTGCGCACTGTGGGCCACGGCAGGATCGTTCTGGAAGTGACGCCGTGGAGCCGATTCAGACCAGCTGTCATGCCCCTACATCTGTGATCAGCGCTGACCAGCCCCGGGGTTCAGGTCGGAGGCACAGTGGACCTGTGGAGAGGACCCCCGTCCTCTGGCCGTGACCAGTGCCCAGGCAGAAGCAGGGAGCTGGACAGGCTCAGACACCGAGGATGACCCCAGACCGGAGGGGCTGGGCAGGAGAGGGTGGCAGAGGCCTGCCTGGCTGCTGAGGGCATGGCTGCATCCCCAGCACCACAGGCAAAGGAAGGCGAGGGTGGAGGCCAAGGGGCGGAGGCCGGGAGGGGCCTCTCGAGGCAGAGGTCTCCCGCAAGTTGTTAAACTGCTTGTTTAACAACTTGAAAGGGATTTTTAGCAAATTTAAAACAAAAAGCATTTAAACAATTGTAATGCACTTTTACAGTCTCCCACTACTCGGGGACCACAGTCACCCTGTTGGGAGTCACTAGACCAGTGTCGAGCAATTTCATCAATTTTTCTCCATGAACATTTATTGAGCACTTAGTGTGTGCAGGGGCAAGGTTTGGGACAGCCACAGTCGGCTGCGTTCCGGAGCTGGGAGAGGTAGGCTTCAGTGACTGCCTTGTCCCTGGCCTCCACCTCCCCACAGCCTTGTGGTTTCCATGGGAACCCCCTGAGGTGCCCCTCCCTGCTCTCCGGCGTCCAGGGCTGGGGTGAAACGTGGGTGAGAGGCCTCCTGATCTGGTCTGGCTTTACTGGGCCATTGCGGTTGGCGTCTCTGCAGAGACCCGGAGAGCCACGGGCCGGGTGCTGCTTCGCCGCCCGCTGGGTGGCTGGCTCCGGTCACCTGGAGGCTGCGGCTGGAGGCCCGTCAAGGTGTGACTGGCCGGTCCCTTCCCAGGCCCCTCGTGGCTCCGGAGTCTGCTGGGCCTCTTCCCGTTGCCTGTCTCCACTGGATCAAGTCTTTCCCGGTTTCCCCTTTATCAGGACACCCGCTATGGGTGACTAGGCTCCCTCCGAGGACCCCGCCTGAACCATCTCCCTCTGACGTCCTGGGGGCCAGGATGTCACCACCTGGGTGACCTTGAGGGCCCGGCTCCGCCCGTGGCAGACTCCTGCAGAGGCTAAGTGTCCCTGCAGCTGGGACCTCCTGGGCCACAGGACCTCTGCGTCCACCTCACCCACTCACGGCTTCTCGTAGGTGACAGGCACCGGTGGACACAGACCACGACAGACACGTTCACAGGCCCTGGGACGCTGACCGTCCACCCCCCAGGGCCGAGGACCCCGCTGCTTGGGACACTGGGTTTTTACCTGGCATTTTGTAGCTGTCCCATCCACAGAGTCAACTTGTGTCACGAGCCACAGTCCAAATTACATGTCATCGCATCCGACGGGCCCGGATGGGAAATCAGCCAGCACCTGCGGCTTCCACGCGGGGCCGCGGGTCAGGGGCACCAGTCTTAGAACGGGACGTCCCGCGCGGCAGCCCGTCACCGGGGGCACCCAGGGGACAGACACCTCGCCTTCCCCAGGTTGTCTTCTTCCTCTCCCAGAGGACAGGTGTCTGCAGGGTTCCAGGGACCGAGGGCCAGTTTAGGAGGTGGAGCCAGAGCCTGGCCGCAGAGATCGTGGTCCTAAGTGATGCTTTTGGGGACCGAGTCACCAACAGACATCAGGTCCTCGGGCCAGCCCAGGGAAGGCCGGGAAAGGCTGCTAGGCCCCGCACACGCCCAGAGCCCCAGACGGTCCCCTCTGCCCACGTTTAAATGTCCACCAACAGCGTCCTTCATGGTAGGAGAGCGTGGTATGGCCAGAAGTTAGGACTTAAACCCAAGCAGTGGAAGGTGGCGCAGCCTGTGATCCCCGCGGCTCGGGAGGCCGAGGCAGGAGGATCGCGAGTTCAAAGCCAGCCTCAGCAACGGCGAGGCGCTAAGCAACGCAGTGAGACCCTGTCTCTAAGTAAAGTACAAAGTAGGGCTGGGGGTGTGGTCAGTGTCAGGAGTCCCTGAGGTCCATCCCCAGTACCTCAAAACAGATAAAGACACAAACAAGCAAGCGGTGGTGCTCCCTGGAGTGTCCGCCGCCACAGGAAACGGACATCTTCCCACGGGCTTCTCTCTCTCAGAGCCGAGCTTGCTGCCCGGTGGGGACGCCTGCTCACCTCGCACACAGAGCTGTCGTGTGGCACAACAGACGCGAGTCAGACAGTGCAGGAAGGGTGGCGGGCCTCTGGGCGGGCAGCCCCAGGTGAGGGAGCCGGAGCCACCCCCTGGGCAGGCGCTGAAGAGGCTGTCCATTCTGTGTGGCTGTGCCCCTGAGTGGCAGGGTTTGAGGAGGCCAGCGGGGAGGATGGACGTGCGGGAGGCTGTGGAGGAGTCCCCCACAGGGGGAGACGGTGGGGGGACAAGAGGCTGCCCTGAAGGAAGTCCCCCTCCTGGGCTCCCAGCTTTGCTGGCCACTGCTGACAGGTCACATGAGCAGAGGACACACGCTCCATGATGACCACACGACAAAGAGGGGACAAGGTCAAGGGTGCGGCAAGGGCGGGGGCTGGCCCTGCTGGACCTCTGCTGGCTGCCCCGGGTCCTCTGCGGCCTCTCCTGGACCTGGGCAGCATGGCCTCCCTCCATCTGCTGACGCCGTGGCCAGGCCGGCACCGCCCCGAGGGCTGCCCTGCAGAGCACCCCCCAGAGAGGGCCACAGGGCCACAGCCAGTGACCACAGTGACCACAGTGACCACAGTGACCACAGGTGCAGACCCTCAGCACACACAGCACCAGAGGCCACACCGCACCACAGCACACAGCACACAGCACAGCACACAGCACACACCACACAGCACACAGCACACACCACACAGCACACAGCACACAGCACACAGCACAGCACACAGCACACAGCACACAGCTCACACCACACAGCACACAGCACACAGCACAGCACACACCACACAGCACACAGCACACAGCACAGCACACAGCACACAGCACACAGCTCACACCACACAGCACACAGCACACAGCTCACACCACACAGCACACAGCACACAGCACACAGCACACAGCACACAGCACCACAGCACACCACACACAGCACACACCACACACCACACACCACACACCACACACCACAGCACACACCACACAGCACACAGCACACAGCACACAGCACACACCACACAGCACACAGCACACAGCACAGCACACAGCACACAGCACACAGCACACACCACACAGCACACAGCACACAGCACACAGCACACACCACACAGCACACAGCACAGCACACAGCACACAGCACACAGCACCACAGCACACCACACACAGCACACAGCACACAGCACACACCACACCACACAGCACACAGCACACACCACACCACACAGCACACACCACACACCACACACCACACACCACACCACACAGCACACAGCACACAGCACACAGCACCACAGCACACACCACACCACACAGCACACACCACACCACACAGCACCACAGCACACCACACACAGCACACAGCACACACCACACAGCACACAGCACCACAGCACACCACACAGCACCACAGCACATAGCACACAGCACACAGCACACCACACAGCACACAGCACACCACACAGCACACAGCACACCACACACCACACACCACACACCACACACCACACCACACACCACACACCACACAGCACACAGCACACAGCACACAGCACACAGCACACACAGCACACACCACACAGCACACAGCACACAGCACACAGCACACACACCACACAGCACACACCACACAGCACACAGCACACACCACACACCACACACCACACAGCACACAGCACACACCACACACCACACAGCACACACCACACAGCACACAGCACACAGCACACACCACACACCACACAGCACACCACAGCACACAGCACACAGCACACAGCACACAGCACACAGCACACCACACAGCACACAGCACACAGCACCACAGCACACCACACAGCACACACCACACACCACACCACACCACACACCACACAGCACACAGCACCACCGCACAGCACACAGCACACCACACAGCACACAGCACACCACACAGCACACCACACAGCACACACCACACACCACACACCACACCACACAGCACACACCACACCACACACCACACCACACAGCACACACCACACCACACAGCACACAGCACCACAGCACAGAACACAGCACACCACACAGCACACACCACACACCACACCACACAGCACACCACACAGCACACACCACACCACACACCACACCACACAGCACACACCACACCACACACCACACCACACAGCACACACCACACCACACACCACACACCACACACCACACAGCACACACCACACCACACACCACACAGCACACAGCACACACCACACACCACACAGCACACAGCACACACACACCACACCACACTCAGCACACACCACACACCACACAGCACACACCACACACACACCACACCACACACACACCACACCACACACACACCACACCACACACCACACACCACATACCACACAGCACGCAGCACACACAGCACACACACCACATAGCACACACCACACACAGCACACACCACACCCCAGTGCTGTGTGACCCCTAGATTCTGCGGAGCGGCCTTCAGAGGCTGGGGAGGGCCGCAGGGCCTGCCTGACCCGTGTGGCCCCTGCGTTCTGCAGAGCGGTGCCGTGGCCTCCCGGGCAGGCCCTGGACAGCTGGCCCCGGGGACAGAAGGCAAGGTGTAGCCCTGGGGAGGGCTCTGCCTGGCCACCTGGAGGGTGACTGTGCTGGTTCAGCCACCAGGGGACAAAGGACCTGGGGCGGAGGCCCGAAGGGTGGCCCCGTGGGCAGTGGGAGTCGGGCTCTGGGGTCCCCGGCTGCCCCTGTGGCAAGGCTGGTCTCCTGGGGGCCCACTCGCTCACGCAGGTTGCTGCCACCCCTTCCCCTGGCCTGGCCCAGGCCTTGCCTCTGGAGCCCTGCCTCCCAGGTCCTCTGGCCAGCCAGGAAGGACAGCCTGCAGGCAAGACGGGGTGACACCGCGCCTCTCCTCGGCACCCCCTCAGCCCAGGTGGGGCTGACACAGCTCCGGGAGCCAGGTCCAGGGCCTTCCCACACTGCCCTTCCATGCTGACCACCCTTGGCTGGCCAGTCTCTGGCCTGGCCCCTGAGCCCTCCCCAGTGGCCTGTGTAGTCCCCGTGAAACCGCTTTAGCCAGAGCCCCGCTAGGTCACTGTGGCCAGAGGAGAGAGGGCAGCCAGGCCCCGGAGACTAGGAAGCAGCCAGTGGGCATCGCCCCACAGCTGGCCACGCCCTCAGCCTCCGCCAGCCGGTGACGGTGACGGCTGCTGGCTGTGCGGCCCTCGCCAGGAGTCCCGGGAGGCCCAGCGGGCAGACTCCCCACTGCTGAAGCTCCCCCTCAGCCCTCCCCGGGGCTGTCCAAAGCCCCCACAGGCCCTCGCCAAGGTCAGGTCCGGCCCCCTCCCCCGGACAGTCCACGGCCTGTGCGTGAGGCCCGCCGGGGCTCCCTGGCTGGGCTGACACCCATCGCCCCGACTCCCTGCTCTGGGGAGACACCCCACAGGATGAGCGTGTCCAGCTCTGGGTGGACAAGCAGTTTCCCGCGGAGGGGACTCTGACGAGGCCCGGCTGCCAGGCTCACCTCCCCTCAGCAGCCCACGCGGACGTGGGTGGGGGACACGAGAAAGGTGCCCAGGCCAGGAACCCTGCGCGTGTCCCGGGAACCCTCGGCAGTGACTCCGTGGAAAGCGCTCCCCCTGGCCAGCTGTGGGCTTGTGGCCTCCGGGCCAGCTGTGGGCTTGTGGCCTCCTGGCCAGCTGTGGGCTTGTGGCCTCCGGGCCAGCTGTGGGCTTGTGGCCTCCGGGCCAGCTGTGGGCTTGTGGCCTCCGGGCCAGCTGTGGGCTTGCTGGGGGGGGACCAGCCTTCCCTTCACTTCCCGGGCTGGCCGCCGGGGCTCCCCGGGGACTCAGAGCACGCCGCCCTGCACGCCCGTGGGGGGCAGCACACAGCTGGCTCTCGGGGAGCACAGCTCACGTTTCTGCACCGTGACGCAGACCTGGCTCTGCACGGGAGCTGGTGGCTCCCTCAACCTGGGCACCGGGGACCTCCCGACCCCGACAGGCCCTGGGGGCTGCCTGGGCCGCAGGGTGCTGGCCGCGGAGACCGGCTCCCGCTTTCCATTAGCTGGCGCCCTGAGTTGTTTCACCTTATTCTGTTTGGGGCACTGGGACTGAGTCCGGGTGCTTTACCACAGAGCCACACCCGCCTTTCATTCTTTACTTAGGGCAGGGTCTTGCTAAGTTGCTGAGGCCGGTCTTGAATTTGGCTCCTCCTGCTCAGCCTCCTGGGTCACTGCCACCGTCTCGGGCTCTGATCTCACTTTAAAGGTTGGGTCACCCCGGCCTTTGAGTCTTCCTGGCCCCAACCCGGTGGAACAGGGAGAAATCCTCCCCCCCTGGTGCTTTCTGGACCTTTAAAGATAAAAACAGTTGTCGATGCTCCTAAGACCGGGTGTCCGTCAAGTAGTGGCCAGGACATGCGCGTGCGCACACACACACACACACTCACACACACACCGTGCGACGCCTCCTTTTACAAATTTAAAGCCACTAGTTTCAAGAAAAGCGCTGCTAGCTGTTGCCCCCCGCACCGGCCAGACACCCCCCATGGGCCCTTCCAGAGACCACTGAAGAGCCTCCACTGCGTCCTCAGGGTGCCCGGGCCACAGGAACCCGAGAAGGACCAAGAAAGAGTGTTGGCCAGGTTTCACGTGGAGAGGGTGAAAAAGGTGGCTGCAGCGACCAAGGCAGGCCTGTGGGGACAGCAGTGTCACTGGAGTGTCATCTAGGGCGATGTGGCTGGGCTGCGTGGCCCATGCCACTCAGGCAGGTGGTGGGAGGGCCCAGCCACGAGGAGGCTGGCAGCCCATTACTGTGCACCAACACCCCGTCAGCAGACCCGAGGCTCACCCCTGATGTACCCGCAGGTGGCCAGCGGCTGCTGGGAGCTGCCCGCTCCCCTCCGCTCTGAACCCCACCTCCCTCCCCTTCAGTCAGGGGCACCCATGGGGGAGCAATGCCACTGGGCGCTGCTGAAGCCCCTGAGTGGTGTTGTTCTTGTTTCGCGTTATTTGTTCTTGTTTCGTGTTATACCCCTCTCAAAGGTCTTTGCTCACACACCATGCTTGACTGGTGAGCAGGTCACCTGCCGTCACCCCCAAGCAGGACATTCCTGGGTGGGCGGTGCAGGCAGAACACAAGGGGCTTCTGGGATCCAGAACTGATTCTCAGAAGGAAAGGGGCTTATTGTCTGTAATCTGCATCCAGCCAATCGGTCATTCTTCAGACATCCACCAGGCCCCACCCGTGTGTCCATCCAGGTGTCCACCAACATTCATGTCCTTCAGCAATCCATCCCAAGTTCTCCACCCACGATTCCCCCACCAAGGCAGGAGGGCCTCACCAAGAACCGAGAGCGCCTTCGCGGGAAGCTACATCTGGCCCAGCTGTAAGCCAGGGCCCAGCTCCGCCTAGTCCACCTCCACCGGCTCCGCTCCTGCCCCGGCCTCCCTCAGCAGGACAGCCACGTCCCCCTCCAGGGCTCCAGGGAGGCGCCCTCTGTTCCTGCAGGCAGCCCAGCCCCTCCAGGGACCCCCGCCCCTCAGCTCGGGGAGCCCAGCGCCCCCTGTTTGAAGGGAAGCTGTTGAGGAGCCCAGGGAGGAGAGAGGGACCCTGTGGGCCGACTCTGCCCACCCGACGGGGCCTCTCAGAGGTCTTCAGAAGGGACACAGGGAAGGCTAGACCACCAGCCCCTGGACAGGAAGCGGCCCCTGTCAGCCTGTCCAGAGTCCTGCTTCCTGGGTGCAGACCAGGGCACACCACAGAGGGCAGCGCGGTGACCACGCCTGGCCTCACGTCCACCAGTTCTCTACCCGCACACTGGGACTGTCACCAAACAGGTGGCATCAGCAGCCCTCACCGTGCTTAGAGTGGACTCCTGTTCCAGCCCGAGCCCCCCAAGCCCCAAGATGGCTCCTTCTCCTCTCTGCAGAGGCAGAACCATGACGCAGTTCACATGCACAGCTCACGCGCGGGCAGGGCTGACGCAGGGGCCGCGGCCACGGCCTGGCGGTGGCGCGAGGCTGACGTCCACCCTGCTCGCTCCCAGCCCAGGAGCCCCCACTGCTGCAGTGACAGAGGCGGGCTCAGGCCGCTGCCATGGCAACCGCAGCAGGAGGGGGACATGCGGGCTGGAGAAGAGGCCCAGAGCCCCTCTGGGGACAGAACGTCCTCCCCTGCACAGTCGCGTGGTGTGCACACCCACGACCCAGCCCAGCACACAGTAGGCCTTTCACCTGCTGAGGGCACAGTAGGCGCCCACCCACCAGGGAGGCGCAACTCCGGCACCGTGAGGCCCCCTGGCCTGTGCCGTGGCTCGGGCTGGGCAGGCGTCTGGACCCCAAGCCTGAGGTCCTGAGATGGCTGGACGCCTGGCCCCCTCTCCAGGGGACTCTAGGAGGAGCAGAAATGGGGACGAGTGGGCGCTGAGGCTCTCCCCAGGCGCCCTGCACCCTCTGCACACCTCTCAGCACGGCCTGCCCCACCCACTTCCCCAGGGGGGGCCGAGGCGAGACCCCAGGCCCAGGGCCGGCCCTGCAGCTGAGCTGCGTGGGCACAGGGTACCTCAGTGGGGCCCTGGGCTGAGGCTGCTCAGGGGCTAAGCAGGACCAGCTTCCTGTTTTGCAAGAGCAGGGTCAGAGGGGAGGGGCGGGTGGCTGGAGTCAGGACCAGCAGGGCCTCCCGGGGGCCGTGCAGGGGTCTGGGCCCTTCTGCCTCCATCTTCGCGTCCTCAGTAGTTCCAACTTGAATGTTCTGGAAGCCAAGTCCTCGGCTGCTAGGGAGGGACCTCTGGGTCTGGTGCTGCTCCTGCAGGCTGTACCCCGGCTCCACCCCCAGCCCCCGGGGCCAGGTCAGGGCCTCTCCTCTCTTCTGCCACCCAGGGGCCCGAGCTGCCCTCTGCCCAGCTGGTCCTGGGTGCAGCTGTGGGTGGGGCTGGGTCAGGGGCAGCACTGTCTTCCTACATCCTGAGCCAGGGGGACATGGCAGACAAACCCACATGGCAGGTGGCCAGGATGGACAAGAAAGGCGGCCTCGTCTGCCTTTTGGGACAGGGGTCCTGCGACTTTCTTTTTGGACATGCTGGTCCTGGTGAGGACGGCGGAGGGTAAGCCCTCTGGGGGCCGGGCGGGCGCAGCGTGCTTCATGGCGGGAGCACTGCCTGAACGGGGGAGGGTGCATGCACCTGAGTCCTGGGCCTCATGCCCACCCAGGGCTCTGCCACAGATGTGACCTCTGCTGGGAGGAGGCAGCGGGCAGTGGACACAAACCACACTCAGAGGCCTGGAGGGGCTCCTCCCAAACACGCATGCTCGGGGCGAGGTCTGTGCGGCTGCCGGGCGGCCCGGGCACGCGCATCCTGAGCAGCTGTCCAAGGCAGGTGTGTTCCAAGCAAGCACCTGGCAGTCTCCAGAATGCACAGTGGCTAGACCCTGAGGGAGCAGCCAGGGGGGTGGTGGCCGAGGTGACAGGGTTCTGGAGGTGACAGGGTTCCAAGGTGCCTGGTCCTGTGACCCAGAGACTCCATGTCCAAACCACAAATTAAAAGCTGAGATTTTCAAGTTTTGAGATGGCAGCTGCGGCTCACCAAGCCCCAGGGCCCTGAGGACGTGAAGATGGAGACAGAAGGGCCCAGACCCCTGCACGGCCCCCGGGAGGCCCTGCTGGTCCTGGCTCCAGCCACCCGCCCCTCCCCTCTGACCCTGCTCTTGCAAAACAGGAAGCTGGTCCTGCTTAGCCCCTGAGCAGCCTCAGCCCAGGGCCCCACTGAGGTACCCTCTGCCCACGCAGCTCAGCTGCAGGGCCGGCCCTGGGCCTGGGGTCTCGCCTCGGCCCCCCCTGGGGAAGTGGGTGGGGCAGGCCGTGCTGAGAGGTGTGCAGAGGGTGCAGGGCGCCTGGGGAGAGCCTCAGCGCCCACTCGTCCCCATTTCTGCTCCTCCTAGAGTCCCCTGGAGAGGGGGCCAGGCGTCCAGCCATCTCAGGACCTCAGGCTTGGGGTCCAGACGCCTGCCCAGCCCGGGCCACGGCACAGGCCAGGGGGCCTCACGGTGCCGGAGTTGCGCCTCCCTGGTGGGTGGGCGCCTACTGTGCCCTCAGCAGGTGAAAGGCCTACTGTGTGCTGGGCTGGGTCGTGGGTGTGCACACCACGCGACTGTGCAGGGGAGGACGTTCTGTCCCCAGAGGGGCTCTGGGCCTCTTCTCCAGCCCGCATGTCCCCCTCCTGCTGCGGTTGCCATGGCAGCGGCCTGAGCCCGCCTCTGTCACTGCAGCAGTGGGGGCTCCTGGGCTGGGAGCGAGCAGGGTGGACGTCAGCCTCGCGCCACCGCCAGGCCGTGGCCGCGGCCCCTGCGTCAGCCCTGCCCGCGCGTGAGCTGTGCATGTGAACTGCGTCATGGTTCTGCCTCTGCAGAGAGGAGAAGGAGCCATCTTGGGGCTTGGGGGGCTCGGGCTGGAACAGGAGTCCACTCTAAGCTCCGTGACGGCTACTTTGTCTGAAGCTGCAGATGAAATGAGTGCTCTTTTTCTTCTCTGAGGGTCAATTCTGAAAGCTCTAAGTCCCCCTCCTTTCTGTCAACGGTCCACCTGAGTGCACCAGCAAGGGCACAGGTGGCTTGGGACACGCGCACTCTCAGCACAAAGGGGGTTGCTGGACCTCGCTGCCCCCTGCAGCCCAGCACCTCTGGGCTGAGGTCACTTTGTCGGGCCCCATCTTTGTGATGAGCCGGTGACACTATGGGTGCTCTCCTCCCCCCCCGCCCCATCTCCCCAGTGACCATAGCGAATTCCTGGTCACCGTGGCGCCCACACAGATGGTGCCCTGCTACGGGGCAGCACATGGCCCTGGGGTCCGAGGGCCTCGCCTCCCAGTGCGGACAGTGCTGGTGTGGGGGCTTCGGGGCCAGCTGGCCAGTCAGAACCTGGCGTCCCCAGTTCCAGTGCACCAGCTGCAGGCCAGCCGTCCCCCGGGTAGTGGGCACCCTCTGCCGGCATCTCTCTCCAACCCTGCGGGGTCCCCGTCCTCACCACCATCCCGCCCTGCCCAGGTCAGCAGGTGAGCAAAGGGCAGGATTCCTTTCCCTCCTAACTCTGCCCTCAGGGAGGGTCGGCCCTCGGGGAGGTGTGGGCGCGAGTGCCCGCGGCCGCCGCCATTCGTCACAAGTACTAGCGAAACCTCTTGGAGTCTCTGTGCCAAAGACTGTTTGCAAAACAGATGGGAATGGGGGGTCAGAAGGGTTAGTTTGTGTCTCTGGTCACACACTCTGGGGTCTCGTCCCTAAAGTGGACACCAGCACACCGGCGGCCCTCAGAGCCCTGCCAAGGCAGGCCCAGCCCGCTGGCCGGGTCTGCAGCCCAATCTGCCAGGTGCTGGGTGTGCCAGGAGCCAGCTGGGGCCACCCTGACCCGCGTTTCCTGGGGCAGCCGCCCGCAATCCATGGCTTCCTCTCTGCAGGCTCAGGTGCCTGCGATCATCCATGGCCCCAAACTATTAAATAGAAAATCCCAGAAATCAACAGTTCTTAAGGTTTCTGCCCCGTTTTGGAATGAGCACTGAACCCACCGCTCTGCCCGGGCCACATGCCCAACCTGGTTTATTTCTGTTTTTTGAGACAGGGCCTCGCCCAGTTGCTGAGGCTGGCCCTGAACCTGTGGCCCTCGTGCCTCCTGAGCAGCTGGGGTCACGGCGTGGTGGCCACTGTTCCCGGCTGATCCGTGACCGTTCTGAGCAGAGTCACGGAAGTCTGCACTGTCCTGTCTCGTCCCCCAATGCCATGGCCTATGTGCAGCTCGTGCACCTGGTACCTGCAACCCACCTGGGGTCTTGGCAGCCATCTGGGCCACCAGGTCCAGTGTCGTGGTGTAGGAGGGCTCCTCGACGTCACAGCGGAGGTCTGGGGACGCACCTCCAGGGAGAGAGGGGCCTTCTGTGTCAACAGGGGCAGCGTAGAACAGGGACGAGGGACAGGAGGGCCGGGCTGCTGACAACCCCCACGGTGTTCCTGAACCATCCAGGGGACACGGCTGGGGAGGCCTGGGCACGGAGCAGCAGCTGCAGGCGGGAAGTGCCCCCAGACGGCTGCCATGACTGGGAAGGGGCTCGGGCCAGGGTCGGCATGAGCCTGAGGGAAGAGGGCAGGGGAGAGGCGGGTCCAGGGGGCGTCCAAGGAGGTAGAGAGAGGAGACGGCCTGAACCAGAGCAGGGGACACAGCAGGGGCCAGTGGAACTGAGAGACTCGGGTCAGTGGGGACGTGGGTGAGGTCGAGGAGGGTCCTGGGTCAGTGGGGACGTGGATGAGGACAGAGGAGGGTCCTGGGTCAGTGGGGACGTGGGTGAGGACAGAGGAGGGTCCTGGGTCAGTGAGGACGTGGGTGAGGTTGAGGAGGGTCCTGGGTCAGTGGGGACGTGGGTGAGGACAGAGGAGGGTCCTGGGTCAGTGGGGACGTGGGTGAGGACAGAGGAGGGTCCTGGGGTCGTGAGGACGTGGGTGAGGTCGAGCAGAGTCCTGGGGTCAGTGGGGACGTGGGTGAGGACAGAGGAGGGTCCTGGGTCAGTGGGGACGTGGGTGGGGCTGGAGGACTAAATCGGGCTTTGAACTTGGAGCCCACGTCCACTGCAGGGCCTGGAAAATTCCACTCCCGGCGGCTCTCGGGCCTCTTCCCCAGCCCCTGCTCCTGGCTCCCGCCGGGGTTTCCATGGCAACAGCCTGAGCTCCCGGACCATTCCCTGAGAAGGTGGGAGCCCGCCAGGGGAACATGGCACAAGACGTCACAAGTCGCTGCGCCGGTGCCCGCGTGCGTACTCGGCACACGTCAAAAGGCGTGGGCACCACCCGTGTCTCTGCAGAAGGTGAAGGCTGGACGTGACCCAGATCCCAAGTGCCTCCCGGCACAGTGTCACCCCCACTCAGTCGGAAATACTGACTGAGCCCCTGGGCGCTCCAGACGCGGCCCCAGACGTGGAGAGTAAACTGTCACACAGGGGCCAGCACTGCCCTCCTGAGCCAAGGGACAGGGGAGAGCTTTGGATGCCCCCAATGTCTGCCACCCCCGGGGCCTGTGCTGCACTGGGCCACGGTCCTGGAGGCAGCAGGAGCCAGCAGGCCCAGGCCTCCACCCAGAGCACGTGCTGGTGGGGCATCATGTGGAGGACGTCAAGCAGAACTTCCGGTGGCACTAGGCCTCTTGGAGAGGTGACAGCTGAACAGGGTGACACTGGGATCTGGATAGAGAGGACCTGGATCCAGGGACATAGGGGAGAACAGCCCAGACAGAGGGGAGTGAACCTAGAAAACTGCAGTGGTGGTGGCCACCCTGCCCAGGCCCAGCAAGGAGCCCAGTGAGACTGGAGTGGGGGAGTAAGGGACAAAGTGGGTGAGACCACGTCAGGGCGTCAGGGACCCCATCCTTCAGGCCAGGAGGGGGAGAATCTGGTACGGGAGTTGCAACTGGCCCACCCTGGTTTTATAAAGTACAGTTTATCGGGACGCAGACAGACCCATCATTCCCGTTCTGCCTGTGACCACTTTTGTGCTACAATAACAGAGTTGAGTTCTCGTAACCCAGACCATATGGTCCACAAAGCTGAAAACACTATCTAGACCACTACAGGAAAGGCTTGCTGACTTGCAGGTAGTGCATAAAAAACGATGCATAATTAATGCACCCATGTTTTCTTAAGGAAATATTTCCTTTCTTTGTTGGATGGATGAATAGTGGGGAGATGGGTGAATGGATGGATGAATGATGGATGGGTGGATGGACGGATGATGGATGAATCGGTGGATGGACAGGTGGATAGATGGATGGATGATGCGTGGATGAATGCATAGATAGATGGATGGATGGGTAGATGGATGATGGGTGGACAGATGGAATGATGGGTGAATGATGGATGGATGGATGGATGGATGGAGGATGGATGAATCGGTGGAAGGATGGAAGGATGGATGGATCATGGGTGGATGAATGCATAGAAGGTTGGATGAATGGATAGATGGATGATGGGTGGACAGATGGATTGATGGATGATTGGATGGATGGAAGGATGGATGGATGGATGGATAGATGTGTGCTGTAAGCAGGTGAATGGGTGGATGTTCAGAGAGTTGATACAATGGATGGGTGGGTGCTGAATAGCTTCCTATTCCTGCCATTACAAAATCCACAAACTTAGTGATTGTAAACAATACAGATTTATCCTCTGACAATTTTAGAGGCCAGAAATCTGAAGTAAGTCTTCAGAAGTAGAGTCCTGACATTAGCAGTGCTGGTTTCTTTTGAGGCCTCTGAGAGGAGAATCTGTTCACTTCTTTTTTAGCTGAGAGCAGCCAACGGTGTTACTTGGCTGGTCCTCCCTCCATCCTCGAAGCTAGCAGCACGACTTCCTCAAGTCTCTCTCCTTTTCCCCCACTGCTTCTTTGTCACGCCATGTCCTTTTTGGGGGGGTCAAATCTCCTCTGTCTCTCTCTTTCAAGGAAATTCGTGGCCAAACTTATGACACATCTGGTCGATCCTGGATAACCTTTCTACCTCAAGATCTTTGACATAACCACACCTTTTCTAAATCCGTTTCTAGGAAGTAGATGAGGACCATGGGGGTCATTATTCAGCCCACCAAGAGTGATGAATGGATGCACAGGTGGACATTAGGGTGGAAGGCTGGATGGACGGATGAATGGATGGGTGGATGGTTTATGGGTGGATAGATGTGAGGATGGATAGACAGATGGATACATGGATGACGGGTAGATGGATGGATGGATACATGGATGGATGGGTAGATGGATGGATGGATACATGGATGGATGGGTAGATGGATGGATGGGTAGATGGATGGATGGGTGATGGGTGGATGGATGGATGGGTAGATGGATGGATGGGTAGATGGATGGATGGATGACGGGTGGATGGATGGGTAGATGGATGGATGGGTGATGGGTGGATGGATGGATGGGTAGATGGATGGATGGATACATGGATGATGGGTAGATGGATGGATGGATACATGGATGGGTGGATGGATGGATGGATACATGGATGATGGGTAGATGGATGGATGGATACATGGATGGATGGATACGTGGATGGATGGGTAGATGGATGGATGGGTGGATGACGGGTGGATGGGTGATGGGTGGATGGATGAATGGGTGGATGACGGGTGGATGGGTGATGGGTGGATGGATGAATGGGTGGATGACGGGTGGATGATGGACAGATGGATGGATCCTGCAGATGGAAGAGACACTAGTTTTATCTCGTTGATGGATTTCATGTCAGACAAACTTTGGGTTCTGGAACTGCTCCGTGTCTTTGTGGAAGACTACCTACACCTCCTCTGCTGGAGAGTCACATCCCGAGCTTATGAGCTGGTGAGAGTGGAGGTTGAGGACGAGGACAGCGAGTGGCAGAGGACCCCCTCGGCCTGCAGGGAGGATGGAGTGAGGAGAGCAGACTCCACGGGTCCTGCAGGCGGAGCCACTCTCAGCACCTGCGGCCACCACTCCTCCTTCTCTACCAGATCTTACAGACGTGTCCGCTTTGGCCTCTGACCCTGCCCTGCCGGTGTGTCCCTGCCTTGGAGGCCACCGTCCTGGATCTGACCCTAGGAACTGCCACTCTCAAGCTGTGTGACCATGGCCTGCCTGACGGAGCCTCGGCTGATAAATGGGGACGACTGCAGCCCGCGTCACAGGGTTGGGGGAGAGATAAACGGAGGGGCCACATGCGCCCGCCCCTTCGACTCCTCGGGCTGCCGTGAGGAGGTGGTGGAGAGGCGTCCGTGGGACAGGAGGTGCTCTCCCAGTTCCGGAGGCTGAAGTCCAGGATGGAAGCCCGGCAGGTCCGGGGGCTGCCCAGGGCTCCTGCCACGGTCCGCTTCCCCCTTCTGTCTACACGCCTGGAGACGCAAAGGATGGCTCTGGGGCCTCTTTTACAAGGCACTGGCCGCGTTCCTGGGACTCACTCTCATGACCTGGCCACCTCCCAAGGGCCCCCTCTGGATCCCACCCGTCGGGCCCGAGGCTCAGTGCGTGAATCTGAGGGAGCGCACAGCCCGGGACTGTTGCTCAGTGAAAGCGCTCAGGCCTTGATGACCTTGGACCCTGGTGGACGCAGCCACCTGGCTGCCCCCTGCGGGCCCAGGGCTTCCTCTTTTGGGGGAGAGAGGTGGGCTGGGAGTGTCCCCGCCGGGTGTCTCCTGGCTCCCTCTCTCAATGAGGAAGGGCCACGTGTGGCGGGTCCTGGTTCAGACCTGAATCCAAGGACTGGAAAATCCCACCGCCAGGCCCCACCGGCTCCCCACCTCTGTGCTTCCAGTCACCGGAGAGGAGCCGCGGGGTGGGGGCCTCCTGAGGGATGGCGGTGGCACAGGACGGAGGGCGGGGGACGGCAGGCTGGGCCTGCAGCCCCACCCAGGGCCACGCAGCCCTGTGCCTTGGGTAGGCTGCAGAACAGCCGAACACGGGCTCGTAGCCATTTTGACCTGCACAATGTAGACGAGAGGCGGCGGGGACCAGTGAGCTTGTTAATGATCTCTAGGTAAAACGTCTTCCTGTGTAGACAGCCACGCGCATACACGAGCACCGCCCGGTGCTCCCTGAGCTGCTCTATACGACCAGTGTTTGCCAACTGAACTACACACACACACACACACACACACATACACACACATACACACACACACACACACACACACACGGCCTGGGCGGCGTCTGCAGGGCGATAGAAAGCGGGCGTCTCTCGGGCCACGGGTGTAACTTGGTGGCAGGTGCTGGCCTGGCACACAGGAGAACCCAGTGCTGCGAAGAAAGGAACCACACGCCTCCGGCACCTTCTGTGACACCAGCATTGCTGACCTCGGAACCGTCAGCTTATTTGACAAACACCGGCTGAACCTGGTGGGTCAGCCCTTGTCCCTGGGCAGGGAAGATGTGGGCAGTCCCAGGCCGGCCCTGCTACCTAGGGGAGGTGACCATCAGGTCTGGCCCACAGAGGTGCCTCGAGAGGCTGCCGGCAGCTTGCCACGCCTGGCAGGTCCAGAGTGGAGCCTCCTCCCCTTGCCCAGCTGAGGGCTTCTACCCTCCACCTGAAGGACGCTCCCCAGGCCTTGCTCCCCTTGTCCAGCCGCCAGCTCTGCTGCTCTGGTGCCTCCTGCGGCCACGGCACACAGCGCCACACTGCGCCACACAGCGCCACGCTCCGCCACGCTGCTATGGCGGGCAGTCTGACAGCCGAGATGACACCAAGTGGCAGCCAGTGGCATACACAGTGGGGACGTGGAGGACGGTGGGGTGACTCGCACAGCAACACACAGGTGGGCGCGATGGCATCCGGCGGACTAGAACACTGAGCACGTGAAACCAAAAAATTGCTCGTTTCTGGAATTTTCCATCTCGTGTCTGAACCAGGGTAGACCGCAGACCATGGAAACCGTGTGTGGCGACACCGTGGACGGGAGGTGACGGTGAAGGGGGTGGGACAAGGAAGGACACTGGGGGAATCTGAGGCGACCTCCCCGCGGGTGAACACACCACAGCGAATCCCAGCGCCCGCACATCCCCAGGAATGGGGTCCTCGTCAGAGTGAGCTGTGGACCGTGGCTGTGTGCTCCCGTCAGAAGGGGCTCTCCGTCAGGTACCACCGGAAATCACCCAGTAAGAGATCCATGCTGAGGTGACTCAGCGAGAAGTCAGGGGACGCCGCGCAGGAGGCCAAGCCTCCTCGCGGCTGTGGGGCAGCAGGGCTGCCACGCAGGGTCCCTTCCCGGTGTAGAATCCAACGCCAGCCGCAGCCAAAGGCTCTTTTTAGCTCAGTTTGTTGTCTCTGTGTGCACACGTGTGTCTCTGTGTGTGCACACGTGTGTCTCTGTGCCCATGAGAGCTGGTAGCTGAAGCATCTCTTTTTCCTGTTGGGATATTCCGGGCGGTTTGATTCAGTGATGGGCACATCAGTCATTTCCCCACCACAAAGGCAGACAGACCGCTGCTCCGGGAATCTCCTCGTGTCCTAAGACACGACTCTGTAAGTTTGGGATCACTTCAAAAACAAACACGTTCATCTTCAAAAGAAGAAGAAGAAGAGCAGGAGAGGGGCCTCTGTGGTCACCTCGCTGGGCAGCGGCTCACCCCTGGGCACGTCTGACGGGCGCTCCTGCTTCTCCGCACACGGGGTCCCCACACGGGCCCGTTCTGAGCGCCGCGCGGCACTCGGCTGTTGGTGTACGGCTCTCACCCAGCGGCAGCACGGCAGGATCCCACCGAGGGCCAGAGGGCCTGGTGCGGGCACTGGGGTGGCAGCCCTGGGGCAGCAGGGCTCTGTCGGTCGTTGACCCTCTGACAGGGCCACCGTGGTGGACGGAAATGCTGCTGTGACGACCCACGGCAAATCCCTTGTGTGCCCGTTTGAATCAAGGCCAGGAGGACAAGCAGGTTGACCGAGCCACAGGCCGCTTTTTCTGAAGTCCAGCTGACACGACCCCAGTGTTAGAGGACTGTAGCAGAGGAGCCCGACTGGACTCCTTCAAGGACAGCACTGGGGAAAGGCCTTGGTGCGGGGGACGCGCCCACCTGCCACAAGCTGACCTTCACATTCAGAGAAGGTCTCCAAAGTGACCCCTTTTAGCCGCTCCAATCACCCCCCCCCCCCCCGCCCCGTGTCAACCTGGTCTGGCCCGGCTCCCTGTCTAACAAGGTGGGTCTGATGAGCTTTCTGATTGTACCAGTGAGGATTTAACCAGGAATCTGAGAGCGGAAAACCCCCCAGGACCTCCACCTTGTGCATCTCTAAGTCACGAGTGAGGATCCAGTGGGTCCCAGGCAGTGGCTTTAAGTGCCCACTCGTGATTCCAGAACATTCCATTCCCTGAGGTTCTCGCTGTCGATTTTCGTCCACCTCCACTTCCTGGTCCAGCAGCAGTCTCCATGGTGACCGATTGAGTTTTCCTGTGTTGCTAAGGAACAGAGAGCCCTTTGGAAGGACCAGGATGGAGCCAGGCGAGGACAGGCAGGCCGGGGCTCGGAGCCCACCGTGTCCACACCTGTGGTGCGGGCCCACCTCTCCACCTGGCCTCTGAGGGGTCTCTGCAGAATGGCACACAAGCGGGCTCTGAGCCTCCAGAGTCGGCAGAGCCCACGTTTCCATCTGGCCACGCTCAGCACTCACTCCACAGTACTCACTGACCGCGGCCGGTCAGCGGGCCGCCCAGAGAACAGTCTCCAGGAGGTGCTGGGGAGAGGGTGCTGGGTGGTCAGGTCTTGTCCTGTGACCAGGCCACAGCAGCCCCCGACACTCCCCCCCTCAAGTGAGCTTCTGTGAAGGTGTGTGCCTTGAGTGGGTCTCCCAGGTGCGTCCCCCTGTCCAGGCCCCTCTGTGGCACCCACCAGGGTGCATGCGTCCCAGGTAAATCGCACACTGATGGCAAGCCCTCATTTTAGAACACGTCCTCGGGCAGAGTCCAGCTGCAGCATTCGGGGCCCTGTGGACTCCTGAAGGAACCATGAGTCTCGCGCAGCGTGGTGAACTCTGTCTGGCGGCCACCCTGGGCTCAGCACGACCGTGTGCCCGGAGGCCAGAGCAGGATGTTCAAGAGATGGCAACTGCAGTCGTGTGCCCCACCGTGACGCTTCCGTCAATGCCAGCCCTGTGTGTGACGGTGGCCCTGCAGGACGAGGCTGCCTAGACCCCTGCAGCTGCCTCTGTTTGCACAGCTCACCGTGCGAAGCCCGCGTGGCTCACCGTGGGAATCCTGCAGGGCTCACCATGGGAATCCTGCAGGGCTCACCGTGCAAAGCCCGCGTGGCTCACCGTGGGAATCCTGCAGGGCTCACCGTGCGAAGCCCGCGTGGCTCACCGTGGGAATCCTGCAGGGCTCACCGTGCGAAGCCCGCGTGGCTCACCGTGGGAATCCTGCAGGGCTCACCGTGCGAAGCCCGCGTGGCTCACCGTGGGAATCCTGCAGGGCTCACCGTGCGAAGCCCGCGTGGCTCACCGTGGGAATCCTGCAGGGCTCACCGTGGGAATCCTGCAGGGCTCACCGTGGGAAGCCCGCGTGGCTCACCGTGGGAATCCCGCGTGGCTCACCGTGCAAAGCCCGCGTGGCTCACCGTGCGAGGCCCGCACAAGAAGGAAAGCGGGCAGCCCACGTTGCTCTTGGCTGACAGCCCTGCAGAGGGAGGAGGGAGGACGCGACCTCGGAGAGACCAGGGCTTCACGGCCCTGTCCCAGCTCAGGTGGTGTCTGGCCTGAGCCCGGGCGGAAGCAGGCCGTGGGGTATCTCCAGAGGATGGAGGGCCCCGGGGAGGCCGGATGGAAGGGCAGCTGGGGGAGGGCTGATGGGGGAGTAGGTAGCTGAGAGGGCAGGTGGGTGGTGGTGGGTGGGTCGGTGGACGTGCGTCCAAATGCTGACCACAGAGATCTCTCCCACCCAAACAAGAAAGGTCCGGGTGCAGGTGGAGCCGAGCTGTGCGCCCTGGTGACACCTCGAGGCAGGCGCAGCCCCTTCCCAAGCACTTGTTAAGTCCCCACCATTTGCTGGACCCTGATTGTTTGTCCACACAGAATCTTTACCCAAATGACGGAAAATTCCAGTCCCCAAGGCTGTCTGGCCCCTCCTGGGCCCCTCCAGCTGCAGTCTCCGTGGCAACAGCCGGGCCCAGCAGGCTCCCACACCAGCAAGGCTCTTAAAGGAGAAGGCCGGCCATGGCCCTCCAGCCAGGGTTCCTGGGCGTGGGAGGACCCTCAGAGACCCCAGGCGCTGGCCGGTCGGTGGGGTTCACGTAAGTCTCTGGTGCTCACTAGGGTGCAGAGCCACGCTGCCCGTGGGGGTCAGGGCAGGGGTCGTGCAGGAGCCACCAACCTACTGCAAGCCCCTTGTGAGTCCCTCATGTTGCCAGTTGACATGTGCCAGGGCCACCAGGCCCCGCCCTAGGTGGACAGGAGGAGCCGGAAGTAAGCACACAGTCCTCAGCGCCACAAGGCCTGGGGCGGGCAGGCCTCTGCTGACCCTGGACCATCAGCCACGCCCTCGGTGTGTGGGTGGGGGGCTGCGCTGCACACAGGGCTCGGGAGGGGGCAAGGCCCTGAGAGAGGTCCAGTCCTGGGGGAGGAGGAGGGCAGGGTCAGAGGGCAAAGCTCGTCGGGGCACAATTAGGATGGGGTCTGGGGTGGGGAGCTGTTCTCCATCAAGTGCCGAGAGCCCCTCAGAAGTGACCTTTGGGCAGCTCTGAAACAGGAGAAGGAGCGTGGTCCCGCCAAGGTGGTCCCGCTCCATGACGGGACCTTCCACAGAAGGCCAAGTGACAGAGACAGAAACCAGATCCGGGCGCAGGAGTGTGGGTGGCGTGGCATGTTTACTTGGCCGGGAGCGTGTGGGACGTTTGGAAGGTGACGGGGAGTTAATTGTGATGGCGGTTACATGATTGTATGCATTTGTCAAAACCAATAGACCCGTAGAGCAGAAAAGGTGACCTCGACCGCGAGCAACACTGAGTGACCGGCTTTCTAAATGTCTGTCAATGTGGAGGGTCTTGGCAGAGGAAAACGGGCTCCGCGCCTCGCAGACTGTGGGGATCATGCCATGGGCTTCTCGCCCTGGGTCCTGCCACCTCCCTGTCTAGCATCCACCATGAGCCCTACTGCGCGCCTCCCTCTCGTCTCCACCAGAGCAAAACACCCTCAGACCCGACCCTCGGGGGCGAGGAGGCTCTTCAGACCACATGGTGCTTTGTTCACGCCTCACGGTTTGCAGAGGGCGAAGGGAGCCGGCTCTGGGACAGGCACTGGAGAGGGGAGGATGGGAGAGGCAGCACCCTGCGCGTCCTGCACCCACGGGCTCACCTCCAGAGGGAGAGACAAGCAAACCCAGTCCAGGGTGGGCTGTGACAGTGGCCCTGAAGGATGATGAAGAAGGCAGAGCGGGTAGCCATCCAAGGGAGAGGGCTACTTCAGGTCATCAAGGAGGACCAGCCCTGACGGTGGTGCTGGAGAGGAGACTCGAAGGAAGGGGGGGGTCCAAAGGATCTCAGGAAGAGCATCGCGGGCAGGTGGAGCAGAGGACAGGCCCTGAGCAGACTGTGCCTGCACTGCTTGAAGGACACGGAGGTCAGCGAGCTGGAGGGAAGGGAGAGAAAGGAGGGCGGGAGGGAAGGGCGTCCAGGTACAGAGAGGCTCAGCAGCCGAGACTGGACAGGTCACCCTGGAGAGGACAATGCGGAGCTCAGACGACACCTGAGACCCTTTCCTGTCTCGGAGAGATGGGTGGGCGGACGGACGGACGGATGGCTGGCTGGACGGACGGATGGGTGGAAGGAAAGTCGGATGGATGGATGCAACAGTGGATGGATTGACGGATGGATGATGGGCGGCTGGCTGGCTGGATAGATGGACGGACAGACTGACCAACAGATGAACGTGCCGATGGGGTGGGTAGTTGGGAGGGTGCTTTGACCAGGTGAAAGGACAGATGGACGCCTGCAGAGTCCCTCATCTCTGCTTTCTCCCCATGCTCCTCCTCAAGAAACCTCACCCACATTCCCGCCCCCAGCATCCATCTGCATTTGGAGGATTCCCCTGTCCCTGACTGCAGCCCGACTTCCAGCGCCAGGAACGTTCACCCAGCTGTACCTGGACCTTTCGGGTTGTTATTCAAACCCAGCAAACTCAAAGTTGATCCCGTCATCCACAAAGACCCTGTAGCCACCCGCAAGTGAGGCTCAGTGTCCTTCCCGAGTCAGCGGATCGGCCCTTGCTCCTAAGTGTCTCCCCTCCATCTCCACGGTCACCACTTAGTCTCCACCGTGGTCATCATTTTTTTTTTTCTGGACAATTTTTCTCAAAAGTAAGTATTGTCTGGAAGAAAGACCCAAAATGACTGTTTCTTCCCTCACACTGTAAGCCTGCGATTTGAGACTGCAATGGTGGGATGTGTATCACTAAGTAAATACGTAGTAAAGAGAGGGGTACGGGGGGAAGGGGTCCCCAGACGCTTTGCTGGTAGAGTGCACAGTGACGGTGGCCTCCCAACCCCACTGTCCCTTCCCCAGCCCGTTGGCGGCTCCGTCCCTGCAGTTTCAGGGTTCCCTTCCAGGGGTTGACAGGCCTCGGCCGATGCTGCAGCACATGTGTTGACGTCCCCGACAGAGCAGGCCCCAGCATGTGGCAGCCACAGTCACATCTCGGGGCTGGGGGCTTTGGGGGCCTGTAGAAGGCCACTTGGCCCTGGCCCACTGCCAGGACCGGCCAGGAATGCCGGGGAGCCAGCCCCCCTGGAGCAGCTGGTGGTGCTGGGCTGAGCTCCGACTCCTCTGCTCCTCGGTGAGATGGTGCTGTGCTCGCTGCAGTTTCTGTTTTCCACGGGGAACCGTGAGCCGTGTGCCATCGTGACTGATGTGACACACGGCCACCGCTCTTCCATTCCTCCCGTCTGTCCGCCTGCCTGCTGGCTCGCCCGGGCATGGCCACCCTTAAACTCCTCGAGCTCGCCCTGGGTTTCTAGGTCTGCCCTGGAGGAACCAACTAGACAGATGTCCTTCAATGTACAAGGCTTCCCCGGCCCAAAGTCCCATCAGACACTTGTCACCACGTCCCTTCATGCCCTCATGCCAGGAGCAGGCCTGCCCAGCTTCCTCAGAGCCGCCCAGTGGTGGGCATGTCTTCCAGCCATGGCCTCTCCCCTCCTCTTCTGCCTGTTGGGTGGCTTTGGGGCCCCAGGTGGCCTTCTTTCTCCCTGACTTTCCACACAGGGCGCCTCATGTCCTCCATGTAAAAGGCCGTGTAGCGGATCCCCTGTGCTCCCAGGCCACATCCACGGGGTCCCCCTCCTCCCACAAGGTCCCTACTCCCGTCCACAGGGGGGATGAATGACAAATTCCACCATGAAAGGCAACTCCGTCCTCAGACTCGAGGACTCTTCACAGAGGGACTTGCTAAGGCAGATGGGGAGGTCCCCAGCAGGCTGGGAGGGAGCCACGTCACAGGAAACCTCGTCATTCAGGCCCTTGAGGAACCAAGTGCTCCCAGAATTTGGGGAGCTGAGCCGCGGAGGGAGCACCGTGCAGCCCACACTGGACTACAGCCCCGGGCACTCTCGGAGGCCGAGCAGATGTGCACATCTCCTAGTTACGCCATTTGGATGATTTGTCACGCCGCATCAGGTGACTGACTCACAAGTGACTGCACAGATAAATGACTTTTCTAAGTGTGTCGCTGACGAACTGAGCCAGACCTGGGTCAAAATAAAAAATGAAAAGGGGGCTGGGATGTGGCTCAAGTGGTAGTGCGCCCGCCTGGCCTGCGCGAAGCACTGGGTTTGATCCTCAACAGCACATAAAAATAAAAATAAAGATATTGTGTCCACTAAAAAAACTAAAAAATAAATATTTAACAACAACAACAAAAAAAGAAAGAAACAAACAAAGAAAAGGGGCCCGGGTGTGGCTCCGTGGTTAAGGGCCCTGGGTTCGATGCGCAGCGTGGGCGCTTATTTACTCTTGGTCCACAGTCAGAGTCACTGTTAAATGAACCAGCTAATAAGCCATTAGCCAATTGCTGCATCTGACTCAGTTTTGGTGGTAGGATCCCTGTTTGTAGATCCCCAGGCCCCAGGTGGAGATCCTGAGGTCCCCGTGGGTAACACCCGGTTCCTAGAAGGCTCCCAGGGCAGTTGGTGTGAGTGCGTCCCTGTGGGCAGTCTTCCCTGCCCAGGAAGGAAGAGCCACCTTCACCTGGACAAAGACGCATTCACTCCAGGACAAGCAAATAGCATTCCATCCCGCAGCCCCGCCCCTTCCCCGTTTCCATGGTAACCGCCCTGGCCCCAGCCGCCAGGTAAAGGTTCCAGCCACAACTTGGGGGTGGGGAAGACTTAAAGGTGCAGGCCTCCTGCAGGTGGTTAAGACAACTGAGCACTGTAGCTTCGGGTGGGGGGCGGGGCGGTGCTGGGGATCCCCTGGGCCTCCGCCTGCCGGGTAGGCACCCTCCCTCGGAGCTGCACTCAGGTGCACAGTCACAGGAGCCCACCCACGGAAGTTTCTCAACTTCCCTCAAGTGAAACTGCACCACTCAGCAAGGCCACTCCCCCTGCGGCCCTGGCACCCACCCTCCTTCCTCCAGCCTCCTGAACCTGCCTCCGCGGGCCCCTCACACAGGGGCTCGCACACAGAGGTCACCACTAGCCAATGTCCTCAAGGTTCACCTGGTGGCAGAGGTGTCCGAATTTCCCTCCTCTGCGTGGATGGACATCTGGGCACCGTGTGCTTCATGGGACCTTGCAGTGGACGTCAACTGCCACCTCCTTGGGGCTCTGTGATCAGTGTCACCGTGAATGTGGGTGACAGGACCCCCGTTTCCGGCTCTGTTGGCCTAGACCTGGAAGTGGGGACGCTGGGCCATCTGGTGGTCCCGTGCCTGGTGTGCTGGGGCCTCAGACGTGACCCTAGTGACGGGGAGGAGAGGTGAGTGGGAGTTTCAGCAGGTGCAGCGCTGTCCAGTGTCACTGTGTCTGTGTGACACAGCGGCCACACCAGCTGAGTGGCCACCTCGTGGGTGCAGAGGCCCGCCCTCAGCAGGGCTGCACCTGGCGTCCTGCTCTTGTCCTGGCCGGACGGCCGCCCACGCTCCCCTGGTGCCCAGACCCACCTCAGCGCAGCAGGGGCTGGCCAGGAGGTCCCTAGAGTAAGGTGGGCAGCCAGGGGAGTGGTCTGTTCCTGAGACCAGCAGCAGCAGGAGCGGGGCCTGGAGGAGCCGGTGGAGGCCGGGGCTGCTGACCCGCTTCCAGGCTGCTGACCAGCTTCCAGAGCTGATGGGGAGTCTTCAGAGCACAGCCGCATGGGGTCTCCCACAGGGTGAACCAGCTGCCCTCGTCCTTGCTCAGGGGCGATGGCTGCAGTCAGCTCCTGAGCGGGACATTCTGAGGCAGGACTGGCAGAGCACCACGCGGCCTCTGTCTCATGATAACACAGTCGCTTTGTCACTTTTTAATTTATTTATTTATTTTTTGGGGTACCCGGGATTAAACCCAGGGGTGACTAACCACTGAACCACCCCACCCTACCCCCACCTTTTTTTTGGAGACAGGGTCTGGCTAAGTTGCTGAGTCTGGCCTTGAACTCGCGATCCTCCCGCCTCAGCCTCCCAAGCTGCTGGGGTGACCAGTGTGTGCCTGCATGGTGACTGCCTTCTATCTGTCGGGAGCGTTCCCAGCCCCAACAGCCTCCCGTGGCTGGCCTCTCCTGCCCACCTCAGTGCTCACAGTCGATGTCCTTACCACCCCGGGCCCTCCCTCGGGGCCCTTGACATCCCTGTGGGGAGCCGCCTCTCTGGGCCACCCAAGTCACCCTCTTCCTGCGACCTTTGTCCTCCTTTCCATCCACACCTGGACACACAGTGACCTTTATACAAGGCAGATCCAAACCTGCTTCATTTCCTACTTAAAACTCTTCTCTACCCTCAGGGGAAAATCTGGGCTTCAGGATGAGCCGGGAGCCCCCAGGAGGCGGCCCTGCCTGCCTGGCCCCACTGCTCCCTGCCATCCGCTGCTGGCTGGGCCACAGAGCCGTGTCTCCTCTTCTCTGTACCCTGTGGCCTGCACCCTTCCCATCTCTCCAACTCCCGCCCACTCTCCCCTGCTCCCACCAGAGCCTCGGGCCCCTTTTGGATCTAGCCTCAGGAATCACACGCTGCCATTTCCGCAACCTCCTCTGAGTTACGCAGGTCAGCCGGGACTGATGGGAGTGGACACTCACCCAGTGGCACCAGTCACGGGGGCCTCTGCTCTCTACCAAGCCAACTGCAAAGGCCGACTCTAAGGAAGCCACCTCTCCTTGAGACTCTCTCTGGCCCTGCCCCTGCTTTTCTCCACCACGGCAACAGGCATCTCCTGCTAGCGTGCCTGCAGGAGAACACCAGTTCCCCTGCAGACCCTGCTCCTCTGCCAGGGCTCGGGAGGCTGAGGCAGGAGGATCCCAAGTTCAAGGTCAGCCTCAGCAACTCAGCAGGCCCTGTCTGTAAATAACATACAAAAGACGGCTGGGGATGTGGCTCAGAGGTTAAGCACCTCTGGATTCAGTCCCCAGTACCAAAAAAAGGAGACTCTGCTGCTCCCTGGTCCCATGGCCTCTGCACACAGCACCAGTACCCCTGTAGGGAGCCTCCCTGCTACTCCATCCCTACCTTCAGCACAGACGGGATGGCCGGTCCCCTCCACCTGGTCCTGGCCCCAGGGCCTCTCCCTAGGCCACCCACACTCTGTCCTCCACACAGTGAGCTCCAGACCTCCGTGAGGAGGTGGATCCTTCTCCTCCACCCACCTCCCACCCCCACCTGGCCCTCCCGAGGCTCCACACGCACAGGATGACCATTGGCCCTCCAGACAAAGGCTCACGGCCCGGCCTGCTGCTCACCGCCTGGCCCCTATTCCACGCTTCCCTGCTGTCCCTGCTCCTCCTGCCAGAGCCGGACACTGACTTTCCCTCTGCCCGGAATGTCCCCCCCCCAGGTCCCAGGACTGCTTGTTGCTCTGTCTTCACTTCCAGACCAAAGGTCCGCCCTCGAGGCAGAGCCGGGGCCAGGCTGGGAGAGCTGCGAGATCCAGCTCCCAAGGCAAGAGAAGAGGGAGAGGACGCTTGGCCACTGGGTCCCCAGCTAGAAGGGAGGGACCGGGGTCGGGAGGCGTTGTACAGCAAACTGGCCGTGGCTGGTGCTTTAAAGACTCAATGATAATGGTGCAGTATTTGTTTAAAAAAAAAAATCAGCTGCATGCAAAAATGAAGGACGCACCGAGTGTCAGGATGTGAATGAAGTCCAGCCCGAGCTGAGCCAGGCCGAGCCGAGGCCGGGCCGGGCGGCCGTGGGGCGTTTCTGTGGGGCATTCTAGTTGTCGGTTTAAACACATTAACTGCTTAAAACACGTTCAAAGTGTCGGCGACAGGTTCCCAGCACTCACAGCAGCATCCCTACGCTGAAGTCTCTATCATCTGTTCATTTGTAAACTAGACCTCCTCCTCACCGTCCTGGCCCTGTTGGACTCCAGCCCATCAACAGGGACTCCGAGATCTACTTCTGAAAACGGCTCACCCTCGACAGACGCCTTCCCTCGGAGAAGGCCCCTCCCCTCCGGCACAGGCCCCTCCCCTCCGGCACAGGCCCCTCCCCTCCGGCACAGGCCCCTCCCCTCCCGGCTCAGGCCCCTCCCCTCCCGGCTCAGGCCCCTCCCCTCCTGGCACAGGCCCCTCCCCTCCCGGCTCAGGCCCCTCCCCTCCTGGCACAGGCCCCTCCCCTCCGGCTCAGGCCCCTCCCCACCCGGCGCAGGCCCCTCCCCACATGGCGCAGTCCCCTCTCCTCCTGGTGCCGGCCCCTCCCCGCACAGCACAGGCCCCTCCCCTCCGGCTCAGGCCCCTCCCATCAGAGGCCCCTCCCCTCCGGCGCAGGCCCCTCCCCTCTGGCACAGGCCCCTCCCCGCCGGCGCAGTCTGGCCCGTCCCAGGGCAGCCACTCCTGGGGCGGCCTTTTGTTCACCGTGGGCTATGTTACCTTTTGCTCTGCGGTGGCCTTTTCCCCACTGTCATAATCAATGTGACTGTTCTCGACGCCTGGGTGTCCTGTGCGGCCCTCATCCCCCTGCTCGGCCTTTTCTCTCTTCCCTGTTTCACAAAAGCCGAGAAAGCCGTGGCCCGGGGTTGTCTCTGTGGTGTGAGGCTCAGGTCAGGCAGGGAGGGGACCCCACCGGCTACCTGGGAGGGAGGTGCTGTCTCAGGGATGCCCTGGGCATTCCGCGGGAGGCTAAGGCCCTATGTGGCAGGCAGTGTTCAGAGTGACCACCCCGGATTTGAAACTGTGATTCTAAAGCACAGATGTCGGGGTGCTGGGCGCGGCTGCAGCCCTGCCTGGCTGAGGTTTCTCGTGTGGTGACGTGAGTGTGCAGGTCGCAGAGATGCAATCGGGCTCTGGCATTTCCTCCTCCTGCGTCCTCACGTTGGACCTCTGCCCTGCACAGACCTCACTGCCTGCAGGACAAAGGCCGCTCTGCGCCATGAGAACCCAGGGCCCTCGGGGAAGGAGCCACCAGGGGCTGAGAGGTTCCCACGCTCGTGGTCCCCGACCCCACCCTGGGAACCTTCCTTCCCTGCAAAGCAAAACCCAAAGTGGTCTGTGTGAGATTGTAGGCTCACTGCTCGCTCCTCCTGGCACGGCCTGTGTGTGAGTGTGTGTGTGTGGTGAGATACACAGTGGGAGAGGGAGACGTCCCCTCGACCCCCTCTCCAGTTCTCACGTGGCCTCTTTGGCTCAGCCAGGAGCTCAGTGCCTAGAGGAAAGCACAGGGGTCTTCCCAGGAGAGCAGAGCATGGCCACCTGCCTAGACAAAGAGCCAGGGGTCTGAGGAGCCAAGGGCAGGGGTGCTCTGGCAGGGCTGTGCCTAGGGCAGGAGCTGGTGCACGAGCTGGGGGAGGTCAGAGGCTGGTTGTGCAGGTCAGTTGCAGCCTTGAGGACTGGTCCCTGGTAGTCAGGTCCTTTTCCCGCTGAGAGAAGCCGCACAGGCCGGGGCTGCAGGCGGGGGCCTGAGCCTGGGTTCCTCCTCTGAGCTGATGGTGCACCCGCTCACACATCCAAAGATGGTGCTTTGCTCCTTCAACACAGAATGTGAAATGCAACCATCTTCCTGTTGACGGTTGGTGGCAGTGAGCAGGGCCACAGGCTGTGCAGCCGGGGCCACTGCCTACCTCCAGACCTCTTCCCAACCTGAGAAGACCAAACCATAGTGCCCTTGCTCCCGGAGCCCGTCACCCGACTCTGCTGTGAGCCGAGGGCTCCAGGGACCTCCTGTTGGTGGGCCCTGTGGCCTGACTCCTTCGGATGTTTAGCACAGTGTCCCTGAGGGTCAGCCATGTGCAGCAGGTCAGATTCCCTTCCTGTCCACGCTGAGTACCATCCCGCCATGGGTGCACCCCCTGTGCCTCTGCTCAGTCTCTCGTGGGCAGAACCAGGGCTGCTTCTGTGCTCTAGCCGCTGTGGGTACTGCTGCTGAGAACTCGGGAGGACAAGTGCGTGTCGGGGCCTTGCCCTCAGCCACTCTGTCTGCCTCTGCGAGTTCCACTGCTCCGTGGGGAGGAGCCACCCTGCTGTCTCCCAGGGCAGCTCTGCCCCTCGGCCTCCTGCCAGCCCTGGCCAGGGCGCCCCTCCCTCGGGTCCTGGCCAACACGCCGCGTGTTCTTTGACGGCAGCCGTCCTGACGCGTCTCGTGTTTCCGCGTGGTGGGATCACGCATGCTCGCTCCCAGCCCTTCCTACCAGGGTCCACGCACTGTCTCTGCCGGGCTGGCAGAAGGAGCGTCCTGGCTCCATCCACTCTGCAGCAGGGCTTGTCTGCAGCCGCGCGGTCCACTGAGGAGCCGGCCAGACTTCTGCTGGGGAGGCTTCCTGTGGGAGAGCGTCTCCTGGAATCCCGGCCCCAGTGCAGGATAAATCAACCTGCCTGGAACTCGCCCTGATTACCGAGCTCCCTGCCAGAGGGGGCCCAGCTCTGTCTAGGCCGCCTTCTCACACAGGAAGGGAAGGGCTTTCTCGGAAACAGGCGGACATGGCCAGCATTCGGGACTCCACTCCGGGACCCCGGGCAGGCTGGGTGCCAGTTGCCTGCCTGACCGACGAGGCCTCTGTGCCGGGGGCTCGTGAGCTGCTCTCCCCGCCTTGGGGTTAAGAATCCTGCCTCTGCTTTCCTGACGGCTTGAGGGGCCCCTCAGCCCATTTCTGACTCTCTGTTGTGTTAAAGTGAACTTCAGTGGAATCACTGAAACAAATGGGGGTGTCATACGGTCAAATAGGTGAGAGGGGGCCGTGGCGTGGCCTCGATGCACCCACAGGACACGCGGGGAGCAGCCCCAACTCCTGCCCCCTCCTCTAGTCACCTCCCGTCTCTGCCCAAGCTTGGCCCTGACCATCCCAAGCGTGATGCACCCATCCAAAGCTTCCTGAGGCCCCTCTCTCCCCTCTCTGGGGTGGTCACCCCATCCTGGCACTCTCACCCCCACCCTGCACCCACGCACTGCAGCCCCCCCACCCAGGGTGGTCCTGAGTAGATTCAGGGTCCTCTGCACCCACAGGTCTTGTATCCGTGGACTCAACTTCCGGTAGCCATTATGTTAAACAGGTGCTGACCCCAAGCACTGTGCCCAGGTCTTTCCCCGAGGACTGTCCACACGGCCTGTGAGTCAGAGAGGACCAGAAGACCAGGAGGAGCCTGCGCTGGATGCCAATGCCGCCCCTCGGCCCTTTTCTCTTTTCGCCTGCTTCCTCGCCCTCTTCTTGGTGCGGGGAACTGCATCCAGGGGCGCCTTACCATGGCGCTACATCCCAGCCCTGTGTGTCAACATTTTTTGTTTTTATTTTGAGACAGGGTCTAGCTAGATTGCCCAGGCTGGCCTTGAACTTGAGATCCTCCTGCCCAATCACTGGTCCCTGGTCACTATGCCTGTGCCCTGCTACTGTGCCATTTTCCGTAAGTGACGTGAGCACCCTGAGTCTTCCCAGGGACATAACTGTGCGCACCCTCCTGAGGCCACTTTTGTGTGCAGTGCTGGCCTCTGTCCCTCCCAGGGCATCTTAGCAAACCCTTCCAGGCTCAGGTCATTTCGTGATGCATTACACTGTCCGCTAATGCCCACCAGAAGCACAGGGGGCCTCTGCACCCCCAGGCTTGGGGACCCCAGCTGCTGGCCAGCTCTGTCTTCCCTCAGCGCAGGGCTGGCCTGGAGAGCGCCCATCTCGGGCCTTGCCCATCTCCTTCCAGGGCCCCAGTGTCCTTCTTTAGGCCCCTGGAGGCCCCGGGGGGCCCCTCGCTTTGTCTCCTCTGGGCGCCCACCGCGGCCTGACTGGCTCCGGGCGGCTTGCTGTCTGATCCCTCTGGATTGCAACCTCCAGGAGGAGGATGTCCACGGCCCAGCGGCCTCCCGCCCGCCCCCTGTGGCCTGCCCAGCCTCTGCACCCCGCTGAATGGCCAAGTGAGTCTCAGTGTTACAGCTGAAGGAGCAGCGGGGCTCAGGTGGGGGGTCCATCAGTGTGTGGATATTCTCGAGGAGGGGACAGAGGGTCACTGTTCACTGCAGCAGCCCCACCCAGGCTGCGCTGACCAGGCACAAAGGGGGCCTGCAGGTGCTGCTGAGTCCTGCCCGGCGCCTGGCCCTGGTTTTGTTGGGGGCTTTGTCCTGTTTTCCCTCAAGAGCTGTCACCTGGTGTGGGGCTGCTGCAGGCACCAGCCGTTGCCATGGAAACCACTGCCGCACATCAGAGGGGAGGGGAGGGGGCCAGGAAGGAGAGGGCACGTCCAGGAGGCTGGAAATTTCCAGCCCTCATGAGACGTGTGGAAGTCGGAGGCCTGGCTGGCCGGCACGGGGCCCCCCAAAAGTCGGCGGAGAAAAGCAACTGCGCCGTGTCCTCCCGCCAGACAGGGCGTCCTCACTGCACTCCAGGGGGCCACAGGTGGACAGTCCACCTTCCCAGGGGAGTTCCGCTCTGAACCCAGAACCACATCAGCTAGCAGCAGGGAGGAGATGGAAACGTTAGACGTGGAGCCGCCCCAGGTCCGGGGCCTGCACCTGGGCACAGACCGGCCACAAGCCGGGTCCCAGCAGAAGTCTGCTCTCCCCTGTCTCCGCAGCCGTGCCCAACAGCAACTCAAGTGTCCATCAAAGGACAACCGGGGAACAAAACCAGGCGTCCTTCAGACGTAGAAGGGAAGGCGCTTGCTGTGGCACCTGAGGAGGCCTTGGTCAGCCAGGACTCCACCGCAGGGTCCACTTAGCAGGGTCCCCAGAGCAGCCAGACTAAGAGAAGGCAGGATGGGTGGCAGGCGGTGCAGGAGGCGAGGGGCGTGTCTGTGGGGCCCAGTTGCAGCTGGGGAGTGGTCTTCATGTCCCCCGAGCGGAGGTGTCCATGGCTGTGCCATGAGTGTGCTGAGGAGTGGTCTTCATGTCCCCCGAGCGGAGGTGTCCATGGCTGTGCCATGAGTGTGCTGAGGAGTGGTCTTCATGTCCCCCGAGCGGAGGTGTCCATGGCTGTGCCATGAGTGTGCTGAGGAGTGGTCTTCATGTCCCCCGAGCGGAGGTGTCCATGGCTGTGCCATGAGTGTGCTGAGGAGTGGTCTTCATGTCCCCGAGCGGAGGTGTCCATGGCTGTGCCATGAGTGTGCTGAGTACGCGGAGCTGTGAGCTTAAAATTGGGTACGATCGCAACTCTGAGGCTACGTGTGTTGTAGCACAGTATGAAATATGGGGAAGGAAAGAGAAGAGAGGCCATTTCAGCAAACTGTAGGGCAACAGACCCAGGGCACACCTGGGGCACAGACTGGCCTCAGAGAGGGCGCAGAGAGGCTGCAGCACGACCAGCCGCCCCTTCTCTTCCCCTGCTCGAGGCTCACCCTGAGCTCACACCCCATCTCTACCCTCCCCTGAGTGGGCACCGAGATGTCCCCACGCCCGCTTTCCTGCTCCTGTGAGCAGGCCTGGGCAGGGTGTCCAGAGCAGGGCCTGCCGCAGTCTGTGCCCAGTCCGTACCTGACAGGGGAACGGAGGTCGCAGCCCTCTCCCGAACCCTGTGCCAGCGTGGGAGACCCTGCAGGGCAGGAGCCCCAGGCCGCAATTCCCAGCCCTGGGAACACAGGGGGCAGAGCAGCTCCCCAGGACCTGGCCACCGGCTCGCTCTCCTGAAGACGTCAACCCGCTGTCCCAATGGCCTCCTGTGTGACCCCCAGCATCCCTTTACACCCAGGGACATGTTCTCCATCTGACGTCCATGGTGGCCACCATGGTGTCTGGCACACAGCAGGTGTTCCTTGGATGTTTCTAGAAGTGAGTGAGCGGATCAGCCCGTGATTAAATCTGCTCGACTCTGGGTGCCCAGGGGACGTTCTCCCAGCCCTTGTTCAACACGCGCACAGCTAAAGGGCCGTGAGCAGCCTCCGCCTCCAGCAGCTCCCCGGGTGCCCGCGGGTGTGTCAGTGGGAGGTGGAGCCCGGGTGGGCTTGCCGGCTCCCACTGGGAGGCCACAGAACCTGCTGGAAAGGCCACAGCGGCACACCCGGCCACCAGCAGTGACCTCCGCTCCCCTCTGCACTTCCCGCCCCTGCACCTCCGTCCCTGTACCTCTGTCCCTGTCACGGGGAGCAGTGACCTGCCAGTGTGGTTCAAATCATTCTTCTGAGGGCAAGCTTCTGGGGGAGGCCGTGGGGGGCAGAGCTGCTGCCCAGGACAAGGCCGTGGGCGGGTTGGGAACAGGGTCCCATGGCGGGAGAGCCCAGAGGAGGGACAGAATGTCAGGAAGCGCAGTCCTGGAGGTGGGTCCCCTTCCTGGGAATGGACACCCTGAAGCCTGTGGCGCAGGACCGTGGTGGGCTGCTGCAGAGAGCAGGTCCCTGCCAGCCAGGGAAGCGGCCTGCCGCAGACCTCGCGGCCTCACAGGCCCGGAAGTCGTGGCTGACTGGGCAAAGGGAATGAGCAGGGTCAGGTCCACAGCCCGGGGAGCAGGGTGCCTCTGCCCTGGCCCCACGGCCTCGTCTGTGGGCACTGCGAGGCTCTCTGTAGGCGGAGCTGGGGTGACCACTATTTGCCATCTGGCACAGGCTCCTCCATGTGGGTGAGGCATGTCATTTCCAGAGGGCACTGCGTTTCCTGTGGGGTGGCATGACACAGCTTCGAGGCGCGTCAGGCTGCGTGTTCCTGCCATGGGACCAGCTCAGGGAGAGTGCACATGGTGGGCGCAGCCAGCTGCCCCAAGGGGGTGTGGTCACCAACTCCCCTCCCAGCAGAGCTCAGCCCCCCCGCCCCCGTGGTGGGCACACTGGGACCAGCTGGCCACAGGTCTGTGCACCCCGCTCTCTAGCAGGTCACTGTGGCCCGTCTGGCGGAGGAGCTCCCAGCCCGGGGTGTGCCCTGCCTGCCCCCAGGGCAGCTGGCAGGTCCAGCTGTTGCCATGGAAACAGCAGTGGGAGCCGAGGGTGGGGAAGGGCTGGAGAAGGAGCTAGAATTTTCCAGGTGTGTGTGTGTGTGTGTGTGTGTGTGTGTGTAAACACACGGGTGCCTGGGGGCTTTAAAATGCCAGGCAAGTACACCTTAGGTGCATAATAGATGCTCATGAAAGAATGACTGGCTTCATGTCTCCTCCCCGCCTGCCATCTGTAGAGGTCTTGGGAGAGGCCCTCCTCCTCCGGGGTCTGCCCGCTGTGAGCCGCTGTGGCAGCATCACCCAGGGCTCCTTGTGCAGGAACTCGTGCAGGACGTGAGGGTGGACTGGGGAAGGCAGGCAGGGGGCCCTGAGCGGCCCTCCTCGATGGCGGTGCACAGTGCGCGTAGCTCAGCTCTCCATCTGTTGCCTTGGGGTGCACTGGGTAGGACACAGGGCCCCTAGGGGGGTTTGACTGAGGGTCCCCTCGACCTCGTGATGAGGCAAAGTGAACACACTCAGCAGGAACCCCTCGGGGTTCTGGCCTTTCCCTGGGCTGGCGAGAGGCCTACTGGGCTCGGGGTGCTGAGCAGCGGCAGCCGGCCACAGCGGTCAGCCCTGCAACCCTGAGGGACGCGGCACAGAGGCGTCCACACTGCCCGGCTGTGTTGGCACCGTGCTGACGCACTTCAGCTCGGGTCACTTGACCTCGCGGCGGTCTACCAGGAAGCAGCCCCGCCGCGGGTCGGGCTCCAGCACAGCCTGCACTCGGTTTACCCACTGTCCTTGCTAGGAGCACCGCGAGCAGTACGCCAGGCCTCCCACCTGGCCTCCCACCTGGCCTCCCACCTGGCCTTCCCACCTGGCCTCCCACCTGGCCTTCCCACCTGGCCTCCCACCTGGCCTCCCACCTGGCCTTCCCACCTGGCCTCCCACCTGGCCTCCCACCTGGCCTCCCACCTGGCCTCCCACCTGGCCTTCCCACCTGGCCTCCCACCTGGCCTTCCCACCTGGCCTCCCACCTGGCCTCCCACCTGGCCCGTGGGCCACCTGGAGAGGTATGCACTGAGTAGTACGCACTGCAGGGGCCCTGAGTCCCTGTGGTGGGTGCGGGGCAGCTCCCCAGGGCGGAGGTCCAGGGACTGAGCTGTGGCTACAGGGGGCTCCCCGTCTCTGGCATGACTGATGTCTGGTTACCCCTTGTTCTGGGAGAAGTCTGTGCTGTGCAGTTGGGGTGCTGAGCAGCATCTCTGGTCTCTGCTAGATGCTGGTGGCACTCCGCCCCGGGCCTGAGGATCCAAGAAGACTCAGCATGGCCGAGTGTCTCCGGCCTGGGAGAGGCAGACCCTGAGGAGCTCCGAGGGCAGCCTGTCCACACGAGGCCAGTTGTATTTCTTTCCTCTGTGCTTGGTTTGCCCGTGGGTTCCACTAGCCTGTTGGTCCTCGTGGGAAGGGCCTGCACCTGAGCCTGGTCAGTGCTGAGGTGGACGCGGTTCCAGACGGGAGTGCTGGTCGAGGGGGTGCGCACCACCTGCTGGAGCTGGGGTCCCAGCCTTGGTCAGCAGCCTGGGTGGGCGCCCTGGGGCCAGGCCCTGCCCGCTCTACCCTGTCCCTCCGTCTCCTTCTGCTCTCGGTGGAAAGCGATGCTCCTTTTGCGTTTGGACCTGGGTTTGCTGGACAGCAAGTGAAGTGGGCATCTCCATCTTGACCCCTGTCTCCTGCTCCCCACGCTGCCTGGGCCCTGGGCCCTCTCGGCCTCTGCCATCCCGCCCACAGCTGAACTGCAGCGGTTTGTGCCGGTTTCTTGTTCACCTTGTCTCTTTTTGGTGGGATCGTCTACGGGGTCCCGTGTCTCCAGGGCAGATGGCGTCACATGAGCCCATCTTTTGTCACCTGTGCTGTGGCTGCAGCGTCCTCAGTGAGCACTTCACACAGTGTTACCTTCTCCCTTCTCCTGTGCGGACCCGACAGTGCCCGGCTATGGAGGCCACAGGAGTTCTGGGGCCCAACACCCAGACGGCTCAGGGGACTGGCCTGCGGCCACTGCCCAGCTGTGGACGGGAAGCCGCCAAGGCCCCCCTCGGGCCGCAGGGAGACGGCAGGCAGGCGGACGCGCAGTCCTGGGGTCCCGACCTGGCCCAGGGTGAGGCAATGTGTCTGGGGCTGGTCAGAATCCGCCTGGCAGGAGAAGGTCCAAGGGTGTCCACATACGAGGAGAGAGTGCAGTGCCCGTCAGCAGGACAGGTCAGTGGGCAGCAGGCCGAGCAGAGTGGAAGGCACCTCCCCTTGCCCCGCCTCGGGAGGGTGAGTTCCTCCACGGCTTCTCTGCACAGGCCCTGCCCACGGCCTCTGCCCTTCTCACTGCAGCTGCCCGGGCCTGGCCTCGGAGGGGGATGGTTCCGTGGGAGACCGTGGCCCTCCATGTGTCACTCCCCTGCGTGGCAACGGCTCGAGGCCTCGCAGCGCCCTTCCCGATGCAGAAATCTCACCAACCCCCAAGTCCCGTCAAAGCGTCCAGGTCTCCAGGGCCTGCCCCTCCGACCATCGCTGCTGCTCCCAGGGTGGAGACCCTGAGGCTGGGAAGGGAAACCCGAAGTCTTCAGAGCGGGGAGGTGGCTCCCGGGCAAGGCAGGCTTGTGGGAGAGGGAGCTCAAGATCCGGCCAGGGTTTGCACAGTTACGAGACAGCAGGCTCCCGGGCCCACAGACGCGGTGGACGGAGGAGAGGTGCCCGTAGGTCGTTGGCACGCACAACGTGTCAAAGTGCACATCAGTAGACAAACTCTCCCCTGGTCTTAGAGTCCTTGGGGCACAGCATGGGGTTCAGTTTGCAAGTATTTATTGAGCACCTACCACGTGCCAGACCTGGGGCAGCCTTTGGGATAAAACGCCCACAGATGTAGAAGTGCACCCGTAGGATTTTCAGCCCTCCCCACCATCGGAGAACAGCCTGCCGTCTGCAGAGCCAGCCCACAGAGGGGTGGAGGGTGGAGGAGGGAGGACAAGGCCTGGAGCCTTCCACAGGTCGCTCCTGTGGGGAGGCAGTGCTGATGGGTGCAGGGAAGAGGGGCTCACCCCGACAGGTCACTCCAGAGCAGCTCTGTGCCCTCGTGGGGGACAAATGGAGATGCAGATGAGCCTGAGGAGCAGCAAGCTTGTCAGAGGTGTGGAGGCACCAAACTTCTCCTCGCCACCATCAAAGCTTTGTGGCAGTTTCAGAAGAAAGGCCATCCCAGAAGACGGGGACACTGTGGCACGTCACCCCTCAGAGCAGGCCCTGCGAGGACACTTTCTGGAAGAAGTTCTCTTTTAAGCATGCACACATACACACACACACACGCACGCACACACACAAACATGCACACACACATGTGCAGAGGGGTGGTTGGTAATGGAGGGATGATGGATGGAGGGAGGGATGGAGGGATCATGATGATGGATGGAGGGATGATGGTCAGAGGGATAGAGGGAAGGATGGAGGGATGGTGGATAGATGGAGGGATGATGGGTAGATGGAGGGATGGTGGATAGATGGAGGGATGATGGGTAGACATCAGCCGAACAAGCAATGCCATTAATAAAACAACTGGCTTATGACCAAGCAAATCGTTGGTGCTGATAACGCCAAGGTCGCAGGTTCGTTCCCCGTACTGGCCACCAAATGCCGCAGTCTGGCTGGGCACAATTCAGGAGCCGCTTGTCAAAAGAAACGAACTTTATTTTTAGAACCACACACGCCAAACAAAACAGCTCCTCAGGAAAAACCCTCAGAGCCTCAACTTCCACCACCGGCTTCCCACAAGCCTCTCTCACAACCACAAGCCTCTCCACCTCCCACAATCCTCCTGCTCTTGAGGCCGATTGGCTGGGTCGCATGGGCGGAGCCAAAAAAGTCCCCCAATGAGCAGCTCCGTGGTCTGAAAGGGCAGGGAAACAGCCCAATGAGCATCACCGCAGAGGAGCCAATCAGCTAGATGTTGCTGGGGCCGCTGTGAGCCAATCATCAGCCGGCAGCTGGAAGTTTGCTGGCAGCTGGAAGTTTGCTGGGGCCCCTTCGACTGTGGCTCTCAACAGGTAGATGGAGGGATGATGGTAGATGGAGGGATGATGGGTAGATGGAGGGATGATGGTAGATGGAGGGATGATGGTAGATGGAGGGATGATGGGTAGATGGAGGGATGATGGGTAGATGGAGGGATGATGGTAGATGGAGGGATGATGGTAGATGGAGGGATGATGGGTAGATGGAGGGATGATGGTAGATGGAGGGATGATGGTAGATGGAGGGATGATGATAGATGGAGGGATGGATAGATGGAGGGATGATGGGTAGATGGAGGGATGATGGTAGATGGAGGGATGATGGTAGATGGAGGGATGATGGATAGATGGAGGGATGATGGTAGATGGAGGGATGATGGTAGATGGAGGGATGATGGTAGATGGAGGGATGATGGTAGATGGAGGGATGATAGATGGAGGGATGATGGGTAGATGGAGGGATGATGGTAGATGGAGGGATGATGGTAGATGGAGGGATGATGGATAGATGGAGGGATGATGGTAGATGGAGGGATGATGATAGATGGAGGGATGATGATAGATGGAGGGATGGATAGATGGAGGGATGATGGTAGATGGAGGGATGATGGGTAGATGGAGGGATGATGGGTAGATGGAGGGATGATGGTAGATGGAGGGATGATAGATGGAGGGATGATGGGTAGATGGAGGGATGATGGGTAGATGGAGGGATGATGGTAGATGGAGGGATGATAGATGGAGGGATGATGGGTAGATGGAGGGATGATGGATAGATGGAGGGATGATGATAGATGGAGGGATGATGGGTAGATGGAGGGATGATGGTAGATGGAGGGATGATGGTAGATGGAGGGATGATGGTAGATGGAGGGATGATGGATAGATGGAGGGATGATGGTAGATGGAGGGATGATGGTAGATGGAGGGATGATGGTAGATGGAGGGGTGATGGTAGATGGAGGGACGATGAATGGACGAATGATCGATAGCTGACAGATGGATGATGGACAGCTGGATGGGTGGATGGGTGGGTGAGCAGCAGATCACCAGATCCTCGTAGCACTGTAACATTTCACGTGTCTGTCACTGTAAGAGTCTGAATTTTCTGATGCCCCCCTTAAACCCAAGTCAAGGGGTCAGACCCTGATGGTGGAAGGGAAGTTGCCCCCAGGTTGTCAGCTCCACGGGCACCAAGTTCAGAGCACATTTGACTCTGGTCATTATCCCGTTCTGTGGGTTGGTTCCTACAGTGCAGATGGAGGGGTCCTCGCGAGCCCCCCGTGAGGCGGAAACACGGGAAGGCCCGTGGGATGAGCCGCTGGGCCGCCAGAGGAGGCGGCGGCGCCCTTCCCCGGAACAGCGCAGTAAGAGCCAGGAAGCAGCAGCCCGGGGTGTCCTCGGGGCAGGAACGCAGGAGGGCAGACACAGGACAGCCAGCCGGAGGGCCGCTCCCCGCTGACCCAGTAACCCCGTCGGGCAGATCTTTCTAGGGAATTAGTGAGGCGCAGGGACACAGGCCAGGCCGAGTGGAGGCTGGGCGCCTGTCCTCTGCAGAGCCGCGAAATGTTAGAAAAACACATTCCTGGCCCAGAGGAGAGGCCCCCCTCTCTGCGGCCTCCCTTCCTCCCGGAGACCTGCCAGCCCTGCTCCTCAGGCAGCGGGCGCTCCCCAGAGTCCCTGGGCCGGCAGCGCGTGGGCTGCACGGCCTCCTGGCACCAGTCGAAGTCCGACCCCCAGGACCTCCGCGAGCGCCCGCAGTGGGCGGCCAGGTCTTCAGGGGCAGCTGGGGTGAGCTAGGTCCTCAGCTGGGCCCGGGTCCAGTGTGCCTGGCCTTCTCCTGGGAGGAGGAAAGTTGGACACAGACGTGTCCGGAGGAGAGACCGTGTGAGGACACTGTGGGGGGGCAGTCGGCGGCCGGCCAGGGAGAGGCCGCCGGAGGGACCAACCTGTGGCCCCATCTCAGACTTCCGCCTCCAGAGCTGGGCAAAAATAAACGCCTCACACTTTGTCCCGGGCCCGGTGAATCCGTGACATATAGACACACGGACGTGTGCATTCAGACCGTGGGTGCGTGTAGACACATGGCGTGTGTGGACCGTGGTGTGTGTGCACGTGTGCGTGGGTGGTGTCGTCTTTTTGGTTGGTTTTGAGAGACTGCTGCAGCCCGGGCTTGGTGACCTGGGGCTGCTGGCGAGGTGGCTCCGGTGGTGGCTGCGTGAGCAAGGTCCTCCCCTGGGGAACCTCCCTGCCGCTCTTCAGGCCTCCACGGGTCTGCAGACACTGACCACGTCGAGAGCAGGCCTGCCGTAGGTGGACCTGAGTCACCAGGGTGGGGGGCTTCACGGGCCTGGACAGGGCGGGGCTGGGGATGGAGCGGGGATGACGGGGCAGAGGCCACTTTCCTGTGTTCCCTGTGGACGCCAGAGTGAGTCCCATCACGAGGCCACAGGGTGCAGACCTGCGTGCCCAGCACACCAGGCAGGGTCCTCGGAGGCCTGGGTTCCAGAGCCTGTGGGGGCACACACAGGGCGCCCCCCCATGGCTCCAAGGCCACCAAGCCGGTGGATCAAGCAGAGACCCCTGGTGGTGGCTGAGCTGGACTTGCCCTCCCGAGGCCACGGTACGCAGAGGCCATGCCACTCCTCCCTCGGTGCTCTTGGTGTCTGGCCCGACTTCCTGGAGCCTCCCCGGGGGTCGCGGGACTCCCACGGGGCAGGGGCGGGCGAGGCCCAGGCTCCCTGAGCTGCGCCTCGCAAGGCCGAGGGTCTCGTGGTATTGGGGGGGAGACGACCAGAACGCTGAGCCCCAACACAAGGGAGACTCGCAGGAGGCGGGAGGTGAGAAGCTTCCGGAACCAGGGATCCCTAGCCCGGCAAGCCAGGGGGAACGGCGGAAGCCCAGCGGGAGGACGGAGCCGACCTAGAGCACTCGCCCTCCATCTGTACCAAGCCCTGGGCAGCAACAGCAAGAGGCGAGAGCCGCTCCTCTCTCCCAGGGAGAAAGGGGGACAGAGCTGCAGGCGGCCCGGGTCGGGGATCGTGAGGCGGCCGGAAAGGAAGGCGGACGGGGAAATGAGTCAGTCACTGCATCCTTCATGCCACGTCACGGAGCACTGCGACAGGCCGTGGAACCCCAGGGCGGGGGAGGGAGGGGGCACCGAGGGGTGCAGAGGGGCTGTCATTGGGTGTCCACACCCTGAAGGTGGCCGTGTGTCAGGACCCTCTGCAGCCACAGCTCACATCCCACTGTACCCTTACATGCAGAGGTCGTGTTACACGAGACCTCAGTACCTCTGGGGTCTTACTGTAGACCTTCACCTCCACGGCAACCCTGGTCCTCTCTGTCCGCAGCCCACGGCATCACGTGGCCAACCGCAGGTGGACGCAGTAAGACTTCCTCAAATTCAATCTCTCAGACTCTTGCTCCACAATAAGATCAGTCTGCAGGGGTGGCTGGGGTTGCCAACATTCACTCCGACGGACATTTATTAACTGCCTGCTGTATGCCAGGCTGGGATCTCGAATCCCTGCACACTCTGCTGACTCGGGAGCCTGGGATCGAGGTCCCCACGGTCCTGGTCTCTGGTCTCTGGTGGCAGAGAGGCAGGGCTGCAGCCTGCACCTCTCTGCCTGAGCTCCTGGTTTCCCTCATCTTCAGACACACCTCAATGGGCTCCCTAAAGGGGGACGTCGTGGGGCGTGGGAGCCCTGCCTGCTTAGTGGATCAACAGACACTTCCTGGGGCACGCATCAACAAGGACAGTCCTGAGAGGACTCCCAGGGCCTACAGACTAGGCCTGGGGCTCCTCAGGCAGACCCAGGTGACAGGGGTCACCCCAGGTGACTTCCCACTGGCCTCTGGCCCCTCTGTCGGCTCCCTGACGTCCCCCCCGCTCCCCTGGCCTAAGGATTCATTTCCCCATGATTCCCAGGCCCTGGAGGGCCCAGCCCTCCCTCTGGGCGATTCCAGCCTCCCAGGGCATCCACACGGATCCCAGGGACACGGAGAAACCCACCCGCGTCAGACGGCTCCCCCGTGTAGACAGTGCCATTCCCCTCTCCCAGCGTCACTTCCAACCCCCCCCTCTCCTGCCGTCACCCTGCCCAGCTCAGTCCTCTGCAGCTTGGACTGGCCGTCCCCAAAGAGGTCACGTGCAGATAAAGGACCAGGATCTCCGTTTTCAGGTTGTCATGTTTACTCTCCACCCGACATCTTTCTGTGGGTGTCACTTTAAGTGAAGTAATTAAAGCGCATCACGAGAGTTGGCCTGTTTCTAGGCACACTGGTGGCCACAGTGGCCTCAGGTGTCCTGCCCCCCCCCCCCGCTCCTCCCTCTGCGGTGTCCTTAGCCCAGGGCCTCTGAGCTGTTGCCCACTTGACCCTTCAAGGTCAAGCTGGTGGCATGGGCTTGGTCCTCAGCAGTCTGGCCAAGGTGCTTTCCGAGTGATTTCTGCAGTGACCCTCCAAATTCATATCCAACCTCCCACCGGTGGACAGCCGAGCCCAGAGCACCGCGATCAACGAGGAGAGGGGCTCCGTGGACACGCTGCACAGGTGTGCACAGGGAGAGATGTCCTCCTGGCCAGCCACACAGCAACGCCAGAGTGGTCAGCGAGTCTCCATCCACAATGGAACGCTGCGTCTCCCCAGGAGGGTGGCTGTGGTCAGCAGACGGAGGGTGGCGGGAGCTGGCAGGGAGGGAGGGTCCTCCTAAACGCTGGTGGGCTGTGGGTGCTGCCGCTGCTTTGGGAAACCGTCTGGTGTTCCACAGTGGGCAGACAGAGGGTCACCAGGAGGCCAGCAGCTCTGCTCCTGGGCAGACACAGTGGACAGAGGAAGGCCAAGTGCACACAGAAGTCCTCAGCCCCGTGTTCACCATGGCCACAGAGAGGGCAGCTCAAATGACCATCAGCTTAAGAGCAAGGAATGAAGTGGGTGTTTCTGTGGGATGGAATATCATTCAGCCATAAAGAGGAGTCGAGGATAGGTACGAGGTGTGCAAGGAAGAAATCAAAAGAGCAATGCTAAAGAGCAGAGCGCGCCCACAGCCACTTGGTTCCAAACAGGGAGGCCCACAGCCACGTGTCCGTGGTTCCAAACAGGGAGGCCCACAGCCACGTGTCCGTGGTTCCAAACAGGGAGGTCCAGAGACACAAGGCAGGTGGCCACAGGTCGCCTCAGGCTGGGGAGGAAGAGGAGTGAGGGACATCTGGGGCGTTGGGAGGGAGTGGGGTGACTGACATCAGGGGCAGGACTTCTTCCTAGGTATGATGAATGTTCTAGAACTGTGGCGATGGTGGAACGACTCTGAACATGTTAACAGCCACTGGACGGCACGGTGGGTGAGTGGGATTGCATGGAACACCTCAGCAAATCTCCCTGACTTTACAGAGTCTTCTCATTGGCTTAGTTCTGCTCTGCGTGGGTCGAGCACATCGCCCCGTGGAACAGGCTGACGCGAGGGTGAACTGCCCCACTCCTGGGCTTCACGCCAGGCGGGCACCTCACAGACCCCCGTGGGGGAGCCCAGAAAATGAGGGGCCAGGAGGGCGAGAGAGCCAAGGGCGGATGAGCAGGTCGGGCCGTAACCTCCAAAGCAGATGGCCAGCGCTGCGTGTTTTCATGGTTTGGAACAGAGGTCCCCAGCACACTGGCTGGGCTGTGCTCTTTCCGAGAAAGCCGGTCCCTTCCTGAGTTGGATGGCAACCTCTATATTGCTTGGATCGCAGTCCGGAATGTAGCTCATTAATCAGGGGAAAATTCCGTGGTGGGTTGTTGAACCAAGGTTCTATCTGGACGCTGAGCCAGATGTTGACATTCAAGCCGTTTCTCAAAGGCTGAGCCTCAGCCAGATGGGTCCCTCCCCCCAGCGTCCTCCTCGGTGCTCAGGTTGGTTCCTGCCTTTCCCACAGCAGCGGAGACCCTCGGGGCCTGGGCAATGCCTGCAGCAGGACCCTAAGGAGCCTCGCCCAGCGTCTGCAGGTCCTTCTTCTCTGAGCTGCTGCTGATCACTGTTTACTTCCCACTACTGTTAGAATAAGGCGATTCTCGTTTTAATAATGTATTTGTTTAAACAATATCTCAGCCACGGTCATTTCCACACATCACTAATGTAAAAATTGCCAACACGATGTTTGGCTCCCTCTCCTCACACTGCGCTTTTGAAATCCGCTGAGTGACAGCTCGGGTCCCACCAGCCGCGTGCTGTGGCCATTCCTTGTGCCTTGGGTCAGTCCTGGGCTGCTTTCTGAGCAGAGAGGCAGTGTTAAACCTGTCAATGATCATGGACAGACAAATAAGTAAAACTGACTCCACAGACACAGAAAACGTGTGCACAGGGGCAGCGCCGGGTCCACAGGCCTCTGATGGCGGCCGGTCAGGTGGGGAAGCAGGCGTGATGGTGAAGGACCCGTTTGGCCAGCACAGGAACAGGAGGAGGGCCCTCTTGAGGATCCCCAGGCCCAGGGGACGGGCGCCCGTTGCCTGCTCTAATGGCCACACATCCTGTGAAGTGCCCCTGGGGACCCCATCTATGCACAACCGCCACGCGTCAATCACAAGCAGGAATACAGCTTGGGAAGACCCCCGAGCCCCAGAGCTGTCACGCTGCCTGGAGACGCTCAGAGAGTAGATGCCAGGCGTCCTCACGAGCATGTGTGTGACGACCGTGACCAGGTCACCAGGCCATCTCACCCTGCACGCCACAGTCCAGGCCTGCACTGAGAATGCAGAGATGAAGGCGTGAGTACTATTGAAGGGAGAGAGAGAGCTGCCTGGCCCGCCACCCCGGAGGACACGATGCCCAGGCCCTCCAGAGGGCAGGTGCAGGCCCCGCGACCCGGAGGTCAGCCTCCAGAACCAGCTCACGCCCTCTGCTGTTCCATGGAGATGGGCCATGGCAGGTGATGGCCACTCCACCTGGGGAACAGCAATCTGCCTCCACCCATGGAGCCAGCAGCGATAGCAGGAGGCCACCCTGGCCCCACCCTGGCCCCACCCGGCGCACCAGGGTGCTCAGGGTCCTGCCGTCACTGGGTCCAACCTTCTGAAGGAATCCTGCCCTGCGCCTCGGAGGCTCCTGGTCCCCAGAGGCCCACCTGGGGAACTGGAAAAACCAGGAGGACTAGAGGACACACTCTCCCCGGACGGACGGGGTGCCTGGCCTGCAGCAAGCGCACTCCTCGGCAGACACTGGGGTGGGTGGGTGCACTGTCCACACCTTCAAAAAGACGCCATAGTGCAGCTACTGTGTGCTGGGATGCTTTAGGACCTGCCTGTGTTTGCTTTTGCCGAGCTTGGAAAACTCCAGGAGCTCTTCCCTCAGCCCCCTGAGCAAGGTCTCCATGGCAACAGCTGGGCCTGAGTCCCTCAGTCGCAGCAGGTAAAGGGGAGAGGAGAGCACAACTCCTGACTGTGACATACTTGTTGGGGACAAGGAGAGGGGGCTTCTTGGGGGCTGAGGTCCCTTTGCCAGGCAGGAGTCCACACGAGACCCCCTTTCACCTGAAGCCCTCTCTGCACCCTGTGCGTGTGTTGGCTGCAAACACCGCCCCTCTGGAGACAGCTCCAAGGGGGACCAGAGGTTGGGACAGAGGGTGAAAGAGGAGGGCGAGGACAGGGGTGCTGCCCAAGTGTGGGTCGGAGGCCGGGCGAGTCTGGTGCAGTAAGTCTGGGCCCAAGAGGCTCCGGGACAATTCTGTTCCCTGGACACACTCAGAGGGTGGCTGGACGGTGCCCTGACTGCCCACCTGTGCCACCCGGGGCTCTGTGGGAATGCAAACCCCCGGCCCCCGTGCAGACCCACTGCGGCAGAAGTCGCAGTTTTGCAGAATCCTGTGGACTTGAGGTCCCAGTGGGAGAGGCCTGGCGGCACACGCTCGGGTGGTGACGCTGGCCAGGGCAATGTCCTGCCACCGCATCCTCCCTTGGGGGTGGAGGGACCTTTGTGCTAAGTTCCTCCGGGCAGCAAAGCTCCAGCGCTTCCCTGTCTTCAGGGCCCCGGGGCCATTCTCGCCCTCAGGCCCTCGGTGTCTGTCTCCGGCCCAGACCCCCGGCTGAATTCCATCCGCTTGGAATGTGCGGGTGTGTGTGCGTTGGGACTCGCTGCACACAGCCAAGGAGTCTCCCTCCAGGCGGCCTCCACCTGCATCCACTGTGGCCAATCCATCACTCTGCACCAAGGGGGTCTAGGTTCGTAGCCGCCGGGGAGATTGAGGAATATCTCACGTTTTCTGAGCTCCCTGCTCCACGGGACGAACCCTGGTGGACCAGAGCCCCATCACACTGGGTCCTCAATCTTCCGGCTGCACAGAACCCCTAGTGAAGCTCAAAGTGAGGGGCCCACTCCCAGGACTTCTGAGCCAGCAGGTCTGTGGAGGCCAGAGAACTGCCTTCCCGAGAAGTCCCAGGTGACCTCCATCCTGGTGGCCCCAGGACCACACTTGAGAACCCCCAGGGACGGAACCCGGGGTCTTGCTAGGCAGCTGCTCCCCCCACCAGCCACATCCTTATTTCATTTGATATTTTGAGACAGGGTCTTGCTAAGTTGCCAGGCTGACCTTGAACTTGTGACTGAGAACTACAACTTTTAAGTCACAGACTTTAAAAAGAATCCAGAGGGGCCTGGGGCTGTGGCTCAGGGGTGGGGCGCTCACCTGGCTCCCGGGAGGCACTGGGCTCGATCCTCGGCACCACCTAAAAATAAAATGAAGGTATTGTGTCCACCTACGACTAAAAAAAAATTAAAAAGAATTCAGAGGAAAGAAAGTCGCTGCACGCAGGTGAGCCAGACCGGGGCAGACGCCCGGCGAGCCGTGTTGGGAAGGTGCCAGGGCGGAGCAGCGTTGAGCTGAGCACCCCGCACACGGTGTGCTCGCGGATGAAGAGCAGGCTCTGTTCAGACTGGCTACTGGTCCATCACGGTCACGTGTGGCAGTGATCCCTTGACCTACCCCACACCCACGGACGGATGCCGTTTGCTCCACTCATCCCCAGGGCCTCCCTCCCTCCCCGGCCCCCTGACCCCTCCCCACCCCTCCCCACCCCTCTGGTCTGCCTTCTATTCATTTACGGTTTTTAAATTGGAGCTGCTTACACATGCATGAAGGTGGGGTGCGCTGTGCGGTGTGCATCTGAGTACGTCCAGGGTCTGCTCACCGCACTCCACAGTCCCCCTCTTCCCCTCCCTCCCCTCGATCTCCCCTCGATTCTCCTGGGATCCCCCCTTTTCTCTTCTTTCCTGTTCTGTGCTAGCTTTTGCATATGAGAGAAAACCTTCAACCTTTGACCTTCTGAGTCGGGGTTTCTCAGGTGAGAGAAGAACATCAAAGGGAGAGACGGAAGGAAGGGAGGACGTCAAGGTATCCGGTCCCCGAGGAAACACAAGCCCAACCTTCACACGTCCGGAGGGTACTCCAGGCGTGGACCTGCCCAGCAAGAAACGAGAAAACTGGCCCACTCACAGCGACCCCCAAACACATGAGTAGAACACTTGGGAATCACCTAGGAGGTGGAAACTAACGGAACTCAAGAAAGACACGGGAGAGCGCCTCCCACGCTCATGGACAGGCAGGCTGCATGATGTCCAGTGGCCACACTACGGAAGCTTCCGCAGAGTCAACGCGATCCCCCTCACACACACGGAACTGGAAGAACCGCGTCCGAAGGTCGATTCGCAAGAGTAAAAGACGCAGAATAGCCAAAGCAGTTGTGAGCCAGGGAAGCCATGCCGGGGCCAAACCTGACTTCACACCTGGCCCCGGCAGCCAGAGCTGCACGGCACTGGCCTAAAAGCAGACTGTGTTTGGGGAGCAGTTTCGGGGTCACCGTGTCCACCTGAGTGAAGGTAAAACAAGACGCTCCGTGGGAGGCCTGCCTGAGAGGTGGACCAGACCCTGGAGGTTATCAGACCTGACTGTGCGGGGCCCACTGTCCCTGAGGCTGGGCCGCTCTAGGCTGTGGCCCTCCACCAGTCACTTCTCGCCCTTGGCCAGCCCCTGCCTGACCTCCTCCCTGTCCCCAGGCTTCCACCTGGCCCATCCCCAGCAAGCAGCCACCTTGTCCTTGCGGCTAGGGGTGGTGAGCATCTGGTCAGTGTACGTCATGTTAGTCTCTCGGACCCCCTGTCCCCAGCTCAAGGCATTTACCCACAGTGGAAACTGGCCCACAGGGAGCAGGGGCATCTCCAGCGGAGACTGGGCCTCTCTGGTGGACACACAGGTGCAGTGGTGTTGGTACCTGTCCCCGGCAGGCAGGGCCAGCCAGCACGCCGGGACAGAGTCAGCTCCCGGCAGGTGGAAGGAAGGAAGGTTCATCACCCCACGCAGCAGGAGGGTGGGTCCCATGCCAAGTGTCCCTGTCACCATGAACAGACAGCAATGTAGTAGGGAGGGGGAGCCAGACGGGCAGCCCCCTCTCGCCCTCCACCAGAAGGAAGCCCCACGTCAAGGTGTCTTTAGTGACAGCTGGAAACGCGAATGAGTTACGCACACTGGATGTGCACACCCGTCGCCATTCCCAGGGACTGTACGTGCAGAGACAAGCACAGCGCATGTTCCCCTGGACCCCAGGTCACGGGGCGGGATGGGGCCACCGAGGCCCGAGCACTGAGCCTGCTCAATAATGTTCTCTGTTCAATAGTCATTGTTGTGTGTGTGTGTGTGTGTGTGTAAACTCGCACACCCCAGTGCCGCGTGTGTGCATACAAATCACTCCTGGCCCCAGGGAGGAGCAGGTCCCCAAGAAAGCAGCCTGCTCTCTCCCGCCTCACCCAGCCGCGGACCCTCGGCGCGGGAGGTGGCGGGGCCTCCGGGCTGAGGAAGGTGGCCTCAGGACTCTTCTGCACATTGTTTTAAATCTCGCAAACGAAAACGAGTTTCACAAACACATGTGCACACACAGGCAAGTGTGCAAGACAGATCAGCAAGACGGGGTCTTCGCACCCACCAGCACGGTCCCGCCGTGTGGGGTTGGGTTAGCCGAGCACAACCGTGTGCTCTGGGCTGGGCCAGCTCGGCACCCCGTCCCTCGGAGAGCCAGGAGTCCCGGAGAAGAGCTGGGGGGGACGGTGGGGAGGACTGAGCCTGGGAAGGGGAGGGCTGGCGTGGAGGGCCCCCGGGTTTGGAAATGCCTGTCTTCAGAACAGAGGCCAACACTGAGTAATTTCCAAGAAATCCAACCGCTTCCTGCAAGGGAGGCGATGTGTGCAGTGCTTGGTCTGCAGCCCAGCCCTGAGCTCAGGAGCCATGGAGCGTCCTTGAACTAGAATGCGCTGGCTGCCGTGGCCGGGCCAGGAAGCAACCTCCAAAGGCTCCTCTTGGAACAGCACAAGTTTCCAATTAGACACGAGCCTCCCCACTGGACGCGGTCACAGTGCTGGACCAGGCCAGCTCCCTCCTGCAGCAGCAGGACTGGGGCCCAGGGAGGAGCGGGCAGGGGAGGCGTCCGAGCCCCGCACAACGCAGGACAGGACAAGGTTCACAACCACGAGGTGGGAGGTGCCTTATTCAGGACAACCAGGACCCAGACACACAGTAGGAGCCCCCGACAAACACCGAAGACGCAGGCGCGTGCACCCCGCATGCTGAACAGCGTCAACCCGCCCTCCCACCCACAGGCCAAGAACTGGGTCGCCCCACCCGGGGCCGGGGGGCTGGCCGCCGAGGGGGAAACTGAACACCCCGTTAGGAAAGTGCAGAAGAGTCTGCAGAGGGATTCTGTGGAGGAGAAAACGCGGCGTGCTTGAGAAACACGGAAAGGTTCTCCAAGCTCCTTGTGACACAAACACTGAAGTCGATATCCACCACAGCCCTAAGGTGGAAGGCTCGTGGAGCTGTTGAGGAGGGGATGGGTGAAATGTGGTCCTTCCCTCTGGTGGAATATGACTTAGCCTTGAAAAAGGACAGTCTGCCACCTGCTACATGAGGGGGGAGTGAGCCAGCACAGAAGGACACGTGTTGTGATCCCACCCGTGAGGACCCCAGAGGTGGTGGTTGCTGGGCCAAGCTCAGCTGGGAAGGAGAGCTGTTTGGTGGGTGCAGACTTGGGTTCTGCAGGATGAGGACAGCCCTGGGGGTGGACCGGGGCCATGGCTACACAGCAGAGTGGCTTAAAAATGGTTAAGATGGCAAACTCTGTGCTAGGGGCATTCCGCTACCACAGAAAATGAAAACAAAAACCTGAAAGTCAAAACCGAAGTCAGGAGTCCTTGCTCTGACCAGGTGGGCAAAGCAAGGTCACTGGGAGTGGGCAAGATACAGGCAAGGGCTGGCCGGGGACGCAGCTGCCGATGGGCCTGGCTTTGTGGCAGGCACTTCAGCACGGGCCTCCAGTACCCGGGCACTTCGCCTGACCATCCTGGTGCCCAGCAAAGCCAACAGGAAAGCCAGGGGGTTGCCTGCCTCCAGGGGCCAGTGCAAGGCCCTACAGCAAGACAGCAGAAGTCCAGGGGTGCCCCGGGGTGCCCCGGGGTGTCCAGGACCGACCGGGCTCACACCCTGGGATCCCACTAAATCAGCAAAATCGGCAAAGCCACTCGGTGCCACGCCACCCGAGACGCCAAACGCGGTTTTTGTGTATTTAATTAACTCCTCAAAACCCAGTGCTTCTCAATGACCCCCCATCTCAGCTGGACCTGTCACAGCTCAAAGGCTGGCTGGCCTCACGGGCCAGCGGCTGCCACGCTGGCCAGGGCCGGCCAGGTATGGAGTGTGCCGAGATGTTTTTGAACCCGTCTGCGTTCACCTTTAGAGCTCGGAAAATTCCAGATTCTGAAGCCCTTCTCCATGGAAACACTGGCTGCGGTCTCCATGGCAACAGCTGCGCAGTGACAGGGGTGAGGGCTCTTGAGAGATGAGCAGGCAGAGAGCCGGGCGTGGGCGGTGGGGGCTGGGCTCCCGCGGGTCAGCACTGCAGAGACCCGGGCGTCAGACAGGGGGTGGCAGAAGAAAGCACAGCCTTAGCGCTGCAGCTTCCCAGCCCTCGCGGCAGGGACCCCACCCCGGCCACCACCGAGGCTCTCTGTCCTGGTGCAGGTGACGGACTCCATCACCCTCCTGTTCCCAGTCTCCATGCACAGAGCTGGAGTTAAAAGACAAACAGACAAACGGACAGACAGGCAGAGCCTCTGCCCTCAGCAGGAGAAACAGGAAACACATGCATTCCCAGGGACCCAGACCTCCTGGACTCCCCCACAGGCCGGGACCCACGCTGGGCCCTGGAGGGGCTGGCCCCGAGCGCCCGTTCCCGCAGAGCCAGGCTAACGTAGGGGCACAAGTCAGCAGGAGAGCTGACCGGGCCGGGGGTCGGGGGGTGAGAGGGACGTCAGGAGCTGACCAGGCCGGGGGTCGGGGGGGGGAGAGGGACGTGGGGACAATCAGGGAGGACCTTTCCAGGTGATCCAGAGGACGGCAGGCGCAGAGGCCCCGAGGTGGGCGCCAGCTCAGCAGACCTCGGGAGGGCCGTGGCGGCCATCAGCATGCAGCGAGGGGGGAGGGCGGCGGGGTCCCCACAAGCAGGGTGCTGGGTTGGAAGGCGGCATCCCCGAGGACCCACGTGTGAGTTCCCGACCCCCATGAGGAATTAGAATCTGGGACCTCAGGGGGTGGGCTGGGATTTGGGGAGACCCTCCCCTTCTCCCAGGTGAGGCTACAGTGAAGAGAGCTACCCAGGAGCCCAAGCGGCTGGCCTCTTGACCTGGCCTCCCCAGCCTCCAGAACCGAGAAATCCATCTCTGCTGTATTTCATGGTGTCTTCATGGTATTTCATTAAAGCAGCCCAAACGGCTAAGACGGGAGGTCTCTGTCTCCACAGCAAGGACCCTGTGGCCAGATGAGGCCACACCGGCAGGTCTCAGAGGACTTGAGTGGGGGTGGGGGCACGGCACTGTTGGGTCCAGAGTGCTGCAGCTCCGGCGGGAGACGGGCGCTCTCTCGGGTGGGCTCTGGGGTGCACACAGTGCCTCCTGCCTGGTCTCTGCCCCCAGTGGAGGGTCACTGACCAGGGCCAGGCACCTGGTCCTCACACTCGGGAGGCCCCACTTCTCCCCTGGCCACCCCAGGGCAGGCACCAGGCAGCCAGGGACACTCCTCCACCCAGGGCCATGGGAAGCCTCAAGCCGGCTGACCCCAGAGCAGTCCACAACCCATGGCAGAGGCTGTCGCCCCATCTCTTTGCCCCTCTGGCCCTCTGCATGGCACGGCGGCCCTTCCCTGGGGCACTGTGGGTGACCACCTTGCTTCAATAGCTGTTGTGGACAGAGCTGTCTGTCGGCCTTCCATCCTGATATGATCACAGACCCTGCTTAAAACATGCGGCAGGAAGCCCGGCGGCCAGGTGGAAAGCGGCCACACAGTGGTCAGGTGTGGGCATCCCCGCCCGGGGGCCTAGCCAGACACCACCCCCAGGCCCAGTGTCCCTGGAGTGCTGTACCCTCCCTGACACGTCCACGGCCCAGTCTGAGGGCCCTGCCCATCAAGGACAGAGAGCAGAGAGACCAAGCACCACGCTCCTGCATTGACAGAGTCACACAAGGGCAATGCAGGTGGGGCCGCTCAGCATGGACTCCACGCCTGCCTGACTCAGGCAGGGAGGCTCCGGGGGTCACCAGGCCCCTGAGGAACCCACACATCACCACGGAGAGCCAGAGAGGACGGGGTGCCGGGTGGGGATCGGCTGTCTAGCAGGACACATCTCCAGAGCAGAGCCACACCTGAGAAGCCAGGCCCTTCCTGCCTGGAGGCCCTTCCTGCCTGGAGGCCCTTCCTGGCCTGGAGGCCCTTCCTGGCCTGGAGGCCCTTCCTGCCTGGAGGCCCTTCCTGCCTGGAGGCCCTTCCTGGCCTGGAGGCCCTTCCGGCCTGGAGGCCCTTCCTGGCCTGGAGGCCCTTCCTGCCTGGAGGCCCTTCCTGCCTGGAGGCCCTTCCTGGTCTGGAGGCCCTTCCTGCCTGGAGGCCCTTCCTGGCCTGGAGGCCCTTCCTGCCTGGAGGCCCTTCCTGCCTGGAGGGAACAGGCCCGTCCCTGGACACCTGCCCAGCACTGCCTCCTGAAGCAGGGATGGGCCTGTTTGACCTGGCACCGGGGCTGAGTGCGGCCTTGGAACTGCTTCCTCCAGGATTTGGGGCTTCCTGTCCACATGGACTCTTTTTCCTGGGTCTGGCCCAGGTCCCTGTCGTCCCCTGGAGCTTGGAAGTTCTGTCCAGTCAGGGCGCGGGGAGGGCCTGTGGAGGGAGAGGGTCTGTGGCCTCTTTGTCTCCGCGCACCACCAGGAAACGGGGGTGAAGTCATCGCTGGTCACAGGACAAAGGCAGCCTCAGTGGGGCCATGCACAGAAGCCGAGGAACCTAGGAGAGGGCCTTGGATCTGACTGCAGCAGGTTGAGAGGCTGAGACTGATCTCTGGAGAGAGGGTCTTCACAGAGGTGATCCAGCCACCGGGAGACCCCAGGTGGGCCCTCGCCCCCACGACGGATGTCCTTTTAAGACGAGGAGATGCAGACAGACCGTGCAGGGGACAGACAAGTGAGGACTCGGGAAGATGGCGTCCAGGACGGGGCCTCTCGGCCCTGAGTGGGCACTAGCCCAGCCGCCCCTCCATCCCAGCTTTCCAGCCCAGGCCCTCCAGCCCCGGGTGCTGCTCTTCAAGCACCCAGTGTGCCCGTCCCCCCACCGTACGTGAACCACGAGAGATCCGTAAACAACAGGCCCAGCAAAACCTTCCCACACAGAAACCCAACCACCACCGATGGTCACCGACTGAGAACTCTACTCGCAGCTGAGACGGGAACCACGGACTTCGTGTCCTAGGCTGCCATGACACTTCACTGCCCACTGGGACCGTGTCGACTGTTACGCCTCACAGTTCTGGGGGCTCCGAGAACACGATCCAGGTGTGAGCAGGGCCGCGCTCCCTCTGAAGGCGCTGGAGGCTCCCTCCGGCCTCTCCAGGCTCCTTGCTCACCGACATATCCTCCGTCGCCACCCCATCTTCCAGCTTCTCCTGCTCTCGGTCTCCACGTCCTCGACTCCTGATAAGGACACCAGCCACTGGGTTCAGAGTCCACCCTAATCCAGGGTTGCTTCACCTCAGGATCCTTCACTAATCGCACCTGCAAAGACCCTATTTCCAATCAGGTCCCACTCAGAGGTGCACAGAACTGTGGAGGAACACCATTTAACCAGCCACAGACACTAGCACGGTGGGGCGGGGGCTCCAAGGTCCCCGGCAGGTACATTTCCAACGTGGCTAAGTGTCCAGGACACTCTCACCCCCGGCAGACGTCAGGCGGGCTCCAGGATGCTCACCTGGTTGCGTGTCACATGTGCACAGTGAGCTATTTAAAATGCACCCAGCGAAAGCGGCTGTCTGTGTCCACTTTGACCCCCCTCCTCCCGAAGCCCTGTGTCAGACGGCATGATGAACGCTCATGGCATCTTTGAAACCCAGCTAAGGAGAGTTGAGGGTTCCTTCAGTCTGGGATGAGTGGACTACAGGGTGGTAAGATTCACAGGTAAACACGGAAGATGCCCGTTGCATCAGATTTCAGATAAGCAGTGGGTGATTTTTGGTGTCCGTATGTGCTTTGGCACATGGGAGCAGGCAGCAGAGAGAACGTGTGTACAGGACAGAGGTGCTCATCACAGCCCTCGGAGCCCAGCAGGAAGCGTCCTGAGGTCGGGGGCCAGAGGAAGTGAAAGCAGGGTTTCAAACCCGCAAAGCCAGAGCTGGTCTGCAGGGACCTCCCGGGAACAGCAGATGTGCGCGTCTGTGGAGGGAGCAGCCGGCTCTCCAGCTGCGACGGGCCACTGAGACGTCCCCTGGTGCCAGGAGCACATTCAGAGGGGGGCTCCTCTTGCCCAGTGACTTGGAACCACCACGCATCCCAGCACCAGGCTCCTTCTGTTTGAGGGGGAATCTCGAGCCCACCTCCTGCCTCTGGTAGAACCCGGGACCCACCGTGCACGATACTGGGCCAGGAGGAGCAGAGGCGGCGCTGGCTTGTGTGTCCCCCACACCTGGTACCACCGATTAGGGACGGTCGGCCTAGTGTTCCCGAGCACCCCGCCCGGTGAGCAACCTCAGCCCTGCTCGAGGGTCTCCGGCTCTCTCCTGGGGCTGACCCCGGGGCGCGGCGCAGGCCCTCACGTAGGTGCCGCACAGCCCGGCGTGCAGTGCCCCTCGCAGGGGAGCAGGAGGGCTGGGTCTGCGGCGCACGCAGCAACCCCGTCCCCCAAGGAGGCCCTCTCACCGCACAACCGGCCACGGAACCACCACCCCACCCCGCAGTGCAGCTGGGCACGGAGACTTCCCGGAAGGCTGGACACGGGCTGGCAGGACTCCTGTCTCACCGGGGCCCAGTGCAGAGGGTGCAGAGAAGCCCTGGGTAGTACTGCAGAGCCCAGCCCTCACGGCAGGTTCGCCCCATGCTGGGTGGGTAGCGATGGCCACCAGCGTGACCCGACGCAATCTCAAAAGGTACCCAGGCACAGAGCTGCTCCTGCGATCTGATTTTCAGGATCAGTTTGGTGGTTTGATTTTGGGGGTGGATTTTGCTCATTCTTAAAGTTATCAATCACATCAGAATTCACATACGCCAGAAAGGAAGTATTCTAAAAGCCAAATTTCCTCCTGAAAGATTTGCAGACTCCAAAATATAGAAATAAATTAAAAGGCTGTTGAACAACATCATGGTAATGAGAAAAAGAATTCTAGCAGCCAAAAAGATAAAGTCCTAGGAAATGAAAACCGCAGAGGCACTTCTTAAAATGATAAGAAACAAGATTCTTCCCAATCGGAAATTAAAAACAGAAGGAACACAGAGACAATCACAGGTCTGGTCACCAGAGTGTGGACGGGTCAGCCGGCCGGCCAGCAGTCTGTCCCTTGTATGAGGACCCGAGTTTTCAGTGAACACTGAACCCAGGAACATACCACCCCAAACTCCTGAAAAACTGGTTTTCATCTTGTTTCTCCCAAAGTGTAAGATCAGTGACATGCAGCAGGGGCCCACTGGACAGGCAAAGGTGACAGACAGCCTCTTAGGAGCCGCAGGCTCATCTTTGGGAACAATGAAGTCTGCGTTTCTTGCTTTGTTTGTAAAGGGGTTTTCATCAGCCAGAAAAACATCACTCTTCAAGACGGTGGTCCATCCAGAGTGCTCCAGTGCCCCGGCTTCCCAGAACACTGGGAGGGACTGTGGCAGAGGACCTGCCACTCAGAAACACACCAGGCAGACAAGAAGACACGGTCACTCCTGAAATGACAAAAACTTCATGGGAGACGTGATTCATCGAGCGCACCCAGAAAATAAGTGTCAGAGTCAGAAAACGAATGGGCCCTGCTCTGACACATGGTTTCTGAAGAATTTATTAAAGTTCTGGAGAAAACCTTACACAGTGAAGTAACTGACCCAATACCCCAGCCAGATTTGGGGATGGCCCAGCGTTCGAGTCCCACTGAATCTCACGGACACTGGTCAGATGGGATTTCCTTGGGTTTCTTAAAATGGAAAAATCTACAAGGAACTATGTTAAAGCTCCTTCTTGTTGAAAGTCGTCCATTCAATACCGATAAACAAACTCTGGGCAATCGCGACCCTCTGTGAACATCGCGGCCACGGTGATGGTTCTTGAAGAGCAGCCACTCTCTGCAAAGATGGCCGGCCCCGCGGACGCCCCACCTGCCGCTCAGTCCCCTTCACGGTGGCAGAGAAAATGCCGCCTTCACAGACCTGGGGTGTTGACCATCTCTGAGCGCTGAGACCTCTAAACGTTCATTTGGGTTCATTTCATGGACGGAATATTTAAAAACTTGTGTTTAAATTTTGGTAAGATACAGAAAACATGAAATCTACCATTGTGACCCATCTCAATACAGTTTGGAAGGGTGGAGGACCTTCACAAGGTTGGTAGCCACCATGACCCTTGACCTCTACAACCCTTGCCCTCAAAACTGAAACTCTGCCCCATTAGCCAATAAGTCCCGTCCCCCCTCCAGCCCTGGCAGCCTCCACCTTCTGTCTACACCCGCGGATCCTCCGGCTCCTCCACACTGCAATCGCTCCTCTTGCCTTTCAGTGACCTGCTGACCTCCTGGGGCCTGGCCTCTCAGGGTCCAGCCGTAGGGCAGCAGAATTCCCTCCTTTTTTGGTCTGGAAAATGTCCGGTTGTGTGGGCAGGCCTCATTTTCCCTGCCAGTCCACGCATGGGTGGACACTGGGGTGGCTCCCACCTCTGGTACCGTGAATGGTGCTGCCAGGAACGTGGGTGCAAACCCTTCCTCGAGACCTGCCCTTGGTTCCTGGGGGTGGCCACCCCAGTGGCACTGCCGGGTCATAGGCCACGCTGCCTTTTCCTTCTCACCACCTCCGCACTGTTCTCCAAAACAGCCGCGTTCTCTTGTACTTTCCCAGCAGTGCCCAGCGCTCCGCGTCCTCCGCAGGCTTGCTGCCGCCTGGGCTGTTTTCGCAGCCACAGCAGCCCTACCGCGAGTGTGAGGTTCTGGACCATGTCCAGCGCGCGCCAGCCTAGGTTTTTTTTTTTTTTTCTGGAGAAGAATCCAAGTTCCCCAATACACTGCCCGTCATAAGGCTGCGCAAGTCTTGCCACGTGGATGAAAAGTCGCTTTAGAGATAATAAAAGACGTTCTTGGAGGTTTTGAAGAGAAATCCAATCACAGACACAACTCAGAAAGCTATTCCACAAAGTGGATCAGAGGATGGGGAGGTAGCTGGAAGGGGGAACACTGGCCTGCAGGGCCAATCCCGGGCTCAACCACCAGTTACAAAAGAAAAGACAGAGGTCGACTATTGTTTCCACCACTATGTGGAAGTGAAGTAAAAATCTGACAGTCGCTGGGTTTAGATATATATATGTCATGTTTGAATTTCTTACATTTAATAAAGAAGTAAGAATATTTATGAAAAAATGTAAAGAAATCAGAATCATACTCAATAAGGATAGTAAATTAAACCACAGTAGTTTGGGGCCATACTGAGGAACTTTGTGTTTTCATATCACCAAGCCAATCATTCACCAGGATCTAAATTACAAGCAGAAGCAAAGAGCCAGCTCTGGGTTGTGGGGGAAGGCGATAAAGAAACAAAATCAACCACATGAACACACAGGAAATGAAAAGCCGTCCATCTCCTGAGATGGATCAGCACTGCACCGCGGACAGCGGGTGGACCGTGAACACCAGGGCACGGCACAGACCCACCGCGAGGGAAGAACTGTGCAGAACCCAGGCCGGGGAAAGAGGCTGCCTTGGCTGACCATTGTATGCCATCAACAGCAGCCCCCACCTCAGCAGTGTGAAATAGCAGGCGTGTATTATCTCACGGTTTCTGTGCATCAGGGACCAGGGCTTGGTTCAGCCTGGTGGCTCCTGAGGAGCCAGATGTCAGCCAGGACTGTGATCATGTCCACTTACAAGGAGGAACCCACGTCCAACCCATAATCGTGGTGGTTGGCAAGCCTCAAGTCCTCGTGGGCCGCTGGGAGGGACCCACAGCTCCTGACCACACGGCGGGCATCAGCAGAGGCTGCTTCTCAATAGGATGGTGACGGCGGGTGGGAGGGGACAGAGAGAGAGGGACATCAAAATCAGAGAGACAGAGAGAGAAAGGGAGATAGAATGGGCAAAAGAGAGACAGAAAGAGAGAGAAACGGACCGTGAAAAGGTACGGACACACAGAGCAGGAGGGAGGCGACTGGGAGAGAGGGTCAGGAACTAAGATGGAGACTGCAGCCTTTTTATAACCTAATCTTGGGAATGGCTTCCCATCACTTCTGCCAGCTAATATCTGGACTCCGTGAATTCATTTTCTCACGGCTGTAACAGGATACTCGAGACGGTGCTTAGACCAATAAGCCTATTGAGCTCAGGTTGTAGCGGTTCAAGTGGGTGTGCTGGCCTCCACTGGGCTCTGAGGAGGCCTGAGTGGCTGAGGGAGGGTCCCACGGCCAGACAGGAAGCCAAGGAGGCAGGGGAGCCCGCGTGCTCCTTCACACAGCCTTCTCCTGACACAGGGTCCCCAGGACTCCACTGGGCCCCCTCCTGAAGGCTGCACCGCCTCTTAACCAGCATCCCCACAGAGACCAAGACCAGCAGGACACACACAGCACGGGCTGAGGTGCGAGCCCCAAGCTTACGCGTCGAGCGAGGTCCTGGGCACCATGTCCCCAGCGCACTTGCTCATCGGGCAAACACTCTGGGTGCCAAATGCCAGGTGTTTTGAGTGACAGCAGTGGTCAGGGGCTAGGGAGAGGGCCAGTGGAGTCTAAGGGTCCAGCAGCAGGAGATGAACAGGCACAAGGCACAGCCATCCTCACCAAGAACCCCGGGCATCTAAGTCCGGCAGCAGAAGCCAGGCCGTGCAGCTCGGGGAGCCGTCATTGCAGGAAGGCACAGAGGGGGGAGAGACGGACTCCAGATGGGGCAGGGGCGGGAGGAGAACGAGGGGCAGGGGCTAGCAAGGAGGGTGGAAAGTGACGGCCATCTTTACCCAAGGTACACGTATGACGACACGAATGGGTGTCAACACACTTTATAGACAACCAGAGAGATGAAAACCTGTGTAATACGGATTGTGATGCATTCCCCTGTCATCTCTTTTAAAAAATCAATAAGATTTAAGAAAATAAAGAAAGGAAGGCACAAGTCGATGCTGCAGCTGTACGGCACCCGCGACCTGTCAATCAGACCTCCCTGCCAGGTTCCAGGTACACAGCACCCGCGACCTGTCAATCAGAACTTCCAGGCTGGGGTCTCCTTGCCCTTGAACTTGTCTGGAATCATCTTTTCTCCTGTCTTGTTCCGAGCCCTTAGTTATTATTTTTCAGTTCTCTGAACCGCAATTCAATGAGCAAAGGCAGCCCAGGAGCGGAGGTCAACTGGAGACCAACGTCAGCCTCAGACTTCTGCCACTGGTACAATTAGGCTTGCTCCCTCTTTCAATAACCGGTGACTTGACAGCTCCATGATGGGATTTTTTAAACCCACTCGTGTTTACCTATAGAGCCTGGAAAATTCCAGTCTCCGAAGCTCTCGCTCCCGGCTCCTGGCTCTGTTTCCATGGCAACGGGTAGGCTGCCTCAGTGCGGCAGGTACCTGCACACAGCAGGGGCCGGTGGAGGATGGGAGGACCGGGAGCACCACGCTCACCATTCCCCTGCCTCCGTCCCTCCAGGACCCTGAGCCCAAGCGTCCCTGGTCCAGCGCAGCTTCTCGCGGACTGAAAACCCGACCCAAGGAGGAAAGGATGGCTTGGAGAAGGCTCTGGGGAAGGCGGGGTGAAGGGGGGGGAGGAGGGAGGAACGGGGTGAATGGGCGCCCTGCGCGCTGACCCTCCCCGGGGTTTCTAAAGCCTGTCGCGGGTCAGAGCATCAGCCCCTTGCAACCTGAGCTTGTGAGAAGCCCAGTTTTCGGGTCCCCACCCTGTTCCTCTGCGTGCCCAGTCCCCCTCAGCTTTTAAATACAGCGTCTGCAACCTGTCAATCAGAGTTCCCAACTTTGTTCTGCCACTTTGGATACCACCCAAGTCCACCTGGTCTGCACTGGTCACACCTGAGCTTGACGTATTTCCCTCCTAGTCCCCACGAGACAGGAGAGCCGAGCGTGTGGTCTCATCTGCCCCGCACTCTGGCTGCTGGCTCCCCACCTCCCCCACCATCCCTTGGCCTTTTCTTCCCCACATCTGTCCTGACACCCCGTCTCCCCAAGCCATCCCGCTCTCTGGCCATGTGCACAATGCACACCAGGGCTGGGGGAGGGAGGGCCAGGGGCAACGGCTCAGTGGAGATCCATGTGTCCTCCCCTCCCAGGGCCACCGAGGTCCCAAGTCTCACTGACTCTGTCTCAGGAGTTGGTTTTGCTTTTGTGGTTTTATTTTATTTTATTTTGCATTTGCTTTTTAGTAGATCCCATTTCTGACTGGCACAGAACATCTGCCCGTGTTCGTGAGGGACGGTGAGGAGTTCTGACTCCTGTGCACACGGCAATGCTCATCGCAGGGTGGCCGTACGCCCACAGCCTTAGGCTCCCCCTGTCTTCGTGGTGAGCACGCTCCTCTCTTCTGACTCTCCTGAGATCATGATGCACCAGGATCCATTCGCCCCGCTGTGCCACAGCACACCCTCTCTGTGCAGGTGACCGCAGATGCAGCCCTGACCTCTCCTTCTCAGGGGACGAGACCTGCAGGCCACCCACACACTTGGAGTGGTTCCTGCTGCTCCAGACCCTCACCACAGCCATGAGCCACCGCGGCCCCCGGCTTCCTCTTCAGAGGACGCAGCTGCCAGCTGAGATGGAGGCCGCTCTGGGGGTCACCCTCCAGCCTGGGCCACACGGGACCAAGCCACTGGCTCTGCGTCTGGGTGGGAAAATGTGCTCTTCTGCAGAAGCCCCATAGTAAAAGCTTTGGTCTCCAGGGCTCTGTGGCCTGCGACTCAGGCCTGGACGCTGGCACCAAGACAGTCCATAGCAAGTGAGCCGGGCCGCGCTACATTTCTGTCTCCCTGGGCCCTCCCACCTGGGTTCCCATCTCCTCCCTCCTGACCTGCGACCAGCTCTTCCCTGGCCTCCTCACCCACCCTTTCTGGCCTGTAGTTCACTTTCCTCAAAGCCAAATGTGTCAACAGGAAGTCTTGCTTAGAAGTCCTGGGCTAAGCCGTGGCTCCTCCTCGGGAGGCCGTGGAGGCAGGTGGAGCTCTGGCCTCCTGGAGGTGCTGGGGTGGAGGCCAGGCCTTTTCCTGGCTGCACAGGGCTCAGGAAGAGCCTCCTAAATGCACATCCTTAGCCATGTACAAAGGCAGGGACGGAGAGACGGACGCCCGCCTGTCTGAGCCCACTTCAGTGTCTGTGTAACTCCGCTCAGTGAGCAGGTCTGCATGCCAGCTGCCACGTGGCACCGTGCTGAACCCTCTAGTGCATGGGCCTTGAGGGGCACGGGCACACACGCCCACTCGTGTCCAAGCCAGGACACAGACTTGCACCCCAGAACACCAGAGAACACCCAGCTACGGACACAGCCCAGATCATGAGCCATAAACTGGTGGCCAGTGTGGAACATTTTTATGGCTTAGAAGCGGACACTTGCAGAATGCTGGCCATGCTGAGCTGTTTCTGGGAAAGTGGCTCTCCTCTCCAGGTTCACGGCGCTGTACACAGAGCCTGGACGCCAGCCGGGCATTGGTAGGTCATCAATCAGGAGAAATTCACGGTGGGCAGCTGCCTCGGGGTTTTATTTGGCAACTGGACCAAACCGACATCCTGACACCTAGTTTTCAGAGTCTGTCTGCTTTTCCTTAGAGGAGGTGCCTCCAGCAGAAGCCCGCTCACCGGGGCTTTGGTCCAGAGCTTGCTCCCAGTCGCTGGGCTGCTTGCTGAGAGACTCAGAGTTCGCAGTGTCTGAGGCCTCTGTGTGGGAGGGGAAGGGGGCTGGGGAGGGAGACTGACCAAATCGGAAGGGCGGGGTACCTCCTCCACGGTAGTTGGAGCACACCGGTAACAGAGAGACCTCCACAAACAGTTTGAAAAGCAAAGATATAACCGGGCAAAGGTATTGGCCAAATTATATAGTTATATTGTGGGCATTGTGCATGTACAAATATAGAACAACAAAATTGCACCACTACATACGACAATAATGCATCAATAAAAACTACGGGGAGGGGATGGGGCTGGGCTCAGCGGCAGACCACTCGCCTAGCATGTGCGAGGCCCTGGGTTCGATCCTCAGCACCACATAAAAATAAATGGAATAAAGGTATTGTGCCCAACTACAACTAAAATTAAAAAAAAAAAACACTATGGGGAAAAAGCCAAGTTATGCCACGGCGTGCACAGAGCTTGTGGTCTGCTTTGAAGGACAGCCTGGTTAACCGGATGACTAACTTACTGTCACTTGTGAAAAGAAAGAGAAAGAAAAGATATTTTCCTTTATTCTTATTTTAGGGCTTTTTGGGGGGAAGGAGATGGCCTTAAAATCAAATTTATCTTCTTGCCGTTCTGGTGCTGGAAGTCTGAGATCCAAGTATCAGCAGAGTTGTCGTCGGCCGAGTGCCGTGAGCAAGGCTTTCCTTTACTGGTGGACGCTGTTTTGGGAGGATGCGTGACATCAGGTCTCTTGGGGGAGAGAAGTGGAGGGACTTACCCCCTCAGGACACAGCCTTTCCCCTGTGGCTGGGGGGTGCTTCTGCAGCGCCCTGGCTCCTCCCGCTAGACCACACACCCACGCACACACACCCACGCACACACACACACACACACACACCCACACACACACACCCGCCCAGGCAGGTGGCCAGGATTTTCTCCAGGCTTTGCCCAACATCCCCCACCCGGGGGTCCCCCAGTTGAGGACAGGAGTACAGACCCTGCTCCCAGGCTGGGTCACAGCACCCGCCCAGCCTCCCGCCTGTGAACACTCTATAGACGCCGAGTGGAGACAGAGCCACCCTTGTGCACAGCTCAACATCTAGTTTACCGTCTCCTGGAAGTCACCTTAAAAACATGAGCAGAAACAGGGCAAGAAGCCGCACCCAAGGTATGCGAAGTCCGTGCTGGACGTGCTGACACGGGGGCCGGCCTGTGCCCAGGGCTCCGTAGCAGCAGCTCCATGCTGGACTGCACTGGGTAGAAACACTGCCCACGGTGCTGTCACCAGGAGCAGGAACACAGAGGGTGGGCGAGACCCGTCTCCTGCGTGGCGCAAACTCCGTGTTAGTTGGAGAAACAGAGGTGAACAGAAGGACTGACACCTGAGGATGTGATCCGACAACATCTAGAAAGGTCAGGCCTTCCCGGGCCCAGCCCCTCCTGGTTCCACACCCAGAGGGTCCTGAAGAAATGCCCCCTCGGTGCCAGGAGATGTGCAGGTTGCCCGCTCAGCGCTCAGGCGTTTGGCGCATCTCATCTGAGCGCCCAGAGCATGTCAGGGTGGCGCAGGACTCTGGGAGGGGCAGAGGGCGAGCAGAGCCTTGGTGCTCCTGGGAGGGCCCTGTGCACACAGCAGGGCTGGGCCTGGAGTGCGGTGGACGGGCTGGGAGGTAGCGAGGCCCCAGCAGGACGGGAGCCAGGCCGTGTCTTCGACCCTTGCAGCAGCTAGGACGGCGTGGCGGGTCCCCGGGGCCCTGAGCAGCAGCTGCTCACTTCTCACAGTTTGGGAGTTTGAGGGGTCCCGGGTCAGGGCGCCAGCCAACTCTTCCTGTTGTGGGTGGCGTCTGCCGAGGCTAGAGAGCATGGGGGAGGTCTCCCAGTCTCGCCCAAGGATCAGTGCATCCCTCCCCAGGGCTCCGTCCTCCTGGAGGCCCCCGCCCAGGACCTCAGCTGTGAGCTGGGGGGACACACCTTCTGCCTGTGCCAGGGGCTGGGCACGTGGCTGCTGCACACGTCTGTGGCCAAGGAGAGGATGTGCGGAGGGGAGGGGCCTTAGAGAAGCCAGCAGGTGAGGGCCAGGGAGGGGAGGGAGAGGAAACCACCTGCCTTTTTAAACAGTGCAGGGCTCTAAGCTCTCCCAACGCCGGGGGAGAAGGCGGGAGAATGCAGACCCAGGCCTTGCAGCTGGGTCTACAATGTGGAGGCCTTGGGGGGCTCTCGCCAGAGCGGGTGGGCTGGGGGGGGACCAGAGTGGAGGGGAGAGGAGGGGCAGGCGGCCCACGGGCTGGGCTCACACATGTGGCTCTGAGCAGGGCAGAGCAGGCCACCATGGCTGCGGCCCCGGGGGCCAGGCTCCACTGCACAGGTGCCCTCCCAGGAGCTCAGGCCTGGCAGCAGGAGGGACCCACCCTCTGAGCCGGAGAAGTGCCTGGGCACTGCCTTCCCCCTGGGTGAGGACGGCCGTGGAGGGGAGGATGGGGCAGGGAAGCAGGACAGCCTGGCAGGCTTGTTATCACAGGTCTGTCCCCTCCCCACTGCCCCCGCAATGACCCAGGCCCTCCTGCCCCAGGAGTGCAGCTGGGCCCCAGCCTCCCAGGACCCGCACCTGGAATCCAGGGGCCACTCCCTGCTCGGCTGGCAGCCCTGTCAGCCTTCCCCTCCCAAGTCGGGCGCCAGGATCAGGGCAGCCCGCAGGCCCCCCCCCCCCCCCCCCCCCCCCCCCCCCCCCCCCCCCCCCCCACCCCCCTCCCCCCCTCCCCCCCTCCCCACCCAGCAGCCCTCCCTGGAGGGAGCCCCCTGCAAGTCCCCGGGCTTTAGGCTCAAGGATGTTCTTTCCCAAGACCTGCAAAGTCCTCCTGCTCTGTGCTGACCAGCTCCTCTCTAGCCCCGGACACACAGGTGTGCAAGACAGAGAAGTGCAGCCCTGGCCCGTGGGCCTTGCAAAAGCAGCCACACAGAAGGTCCCTTCCGCGAGCTCTTCAGAACAGTGAAACCCTGGAAGGGGTTAAGAACACTCGCGGGCGGGCGAGATGGCTGCGGGGCGGCTGCGCTGGTGCACAGCAGTGGACGCCATCCTCAGCGATTCCTTCTAGAAAGTGTGGTGGGAGGAGTCCCCGTGCTACAGTGGGCCCCGGTCCAGGAGCCTGAGCAGGGTCAGGGACACCCGAAGGAAACAGGATGCAAACCACGCCTTGATCCCACGTTCTCCAGTGGCTACATTCTTTAAAAAGTCCAACTGTACAGGTCAATCAACCTCACCGTGGGATGACCTGACCGGGGGCCTCCACGTAGCACCCTATCCAGGTGACCAGTGTACATGGCCTCACTGTTGACGTGCTTAGGAGTCCAACGCGTACCTCGCGTACCTCGGCACGGCCGGGCTTCGGCGTGGCGGTCACTGGGCCGCCTCGTTTGGCCGCCACACCTGCAGGCTCCACCAGCCGCTGGCGGCCGTGGCACCACGTTGGAGTGTGCAGGTCCTGGGTGCTGTCCCCGACTTTGGACGGATGAGACACACGACTGAGCACCAGATATTTAGTGAATATCTCAAGTGAAAAAAACAAATGAAGACAAGACACGCACTCGGGGAGCGTCACTGAGCAGAAACCAACACACACCACCCCCAAGACGCTCTGTGTCCCTGGCATACAGCAAACTGTCGCCTCCTGACCCGGCCACTGTGCTGGGACTCTGCCTTCCCTCCATCGCAGGCATCTGTGAAGTGGCCTTGGCTTCTGGGGGGAGAGAGTAACACCTCAGGGTCAGCATGAGGGAGACAGGAGGACTCAGGAAGGGTCCACAGGGGAGGCTGAGGCCCCCTGGGGCTCAGGGCTGGAGGCCAGACAAGGCATAACAGAGGCCAGAAGTCAAAGTAAAAACGGGGCAGAATCACAGAAAAGGAAGACTTTAATGCTGGGCCCATGGTGATTATTCACTCAATTTCTTTTCTTTTTTTCACGTTGACAAAATTAGTCATAAGGAGCAAAAGCAGAGATTAGAAAGTGCAGGGGAGAGAGGGGACAAGAGGCGCTGCTGGGGGGAGGGGAGTGGGGCGTTTTGAAGCAGCCGCTGCAGGGCGGTCCTGGGGGGGCCTTCCTGACGCTGGAGCTCACACAGGACCCTGGGCACTCGGCCTCAGAGAAAAGCACACGTTCAAAGCCAGGGGCTTACAATAGAAAGACTGAGCTGTTTTCTTCTGGCATTATCTGCAGGGCTTCAGTGCAGTCCACATGGGGACATGGGGCCATGGCGCGCACACACACACACACACACACACAGTTTTCTCAACACTTAGGTCCCAAAATATTCCAGCGGTCACAAGCTGGAAGGCCCAGGGCGTACTCAGAGGTGGCCAACGTGTGACGAGAGCAAAGAAGGATGTTTCCCGAATGCCAAGTTTGATGTCCTCTGCCCTTGTGCTGCTGAAGTTACCAGCTGGCCCTGTCCACTGGGCCTTAAGAACAGGCCAACCAGCCCTGGGCACTGGCTGCCCGTACCATACCAGTCACCTGAAACACGGGGACATGGCCGCAGTCTAACCACCACAGAGCAAAACCCAGTTCTGTTTGGAAAGCCCTTAACCTGTGTGACACAAAGCAGGAGCAAAAAGGAGGCTTTTTCCTTTATGCAACAGACAAAGGTCTAAAAATCAACCAAGAGTGGTCACATGGTAGCCCAGGAGCAAAGGCAAGCAAATGCAGGTTTCTGTTTTTAAACAATAAAGAAACTAGGAGGCTATAGAGGGACAGGGACGCAGAACAAGAGAAGGTTCCCTGCCGACAGTCGGCAGGCTAGGTGTTTGCCGGCCTGAGCTCTGGAGCAGTCCCTTACCCAACCTCACCCAGGGTCTGTGTGTCGGGCTCACGGCTCGCCTTGCCGGCCTGCGGAAGAACTCCCTGCTAGCACAATCCGCTGACCTAGCATCTGGCACCGGGAACTTCTAAAACTCCAGATCCCTGTCTCAATGCCTACCGACTTCTTTCCAAGCAAGTTGAATTCAAATTCAATCATTCCTTGTAAGTAGGGGGATTTCTTCTTCATCTCACTGTGAACTGTGGTACACACAGAGAGGAGTGGACAAGGTGCCCGAGCCCACTAAAGGTGATTCTAAACCAAGCTCGGGCGGCTTTCAGACACACCAACGCCAAGTGCTTTCACTGAAAATCAGTTCTCAAGTGCCCGAGTTTGCTGATGGTGACTTTCCTAGATGCCCAGATGTACCACATTTGTCTAGGTGACCACAACAAAAAGGTAGGCTTCTTTGAACTCTCCCCACTGGTAAGTCGATCCCATTTGCAAGCAACAGCTTTGGAAACTTCTGCAGCGTCAGAGTAACTGGGCTTGACATTTTAGTTTCATTTTAGGGTAGCTTGAGTTTTAGTTCAGATTTACGTGGCTGCCGCGGCTTCATCCCAGCCAAAGTGAAGCCAAAATGAAGTGTGCTCTGGGTGCCTCTGGGTCACTGCGGAGCAGCGCCCGCCCGTCTCCCAGGCCCTCCTCACGCCTGTCTTTTGCCTTTTGCCTTTTGACATGTTCCCCACTTGCTGACGCGCTTGCCATGTCAGAGAACCGTCCCGCGCCCGCCCGCGACAGGAACTGCAGCCAGCTGGGACACAGTGGCTGCGCTGGTTTCCCAAGCCACCGCGAGGCTGAGACGGTCGGTCTGCAAAGTGAAAGGGAAACCAGGGCGAAACCAAGATCAATTTGGATGGAACCGAAACCGAAACATCAAAGAAAAAAGTGACCCTTGGAGTCCGTGGACGCCGTCCCGTCCCACCCGCAGGACGGGGCGTGGTGTCTGTCAACTCTCTTGGCACTTGGTGGTGCAGATCCACTCATGCACTCCCCAAATTCCCTCTCAACCCCTCCCCACGGGGCGCTCAGAGGCCTGGCTGGGACGCCCATCCCCCACTGCCGCCTGCCCCTCCTCCACAGGGACAGGCAGCGTCTCCCTTAAAGACCTGCTCTCCCCCCAGCCGCCCTGGCTGCGGCCTTCTCCCTGCCCCGTCCCCCTCCTGCCCCCTTCCTCCCGCTGACCACCCTTGGCCAGTCCAACACAGTCCTCCCTTTTGCCCATGTCAGGGTGTCAGTTCTCAACCTAAGTGGCCAGTTTCTCGTCCCCAGGGAAGACACGGAGCCTGCCCTCCTCACGCGGTCCCAGGCCCCAGCCCTGCGTGGTCCCTTTGTCAGTGGGCACCCTGCTGGGCATCTGTGCCAGGCCTCCTTCATCACCTCCACGGGCTGCGGCAGGGCTCCCCCTCAGCCCCTTCCTCTACCTACGCTCACTACATGTCACCTCCAGGACATGCTGATGTCCCCTGCCAGGGTGGGGGAGCTGGCTGCCCTCCTGCCTTCCCGGGCAAGCCCAGCCACCGGGCCACCCTGCGTCTCCCCTTCAGTGAGAGTCAGCGCTCGCTCACCTCCGTGGGAGGCTGTGAGAGGCTCAGGGAGGGCTGGGGCACAGTCCAGGCAGCAGGCCGCAGGACCAGCACAGGTTCCACGCGCGACTTACCGCCTGTTCTGCATCTGGTGGGACTGTGAGGACACAAGGCTGAGGGAGGCAGAGGGGCCCCTGAATCATGCACAATCCTCACTGTCTGTCTGGAACAGCGTCCCCCAGGTTCATGTCCGCACGGCACCTCACAAGGTGGCCAGGTTCGGAAACAGGGCCTTTGCAGATGTGATTGGTCAAGATGAGGTGGTTCAGGGCTAGGGTGGGCAGTGACTGTCCTTCTAAGAAGAGAGGACACCTGGCGACAGCAGAGAAGTCTTGTGAAGACAGAGGACTGAGAACCAGAGCCAGCAGCTGCCAGTCAGGAGGAAGGCGCAGACAGACCATCCCCAGCCCTTGAGGCCTGGGCTCCATCTCCCGCCACACACACACACCTGCACTGTGCTGTGAGCGGTTACTGTAGGCCACATTGCTACGGATGGTCAGGTCCTGGGCATCATCACGTCACGTACTGTGTCACATGGCGTGTTATTAAGCAGTCTCCCTGCGCTGTGCAATGACGTCCCGCGTGTGACCTGGCTCCGAGGACATTGCACCTTGCATCCTGCTATGCTCTCAGGTGCCCCCTTGCATGTGCTGGCAGGAGACCTTCTGTGGGATGTGATCTGTCCCCACGGCCTTTGCTCCCGCGGACCCCTGTCCCTGCCTGTCCCCCCTGCCTGGAAGCTCTGTGGTGACTGGGACCCCTTGCTCTCTGGCTGTGTCAATCCCAACACCTCAAACAGCATCTAGGGACAGCAAGTGCCCACAAGTACTTGTTAAACAAGTAAAGCTCATTAAATGTTTCAAATTAGTTTTCTAACACAAAACTTGTGACAAGTTGGTAAATTGAGAAGATTTAAATCCCGAGCACACAGCCTCCCGTCGACTTGGGGAGGTCTCCCACAGAGGCGCTCCCTGGACCGCTCCAGCCAGCTCCAGGAGGTACCTCGGGCTGTGGCCAGACACTGTGAGGGCATTCAGCAGGTGACAGTGACCAGCAATGACTCAGCAGGACACGCACAGGACACCCGCACAGGACACCCGTCTCCAGGAGCTGGGGATGCGGTGAGGAAGGGGACTGCCTGGGAGCGCATGAGGCCAGCCCCCTGCAGACACACAGCCAGCCAAGGCCTGGGGGCAGCAGGCCAGCCTGGGGGACCACCAGGGGCACGCGGAACCAGCTCTAAGTTGACCAGGTAGAAGCAGATCGCAGACGAGCCTCGGGTGCCAGGCAGCACCGGAGGCAGAAAGAGACGGGAGCACGGGACGTCGCCTGGCGTGGGTTTGGAATGTCAAAGGGAAACTAATTTTCTTTATACAAAACAAAGCCAGCTAATACTTTCATAATTAAAAATAAAATAATAGAAGGGAAACTTAAAAAAAAAACAGCTTTTTGAGTCTTCATAAGCAGCTTTGAGTGGTATCCCAAAACCCCGAGCGCCCTTTCCACCCTTCTGAAACAAAAAGTGACCCTGTGTCCCTTAGAGGACAAAACCAGACACTACCTTGAAAGTTGTTACTCTTTGTGACCAATGGCAAAAAAAAAAAAGACCCGAAAGAGGTCCACTTCTTCCTCTTCGGGAACAAATGAAGGTCTGCACGTTCGTTTAAAGTAATCAAGCGCAGCACATGGAAAAACAAAGGCAGATACTGCTTTATGTCATTTTTCAAAAAGTAAAGAAAAAGAAAACAAGGTTGTCAGAAATGAAAATCAGAGAGAAAGACTGACTGAAAACAGGTCCGGGAAGTCTCTGCGGAACAGATGGTGCATTTAGACGTGCTCACCACCAGGAAGTGGATGTCGCCTGAACGCTGACCACATGGCTCTGTGGCTCCAGCAGTGCTCGTCCCTGGCCTAATTACACTGCAATGTATATATTTCTTGGAATCAAACCTGGCTTTTCAGCCTAGGGGAAAATCCCATGGTGGGTTGATGAACCGAATTTGCCTTTGGAAACTGGGCCATGTGTTAAAAATCAAACTGCTCCGTCTTGACTTGCACCAACTTTCCAATCACCCCCTCCCCCCAGCTCAAATCCCTTTCCTGCACTCAGGAGGCGTGGGATGGCGAGGCCGACACCGTCTGTCCTTCTGTGGTGAGGATGGTGAAGTCCACACAGAGGCAGAGGGGTGACTGAGGGGGTCCCCGTGACTGTGTGCCACACAGCGCCCCTCCTGCCGTGGGGGCCAGCTGCAGATCAGGCCAACTGGGTCCTGCTCCCTGCACCGCCGTCGGCCACCCCGAGGACTGTGCGTTCAACATCCAGCCCTGCCTGGGCAGGCGCCGTGCCAATGTCCGGGTTCCACAGCAAGGACAGTAGCCCCCTTTCTCCAACGTCAGCTGAGGTCGACTGAGGTCTGCAAACATCACAAGGAGATTTCCAGACATAAACAACTCATCATAGACCTGAAATTGTTCTGAGTAGCACAAAGAACCACCCGGCTCTGTCCTGATGAGGAGGTGAGTCACCCTTGGTCCTGGGTCCATGCTGTTTCCACCACCTGCCCACCAGGCCCCCCCAGCCATCTTGGTCATCAGATTCACGGTGGACATTGCAGTGCTTATGTTCAAGTGACCCTGGGTTACTTAGTGATGGCTCCAGAGCCCAGGAGCTGTGAGCAGCCGTCCACACGTGCAAACAGAGGCCGTGAAGGTGAGAGTCCTCAACAAAGAAAGGTAAGGTACACAGCGAGCAGGACCTTTGAGAGGGAGAGACCATGTTCCCGTGACTCTCATGACGGAATGTTGTCACGATCGTCACACGTCATCTTATCCTGACTGCCTTCTCGCTGGCCCTAACTTACAAATTAAACTTTATTGTAGGCCTATCTAGATAGGAAAAGAGCAGTCTCCACAGGTACCATCTGTGACTTCAGGCATGGCCTGGGGTCCCACGGGGGCTCAGATTCAAGTGGAGGCTGGAAGACAGAGGAACCATCAAGCAGTGTAAGTGTCACCGTCCACAAAAGAAATCACCATACAAAAGGGTGGAGCACCTCAGCCACAGAAAAAAGGGAAAACCCACAAAGCCAAGCCTCCACTCGCCATCCCCCCCAGATGCAGGTGCCCCGGGGACGGCTGGGCAGACGCAGGTGCCCCGGGGACGGCTGGGCAGACGCAGGTGCCCCGGGGACGGCCGGGCAGGGGAGACCTGGAACTGACACAGCGGTGAAATCTCAGGACATTGGTTAGAATGACAAATTCATGACTGCTTTGACTCCGGGAACCCTGGGCAGGGTTTTGCATTGCAGCACGGCCTCGTGAGAGGGCTCGCTAGCAGGTCCACACCGCGGCCTGGGTGCTCCCTAAGTGGGCTGGCCACAGGAACGATGGACCCATTCAACGGAAGGAGAGCGCGGGAGGCACCCTGCCTGCGGCAGTGGGGCCCGTGCTGGGGACTGTGCCTCTCAGAGCTCCACACCCAGCCCCAGGCTCCAGTTGTCTGCCCTGACTCTGTCCCCACAGCAGCAGCAAGCCAGCACACGCTGTCCTGGGGAAGGGGCCCTGTGCCCCCAGCCAGCCCTGCTGCCTCCCCAGGAGGCTCTGCAGGCCTGGCTCCACCTGGCCTCCCTCCCCCCTCCGCCCAGCCCTGCCTGAGAGTCTGGTGCTCCTGCAGGCCCCGGCTCATTCCACACGACCCTCACAGCTCCCTCCCTAGTAAATCTCTGGCTTATCTGATGCTGTCTGGTGTCTACTTCAAGGAACAGCAGGGCCAGCTCGGAGGACACCTGGTTAGTTAGAAACTCAGCACGCAGGACAGTGACTACACGGTGCACATGTTTACGTGGAGAAGAGAAGGGGCACACAGAAGGGACGGACAGGCCAGGCCCCGCAGATGTCCCTGGGGCCCAAATCTGGGTGGGCGCTGTCCTGTGCAGTCCCCGGGGATGTGGGGCGGGGGGTGTTGGGTGCACCAGGCCCCCTTCAGACCCCACTCGTGGTCCCACCACAGCTTGCTGGGCCAGATGCTCCGGCTTCCTGCTCAAAATCCATTCTGCTCGTTTAAAACGCTGACTCTGGCTTGGCTCAGCTGCGTGAGCCGGTGGTGCTTTGGAGAGCAGGCATGGCTTCCCGGGGGCGCTGGGGCCTCCCTGAGGCTCTGTCCCAGCGTGGACAGATGCCAGAGAGCGCTTGGCTACGTCAAGGCCACTGGAAACACAGCCCACACCTGGAAAGGCGAAGGCAGAGAGAGGCGCCTCGTCCAGGGAGGACTGGCAGTCTGCTCAGTGTGGAAGAAGTCCGTGGCCTTCCCTGAGCCCCTCGGGTTCCTGGGGCCCACCGCACTTCAGCCAGGACCCGGCGTTCCCCAAGGCCTGGGTTCTGGGCCCGGCTCTCATCAGCCCTTCTTCTAGCTACCTGTCCACTGCCACGTGCCAACCCCAGCCCCGGCTGGTTCTCCTGACCCGGGGGGCCTTTGAAGGGTGGCCAGGGCCTGACCAGTCCCCCTGCCCAGATCGCCACTGCACCCCCCACTCCCAAAGGGACTTCTGCTCTTGATTGCTACCTTGGGTCCTGGTTATCATCCACTCTGTGGAACCAGGGCCAACCTCGTGTCCAACCTTGATCTGTCTTGACCGGCTCTGGGCTCCAAATCCTTCCTCTGTAAGCTGAAATGATTAGAGGCTGCGCTCCACACGGGTGTGGTGGGATGACACCGCTCGGGCCTCTCGCCTCCTCCCTGGGAAGAGAATGTGCTGACCGAGGAGCACTCAGCTCCGGGGGGCTCAGCAGCTCCTCCTGCCCTGGGCTCAGCTGCAGGACCCATGTGCCTGCCTGGGATCTTGGCAGACTCCAGCCTTTCTTAGTTGAAGACCATCAGCGGGAGCTGCCGGCTTTGGTGTAGCAGAAGGAAATCAGGGTTTATGTTTGTGCAAAACACCCTTCCAAGGTCCACTACTGTGCTGGGCACTGGTCTAAACATGGAGGATGAAAGCAGTGAGGCAGTGGTCAGCTTCCCGGCCCCTGGGAGTGGCACGGTGGGCTGCAGGGTAGGTGCCACGCGTGCTGTCCACAGGGACCCTGCTGGGGGACAGCTGTGGTCACGGGCCTCAGAGAAGCAGGCAGGCGACAGGGCCGCCAGAGCTCCCAGAGGGGAACCCAAGACCGCCAGGGGACCTGGACTTCAGGTGGGCAGCAGACAAAGGTGCTGTTTGGGACAAGTGACACCAAGCCTCATTCACACTTGGCCACCCAGGCCTAATGGGGGCCTGTGAGCTGCGAGGAAGGAGCGGATGTGCCCAGCCGGCCTCCCGTCCACTGTGCACCCAGGTGTCTACCCAGAGGGAAGGACACGCGTCCCCCACAGCCTGATGTTCACCTCAGCTCTATCCCAGGAGAGACCGCGGCAGCCCCGAGGCCATCACAGACACCTGGGCAGAAAAGTCGTGGGCCTCCACGCTGGGAACTCCCTTCAGAAGTGACAGGGACGCACTGCTGACATTGCCACGCCATAGAATCACCTAGAAATCACACAACCAGAAGAAAGCCAGACCACAGGAAGGAGAGCACACCACGTGCTCCTGGGTACCTGAAACCAGAAATGCGACTGCACCCGGGAGGGGCAGCCAGGGGGTCCCCGGGGGCGAGGGCCAGAAGACGGGGAGCCTCCCCTGCACGCCTCGGATTCCCTGGCTTCTGGCTGGAATGTGGTCCTCCCTGCCCCTTCCATGGGCTCCCCCGGCCCTCTGCCCTGACTGGGTCTGCGTCCCTCTCTGCCCTCTCTCCACCCCACACACCCCTGCTCCTGGGCCACTGCGGTGGCCAGACACCATCCTGGACCTCCAGTGGGGCCACCAGCCGTGCTCCTTTCTGAAGCCCGAGGAGGCCCACGTCAAGGGCAGAAGACCGAGTGCTGATGCAGGGGTGTGACGGCCGCGTGTGCACACGCAGCATCGTGCTAACTGCGTGTGTGTGGTGTGTGTCACACCATATAGACAAACAGCATGCACAACAGCTGTGTGTATACGTGTCTTTTATATGTGCAACAACATACATGAAAAGTTCATGACTTTGTGCAAAACAAGGGGGTGTACACACACACGTATATGTAGAGGAAGGTTCATATAGAAAATCGTTCAAATGTTTATTATAGGATCACGGTAGCTTCTCAAAGGCATTTAGAATGTCTTCTATTTAGAGAGTAGGGTGTGGCCTTCGAGAAACCTCAAACTGTGCAGAAATGTGGAGAGTGAGGAATGGCCTCCCATTCCTGCCCACAGGGCCCTTATTATGGGACCTTTTTTGTATCCTCCTCATTGAGTTCTGTGCACAAAGGTGCAGGCCTGTATGCACACGTGCCCAGTGACCCTGTAGGCGTGAACCCACACTCTCGACCCCTCGGCTGCCACCCATTCGGCTCGTCAAACGACGGTGCCCAGGCAGCTTTCTGCCCAAAGGGGCCAGCCAGAGCTGACCCCTGCTGTTGCCTCCAGAGGTTCTCTGTGTCCACAGAACGTAAGTGGACATGGATCAGCACACACCTACGCAGGATGGGATGGAGCACGCGCCCTCAGCACTGCTCACCAGCCTGACGTCCCCCTCTTTCTGACCCAAAGTGTGTCCCAGGCCACTTTGCATGCTTGAACACCCCCCCCCCCCCGCCCCGCATGGACTGACTGTTCCTGCTCAAAAGCTGCTATCTCTGTTGCATTCCGACACAGATGGACAGGGAATCTCCGGTATTTTGCAATTCCCACTAAAATGCAGGCTTTTCTGAGCATTTCTGTAGGATTAAGAGGGAACATGCTTTCCATGTCAGGGTCACACAGGCCCAACGTGTTGCTATGTCCCCTGAAGCCACCCCGGGGGACACCCCCACCCCTCCTCACTCTGCACACTCTCTCCCCCTGGCACCCTGGCTCTGTGGCCACTTTAACTCTTGGCTTTGTCTGAAGGTGGGACGCGTCCTGTGGCGCAGGGTCCCGTGCGAGGTGCTCAGGAAGTCCAGCCACTGTCCCTAGATTGGCTGGGCTTTGCTCCTTGGTCTCCATTTGCCTGTTCTGGGTTTTCCACCCACATCCTTCTCATCACTGGATGCAGGCGCTGCCCCGATTGGGTCCAGTCTTCTCTTCGGCTCCCGCACCACTGAAACCCACGTGAAAGGATCAAAATTCAAACATCAGAAGCAGAACGGGGAAAATGGCCGCAGGAGCATGGCGTGGGGCGAGCCTGGCGGAGCAGGCTGCGGGAGTGACGTGCGCCAAGCAGCCGCGAAGCCGGGATTAAAGTCTCTCTTCCATCTGGAACCTGGCGTCTGCAGAACAGTGACCACATTGTGCTCCTGCCCAGAACAGGCACGGCGTTGCCTGGCTACCCGGCAATGTATATATGACTTGGCAGCTGGCCTGGCTCCCTCGCTCAGAGGAAAGTTCCAGGGTGGGATTCGAGCAGAGGTTCCAGTGACAGATGGACTGAGCAGCTTAACCCCTTCTTCTCAGGGGCCTGTGCTGAGGGCGCTGGGGCCGGGGAACATGGGCCGGTTCAGACCTTGGGGCCTGGTGTCTCCTGGCAAGGTGGCTGGCCCGCTTCACTCGGAGACGGAGGCAGAGCCTGCGAGCCTCACGGGCAGGCGGCGTTCTGGGTCTCAGGTCCGTGTTCAGACATGTCCTGCCCGACCCTGGCCAGGTGCCCTCGGGGGCTGTGCCGTCCCCTCTGAACGCAGCTTCTTGTCAGTGACACCTGTCTGAGTTGGACCCTCCGTGTGTGGAAACAGCCTCCACGCAGCAGAGTGGACGGCTCACCCCCACCTCTCTCTATGGTCTGTGATTGCCTGTCCTCTGGTCACCCTCATGACTTCAGGGACAACGAGACTACTGAGTCTGCTGCGACTTCGCAGTGGCTTCCCATATAGTCGCCCGCCTGCGGCCTCCCCAGGCTCTGGGCCCTTCTCTGCTTTGTTCTTTGTTCCTTCCAAGGTGACACTGACCTCTGATCCTCTCCCCCTCAGAGGGAGGATGGCTGCTTCTCATCCTCTTGGACTCAGTTAAATGTCATCTTCAAGAGGCATCTCCAGCTGCAGCACCCAAAATAGCAGACAAGTCTGGGCTCCAAACCCTGGTCCCATCCCAGACCGACCTTCGGTGCCACAGGGCTCCCCGGAGACACCCCCCCATCCTGAAGATCTCCAGTGAAGACCTCCCCAGCACCACCCAGACAGCGGTGAGCTTCTGCTCATCCTGCACTGCCCACCCTGCGCCCGTTTCCCCCTCATCCTGTTTCCCCAGGAAGAGAGTCTGCCCTCACTTTGGGTACAGTTGAAGTGGAAGTGACACCACTTCCCCATCCAGGAACAGACACGGGTCCCAGGTCAGGCCCATCTGCCTCTCAGGAGTGGACGTGGGGATGGTTCTAGAACTTTGGTGGGAACTATTGGGGTAGAGGTACATTCTGCTGGGGTGGTCCAGTGAGTAGCGCCCATGCCTGCAGACCCTGGTGGGCCCTCTCTGCCCCCGTGAGGAGAGACCCTGGGGCAAGGTGAAGCCTGGCCAGAGCGACACTCAGATGGTATCTCGGTGCCATCATCTGCAGGGCCGTGTCCGTCTGTCCCCGACACTCTCTGGGTCTCGCAGATACTAAACCAACGCTTCCCTGCTTCTTTGGTCTACAGCTGCAACAGGCTTACACAGCAACCCCATCTCAGGCCTCGCACCACTCCGACCTCAATCGCCCATCGCCCCGTGCGCCTCCCTCTTCCCTGTCCCCCTCTCCAGAGTCACCCTGACTTTGGGGGATGGACGTCTTCTCCTCTATGTGTCTCCCTCTTCTTGTTTTCTGGCCCCATGCATCTGTTTCCTGCGCTTCACGCTCCCAGGTGTGGGGTACGCCTCCAGGGGGGCGACGGGTCCCCGCCACCTCCTCCTTCTTGCTCTCTCCCTCCCCCTTCAATCCCCAGAAGACACCTTCCAAAGCACCAGCCTGACTGTTGCCTTCTGTTTAGAAACATTTCTCCAGTGACGAGAGACAGAAATTCTGATGGCTCAAGTAAAAACAAACACAAACACACACAATTAAAACTGATTACTGAATCGCATAATTGAAATCCCAGAGGCAGCTGGCTGCAGACACCCCCGGACCTCACTTCTCCAGCCCTGGAGGGGGATTGCTGTCCACCCGCAGACCCTGTGTCTCCTCGCAGGAGACATTCCTGACGCACCTGGCACCGCTCAGAGCTGCCCTTAGACCCACACTGGATACCTGTCTCGTCTCCGAGCCCCTGAGGGTGACTCCTACTGACTGGCAGAGGTCACGGGCTCCGGGGAGAGTCCACACGCACTCCATAGACCCAGAGGGCGGGAGGGGGTGTCTCCAAAAGGACAAAGGGGTTTTGTTGGTGAAAGAAGAGCCAGAGAGAGATTTAAAAAACATGCTCTATATGCGTTATTAGAATTTTAATGCATTCTGCTGTCATATTTAACAAATTAGAATAAGAAAATAAAATTTTAAAAAAACAGAGTGAGGATCGGGCAATGAGACGTCCTGCCGGGGTGGACAGTGACCCAGCGCCTCCACCCAGAGCTCAGGCTGCACAGCTCTGCAGACGTGCCCGGCCTCGGCCCCTCCAGGGCCTGCACAGGGGGCAGAACAGCCGCTCTCGTCCCTGGTGTCTGCACATCGGCCCTAGTGCAGGGTGACTGCCGTCCCTGGTCCTCTTCTCCTCACACTCCTCCTGAGTTGTCACGATACCTGTCACGATACCTGCTGAGGGGCAGTGCTCAACCACTGAGCCACACCCAGCCCTCCTGCTGAGTTTTGAGGCCACCCAGGTCACCTCCTCCAGGGAGGTTCCCAAGACCCACAAGCAAGGTTTGGTGGCCAAGGTGGCTCTCAGCTGTCTGGCTGGGTTAGTAGGCCTCCCTGTTCCTGGGGGAAACCCCTGATTTTAGGGACCACTTCTTTCCCACCCTCATTCCCAGCAAAGATGGGTGTCCCGGAGTTCTGTGTGCCTGGCCACGGGTGAGCAGGTGACCCTGCCAAGCAGCCAGGAGCCCTTCTCTGGGGACAGGGCCAGCGAGCCTCCTGGTGCCGACGGATGGCTGGGAGCAGCGGGTTCCGACCCGGGCAAGCCTGGCGTGACAGCAGCCTGCCAAGGCACACTTAAGTGGTGGAGCAGCAGCTGCTGGTTGCCTTCCCTCGCCCCAGGGCGGCCACCCCACTCCCCAGGATCTGGAGACAGGAGCCAAGAGATCCCCCTCTTGGCCTAAACTAGTCTGAGCTGCTTCTGTCAGCCCAGCCCTTCAGGACCAGCTGGGCCTGCCCTTCCACAGAGCGAGGAGCACACCACTAAAACCCTCCGGCCGGGCGGGGAGGCTCAAGGCAAGGTCGACAGGGCTGCTCTTCTGCCAGCAGGAGGGCCCCCAGGACCACCCAGCAGACCCAGTGACACAGTGACACACTTCAGACACGCCAAACACATGGGTTTCAATGCCCCCCGTCACCGCCATTAGAGGGGCCCTCATACGGGGCCACCCCCACTGTGCAATGTCACGCGGCTGAGAACTCCGTGTGACACAACTGACCTCAGAGACACAGCATGGCAGGTGGCTGAACTGCCTCAGCCCGTCCCTCTGTGTCCTCACCTGTGAAATGGTAGACAAGCACGGTCTCACAGGACCTAGATGAGGATCAAGAAGACAGCGTCCACAGAACCGCACCTCAGGGTTAGGGACTCCCGGGTCAGAGTGGCCCCCTGCTGAATTCCACACGCGTGGAAGCAGGGGAGCCACCCGCAGTGCTGTCCCGCATGGGTGCATAGGGAGAAATGCAAATTAAGATCACAGTGAGATTCCGCCTCCATCCAGTCTGAATGGCCATCATCAAGAGCACAAGTAATCATAAATGCAGGCAAGGATGTGGGGGGGAGAGGCACACGCATACGTTGCTGGTGGACCTGCAAATTGGTGCAGCCACTCTGGAAAGCAGTGAGGAGATTCCTTAGAAAACTGGGAATGCAACCACCATTTGACCCAGCTATTCCACTCCTCTGTCTATACCCAAAGGACTTAAAATCAGCACACTCCAGGGACACAGGAACATCAATGTTTATAGCAGCACAATTCACAATAGCTAAACTATGGAGCCAGCCTAGGTGCCCTTCAACAGATGAATGGGTAAAGAACATGTGGTACATATGCACAATGGAATATTACTCAACCACAAAGAAGAATGAAATCATGGCATTTGCCAGTAAACGAGTGGATCTGGAGACTATCATGCTAGTGAAATAAGCCAATCTCAAAAAATCCAAAGGCTGAATGTCCTCTCAAACATGCAGATGCTAACTCACAATGATGCGGGGGTGGCGGGAGGAGAATAAAGTTTACTGGATGAGACAGAGGAGAACAAGGGGAAGGGTCAGGGGATGGGAATGGGAAAGACGGTAGAATGGACATAACTTCCTGTGTTCATATATGAACACATGACGGTGAAACTCCACGTCATGTACAACCACAGAATGGGAAGCTGTCCTCGTGTATGTGTGATGTGTCAAAATACACTCTACTGTCATGTGTGTCTAAAATGAACCAAAAAATAAAAATAAAATAAAATACAGAAGAAAACAGTTCTTCCTAAGTTAGTGTCACCCAAATGACACCCACAACAAGGAAGTGCCTCGCACCTGCAGTGTCCAAGATGACCGCAACCAGAACTTGAGATGTGGAGCGTGGCTAGGGCGACTTCAGCATTTAATTCCCATTGTATTTAATATGCTAGATTTAAATAGCCACATGTAGCTGGTTGCTGTCACATCGGGTGGGGCAGGTCTAAAAGTAGAGAGGACTTTCAACAAGCTGAAAGGAGATTTGCACTGACGGGGGTCCCAGTTCTCGTGAGCCCAGGGCTCTCCTTCTGTGGTCAGGAAAGTGAGCGAGAGAGAACAGAGGCCAGGCCACTGATCCACAGTGAGGCAGTCACTCACAAAACCCAAAAAGAGGAGCGTTGAACCAGTGCGGGGCTTACCAGAGGGTAAGAGCGTCAGAGCCTAATGACCTGATGTCCCTCTCAGTAATACACAAGCCCCTGTCAGGGGTAGCAGGGGTCTTCTGATAATAAATAAAATAATGATATATAATAATCTCATGGCAATCGCCACCCAGTTCAGTCCACCCAGTGGAGTTGTGTTAGTAGGAATGACTTAGAGACGTGACTGGCAGTGAACGGAGCGTGTGTGGCCGACTTTCAGCCCAAGCCCACGGAAGCCTTGCTCCTGGGTGCCTGGGTGAGCAAGCAGGGAAATGGAAGACGCTGTGTGACTTCCAACACTTTCCTACCATTGACACACTAGTCCTGAGCCCCTGTGGGCTCCTCCAACTCCCTCCTGGGTCCAGCCCTGCAGAGCATGCAGCTTAGAGGTGGCCACGGCCTTCTGATGCTCTCGGTCTCTCCAGCCCCAGAGCCGGTGCTGGTGGACGTGGGGAGAGGCAAGCTGTGTGTCCTCAAGGTCTGGGAGGGGCAGCTCGCTGGGAAATGGGCTGCTCAGCAGTCTGCCCCCACCCCTTGGAGGGTGCGTGCCTCCAGGGTTACAAGGATCCTGATTCGAAGGTCACGGCTCAGTGACCTTCAGACCTCTGATTGATTTGGGAGCCTCCAGCCCTCTGGCCCCCTCTGTTCCCCTGGGACATCCCAGGCAGCCACTCCAGACTCAAGGACGCCAGGAACCTCTTGGCCTTAATCCAGCTGCCGGCTGGAGGCCCTGGTGGGGGCCAGGAGGCAAGCTCCTTACCCTGACCCTCGTCTCCCACCCCAGCACAGGGGGCTGCCTGAGCCCTGCGCCTGCTGAGGAGAGCAGGATCTCCCCACCAGGAGGTCTGGGCAATGCGGCCAGGCAAGGAAGGGGAAGAAAGCATGACTGTTTCCACCTTGTTGAAGTCAAAAAACCATTCAGTGTTTTTGCTAAAAATCTAGTCAGGAGGACTTCAGTGAGGACCTTCACGATAGGTGTGGGGAGCATGGTGGGAGACGGGACTAGCCACCAACGCGGCATCCACACAGGGACATCGACACAGGGAGCGGGGTGTGGGTCTGAGGGGAACCTCACAGGGAGCAGGGGAGGGGATTCTCTGCAAACGGACCTCGCAGGAATCTTGCTGCAGATGTGGCAGGGGAGTCAGACACCACCTGGAGGTGGAGGGCCCAGATATGCAGGATGGGGTTCCTGCTAAAACAGAATGTCGCACCAAAGTGTGCAGATGGACCTGGGAGAGGGTTCAGGCGCCTGCTGGGAGTGGAGCCAAGCTAGGTCTTAGATCCAGCAGCAGGGAGGGGTGGGCCTGGTGATGTTTCCCCGTTCAGGAAAGGGCCGGTGAATGCAGACCCAGACTCCACTCCAGACCCTTCTGAGCCCAGCAACCCCAAACCTTGTCTCCAACTGCTGGGGAAAGGGTGCAGGTGGAGCCAGACAGTCCTGATTCAGCCCCAGCCCTCCCCGGGCCCTGAAAGCCTCCGGTGGGCTCAGGGTTCTGTTCATTCCCCCGCACACTGAAGGGCAGGAGGCTCCAGCCCCTGCCAAGCGGGGGCTGGGGCACCGAAGCCCCGCCTGCCCCTTAGGTGCCCTACTGCAGGACAGTGCAAGTGGGTGCTTCCGGGAAGCCTCCATGGCTCCCTTCAAACTGTCCGCCAGAAGAGCCCAGAGCCCCTGCCTGGGACATCAGGTGTAGCTCTGCATCACTTGTCCGACCCGGCAGCAACGCTCTGCATGTCCACCGCCCTGCCCTAGGTCCTGGGAGCCAGGGGCTCATCCACATGCCCACTTGTGCTGGGGGGCGGCCGGGATCAGGGATGCCCTCACTCCACGGATGGTGTCAGGCGATGACGCGGCTTGGGAGGGACACTGAATGTGCAGGGAAGGCAGAAGAAGGAGAGGATGGGCCTCCTCCAGGGCTCCACACCCAGGGCTGCCCAGAGTGGGCACAGGGTGTCTGCGGACAGGAGCCTGTTAATCATCTGTGTCAGCAGAAGTCCTTGGAATAGAGGACAGCTGGGGGTGGGGGAGAGACAGGAGGACCCAGGTGACCCCCCGCCCCCCAGATCAATTTCCACAGTTGCTCTGGCTTTGAAAGACAGTCCTCCGGGCTGTTCTATCCCTAGTTCTCTTTTAAATAAGAGCATTTTATTCTTCTCATGATAAAGGAAATACATTGTGGCGACTTTAGAAAAAACAGAAGAGTATCAAAGGGAAAGAAAAACAAGACTCCTCTACAAGCAGACCAGAATACCCAGAGACAAACCGGAAACATCGTGAGTCTCTTCACCCAATTAAAAAAAACTTGTTCTAATTAGTCACACAGAACAGTAGCTTGCATTTCGATACATTGTAGTTTCACCCACTTTTCCTTAAAGCAAATACATCTGTAAAGACTATTCTTGGGGCTGGGGTTGTGGCTCAGAGGTAGAGCACTTGCCTTGCACCTGCGAGACCCTGGGTTCCATCCTCAGCACCACATAAAAAAATAAATAAGTGAAATAAGGTGTTGTGTCCAACTAAACTAAAATAAATAAATATTTTTTAAAAGATTATTCTTAGGAGGATTTTGAGCTACTGCACACCTCTCTCACACCGTCCTTTACTGAGTGCCTGTTGTGCACAGCAGGGTTCCAGGTGCCAGAGACCAAGTGTGAGGAGCTCCAAGAAGAGGATCCTAGGCGTCCTCAGGCAGTCGGTTAATGAGGGGCTGTGGCATGACCCGCCCAAGCAAAAGAGAGGGGTTTGCATTTCACATCCTTAAAACCTGGGGACTGCTGCATGAGTGTGAGCTGTGGGCTGGCGTGGTGGGACAGACTCTTTAAAGGTGTTTCTGAGCACAGAATGGGTGTGAAGAGGCAGAACTGGAGATGAGGAGCCTATTATTCTCTGTCACAGAGGACGTGCGACTAGGGCGGGCCACGGAGAGGGAGAGAAGTGGGCTGACGCCAGTCTACCTGGAGGCTGAGCTGAGGCCTGCTAACGGGCTGGGTTGGGGGAAGGGAGAGATGAGGAGCGACACTGGCTGTTGACTTTTTGTCTGATCGATTCAGTAGGCATTGGGGGTTCAGCCAACCTAGGGTGAACAGCAGCTGGCACCCAGGTGTGCGAGACGCCGCACCTTCTCCCCCACGGGCTCACTCACGTAAATGCCGAACCTCGAAACAACACCACAAAGGAGACCTGTCAGCCCCGCATCCTGGTGAGGCTCTGACACTGTCCTCGAAAGTGTCAGAGTGGAACTGATGCCCTCAATCTGACCCGGGATTCAGGTCAGCCCGACAAGCCAGCTCCTTGGGGCAGCGCTGGAGGAGCGAGGCGGGTGTGAGGTGGGGTGGAGGCCAGTGGCTCTGTGTGCTGGGCTCATCTGAGGCCAGTTAGACCCTCAAAGGCCAAGGTAGGAGGACATTGGTGGAAAGAGTTAGGAAGTGACCCCGGGGGTCACCAGTCCCTCTTACTTCAGCACAGGAGACCTTTTTAAAGCCGACGTTATGAAAGGGAGACCAGCCTTTGGGACAAACATTGGAAAGCCCTGGACAGAAAGATGACATTAGAAACCAAAAGGGCAGGTGAGCTCCCCAAGGCTGGGAGTGTAGACAGAAGGTGCCTAGGACACTTCCTGGGTGAGTCCCGAAACTCTGAGACCCAGCATGGGGGCAAGAAGAAGAAGCAAGGAGAAGCAGCAGCCAGAGACAGAGAAGGAAACCCTCGGTGGTGGGGGCGGGGTGCCCTTGATGTCTAAAGATCTTTGAACGAGGAGAAAGAATGTTTCATGGTGGTCGCAGCCCCTGGGGGGTGGCAACAGGAGGACAAGGACACATCCTGGGTATCTCATATCTGAACGGAGAACACAAGGCTGCGTTTGTTTCCTCCCGCAGTGAGGGAGAGCCATGCTAATCAGGCTGTCTCTCTCTGCAGAATGGTCTTGCTTTAGAGAAGGCCTGGGGGCAGCATGGAGTGAGGTCCTCTGGCTTCCAGAGACATAAAGGGCTGATGTCACCCGCAAGGCTGCGGGCTCTCAAGTGAGGCCCTTGTTGGTTGGTTGGCACCACGAGGCGTGCTCATCAGAGCGAGTCCATCCTTGACGGGCTCCGCGCTGCCAAGCGAGGGGCTTTGGCTTGCAGAAGCGTGTGCCTTGAGGCGAGCCGCCATCCAGCAGTTGGGCGGGTCTGAAACCAGTGCTGGTAGCGGCTGGCTTTCCTGCCCGCGAGCCAAGCCATCTTTTTCTGAGCTCATGGGGCCTTTCCTCTTCTCAACTCTCTAATGATTGTGGCCCCATGAGCCTGTGGGCCCCGTGTCACCAGGACGTCCTCCCAGTGCCTGCTGGGACCCCCTCCCATCAGTGCCTCCTTGCAGTTGAACCGAGGCTCCCTGCCTGGAGACGGCCGGGCAGAGGCTGTGCCTCCTCAGGTTCTGTTTTAAGAAGGGATCTGACCTCCTGTGGCTGCTCACCTCAGCCTTGGTGCCTGGGACAGGAGCTGATGGAGAACAGGGGCCCACAGACCTGCGAGGACCAGCCGGTGCCCATGAGGCAGATCTGAGCCCACCCTGACGGGCACCTTGCAGCCGTTGAACTAGGACCACCTCCTCCCTGCCCCCTCCAAGTGGCATCTTACGCATTTTTTAATCTCCTTTATTTTCTGCTGACTCCACTGATTCTTAGGACTATCAACTCCCCTGGGCCTGATGCCACAGGCCGGATTTCTGGGTGTGACATGGGGGGATATGTCACTGTTGGTGTTGACACCAGAGCAGAGGAATAAGAACCAGCAAAGGAAGGTCAGCAGGAGCCGCCTGGGAGGCCAAGAGATGCAGGAGAGTGGAGGACACAAAGGCGGGGGGGGGGGGGGGGGCGGGTGTCAGCATCAGGGACAGCCCCCAGGCTGTCGGCTCATCAGCATGGAGGTCTGCACAGTGGCAGGCAGTAAGCTCAGTTCCAGTGAAGGAGGAGGGACGGGAGATGCAGGGGTTTGAGGAGATGGTGAGGACAGACCCTCTCCAAGGGCCCACAGTCCTGGCTTGGAACTGGAAGGCCACCACTACTGCCCACTGTGGAGCCCCGAGGGTGGGCAGTAGGGACGAGGCTGGGCTGTAGAGCTGGTGTGAGGGGCCTCAGGGCCTGTTGACCATTTGCACTCTATTCTGATGGAGGTGGGCAGCCACTCAGGGCTTTGAGCAAGAACTAGAGACCAGAGCTAGATTTCTTTTTGGCGCGTGCGCGTGTGCACACTGGGTGGAAGGCAACCAGGTGGAAAAGGGAGGACCTTTAGGAGACAGCAGCGATGCCCAGGAAGACAAGGTGGTAACATGGGCATGATCATGGGGACAGACAGAGCAGACCCAGTGAGAGTTGGGAATAGTCAGAGATGGTAGGTTTCTTTGGAGAGTACAGAAATGCAGAGAAGCAGGAGGGGGTTTTCTGGCTGCAGACTGTGCTCCCTGAGGACCGGAAGCTTCAAACGTCCTCATGGGGCGGAGTGTCCACAGAGGACTTCCACCAGTGTCCCACATTGAGATGCTTCCTTAATTCCTGTGTTCAGTGCCAGATGGAGGACTGCAGTGTAAGTCCGTGACGTGTAGGTGTGGGTGCAGGAAGGGCACACCATGTCCAGTACTGCAGAGATGCACATTTCACATCAGAAGAGGATGTCCCCAGGAGGCGCCCATCCCACAGATCAACCTCTTGTCCTGGTTTTCACCAGTGTTTCTCCCAGAATGGGAGGCTGACCATCCTGTCTCCACATGCAGTAACTCATCAGTCAGAGAAAGGGCCTGACTCCTGCCTGTTGAACTAGATTCCAAAACACATCCCAAGTTTAACTCTAAAGCAACGAAAAGGTTTTCGCTGTTATTACTTGTTGGGTCCATATCAGGGCACACCCACACAAACCCCATACAGTGGTGGGCATTCTCTGTTTCTGGAATGCTAATAGCTGTAGTGGCTCAGATGGTGACACAGAGGTGGCCCCCAGACACATTCAGAGAGCCTGGGCTTTTTTAAAGCTGGTGGCCACTGCATACTCTGCAACAGACCCTGCTCAGTGTAAGCCTTCGTGAGGAGCTGGGTCCCCAGCAAAAGAACCCCAGAGGTCATCTGGAGGGGCTGGCCCAGGTCTCCATTTCAGAAAAGACATGAGGAGGGGCTGAAGGGTAATCTGCAAGGGGACAGGATTCGGCGGCAGGGATCCAAGCTGAGGGCCTCGGGGCCATCGTCACGCTGGGAACCACGAGGAAAGGTCTGATGAAGCAGCTATTTTAGGAGGCAGGATTGGTTGGGCTGGTGACTGACGAGATGGGCCAGGTGCGGAGAGGACACTGACGGGGCCGGAGCCCGTGATTCTGCCTTGGGCCCCTGAGAGGAAAACACAGCTAAATACATGTGGACGATGAGTCACCCGCAAGACCAGGATCCCAGAGCGAGGTGTCCTCTGGGCAGAGGAGTTCTAGAAGAGGTGGCGCCAGGGGTGCCCCACTCTGGGAGGGCTGATCACGTGGACTGCAGGCCCTGGCGCAAGGCGAGAACTGCGCAGAGGCAGGAAATGCGACCTGAAGCTCCTTCGCGGCGTCCCTGGGACTGTCCTGACATTCTCTCTTTGTTAATGAATGCCGAGATCCCTGGGCTGCAGGCCGTGAAGCCTCTCACCTGGAACCAGGATTCCCCATCCCACGGCCCCCACAGCACTGGCAGACAGGGGCCTCTGCAGCTCACGCAGGGTCAGAATCACCACCTCGTCCAGGTGGATGAGCTCCTGCCTGCCCCACGGGGATGCCCATCGACGTCGATCCTGCCTCCACTCCACACTGCACCTCCTCTGCCTGGTTGATCAGTCTCCCTCACTCCCTGTTCTTCTGTGTATAAAAGCCACAATTCTGTGAAGTAGAAAACAACGGGAAGTGACGGAAAGGCTATGCGAATTTATTATTGGAACAGCTGAGAACACAACATCCCAGGTTTTTCACACAATCATAAATACTTTTTTTCAGCTTTATTTAATTAAGTATGATTGACAAAGATTTTAAATATTTTGAGAATACAACATGATGCTTTGATATACACATCCAGTGTTGAGACAATTACCACAATCAAGCTAATTAGCATGTGCGTCACTTAATTTGAGAGTGTGGGTGATGAGAACATGAGAGATCTTCTCCTTAGCAAATCTCAAGTATATAATACATTACTATCACCTTATTCTTATAAGGACACTTACCATTGGATTTGGGCCCACCAAGGTGATCCATCGTGACCTCACTCAAGATCCTTAATTACATGGGTGAAGACCCCTTTTCTAAACAAAATTGCATCTACAGGTTCCAGAGACTTGGATGACATCACAGTTATCTATCCCCTCATTCCTCCACCCAGAAAGAATATGTGCTTTATGAGTGGAGAATCCAGAAAGGCAAAAGAATTTACAGCAATGCAGTTAGCTGATTGCTTATCTGATTTCCAGGAGGTCTTGCATTGGCAAACTATGGCTGTGCTCAAATCCAGTTGCCTGGTCTTGTGTGGCCCATGAGCTAAGAACGGTTTTAATAGTTTAAAATGGTTGAAAGAAAATATAAAGAGAATAATATTTTGTGACAGGTAAAGATAATAAGAAATTCAAATTTCAATGTCCCTAAATAAAGTGGAACACAGCCACATTCATTCATGAACATGTCCACCAGGGCAGATTCTGCAGTTTGGCAGCATTGCCCAAGGACAATAGAAACAGGAGGGTCTCTAAAGCCTACCTGGTGTTCTCCTGAAAGTCTACTGGCCCTGCACTCACAAGTTTCACTCACAAGTTCAACACATTCTTTCACACTGAGCACATGCCTGGCATTTTATCTATGTTCAAATAAATCTCTCGTGTAAGTGAACATGCCAAGGAGACTTGCCCCCTCCTTGTGACTTGCAAGAAGTCATAGAATCTTGGAGAACCTCTACTGTTCCTGGCTCTTGGCTTCTCTGTTATCTGCTGACTGTGAGGTCCTTAATCACTGGGATCATCCACCACGAACCTTCTCCCCTGAGCACTCTGCCTTCAGAGAAGCATGTCTGGCTCTTAAACTGCATCATGACCCAGAGGAAGAGCTCCTCCACTCCACACACCTCTGCTTGTTCTCATCTACGAGGGGTTTCTCCCAGAAATCTGGGACTTAACTCTGTTCTGAAGAAGTTAACAGTCTTACAGTCCCCACAGAGATTTCCCCTCATTTACCCCTTTGTAAGCCAGGAACGACTATGCTGGCTAATCTTTACTGAGAATTTACTATGCACTAAGAACATTATGTATGGTATCTAATCTAAGCATCAAAGAGACAGGAGGAGGGGGCTGTAATTGCTTTGCTTTACTCCCCAGAGGGCAGAAAAGATGAGTATCAGCCAGGCATGCTGTGGACCAGCCTACATCCCAGCAAAGAGAATGTCATTACTCACAGCTCCCAAGGAAGGACCCAGGTAAGTTTCTGACTGGCCCATCTGGAGTCACATACCGTGCCTGAACCGACGACCTGGACACGGCAACACAGTGGCGTGTCAGGCCTCACCAGTTCCCCACGGGAAGAATGGCTTCTTGGTAAAAAAGCATGGAGAAGGAGTGTTGGGTAGAAAAACTACAGAGGTCCGCAATAACACAAATCGTGTTTATGAACATTAAAGCAGCCAACTCTACCTCTGGTGTTTTCATTCACCTTGGCCAGTAAATTCTTTTTATTTAAGTTAGTTTGAGTTTAATGTCTTAATATTCAAGTTCATTTATACTTTCTCCCTCTTTCCACCAAAACGTCAAGGTCCATGAGAACATCCTCATCTGTTTTGTTCACTACTATGGCCCTTGCCTAAAACAGCATCTGGCCCTACAGAAGTTGCTCAGCAAGTATTTGTTGTTTCTGTGATTATCTATTTAATGTCCAACACCAGTCCCACCAGGCTCATCTCCAGATGGCACAGGGTTTTATTGTTTTAATTCACCTCTCTGACGCCCAGACCCTCATGTATCTCTATCAGGTGTAATGGCTCCTCAGAGTACACCCGAGAACGAATAAAAAAATAAATGTCTCTCCTGCTGCACTCCAAGGACTGGTGGGACAGGGACCATGTTTGTTTTGATGGCAATAGCATACTTCCTCAGGATCTAGCACCGTCTGACACAATCCCCTCTTTACTATGGGTTGAATGATAGAGTAAATTACTTAGTAAATGATAAGGAAACACAAGGTAATGTCACTGCGAGGTTCACATAACCAACCTTTCATCATTTTACAGAGAACCTATCCAGAGTCTAATAACACAGTCCTGGTAAGCCCCTGATGGCGGAGCAGTAGACCTCAGGGACTCCACGGTGCCCCGCCCCCAGCCGAGCCAGGTCGCCTGGAAGGCCTGGAAGGTTCTGGCTGATTCCAGGCAGGGATCTCAGGCTTAGCCTCAGCCTCAGGTTCCTGTTACCATGGAGACTGCAGCTGCAGCGGGGGAGGGGCAGGAGGCCGAGGGAGGGGCAGGAGGCCGAGGGAGGGGCAGGAGGCCGAGGGAGGGGCAGGAGGCCGAGGGAGGGGCAGGAGGCCGAGGGAGGGGCAGGAGGCCGAGGGAGGGGCAGGAGGCCGAGGGAGGGGCAGGAGGCCGAGGGAGGGGCAGGAGGCCGAGGGAGGGGCAGGAGGCCGAGGGAGGGGAAATGTCCAGCTCTGGAGGCAGAGCTCGGAATCGCGGTCCCGAGGAGCACTCAGGGATGACCTGGCGACAGTGTGAGATTAGAGCCACCACCGGCAGCCCAGGTGGACTCCATTAAGATGCAGTAACAGTCGGCGAACCTGGTCAATCTCGGCTCGCGGGTCCTTATTCCTGTCCCCAGGGGCCCTTCCCAGGTGTCAGACAGGGACCCTCGGTAGGACTCAACGGCCACGCTCCCGCTAAAAGCCAACCGCAAAGGCCAGGGTGGCCCTCCGACGGCCCAGCACCGGGGCGACCCTCGGGGAGGGTCCTGGGAGCAGCCCGCCCCCGCCAGGCTAGGAGGGGTCGGCCCCAAACACCACAGAGCGATTCCAGGGCCGCACTCGTCTGGAAAGGCCTCGGCGCCGCCCAGCAGCGGCCCGCCCCACCGTGCCGCCTGGCCGCCACGTGCTCCGGGCCCGGCGCAGGCGCAGACGCGCTCCCACCCCGTGCGCAGGCCCTGCGCATGCGCACGAACCGGGCGGCACCCGGAAGGCCTGCGGTTCCCAGTCAGACCACGGTGGACCCCGAGCGTCGGCGGACGGAGGCTGCCGTCCGCGGGGCGGCCTGGGCTGGCCGAGGCCTGGCGCGAGCCCAGGGCGCGGGCTGGAGGGAGGTCCCGGCGAGGGCGGTCCTTGAGTCCTCGAGGGCCGCGGGCTGCCCAGAGCCGGAGTGGGCCGCGCCCTCCAGCCTGGTGGGCCGAGGCCCGGCGGGCGCGGCCTGAGTCTCCGTGGATCTGCCCTTTCGGACGTTTCCTGAAAGCTGAGTCTTAACTCCGAGCTTCCCTTCCAGGCCGGCCGCCCTCAGCACGTGGCTAAGGGGCGTCCTCGGGCAGTGCAGGGCCCTGGGGAAGGCTGTGGACTGCTTGGACACCAGGTGTGCCGCGCCCCACCCTTGAGCTGGCCGTGGTGCCAGTTGGTTTTCGAGCTGGTTTAATCAGTTTTCAGATTTATTAGGGGAGTCTGTTGGGATACTGAGTTGGGTGAGTGCCAGGTTGGGCTGTGGAGCCTCTCCTTTGCTAGCTGTGTGACTTTGCACAGGCGCTTGGCCTCTCTGGTGCTCCTTGTGTGTGCGAGGAGCTCCTGCTTCTGTGTTAAATGAGTTGCTGCCTGGAAGGTGTTATGAGGAGGGTCTGATGCTAGTCCAGCTCAGAATGAGGGTTGTCCGACTTGCTAGGTTATTTTTTTGGGAGAAGGATAATGGGTTAAAATAGATGAGAGGGATTCCAGCCCACTGGGCTGCAGCATTATAATTTGTGAGAAGCCCGTTTTTATGATCCAGATCAATTTGTGGTACATAACTATTTTGCTCAGTGGGATATGGTGGAAAATACGTATTCCCCACCAAGATTATTTTGATAGTTTTGGTACTTTTTTCAAGAAATTATGCATTTTCTTAATATTTGCGGATTTATTAGAATTACATGATGTGGTGTTAAGAATGTAGTCTCTGGAAGCAGAAACTAGGCTAGACTCTTGCAGACTGTAGGTCTTTGGGCAGTTTGCTTAGTGTCCTGCGGTCCCAGCTTCACAGCAGAGTTGGGTCATAGTGGCACCCTACCTTCCCGGTTGTCAGGAGGATTAGCTGGAAATCTGTTCCTCAGCACAGCACCTGGCAGCACGGGGAAGGTTCGGAACTGTCAGCTGTTGTCGTCTCCATTGTGCAGAGCTCTTTCCAATTAAAACAGCTCCAGGACTGTAAACCTCTGTGAACCAGTTAATTAAGACGAACTGGGAAGCCCTCCACTGTTTTCTAGGCCTTGGCATACTTGATGGAACAGAGAAAGTGTTTGTTCCTTGAAAGTTGGAAGGAAGTTTCCACTCCTTCTGTCGTCACTCTTAAAGCCAAACTTTTTCTTCCCTTTGGAGGTACTTTTGCACACACACGGAGGTTAGAGCAGGGATTTCTGGCTGAGGGAAATGGGGTGTCTGTGGAAACCACCCCTGCAGCCCTGGTGGTAGGAAAGCCATTGAGAGGTCCACCAGCAAGGGTGGCTGTGTCCAGCAGAGCTTTATGAACACTGGATTTTGAATTTGATTTTCTTATGTCATGAGATTGAAATCTTTCGCCAACCTTTCGATCATTTTTTTTATTCAATCATCTTGTGTGTGGACTGTGTAAAAATGGACCGTGGGCTGGATGTGGCCTGCAAGCCACAGTTTGCTGACCTCTACTGTAAACCTCATGACATGGTGACTAGTGTTGCAATCTGGAATCAGACGTTTTAAATCTTGGTTTTGATAAATGTTAATGAGGTGTATTTGGGCAAGTTCCACATCACTCTGGGCCCCATGGTCTTTATGGGCAAGTTCCACATCACTCTGGGCCCCATGGTCTTTATGGGCAAGTTCCACATCACTCTGGGCCCCATGGTCTCCTTGGTTGTTGGGTCGATAACCTGCATGTGGGGGTTTGCCAGTGCAAGGAGACCAGAGAACCAGGTCTCAGCTGTGCCCCATTCTTTTCTGAGAGGCAGTTTCTTGAGCAAATGCTGGAGGTTGGAGCTGGATGATTGGGTTCTAATGCCAACACTTACAAGCCATGTGACTGTACCAGTCACCCAGCCTCTTTGTGCCTCTTCTCATCTGTAAAATGGGAATTATTAACAGTACCTACCTTAATCATGAAGGTTTACTAAGCCAACACTTACAAAGTGCTTAGAAGCATTCCTGACACAAGTTCTCAATAAATTAATAGCTGATATATCAAAATAAGTTATATTTGGGGTTGAAAACAGTGCTGTGTTGTTAAAATGTCTTTTGCTGAATTGTACAGTTTGTTCCTTGCACATGTGGAGGAAGCTGTCCATGAATGGCAAGGACTCAGAGCTCTTTTTGAGCACTCCCTTGACATCTGCCAGGTTCTTATCATCTGCCTTCCTATCAAGAGTGATCCATTTCATCATGGCTTTCAAGTTTAATAGCCTAGGATTGTACTTGGTAGTAGTGAAGAGCTCAGGCATCTGACAGACTTGAACTTGGTCCCTAGACCTGCCCCTGCCTAGCTTGTAACCTGGGCAGAGGCTAGCCTCTGGAGGCTCACCCTCTTCTATAAAACCTGGGTAGTGATAGCATCTGCCTTGGATCTTGGTGATAGCTAAACATGGCTCACAGGGAGCGCCTGGAGCCAGACCTTGCACATTGTAAAAGTTTAATAAGCGATAGCTATTATTTTATTACCCTCCAGGGCACTCTCTAAGTAAGTAGGAGATGTTCGGGACTGAAAACCGTTTGCTGCTTCGGCACACAGTATCTCCCTCTTACTGTAGGTTTGAATGTGTTACAGAATGAGAATTATTTGTTCTTAGGAGGCTGCCCTCTTGCACCTGTTAGTCATTTGTTTTATTTTCTCAAAAAAAAAGGAAAAAAAGTGGTGTATGGGGATATTCCTGAAGATTGTCAGTGTATTTGCATGGGGCTATGCTGGGCATTAGTCAGCAGTGTAGACAGACCCAGATTTGGATCATCTGTCTGCTGACTGATCATGAGCATGAGAAGGCAGTGTCCTTGCCGAGCTAGAGACTTCTCATCTCTAAAGCAAGTGTAGCAGTTCCAGTTTCATTGCAGTTAGGTAATGTGTGTGTGTGTGTGTATTTATATATTTATTTTTAAATATTTTTCTAGTTGTGCTTGGACCCTTATTTTATTTATTCGTGGTACAGAGAACTGAACCCAGTGCCTCACACATGCCAGGCAAGTACACTACTGCTGAGCCCCAGCCCTAATATATATTTTAATAGCAGTGCTCTCAAGGTGAAATTCCTGGGCCTCATGACCCCCCTGGGGTGTGCAGGTCAGCGGCACAGTGTGTTCCAGCTGCACCGCGGTCACTACCTTCTCCTCGCTGACCTCAGGCAGCCCAGTGTCTGCTTCCTGTCTGTAGCATGCACTTGTTCTGGACGGTTCATGTGAACGGAACGGCATTGTGTGTGGGCTTTTATGGCTGGTTTTTCACTTCCTGCGGCATTTTCCAAGTTCATCCGTGCTGTAGCGTGTATCAAGACTTAATTGTTCTGTCAGATGACATTCTGGTGAGTGAATGTACCATACTTCACTTATCCATTCATCGGCTGATGGCCATTGGGTCTCTCCTATTTTTTGGCTATGACGAAAAATGCTACTGGGAATAGTGATGCAAGATTTTATGTAGGTGGGTTCTCATTTCACCTAGGAGTGCACTGCTGGGTCGTATGATAGCACTATTTTCAACCCTTTGCAGACCTGTAAGACCATTTTCCAAGTGGCACCCAGAACCTTTTTAAAGCTCTTACCCAGAGTGCCCCATCCAAGGTACCTGTTCTTGTAGTGTATCACTGTTGTAGGAAATATGTTCTTGAAGACCATTCTTCTAATTTAGTTCAAGCCTTCCATCTTGCAATGTACAGAACAATTTGTGTGAACTAAGAATAATTTGTTCCTTGGGCATCTGAAGGATCCTTTGGATCAAAATGGAATTTCAAGTAATTTCTGCTTCCCTGGAAAACAATGCATTTCTTTAAGGTCTTCCAGGTTATCAGCACAGAATCATCTATTCTAGTGGCTGAAAGCCTGACCTGGAATTGCTTACTAGGTACGCCACGTCGAGCTTCAGTTCCTTATGTTTCCATAGAAGCCATGGGACACCTCTTTCCAAGGGTACTCTGAGGTGCAGATGCATGCGATGCATGGTGTAGTATCAAGCATCCAAGAGGTGCTCAAAAAAGTGTCAGGTTTTAGCTCATGGATTCTGTAGAGTGCTGGATTACTGAAATACACAGGATGGTTTTAACACATATTCTTTGTAAGAAAACATTTCCAATCTTTTTTTCCCCTGGTAATTTTTTCCTTGAAAATGTTCCTTTTAAAGTTTTCATATTAGTCTAAAATCAAATTGAATATTAACATATCTGCTTTAATCCTCAATAGGTCATATATTTATACAATTCAAAATTCAAAAAAGAGAAGGGCATGTAAGGAAAATTTCCTTCCTACTTCCTGGCTCCCAGCCACCTGTTTATCTCCATGTGGACAACCAGTGACTCTACCTTTGTGAATATTTTTCCAAAGTTATTTTGTGAATATAGAAGCAAATTTGTGTGTGTGTGTGTGTGTGTGTGTATACATATATATTCTTTTATTTAATACATAAAGTTTGCTGCTGAAAATCCTAGTTTTTCATCTAACAGTGTATCTTGGAGATTTCCCTAAGAGTTTTGCATTGTTATGGTTGTATAACTTTATATGATGTGTAGGTGCTATAATTTATTCAATGAATCCTGTCAGTGAATATTTGGTCGTCATTAGGATTTCTTAAACCTTTGTGTCTTCATCTGTTTTTCTGCTTCAGAGTCATCTCCTGCTCTGGACTCCGGTTGTCTTTCTCTTGGTCCTTAGGTTCATCCGGGGGGCAGCCGGATGGAAATGCACTTTCTCTTCTGGCCTGAGAATCTGCATGTGGAACCAGAGTCCCCTCCGTGTTCTAGTGTGTTCTGAGGCACTGCCGTTTTTCAGGGGACTGCGTGAGACCTCGTGCTGGTCTCCTGGTGGTGTGCTAGAAGGGGTGATTGCTGGGGCTCTGCAGGGCCGGAAGGGCCTGACTTCACTCCCTCCTCGTGCCATTGTCTCGGGCTCTCCTTTGTTTTAGCTAACAGGTCTCCTGGCCCCTTTGTGTCCTAGGACCCTCATGGGCAGGAGACCTGGGTGTCTTTGCTCTCCACCTGGCCTGCCTGTCGGGCTTTCTGATCTGGCTTTCAGCACAGTATGTCCTTCATTGTGTTGACTGCTGGTGACTCCTTGCTGCATGTGTGGTGGTCTGACGGTTTGACTTCACTAAAGGACTATGAACTCAATGGAGGCTGACACCCTTGCCATCTCCTTTATCACTGTGTCCCTATCATGTGCATATAGCTGACAATACCTGTTTATCAAAGGCTGAATAAGTGAACATCTACCATTGTGCCAGCTCGGGATTAGAACTTTCTGGCTGGTAAATTAAATTGGGAAAAAGTGGATGAATAACCCAGCATTTTCTAAATAAGCCAAGTACTTTAGTTAGCATGTTATAACTTGACTCTAAATGTTTTAGCTTCTTATAAGGAAAGTTGCCATTACCCTCTCAGGTGGAGGGCGTGTGAGCTGAGCTGTAGGGAGGCGAGCCTTCTTTGCAGGGCACAGGCACTCTCGTGGTTCTGAAACCTAACACTGCCTACCAGATTGACACGTTTTCCCTTCATAACATCTGCTTTGTGACAGGGTAGTCATTTGTCTGTCTTCAATCTTGTATGTGATCAGTTGCCATCAGGAACTGTTCTGTTCAAATTTGTATTTGTATTTAGGATCATCTTTTGTGAAAGATTTGGTTGCCTTTATGTGAATTTTATGTTTTGTATTGTCCTAAACTCCTGGAGAGGGACAAAAGAGTAAGTTTTCCTTTAAGGAAAATTGGTGAAATTTGTGTTACTAAGGAAACTACATGCAAATTTTATATGGATATATCTATTAATCCAGCACTGAATGCATACACAGGAGTCCTAAATGCTGGAAAGAATAGCTTATTTATTTTGTAAATTAGTGTTTGTTGCCTCTTCATGCAGCCAACCAGCTATGTGCAGAGGATTTCCAGAGCTCTAGCCAGCTGAACGTCTCCGTTTAGTATAAGCATCTCAGATGTGACCTAGAGCTGTCGATGGTGTGCTCTTTCCCTGCCCTGGGTCTCACGTGCTCACTGACCGCTCTTGATACCTTTTCTCTGCCACGAATGCAGAGACCATCAGTGAGGTCTGTCTGCTCTTCTCCAGAGTTTGTCCTGTGTTTTCACCCCTCCCCACACCAGTGCTCCCAGGCTGGTCCAGAGCCGCACCAGCCTGTGCTGGGCAGCTGCTTCCTGGCTTGTCTGTCTCTGCACCTGGCTTGCTGTCGCCAGGCCCCGGCTCTCCGCAGAGCAGCTGAATCGCCTTGGGTGGACGTGTCAGACTGGCTACAGCGTCTCACATGGCTCCTCCTCGTCGTTTGGGATTATCTCTTTCATGTCTTCTGTTTCTCTTTAGTTTCCTCTGCACAAGGGATTGGTTCCTCAGCAGCTGCTCTTGCAGGCTGTGGAGTGCGTCTTAGGCTCCCACTACCCTAAACATTCTGGTGTCTCCTGCCTTCTCCTTACAGTCTGCACGTTGCTGCGTGGTCTGTGTGGAGTGCTCTCTCTGCTCTTCCCACCTTAGCTTCTCTTCTCGGAGAGGCTTTCCTTGATTACTGTACAAATACTCCTTCTCATTTCGCCACTCTGGGTTTTCCTTTAAAGCTTCGTTTTGTGTGTTAACTTACTGCTGAATGTCTTTCCCCTGCTAGACTGAAACTGCGAAGACACAGGTATTAAGTGAATGAATGAGGGCAGGAACCACTTCAGTTTCATTTGAAACAAGTTAATAACAGAGCCTACTGTATAGCCTCATGTAGCAGGCACCCAGGTATATGTTGAAGGACTGGCCAAATAAGCATTTCATGAAAGTTTTCTATGTATCAAGCTTTGTGCTCAGCTTTGAGGTCATATAGTGAAGAAGAGACTTCCATCCATACTGTGCAAATAGTTTGGTCTGTTACAGGTTTTTTGCAGATCAGTGGTTCTCAAACTTTTGGGTCTCAAGACCTATTACATTCTTGGAAATGATTGAGGACCGCAGAGAACTTTTGTTTATGTGGCTTATACCTTTTCCCAACCTAGCAACATGTAGTATGATGTTCTTTCAATTCTGGGCAGTAAACCTTAGGTCCCAGTCAGCCATAAGGGCAAACGACTGATACTTAACAGTCCTAATGCATTTGGAATAGTACCATAGAACAAATGGACCAAACACACATAGCTAGAACAATCCATCCAGTAGTAGCAGAAGACACATTCTTCTTAGGGACACATGGAACATTCCCCAGCATGGATCATATGGTAGGCCTCGGTAGAAATCATAACCAATCTAAGAGGACTGAAGTCACATCGTGTGTTTGTTCTGACCACAGTGGGATGAAACTAGGAATCAATAAAAGGAGGACAACTGAAAAATTCACAAATATATTGAAATCAGATAACATACTCATGAATAACCACCCAATCCAAGAAAAACTCAAAGGGAAATATAAAAAAAATGCCATGAGACAGGCCTGGGATGCAGCTCGGTGGCCCAGTGCTTGCTGGCATACGCGAGGCCCTGGATTCACTCCCTGGTATCCTCCCCACACAAACAAATCTTAAGACAAATGAAAATGGAAAATGGGGTACAGTTCTAAGAGGGAAATTTATAGTGATAAATGCCTACATTATGGAAAAAATGCCTTAAATAGCCTGATTGTACACCTCAGGAAACTAGAAAAACATGAACAAACCAAACCCAAAGTCACTGGAAGGAAGGAAGGAAATAATAAAGAGAAGAAATAAATGAAATAGAGACTATAAAAACAATAGAAAGGAACAGTAGAAACTAAAAGTTTGCTTTTAAAAGACAAAATCAACAAACCTTTAGATAGACTATAGAGAACACTCAATCAGAAGTGAAAGGTGAGATACCACAGAAATACAAAGGCTTGTGAGAGGTGACTGTGAACAGAAAATATGGATGAATTCCTGGGAACATGCAGCCTACCAAGCCTACCCCTGGAGAAATAGGAAATCTAGCTACGTCAGTAATACACAAGGAGACCAGATATTCCGTTAAAACCCTCGCAACAGATAAAAGCTGGGGACCTGATGGCTTCACTGATTAATTCTAGCAAACATTTAAGGAAGAATTAATGCCAACCTATCTCAGACTCTTAAAAAAACATGAAGAGGTGGGAACCTTTCTAGATGCATTTTATAAGACCAGTGTTATGCTGACACCACAGCCAAACTACAAGAAAACAACAGGTAAGTACACCTGACAGATGCAGAGATCCTCAACCCGACAGCAGAACACCAGATTTAGCAACATCATGTTCAAGAGGGAGTTGTCACTGGGATGCAAGGATGGCTTGCTACACAGAAATCAATAAATATGATACGCTGCATTGACGCGTGAAGACGAAGAGCACCTCGTCTTAATGGAGACAGGCACTTGACAAAGTTCGACATCTTGTCATGATAAAAACTTAACAGATAAGGCATAGAAGGAACACACCTGGACATAGTAAAGGCTACATATGACAAGCCCATAGCTACTGTAGCACTCAGAGGTAGAAAACAGAAAGCTCTTCCTGTAAGATGAAAAAGAAGGCAAGGAAGCCCACCCACCATGGGTTCGGCAGCACTGGAACTCTCAGCCAGCAACTCGGCAGGGGGGGGCACACCCGTGGGAGAGGGAGAAGTGGGATGGCCTGCTTGCATGACGAGGTCCTTCTATGGAAAACCCTAAAGACACCATTAGAAAACTGCTGGGGGCTGGGGGTGTGCTCAGGGGTAGAGCACTTGCCCAATATGTATGAGGCACTTGGTTTGATCCTTGGTGCCACATAAAAATGAATAAATAAAATAAAGATATAAAAAAGCGTTGTATCTGTTTTTAAAAAAAGAAATGTTGGAACTAATAATAAACTAACTCAGCGAAGTTGCAGGTTACAAAATCAATATACAAAACCCAGTAGTGTTTCTATACGTACCAATGAATTATCTGAAAAACAAACCCATTGTAAATGGAAACAAGCCCATTTACAATACACCTTAAGAAAATACCTAGGAGTGAATTTAACAAAGAATGTGAAAGATATGCATACTGAAAACTATAAAACATCAATGAAAGGAATTGAAAAATATACAAATAAAGAAAAATTTATTATGTTCATTATTGGACAATTTAATACTGTTTAAATGTCTATGTTGCATAAAATGATTTACAGATCCAATGAATCCCTCTTGAAGTCTCAGTGATCTGTTTTTATAGAAGTCACATGTAAAAAAATGAATTCAAAATGGATAAAAGACTTATGACCTGAAACTATGAAATTACTGGAAGAAACCATGAAGAAAGAACTTCTTGAGATTGGTCTGGGCAATAACTTTTTGATACGACCTGTCCCCAAAATAGATAAATGTGATTTCAATAAACTAAAAATATTATGCAAAATGGAGGAAACAAAATAGTGAAGAAACTGAGGTGGGAGGGAATATTTCCAGACTATACCTTTGACAAGGAGTCAGTATCCAACATCAGGAAGCGAGCGCCGTAGCAAGAGATCCACCCAGTTTTAAAATGGCAAAGGATCTGAACAGACATTTCTCAAATGACTTAAAATGATCAGTAAGTATATCAGAAGATGTTCAGCATCAATAATTATCAGGGGAATGCAGATTACAACTGCAGTGAACTATCACCTCATACCTCTTAGAATGGCTGTTACCAAAAAAACAAAAGATGGCAAGTATGGGTGAAAGGGACCTGTGCACACCCACGGGAGTGTCCGCAGCACCATTGTGGAAAACCGCATGGGATGCACATGCCAGAATGCCACATGTGCACCAAGATAATCCCTGATTCTCAATTTTACCTTAATAAAGGATAAGTTAACTCACAATTTTAAATATATTTACTAAGTTAAAATAGCAGTTGTAAATTTATTACAAGTTAAACAGAAATTTTAAGTGAAAAATGACCATTCATAACAAAAGATTACTGAGAAGAATAGCATTGTTTTGCATCTTTACAAATCTCTTCAGCATGTGACTTAATATAAAACAGCTGTATTCTCATCTACTTCAGCATTTAATCTGTCATGATATCACAGGTCACACAGCTTTGAGAAAACTGTTCATACACTTGGAGAAGTGAGAACTGCTGTAGACCTTTTAGAAAATAATACTTTCACTGATGTGGTGCTAGGAGTTTGTGAGTTCACACTCCCACCAACCTCTTAATATGAACTTGCAATGATATGGAGATTTAAGACATCTGTGGATCAAAAATTGAAGAGGAAAATGCAAGGAATGTGGAGTTGAAGACGTACAACTGTGGGATTTCTGATCTTGAAATGCACAGAGGTAGTAAGAATCTGACTGCTGTGGGAGATGAGGTCTAGAAGCACCTCATTCATACTGCAGTCTCAGGCTCACTGGGTCTAACAGGGACTCGGGCCATACTCAGCCGAGGTGAAAGGAACCTGAAAACACAGTGGAGATTACTAACCTGAGTGGCCTCAGGGCCGTGCCGGAGGACCCAGTCTAAGCTCTGATCTCTTCAATGGCTAGTACACATTCATCACGTGTCACAGGGCCTTTAGCTGGCAATATAAGACTTGTCTCTGGACTACATTTCTTGCAGTGAGGTGGAGATAATTAAAAGTGGCTAGATGCAGAGGGAAGAAAAGTGCGGGGGGAGGGAGAAACCTCTTAGGAAAACTTAGAAGCTACTTGCACAGCACTGTTTTAAACTTAGGAAAAGTTTTATTAAACATGACAACAAAATCAGCAATTTGGATATGAAGTTACTCCTCACAAGATATGATTCAAAGTTTTATTGTGACTTTTAAGATTTGAGAATAATATCTATAAAATGCTCATCCATTTAGAAAGATTAACGGTTATTTAGAAAGCACCACTTAGAAACCTTAGAACTGAAAAAGTATAGCCATTGTCATTACAACCTTGGAAAACTATATTAGATGCAGTTAATAAAAGAAATTATTTAGAAAACAGTACAGGAAAGAATGAAAAACAGAAAGAAATTAAGAAAAATGGAGGATGGGATTAAGGACTATTATACTCTAATAGGTTGTGAGGAATAGAAGCAGAATAGCAGAAAAGGTATTTTTAAAGACATACTGGCCAAGACTTTTCCACAATAGGACTTTCTCCATTGGCCACAGAAGTCCCAGGCAGCATGAACAGGCATGCCTAACCTCTGTCCTCAGAGCCACCGAGGGAAACCTGGTGGTGGTAGGAAGTACCGTGACCCTGACAGCAGGCCTCATCAGCAACTTTGGGCGACAATGGACTACCATCTTCAGAATAAGTAAGGGTTATCCCTGAATTCCATGGCTGGGTCAGCTCTTGTTCAAAAATGTCTTTCCAAGGCATCTTAATACACTCAGACCCCTTTTCACCCTCACTGAAAGCCTTACTTAAGAGTGTACTGCAATGAGGAGTGAGAAACGAACCTGGAAGAAAGAAGTGAGATTTAAGAAACAAGAATGAACGAAACAAATTCTCAAAGTATCAGTAAATATAATTAGTTGATTATATAAATGAACCTTTTGTCTTTAAAAGGTGCAACTAAAATTCTAGACATGATTAAGGAAGGTGGGAATGAGAGATTGAATTCATTTCCAAGGTGTGCCAGTATCTTTGCTTTAGTAATTCATTCTCCATTTTAAAAGATGCTTGTGTGTTAAATTAAGAATTTAAAGATAGGCAATTGAAATATGACCTAGAGCCTGCAAAGGAGCAGAAGGCCGATATGGGGGAGAACTTGACCCACACAGTCGTGAGTGGGAAAGGAGAGGAGGAGGAGGAATGGTAAAGAAATGCATAACTAATTCAAATGTAGACAGATCAGTTCCCTAATGGCATGTAACAGAGGGAATCTGGATCTGTGTGCACCTAAAAGCATGGCTCTGAAATATGTAAAGCAAAAACTAACAGAATTACAGGGAACAATGAATAAAGCCATAGGCAATACTAGACATTTTATATTAACTACTTAGAATGGATAAATAAAGCAGACAAGAAATAGAATACTGAAAATATAAATAACAAGCTCGATCCTCTGAACATCAATGTAAATCAGGGCCTAACAAAGAATAACTCATCTTTTAACACATTGAACAATTAAAATTAATCATATCCTAAGATATAGGATGCTTTAACAATGTTATTTGACTATATATAATTAATATAGAAATCTATATTCAAAGGATAGTTTTTAAATGATTTCTGAAGTCCTAAAAATGTTATTGATGAATCTTTATTTTATTCATTTATTTATATGTGGTGTTAAGAATCAAAGTCAATGCCTCACACATGCTAGGCAAGCGCTCTACTGCTGAGCCCCAGCCCCCTAAACGAATTTCTTAATGTCACTAATGGAGAGAAGGTACAGGACTGAACCACAATGAAATATGTGGAATTTTTCTCCAAGTGGCACCTGGAAGAATATGTACAGCCTTAAATGCATGTGTTAAAAATTAAAAAAGAAGAAGTAAATGTGCAATTCAGGAAACTAGGAAAAGAAGCCTAAGTAAGTATGAAGGAAATAAATGAAAAATAAAAAAGAATATGGCCAGCAAAATGAGAAGTCACTTTAAAGGGACAAGATTGTCAAATCTTTAGCAAAACTCAAGAAGAAACCAGCACTAGATTAATAATACTAATTTAAAAAGGAGCATAATTCCAGTTGTTGAAAAGATTACAAGCTGATGTAGAGAATATAAACAATGGGATTTTATAAGGATACTTTAACCTTGACACCGAACCCAGACAAGGGTAATATGATAAAAAATACTAACTCAGAAGGAAAAACTACCAGTAAACAGAACCTGATGCTCAGCAGCTGCACACGTCTAGATCAGACCTTCCTAGTCATGACCAAGGAGGGCTTAGGAATCCAAAGATGTGTCAGTGTCAGGAAATCTTCCTGAATTCACCACTTTGTCAGGAGATATAAAGTAAAATATAATTCCAGGTACATGAAAGTCAAAATTAAGCTTAACAATAAAAGTTTTTAAAACCAGAACTAAAGGGAGTTTTCTTAACCCTAATAAAAAGGTTTTTACAAAAAGGCCTTCAGTGGACATTTGTACTTGATGGTAAAGGCAAGAGTGTTCCCTCCTGGGCCTTATCACCCAGAGGTCCCAGCCAACATGCATGGGAGTGAATTAAGGATGAGTGCAGATGAAAATTTGAAAAAGTCTCTAAAGAAGATGTCACTGTTTTTTTTTTAAGTCCAGGAAAATCTACAGACAGAACTAAGGGGAGCGGAGCAAGTCTGCTGGATCATAGATGGACATAGAGCCACAGCAGATAATTTTCTCAAATACTCATGACCCAGGTCAGGTCTGAGAAAATACCAGACAAACTCAGGGACGTTCTTCAAAATTCTGAACAACTATCACATCATGGAAAACGAGAGTGCTGAGAAGCTGTAGCCTGCCTGAGGAGAGTGACCACTGTGTAATGTGGGGTCTTGGGGGTTCCAGAACAGAAGGAAGGGATTCACCGAGACCTGGGTGAAGTCCACATGAAGCCCATAGTTCATTAGCATTGTGCTAGGACTGTTTTTTTTTTTTAAATATTTTTATAGTAGATGGACGCAATACATTTGTTTTATTTTTATGTGGTGCTAAGGATTGAACCCAGTGCCTCGCACGTGCAAGGCGGCACTCTACAACTGAGCTATAACCCAGCCCCTAATACTGTTTTGACGATATCCTGTACCAAGGTAATGTAGGACATTATCAAGGGAAACTGTGTGAAGAATCTTTGTATTGCTTTGCAACATTTACGGAAGTCTGAAATTATTTTAAAAATAACAAATTAGAAATCACCAGCAGCATAATTCATAGGAAAAATACCCCCTAAAGTCAAATAAGGGTCTTATAGGAAAAAATAGTACATTGTATTATTTATGTCTGTAGAATACACATGTATATTGACTTAGAGCACGGTCAGAGATGAAAGGTCTTCATAGCATAACATTTGCAGTTTTCTCTGAATCACTCTGGATTTAATAAAATACTAATCAATATCTCAGGATATTTTATCAAACTGATTCTGAATATCATTTGAAAGCTCTGGGGCTAAGAACAGACACTTTCGAGAAACAAAGTAGGGCAGTTGCCTTGAAGTTGTCACAGCATTTTGAAGTTTTAGTAATCAATGTGGGGGGGTCAGGTGGACCAGTGGGACAGAGTTCAGGAACAGGCTCACTTGTACATGAAAACATATGTCAGGGGAAATTACATCCCTGCTATAGGACATATACAAAAGTAAATTCAAAAACCTAAAACTGACAGTTATTAGACTGTCTATCTGCATGACCTCCGTATGGAGAAAATTTTCTTAAATAAGACATATAACTAGAAACCTGAAAGAAAAAATTGTTAATGTTCATACACTCTTCCAAGACACCAGGTAACCATGGCCCTCCTAATGAGTGTGGGGGTGGGAGTGGGGGACAGGAAGTAATTGAAGCTGGAACCCGACATTCTGTTTGCCTGTAAATATGACCTAGATGCAGTGTGGAGAAGGGCAGAGGCAGGAGTTTGGAGTAGATGAAGGTTGTCTCCGGAAAATAGTGGCAGTTGGATTACCGTGGAAAGGGAAAGTGGGACAAATTCGGGATGTGCCCTGGGTATAGAGTCAGTATGATTTGCTGACAAATTGAATGTTGGTGGTGGTAAGGAATAAAGGAAAAAAAAACCTAAATGAGATTTCTTGGCTACAGCAGCTGGTAATGTTGGTACAAATGGGGAAAGGGAAAATTAATAATTGTTTCCAGTGCTTTTGGTTGCATGTTAGACATCCAAGTGGATAGTTGGTTACATGAGACTCTACTTTTGTGGAGAGTTCTATGTAGAGAATTGAAATTTGGGAACCTTTGGCATGCAGGTGGCATTTAAACCTATTTAGCTGAAAATGTAAGGCTGCTTCCTAGCAAGAAGCTATTAATGGAGAGTAGTGACTCAGTCCTGGGCAAGACCATGTAGCATTTAGAGGTTGAGCAAAGGAGAAGCCCAGCTGTGATGTATAAGAGGTTGTTGGTGTAGAAGAAAAACCAGAACTGTGTAGTGTCACCAAAAATAAGAAAAAACAATGTGGGATTTTGTTCACTATTGTTTGTTATAGGTGAAATTGTCAGGCAATTTCAGGCATGTGGAAGGAATGGATGCCTACCTAGCATACGTGTTAAGAGAATATGGAGAGAATATGCAGTACGGTCCTTCCGTTGTGACAATGGACTACTCTGTGGAGGGGCGGGGAATGGAGTGGTAGCTGTGGAATCTCTTGAGAGCATATGGTATCATGGAAACAAATGATCCAGGATCCAGAAAAGCTGGATTGTGGAGATGGAGAATGAGTTCCTTAGAAGTATGTTAAAACCACCTCTAAATCTCCCCAGATATTGGAATTCCCCCACGAGCTCCAAAGCCCTTTCGCAGTGGGATCCCGGGTGTCCGCATTGTTTAACAGCTTCCCCGTTGAGCCTAAGGAGTGGCCAAATTTGAAAATATTTGACCTCAGAGTAGGAGCACGCATTTACCTCTAGTCCTGCTGCTAGGAGCTTGTTTTGAAGGTAGGTCTACACAGTGAGCACAGTGTTTTCATTCATATTTTATGTTTATGTTGCACTGCTGAAGGGCTGGGGAGTCTCAGAATGCATGCCCCCTCCAAGACCGCAGCCTCTCAGCACAGCAGGCAACTACTGTAACTCCTCCTTACCTATAAATACGCGCTTTAAGTTGGGTGTATTCTGTGTGCTTTTAGGTAAACTGCTTTTAATAATAAACTGGGTCTTAGAGGGTTTTTTCTTTAAAATTAAAATCATTCCACATTTTTATTGGCCATATAAAATTGCAGTGTGGATTTACAAGAACACAGTTCAGTTCTCTGCAGTGCACATTTTTGGTGACCATCCCTGTATGTAATCCCTGTATGTACATCTCTGGGTATTTCCTTCGCCTTAGTTCCTTGAGAGTGGAATAGCTTTTCGGCAGCTCATCGGCTGTACGGGTTTCTGCCCAGGAAATGCAGAACGCTTCCCGCTCACCCGCCACGCGCCCTTTGGTGGAGGGGCGGTGAATTTCCACCAGCCTTGCCACCTGCGCGTGTTCTCCACGCTCGAGGACACACTCACCGGTCCGCGTGGGCTCAGGCCACGGCACGTGTCGGTGTCCTGGTCCTCGGGCTCCGCGGCAGTGCGAGCGGGCAGTCCTCGCGCGTTTCCCTGCGAGTGGCTAGTCGCGTCCCTCTTACCCGTTTTCTGCCTGGTTTGGTCCTTGTTGGTTTGCAAGAGCTCCTCATTAATTAGTAGGATTAGCCCAGCATTTTTCGTGCGTCCGCGGCAGAGTAGCCTCATCGTCCACGCTGTGGTTCGTCTTTAGACCTCTATGTGTGTTTTCCCGGATTTTCATTTTCCTTGTCGTTTAGTCAAATGTGTAAGTTTATCTTTTATTCCCCCCGTAGGTTTTGCTTTGGAGCATAATTTTTGGGCATTTCTCCGGTTCACCCATTTCTTTGGGGGTGCACCTTCCCCACCCCGCCCCCCATTTCCAGACCCTGCTTCGGCCCCTAGCTCCCGCGCCCGCTCGGTTGACGTCAACGCCAGCCTTCGCGCCAAGCTGTTGCCACGGCAACTGCTGCCTGATCCGCAAGGCGCGGAGGCGTGGCGAGGGCGGCATTGCCGCGGATTGGCTGGCGGAAGCCCCGCCTCTGCAGAGAAGCCTGACAAGGAGGCATCGGGCAGCGCTGGCTGCAGACGCTGGGCAGCTGCTGGAGGACGAGGATCGGGGGAGCCAGAGATGTCCACCCTCGGCTGGTGGCGCCGCCGGGCGCCAGGTGCTGTGTGGACGCGCTAGACGGACTGAGCCGGGTGCCGTGCTTCGCTGCGCGGTGGGCAGGTGAGTCGCTGCCCGCCGGCAGGAGCGCGCCCTCCCGGACTTTGACCGCGGAGGAAGGACGGTGTCCAGGTCGCGCCCTGCGGGCTCGTGGCAGCTGTCCTGTGGACCCTCAGGAGGGGCGGGCAGAAAGGTGCTGGCGCGATCATGCTGCGGGCTGCACAGGGCTTGCAGCAAGACTGTGCTCCGCACCTGTGGGAGTCGCGGGAGGGGGTGGCCAGATTGCCGCGGGGCTGCCGTCCCGCTTGGCTGGGGTCTCGGGGCTCCGGGGGTCTCCGGGCTCTGCCACGCAAAGCGTAGTTGCCACATCGGCCAGTCGAGCTGCATGTGGGAAGGTGCCGGAGAGCCTAACGCCCTGAGGAGCAGAATCCAGACAGGGGGACGCCAGGGTCCATCCTGAGGCGCCCAAGCCCTGGGGACAGACGCCGCGGGACCACCCCATCGCGGCAGTGACGGGTCTGCAGCCCGCGCTCAGTACTGGGCTGCCTGCTGGGGGAGGAGCTTATTTTGCCGCAGTGGCCATGGGAGGGGCCACAAGCCACTGGGGGTGGGGCCAGTCTTATGTGGGAGGTATTTTGGGCTCTGCTCGCTCTCCGGGCGCCCTCTGGTGGCGGCGGGTTCTCTTAGACGGGATCTACGTGCTTGCCGCGCAAGCGTCATTCTGATTGGTTGTCTGAGATTGGGGCGGAGCCAGGGCTTACGCCGCTGCTGCCTCTTGGGGTTGTGGCAGTCTTGTCTGGCCCCGCCTGTCCGGCGCCATCTTTAAGGGGCAGGGATTTGCTGCGCAGGTGCAGTCTTGGCTGATTGCTGTGTCGGGCTGGGAGTGCGGGTCGTGTCCTCGGCAGTGGCTGGAGGCTGTGGGGTGCTGGCAGTGGAGGTGCCACCCTGACTGCTGTCTTTTCTGGTTGGTTCTTTGGCCCAACCTGCGACTTCAGGTGGAGCCAGATGCTGTGCGCCTAATTTGCCGTAGCTGCCGCGGTACTTCTGGTCTAAGGGGCAGAGCGGCAAGATGCAGTATTCCCGCGGCTTCTCCTTGGGTGGTGCGCACTAGAGTTTCATTCTGTTATTGTCTGGGAACTTTTTTTTTTTTTTTACCCGGGAATGTCTCAGGCTCCAACTCTGGAAGGTGTTGAAAGCGGGAAGCAGCAAAAAATGTGTTGTACGTTGGTGCCTTGTGGACGGGCTGGAGGGGTGCCTTGTCCTGAGTGACTCTCCCACCCATGGTGTAGACTTTGTTGGCCACAGAAGGGCGCTCGACGCTTGCTGCGGCAGGCGCCATCCTGAGTGACAGCTGGGCTGGCTGCCGAGTGTAATCGGAGGGAGGGGCTGTCTCCTGAGTGACTGACAATGCTCAGATCCCGCCCACTCAGGCACCATCTTTTCTGGCCACCTGGGGGCGTGTGACATTTGCTATGCGGGTACCATCTTCATTGACAGCTGAGTTGGCTACAGGGGATGGGCACAAGAGGGGGACCGTCTTCTGGGTTACTGAGAGGGGCAGCAAGGCCCCGCCCACCCTGGCGAAGTCTTCGCTGGCCACAGGGGAGCGCCCGATGTTTCCTGTTCGGGCTCCATCGTCACCGACTGTAGACTGGCTGCAGAGGGTGGGCCCAAGGGAGGGGCTGTCTTCTGAGTGACTCAGAGGGCATCAGTCCACCCTGGCGCCATCTTTGCTGGTCATTGGGGGCGGCCTTTTGTTTTGTACATGGATGCCGATTTGATAGCAGTGCTGGCTACAGGGGGTATGCCTGAGGGAGGATCTGTTTTCTGAGTTACTAATGAGCCCGAAGAGCCCACCCACCCTGGCGCCATCTTTGCTAGCCACAGGGGGGGATGCCTGACTTTTGTATGACGGCGCCATTTTCATGGACAGCGGCTGGCTGCAGGAGGCGGGTCCAAGGGAGGGGCTGTTTTCTGAGTGACAGGGACAGCCGAGCCCCGCCGGTCCTGAAGGCATCTTTGCTAGCCACAAGAGGGCGGTTGACGCTTACTGCGCAGGTGCCAGCTTCATTGGCGGGGCTGGCTGCAGGAGGGCGGGCCCAAGGGAGGGGCTGTTTTCTGATAGGGACAGAAGAGCCCCGCCTACCTTGGAGCCATCTTTGCTACCACTGGGGGGCGCCTGATGCTTTCTGCGCAGGCGCCATCTTCTTGGGCGGACTGACTGCAGGGGAAAGTTCTAAGGGAGGAGCCATCTTTCAAGTGACAAGGACGGTAGAGCCACGCCTACCCTGGAGCCATCTTTGCTAGCCACTGGGGGGCACCTGATGATTTCTGCGCAGGTGCCATCTTCATTGGTAGGGGCTGGCTGCAGAGGGCAGGCCCAAGGGAGGGGCTGTCTTCTGAGTGACAGGGACGGCAGAGCCCACCCACCCTGGAGCCATCTTTGCTAGCCATAGGGGGGCGTCTCAAATTTACTGCGCAAGCTCCATCCTCATTGGCAAGGATTTGCTGCAGGGGCGGGCCCAAGGGAGGGGCTGTCTTCTGAGTGGTGGGCCCGCGGATCCCCACTGGCCTTGGTACTTTGCGAGTTGGCCGAAAGGTGGCAGCCCAGGACTTCTGTGCAGGTGTCCTGTAGAATGACAGCAGGACTGTGGGCGGGCCACAGTCATGTTCTTTCAGTCTGTGCCATCTGTGCAGGTGTCGTCAGGTGACAATGGCCCAACGAGCCCCGGCCGCCAAATTGGCTGGGTGCCACACATGCTGCCGTGTTGCCACAGGGTGGGGCTCAACACTTAGCCTCGCTCTCTGCAGACATGGGTCCAGAATTCAGGGGGTTGATATACTGGGGGGAGGGGGGGATGGAGGGGGTGGGCTGATCATATGATTTGGGGGTCTGGGTAATTTGGAGGCTGTGGGAGCAGAAGGGATTTTACTCAAATTCCACAGTGGAACAGCTGTAGGTGGTCCTGAGAGGCAAGGCAAGGGGGGGTGGGGGTGGGGGTGGGGGTGGGGGTGGTGATCTGGGCAAGGGCCTGGCAAGAGAGGCTGGCCACGCCCATGGCTAGGAGAGTGTGGAGCTTGCTCAGAGCTTCTGGCAGTCTGCAGTAGGTGAGCATGTCTGAGGCTCCAGGCTTGTCTCCACTCTAGCTTTTAAGTCCCTGTCTCCTTTCCCCTTCTGCCCTCCAGGAAGTAGGAAAAGTGACACACAGGATTCTTCCTTTCCAGTCGTGGTTAATGTATCCATTTATTAATGGCTAATATTAATAATGGCTGACACTTATGGAGCACCAGTAAATGGCAAGTAGTTTCTAATAAGTAAACTATTTGATCTTACCAAAATGTACTCGCCTGACCCTGGAACAGAAACCAGAAATGTGATGTGAAGCTCCCTCCCCCAGGGCCTCCAGTTGGTTGAATAGATGCTCTTAAGTGCCCTGGGGTTTTAACTATGTATTATGAGTCCACTGGGAGCGTGTTGATGAGCCCTAAAGCATTACACATAATTAAGTAGTGATACAAGTGTCTAATCGTATTGGTGATGATAGCATTAAAGTTCTAAAATAGGTAGTTCCTTCATACTTAAATTTACAGCAAAATTAAAATTCTGGTCCTACTCCACTGACTATTAAGTGACAGAACTGGAGTTTGAATTCATGTTTCTAATGGGTACCTATATTGGTATACCATGTGATTTCTGTAAAACACAAGCCAATTTTCTATTTGTAAATGGCATTAAGTTAGTTTCTAATAGTTTGCCTAGAAAATTAATAGAATTGTGAAAACTAGTGTAAATGTGAGAGCTAAACACTATACCTGGTATTGTATAAGAGTTCTTTCTCAGCCGGTTTTCTCCAGTTTTTATGTGCAGCGTGTATCTTTGCCTTTAGAGGAATGCTTAGGGCCACGTGTATAAGTGGTTATATGGATGACTGAATTGCTCTCTTAATCCAGAACCCAGAGGTTTGGAGACATCCCAGAGCGGACTTCAAGGCCCTTGACATAACCTGGTCAGGAGGCCCTGAGCATAGCAAGGATACAGCATGGACCTCAGGAGTAATGCCCATGACCGTCATCCTGGGCAGTGAGGCTGCCCTCCTGGTCTCACTGGACCTGTGCCGTTGTGGGAGATACAGGTGGACCTGTGTCTTGTTTACCACTGAGGAGCCTGTAACTGCAAAGTAAATTGGGTGCTTCATGTTTTGTTTTTCCTCCCACAGCTCTGCCTTCTTGATCTTTCACCTTCTTGGAGACAGCTGGCAAGAAAGAGGGACTAGGTCCAAGTGCTAGGTGGCTGAGTCCAGGTGAGTCGTCCTTACTGCTCACACTGCCACACTTGCCTCTGGAGGGAGCCCTGTGCTCCCACACCTTGACATTTCCCTGCTGTGCATGTTCACACAGCCTCAAGAGCACCTTCAGACCCTCTGAGAACACGTGCACTCTTCTAGCTGTGTATGCACTGGCCAGAAGTTCTCCTCCGTGACCTCATGCCGTCCCTCTTGGTGTCCTACCTCTTTTCCTAGCATTCAGCCACTCCTTTAGGCCTCCTCTTTCTCTCGTGGGGTGATGTAAGAAGTGTGAGAGCTTTGATTTATCTGCCGGTATTGATCAAGTACACTTTGTGCCGGGCACTGGGAACATGGCTTTAAGTGTGAAGGGAGGTGTCTTCATAGAGCTTGTAGTCTCATGGAAAATATGACTGTGTGATTCAAGTCTTTTGGGGCACATTTGTCAGGGGGAGCTAGTTTAATCTGGGAAAGACCTTGTAAGTCCTCCCTGAGGTGGTTGGGCACTTTAAAAACTGCCTACTAAAGGACCATGAGTTGTGTGTGTCATGGGGAGAGTAGTCTAAGCAGAGGGTGAGATGTTCCTGAGGGATGCAGAGACAGGAGCCAAACTCCAGGACACCTAGAGCAAGAGAAGAGCCCAGTGGCGCCCGGCTGAGGTGAGGCAAGGTAAGTTGGGCTACTTTGTTAAAGGCCTTGAAGCCAGCGGCAGTCATTCAGGCATGACCTGGTGTGCAGGGGAGCCAAGAGGTTTTCCAGCTGTGGGATAACGGGACACAACAGCACATGTGCATTCGCAAAGATTGTCTGGTTGCAGAATGCAGAAGGGTGGGGTGGACAGGGTGGGTGGGGGAGATCACCTTGGAGCAGGTGTCAGATGGTGGCTTGGAGTTACCACACTGGAAGAGGAGAAAGGCACTGAGGAGGGAGACTTCCGAGAGGTCACTCTCTTTGTTCATGGTTTTCAGGATTCAGACCAGACCAATGACTGTTTTAACATGGGGAAGTGAGCAAAATAGCCAGTCGTCATTGATTTGTTCAGCCCATTAGCAAGATTTGATACTCCAGAAGTGAGTGAGGCAATCCCTGGCCTAAGTGTCCATTATTTCCTGTTGTAAAGAAATGTGCTTACCCAGTAGCCGGCTCTGCTGGTGGTGGGGACACTCTTGGGGGAAGGCCAGCAGGCCAGAGTGGCCCTGCATGGCTTGCTGTGCTCCTGACCTGAGTGGGTTCTCTAGGTGTCCAGCCTGTGCTGAAACCTCTAGACAGTGAGAAGCCTTCCCCCACCTGTGGACTCACATTTGTAGACCACATTCAAGAAACTCAGAAACTAGCCTGTCATGGGAACTGAAATCAGATGCTCCTGCTCCCAGATGATAAATCTGGTTAGTAATTCATGGCAGGAGGTGACACTAGCAGGGACCTAAATACTCAAAAGCGTGTGTAACCAGCAAATTGTCTCCCTGTGGGCAGAGCTAGACCTGTACAGGAAAGGGAAGCATAACGGGGAGGCTGCTGGGTGAGTGCGAAGTCCACCTGAGGGTGTGAATGCGTGCAGCAGCACCGGCCCTAGGCGCCGTGCAGCCATCTGGCCTGGTGACACCCTTGGTGGCACTACGAGAGGACCAGACGCTCTTTGCCTGTTCCCTTCCCTCCCCAGTCTGCACTCAGATTAGGTCTGAAAGAGTCACTCTCCACTGCAGAGTGTCAGATGAGCCATGCTTTGTGGCATTTTCATGCCTCCCATCTTTTAAAAAATGACATCAGCCAATTACTGATTAAAAATAGCGGTCAGATAAGTCATAATGGTCTGGGAGACAGTTTGTTTATTTAAAGTAGCCTTGAGCTGTTTTTGTGCTGATCACAAAACTGAACTCTACTATTTCCTCTCTTTCTGAACTTTTGGGGAAATCCCTCAAGAGTGGACAACAGTGAGGAGTTTTTGCGGAGTGTGGTAAGTGCTGAGCTTATTCAGGTGGAGGTGAGCCCAGGATGCTAAGAGATCACCTGACAGGTGCCACCCATCAGGCCAGAGGGTGGAGGTCATGGCCCATGTAGTAGGGTGGTGCTCATCATCTCCTTGCTCGCATTCCCCCATAAAATCCTTACTCCTAAGCCCTCTTGTCCCCTGTGTGCCTTGTTCAGAGTTAATTGAACCATACCAGACAATTGAGCCTGGAGCAGTGGTTCTCAGGTACAGTTCTTGGAGCACCTGCCGAGCACCTCTTTCCTGAGGAAATGGCCTCTGGAGTTGTCCTGCATGGAAAGGGGCATTTTTCACATAAGCACTTGGTGACTCTTCAGTGCACCTGAGTTGGAAAGCCACTGCCTTAGAAGAAAGCAGATGGCAGCACTTTTCAGATTCGGAATTTGGATGAAGGGATGCTGATGAATCTGTCAGGGAGGTGAGGCAGGCGGGGGGCTGGGACAGTGTCTTACTCCCTGTGCATGTTGAAGTGGAGAATATCGGTCTGCTGAAAGGGGCAGGAGAAGGGATCAGACAAGAAGAAAGGAGAGACTGCACACCATGCTGCCCCTGGGAGAGAAGAGTAGCCTCCTCGGTTCCTGATGTCAAAGTCCTCAATCCCAGGCCCCTGTACGTGAGGTAGGTAGAACCAGTCAGGGGCTGGGTCTAGGGGCACCGTGGTGAGGGGCCAGAAGTAAGTAAGTGGAGATGGGGCAGGAGCGTGGTGGGTTCTCCCACCCCCGGGGGCTATGGGTCAAAAGAGGGCTGCAAGCTTTCTCTCTTTCCTCACACATTGTCCCAGACACATCCCAGTGTCCTGCATGTGTCCCTGTTCAGTTGTTCACTGACCCATGGTTTCTCTGAGTGAAGGCAAAGATCTATCCCACTTGTGATGAATTTCATCCTTATTATGTGTTATGTTAGTTGTTGGATCCATGCTTTTTTACTGAATCTTAGGAAATAGAATTGTTATAAAATTTCCATCACACAGACGCCAGTGGCACCACTGTTACCTAGCAGATATGGCCACTGTCCTGTGGTTCCAGATGTCTCAACTCATGAATGAAATTCCCTCTGCATACAGAAGGCTGTATTTAGGAACAGGCTCTTCAGAGGCTGAAGAGCAGCCAGATGCCCATCGGTGCCTTTATCTGCCCAGCTGTGGAAAAGGCAGCTTTATTACTGGCTCACAGCATTTGGCCCCTCTCCTCCCCATCCCTTGGTCCTCTGGCCCAGAGTCAGGCCAGTTCCTGTGGGCCATCCCCTGACCTTGGCCAGTACTTGGCCAACGTTAGGATTCCTACTCTGGAGAAAGCAAAAGGGAGATGTGAAAGTGAGAGGTGTATAAGAGTCCACCTTCAAGCCAGGAAGTGAAGGAGGTGAGTTTTCCCTGTGGCTGGAGCTCACCTTCGTCAGTGGTGAAGATGAAATGAGGGCTTTGGCATGGAGCTCAGGGCCAGAGCATGCCACAGGAAGGTGCATGCAGACAGCACCGCAGGATGCCTGGGCATGCCTGGGGGCGTCAGCTCTGAGAGAGGCCTTGACATGGGGAGCCCATAGAGGAGAGCGAGGAGCTAAGGAGCATCAGGAGACCCAGCACGAAGGAAAAGGAAGTGGGAATTGAATTAACTTCCACATTGTAGATTGAATGTTTTCTTCCTGGTTGTGAACTTAAAATAGCATTCTAAAACGACAGGGGGAAAGGTTTCTTTTACTAGTCACCTATTTGTCTAATAGATTTCCCCATTTTGTGACTAGCCTTATGTAAGCTTATATGGCCATTGTCTCCTGTGTCAGTGGCTCTGTGACTGTAGCTCTATGTGAGAGTGTGTCGCCTGTCACACCTTTCACACCTAGGCGTTCTCTTCTGTTTTGCCCTCCGAAGAGCACTAGATCCCTTTATGTGGACATTGCCATCATTTTCTGTATGCAAATAATGTGCTATATATGCAGTAAGAACAACATGTCTAGGTTTATAAGGTTAATAATACAACATAGCAGACCAGTGGGTGTGGCTTGCAATTTCTACATTGAATATTTTGCAGGTGCTTGAGTTTGTGTTAGAATCGGGAAGTAAAGCTGTAAGTTTTCTTGAAACCTGACTTAACAATTAGGTAACATCAGGGTAGAGACTTCTGCTTGTTCCTTGTTAATGAAATTAACATTCCTCCCAGGAGGAATGCTGAGTTTGGGTGCAGTGACTTGATGTAGTTAGAATAGGGTGTGCTTGTCCCTACCTGAGTGACTTGAGCTTCCAGAGTGTGCAGTTGAAATGCAGCGTTTCTCTGGGGAGGTCCGACACAGCTCTTGTTTTATTGATCTCTGCCAGTGTCAGAGGCCGATCTCCCTTGGAAGTGTACACTTGGGAGGGGGGTCAAGCAGGCGTGGTCTACTGTGGTCTCTGCTGTTGTAGGCTACCCTTTACCATTTAGGCCCAAGAGAGATCCCAGCTTCTGTTTAAGTAGGTAGTCCTTCTCCTGATTTAAGACGCTCCTCTGCTCTACACTGGATCTGCACGAGTAGCTCTAGACCCTGTCAGGTCCTGGTGAGTAATCAGTCCTTCTCCTGATTTAAGACCCTGTTGGGTCCCATGGTCCGCTGGTCCTCACACCACACCTTGGTGTTGGAGAGAACTTGGCTTCCATGTGTTCAGGTCACCTTTCCAACAGACTCCCACCCCACAGACCTTCTTACATAGAGTCATGTTGATATTTCTGTGTATACTCTTCCAGGAGAGCTGGGTCACATGTCTGTCAAGACCTCTTACCAGAAGGAGAGTCACCTTTTTTGCCGCTGATTGTTTTTGCAGTTTATATACATCTTGTCCACTTAGGACCCACTTGGTGTCCTTCTGTAAGTTCTTAAGGGTGTTTGTTTTAGTTCTTAAGGTTTTGTCTGGAGTTCCAAATGCTTTGTTATATATTTATGAGAATTTTTTTTTCTACTATTAATGTAGATTTTCCTACCTTGCTGTCCTTCTGGTGTGGGTTTTCAGTTCAGAATAATGCTTTTTCCACATCCGCCCCTTTCCTAGGACTTCTCTGAGAAGATGTTGATAGTGGCTGTGGTGGGGCATTGCTCCCCATCATGACCACCTTGGAGAGTAACTTAGTGTTTGATGCTGCACTTGCTTGCACTTCCTTAAGTTGACCATTGGCTGAGAGTATATGAGGAAGGACTGACGAAGTTATCGACAAGTTACTTTGTAACTTGTACTGGCTGCGCGTGGGCCCCCCAACCCATTATGAATAGCAGTGTACCCTTGTAGGACATCATCCTCCTATTGTGGAATAGCCTTTCATGAGTTATTTCTCAGACTTTGCTTGATGGAATTTATTAAGTGTTTTTGCATCTAAATGCAAAAAAAATGTTTATTTAACAGTTTCTATAAAAATACTAGGATGAAAAAGGCAACAGATGCCTTCGGGGACCTGTGGGCAGGGTTTGGGTACAGTGCCCTGTTGGGGTCAAACATAGTCCAGCACATCTCTGATTACTTGGGTGCCTTTCTAGACCATTGTCGGGCAGACTCCTTCCTTAGCCTTAACATTTCCTTCAATGATATTAGACAAACCTGGAGACTTTCTTCCCCTCAACCACCTGCAAACACATATCTTCTGTTTTCTTCAGTGGTAGGCGTGGCTGTTGCCATGGAGAAGCTGTCCTGGGGAAGTGGGGGCCGAGTGGGTAGAGCAGTTATGCTTTTGATTGGCCAGACTCGCTGTCCCAGGAAGAGGTCACCTGGCATCTGGTCTGCCCCAGCGAGGGTGAGGTGAGTACGGGGCCCTGGCAGGCACTGACGCCATGTCAGACTCCACTGCTGGTTGCCTCTGGGCTGTCAGTGGAGGACAGGGTGAGTCAGGGGTAGGGTTGGGCCCCTCGGCCAGGAGGGTCGCTGTCCCTTTTGCATGCGGCCCACCTGGGCTCAGGTAGCCCTGCAGGAGGATGCCTGCCAGTGCTGTCCGCCCTGACTCTGGCCCCAGGTGTTAGGACTGCAGCCAGGCAGCTGCTGCGCTCTAGCAGAGCAAGCCTGTCTGCTGCTGGCCTGTCCCTCCCACTGCCCCACATGCCGTTCTGCACCCAGAGCCTTGCCTCTTATAACTAGTTGTACATCAAAGGATTTAACTATGATTTGCAGCTGACTTTTTTAGATTCTTTTCGTATTACTATTTTATTGACTTGTCTTGTCTTTGTCTTTAGACAGAGACTTGCTGGTTCAAAAGGAAGAGACAGTTTTAATGTCTTTAAACAGAGGCCAAATTGGCATCCAGAATGCAGTTTGCTCCTGCACTGGCCAGCTGCTCCCTACTCTCTCAGCATCAGTTTTTATCTTTTAAAATTTGCCCATTTGGCAGGTCAAAAAGATGTTCCTTGTAATATTTATGTTTCTCTGATTTCTGATGTTAAATATTGGCTTTTAGCATCACTGATTTTATGAACTATGTATTAGTTTATTTTCACATTGGGCTGGTTACCTTTTTCTTTTTTAAAAAATATTTATTTTTTTAGTTGTAGTTGGACACAATACCTTTATTTTATTTGTTTGTTTTTATGTGGTGTGGGGGATCGAACCTAGTGCCTCATGCATGCTAGGCGAGCGCCCTACCACTGAGCCACAGCCCCAGCCCCTTACTTATTTATTTTTATGTGGTGCTGAGGATCGAACCCAGGGCCTTGCCTGTGCTAGGCAAGCGCTCTGCCGCTGAGTCACAACTCCAGCCCCTGGTTACCTTTTTCTTAATGCTAAAAACCTTTTACCTTCTAAATATTAACTATTATCTGTGTTGCAGATTGTTCTCCCCTCCGTTTCTGGTTGATTTTTACAGTACAGAAAAACTTATACCCATCTTTATTTTCATTTTTCCATGTGGTGGTCTCTGCTGTTCTAATTGAGCTCGAGCACACTCTCACCTGTCCCCTTTCCTATTGTGCAAGCAATGCTTCTGTGCACACACTTTTGAACAGTTTATCCTGGGGCACCTGGGCAGATCTGAGTTAGATTTCAGAAGTGGAATCACCATTGTAGAGGATGGCATTATATTTATGTACAGGTAATTGGGGGGTGTGATTGAGAGGTGCGTTCAAATTGCAACTACAATTTCCATAAGAGTTTATTGGGTCCAGGAGGTTTCAGAGTTGATTCTTATGGGTTTTCCAGATTACCTGTCATATCCTCTGCAGATAGCCAGATCAGGGAGGGACCTTGAACTCAGGCGTGGGTGGGATGGCAGAGGAGGGAAGGAAAGGCTGGGTTCAGCCTCCAGGCAAAGGTGTTAAGGCTGCCCATACCCCTCAGCAGGCAGCCCAGTCTGTGAGGGCCTCGGCAGTCGGCAGTCTGCTTTTGTTTATTTTGTTTTAACTCTGAATTTATTTTTTTGAATAGGTAATACATGCTCATGGTAAAAAATAAAAATAAAAACTAAAAACAAAAGGAGACTATACAATGAAAAAGTAAGTTCCTCTCCCTCTGCTGGCCCCCAGTCCCTTTCCCCAGAGGCAATCACATCAGTCATCATTAATAGCTTCTTAAAATCCCTCTAGGAACTGTCTGTGTAAACACTTCTGTTTTCATAGTTTATTAGAATGTTATAAACATCGTTATCATCTCATACCCATTTATTCAGAGGTGCCTTGTTATTTTAAGAGGTTTCATAATAATTCACTGTATAAATAGACCATATCTGTTAGCAACACTTCAATGAACATATTCTTGCACATGTGTCATTACGTATCTCTGGGATAAATTCATTGAAGTACAATTTATGGGACAGGATATGTGCACTTTCAATTGTGGCAAAGTCAGTCACCACAGCAGTGTATGAGTATGTGTGTCTCTTTACCTGCACATGGATGTACACGGTCCATCTGTGATCACCCTGTTCCTAAGCCACCATACAATGCCCCCCCCACTTTTTTTTTTTTTTTAAAACTCTCAAATGAGTTTTCTCTGCATTGTAAGAAAATGTGGCTAAGGTCTTTTTATTTATTCTTTTAAAGGTTTTCCTTTAAAATAATCTTTCATTGTCCAGGCTCTTATTCACAGAGGCTCTTCTGTTGGCCTGGGCAGAACACCTTGAGATGTTGACTGGTCCTCTCTGTACCCTGCTCTGGGCCTTCTCAAGGAAACTGTGACAGCGTGGTGGTGCATAGTCTGCCGCTCTCCTGCCACAAGGCACTCGCCGGCATCCAGGCAGCTGCACTGCTGCTGAGCAAGAAGCCTCCTCTCTCGTCTGTGCTCTGGAGGCGTCTCATGATGTGGCAAATGCTTTGTTCATGGAAAGTTTTTTGGAATGCCAGGCATGGTGGTGCAGGCCTGTCATCCCTGCAGCTTGGGAGGCTGGGGCAGGAGGATCAAAAGTTTGGGGCCAGCCTCAGCAATTTAGCAAAGCCCTAAGCAACTTAGTGAGACCTGTCTCAAAAACCAAAAAGAACTGAGGATGTGGTTAAGTGCCCCTGGGTTCAATCCCTGGTACCAAAAAAGAAAATTTATTTGGGACGTTGCTCTTAAATAATTTCAACTTTTTAGATTTCTTCTCTTGTGGTCATATTTTCCTCTTCCTGAGTAAGGTTTGATTATTTATATTTCATTTTAAAATGATGATTTCCTATTGAACTTTAAAGCCTATAGTTCTTATAGGTGTTTTTCACCAGGGCTTCATGCTGCAGACACCTGCCCTGGGGGGAGCTTCCTAATGCAGAAGTGCATGTGTAGATCACAGGGAGGGAAGGCCGCCTCCCTCTCTCATGGACCCCTTGGTGTCTGTGGAACTCTCTGGCAGCAGTGTCAGGCTCTTCTCTGCCGACACGAGGGAGTCAGGTGTGCCTTCCTTAGTGCTGTCTTTGTCTTGGGCTTAGAAACTCTAGTTTCATAAAGACAATTGGCACTTTTCTGCTCCTCATCTCCGGCTTGATTTACGTGGCATGGGAATGGCCTTTTCCTGAAGACATGTAGGGCCTCACCCCAGCACTGTACAAGTCCCCAGCCACTGGGGATCGACTTCTCTAACACTCCTTTCAGACTCTTCATGTTCTCTTAGTCCATGTATCTCTTTCTTTAAAATGTCTGCAGGTACCTTCGTTTTGACTCAGTTCCTGTGGATAGCTGCTTGGTCTGACGTTCCAGAAAGGATCCTGTTTCCTGACAGGTGACTGCATACTCAAGGGCGTCTTGTCACCCAGGAGTGGAGGCCCATGTCATCTAGTGCACCAGAGTGTCCTCTGAGTCTTGGGTGCCACAGAGCAGGCTTGGGTCCTCTGCCCTTGCCTTTCTTCCTTCCAGGCAGAGGACTCTGCTCACAGCTGGTCCTGGGTGATATTGGCCAACCCCTCATGTTAGAGATGCCACACCAGCTCTCAGGAGCCCAGACGCAGGCCTGTTCCCTTCGCTTACCTAGCAGGTGTTACCTGTGATTCTCTCTGTATCTTGATGCTCCTGAAAGAGGGCAGGGAGGGAGTAGCCATGTTGCCAGGCTCTCCAGGACTGGGGCCCATATGCAGTGGGTGGTGCCCTGTGTGCCCCCATAAGATGCTAATACCAAAGGATAAGAATGGGGGTTTGTGGAGGAGGAAGGGAGCCCGTCACTGTGAGGGAGAGGCACAAGTTCACTGAGGTCAGCACACAGATTTCCAAGTGACAGAGTCTGGTTAGAGACTGAATAATTGAAACATTCTCAGTTTTCCTTTAGACCTTTTTTTAAATTTTATTGAGATATGATATTTGTACATCTTTATTGGGTGCTAGTTCTTTTTTTTATTTTTAATTGAAAAACATTTTTAAGCTTTATTTACTTTCTTTTCAAAACAAAGGTAGAGTAGAGCCTTTTTGCTGCAGATGGTCTTGTGCTTCTCTGGAAGTAAAGCTGGAAGCCCAAAACTCTCAGGTGTTGTGCGGGCCCCCCAACCTCTTGATGCTGCTGCACTTCCTTGCCCCAGTGGTGCTGGCCAGAAATAAAGGGCTACATAACGAAACTTACGTGGCAGCAGAAAATGACTTGAGTAAAATAAAGTGCAAAGTCTTACTCAATTATGTTACGAAAGAAAGATTGAAAAACCAACATTTACATCCAGCCTAAAAAGTTTAAAAATCCAAGAGGGGCAGAAAATAAAGACAAGCAAATAACTGAATTAAGTAAGAGACAAGAGGGTCATCCAGATAGGAAGCTGGATCCTTGGGGACAAACTAGGCCTTGGACCAGTTAGATGGAGACAAGGAGCTGTCTGCTGCCTGGGCCTTGTCTGGGGTCTCCCACATCTAACCCCACTTCCCCAGGGTGCCAGGCTCTGTGGCAGGAAAGCCCCCTGCACACCACCAGGGTGACACGCGTGTGTGAGTGATACGGCGTGGGTGACACGTGTGAGCCCCGAGGTGAGTGGGACGGGGCCACTGAGGCCTGGTGGCTTCCCAGCATGCTCTTCTGGAAATAGTGGCACAGAAGTCCACCCAGGATGTCCCCCCCCCCCAAAGACACTCACACCCTGCTGCTGCTGGTGTGTGTGAAGATTGTGTGTCTGCATCCAACACTGATTCTAAAGTGGAACTTCATATGTCATGTCCAGCACCCCGCTGCATCGTCAGCTCTGACCGGGCAGTGGCGCGCACGGGGTGGGCTTGGCCTCCACCCCTCTTACTTGAGTTCTCACTTTACTGCTAGAAGACAGGCACACACATCAGAGAATACCTGAGATGATCCCAGCCTGTGTGTGAGATACTTGATGGACAGAGGGCATGTCAGGGAAGATGTCTGAGGGAGTGGACTTGGCATGGGCTCAAGGGCTACATCTGGGGCCCGGTGGCCCTCAGAAGGGTATTCACTGTGAGGGAAGGTGCCCTGGGGGACTTCCCTGGTGATGTGCCAGCCAGCCTCTTGCACTCCCTGCCCTGTGTGCAGCCAGGAGCCCTGGGCTGCCGCGGGGCCTGTCACCTGGAGTGCAGCGCCGCCAGGGCTGCTTCACGGGGCAGCACCAGTGCAGAGGCGTTCGCTGCTCAGGGAAGGGAACCCAGTCATTCGCCACTACTTCACCTGCCGCAAGGACTTCGGCATTTGTGTGGTCCTCCATCTTCACACGTGGTATCCTGAGTCAGTTGTGGTGTTAGGGGAAGAAATGCACAGACAAGGGGAGCTTGGCCCCCTTCTCCTGTCCCTCCTGGTCTGGATGGGACGCTGACCTCTTGTTCAGCCTGGACTGTGAGCAGTGCCCACAGGCTTTGCACTGGGCAGCTCAGCCTTCCAGGTGTCTCGGCTCACTTCAGCTTCACCTTCTGACAGGGTTGGGACCTGTTCCTCCATCCCACAGACCACACAGACTGCCGCCATCACATGACCCCGGTGACAGGGAGCCTCTCAGAAATAGGTCCTGCTCACCTGCTGAGCCTAGGCCGTTTTCTGTCTACAGGGACACTGCCCATCCCGACACAGTGCTGGTGGAGGGGGGACGCAGCCTCCTCGCACTGCCACCCACCCTGGGCTGCTGAGCTGTGGGCGTCCTCAGTGTCCACAGGTCCCTGGGACACCTGTCTCAGGCTGCCAGGTCTTTCCTGTTGACTTACCCTTGGCTCCTCCAGTGAGAACCTGTTTAGAGAAACGCTGTATTCAAAGCACTTGATCAACACCAAACCTGAGAGTCCCGGGCCCTATCTGTGAGCTAGACAGTGACATGACTGGAGGCCTATGCTGTTCCAGGAGGAGGCCCAGCAGACTCTGAACGCCTTCATCGAGTTCTGGAACTTGCTCTGTGTGGAAGGCACAGGGCCTCACAGACTCAATCACAATCTGACCCCTCTGCTTCAATTGGTTGCAGCCAGAGACTCGCACCAGGGAGGCCATCAGCCCTAAGGAGTGCCAGCCTTGGGTACGAGAGAGGCCAGAGAACTGCCAGGCACTGCCCCTGTGCTAGAGCACTGCAAGGAGATGCACCAGCCCGACGGTGAGGACCCTTAAGGGGAGGCTGGTGGGCATGACCAAGGGCTGCCGTGGCTCCGCCTGGGCCCACCTGTAGCCATCTGAGCTGTTCACTCTCTGTCTTGGGGCAGGGGTGAGGGGCCATCCTGTGCACGCTGGGATGAGCCTCATCCATGACCTCCTCCCACTGGGTGTGACCCCCAGATGTGTCTTCATGCTTAGCCCAGTGTCCCCTGTGGGACAGACAGCCACTAGCTAAGCGCTGCCACTTGAGTCAGCAGAAGGAGGAGTGCCATTAGGCAGAGAGCCTGCAGGACCCACGCCTTGTGGCCTGGTACTCCAGGAAGAGCCTGTTGCCTGCTCTTCTCTGGAGTGAAGGAGGTGGGTGCAGCCATATTCACCATGAGGTCTTCAAGTGGCAGAAGTGGCTGGAAGCCACCGAGGGGCTCTGAGCTACTCATGGGAGAGGGGCAGAGGGCTGGGGGCTGCTGCGAGAGCGCGGCCAGAGGTGACGGCTCGCTGAGCTGGCATCCGTGTCCTCTCAGACGACAGCAGCAGCGACATGACCAGTGACGATGAGATGAGCCCCAACAGAGGAGCCCCACCACCTAGACCAGGCCGCTCGTCCAGCAGTGAGTAGCCACCCACCAGTCCCAACACCCTGGGTTTGTCTGCCAGGGCTGCCCACCTGCAGGCAGAGGCATTAAGGCCCCCCAAGGAGATGGCCGGTGTGCCAGCCTGTGTGGTTGGCATCACTTGGGTCTGAGGAGAGGAAGGCGGTTGAGACATTTGATGTGACAGCAACAGCAGATGGTGTGAAATGTGGGGTTCTAACAACACTGAAGCACTTAAAGCTGTCTGGAGGCGGTGTGAGCAGTCCCAGCCTCCCTGGGGAGGTGTGCAGAAGGGAGCGCTGCTCTCAGGGAGGGCGTGGTCTTGGGTCTTGTTTCCTTGCAGCACAGCAGTGTGCACTTTTGAGTTCAGCTGGCTGGAGCAGACTGAGCACGTCTGTGGCCCATTTCCTAGGTTTGGACCTGACCACTGAGGAACGGGATTAGGAACACATCCCAGGGTCTGGGGGGAGCTGGCTCTGGTGAGCTTTGGGACTTGCTTTAAATGAGCCATACTTGGGCAGACTTCAGAGCCCATGTTGCAGGTATTGGGTGGGGACCACGCTAGGGTCCCAAGCCCTCCATACAGGGCCATCTGCTCAAGGGAGAGGCAAGGCGTGTGTGTGTGTGTGTGTGTGTGTGTGTGAAGGGAGCACAGGTGTGTCCCAGCACTTCATGAGCTACCCCAACATCTGGCTGCCTAGGTGACCGGGAGCGGGAATGGGACCGGAGGGGCCGGAGCCGAGACACGGAGCTTCGAGACCGCTGGTTGTACACCAGGAGCCCTAGAAGCAGTAAGTCCCCTGGGGTCTGCACGCCAGTACCTGTGCCAGGGCCTCAGGAAGGCCATGCTGCTCGGTGTGGACTGTGTCTTGGTTCCTCCAAAGTCGAGTCCAGGCCCCCGTGTCTGAAGCTCCTCCGCAGTCTTTGCCTTATGTACCTATCTCCATCTCTGTCACTCTTTGCTCAGTATTTTTTTAAGCTGGCAGATGTTTTTAAAAAGCTAACAGTGTCTCCGTAAAGACTGCTGGAAAGATTGGAAATAGGAAACACCTTAGATAGAAGGTGTGATCGTGAAAGACAGACATGCTGTAGTAGTGCAGCTGCCTGGCAAGCCTTCCGCGGCCTGGTGTAGGTGTGGGATGTTCCTCCATGTGCCAGGCCTGAGACCTCCTTGTGAGTTAGCAGAGCATTAGGAACTAACAGACATGCTGATGAACTGTTGGTGTCCATATCACCAGAAATCATCTCTTGTTCCTCACTGGCAGTAGGGCACCCTGAAATTGCCACCAGGGAATAACGTGATTGACATGATGTCTGGATGAGCCTGAAACATGGTAGCCCCAGCTGAGGAGACTGACAGGGCTGTGGGTGTGTGGTGGGTGTCCTGCCCAGACCAGGCAGCTTGAGGCCTGACCTCCGCTGCCTGAGACAAGGGACAGAAGGATGAGGCTGCTGTGTTGTGGCAGTCGAGGGGCATTGCCATAGGAGGCAGAGAAGAGACAGACACTGGCACACACACCAGGTGGGCTGGGAGCTCGGGGGCAGACCTGAGTTCCGCCAGGTAGGCTGGGCCTTGTTCCTTCCTGACGCGCTTTTCTTTCTAGGGCTGCCTCAGCGGGATCTTTCCCTTCCTGTGATGACGAAAAGAAGATTTGGAATTGAAAGAGATGACAGGGACTCGATGGATTATGAGTCCCGCTCCCAGGTACGCTCAGTGTTCCTCTTTCCAGAAAAGTGTTTTCATTTCATAGCAGAAATGCCTTTCTTACCCCAGATAACGTGCTAATCTGCCCCCTAGAGCCCACTTACAGCCAGGAGCCCCCAATTACTCCCCAAGGCACCTGGATCTGTCCCAATGCAGGACAAGTGACTGAGGTCACTGCTACCTGTTTCCTCATTCACCCATATGGTCCCAGGAGCCCTTGCCCTCAGCGAGTGTGTGCCACTTGATAGGTTGGTCACTGAGGCCCCTCCTTGTGGCCAGAGAGCAGAGTGATTCTGTAGGAAGGCCGGGCCAGAAAGCTGTGCCTCTGCAGAGCACAGGCAGCGCAAGCCGTGGCTCTGGAGCTGATGAGAACAGAGTTCAAAGATGGCCCTGCCACCTGCCAGCCGTGTGGTCCTGGGCTGTTGACTCAGCTAAGCTGAACCTCAGTTTCCTCACCTGTAAAGTGGATGTGGTGGCTGTCTCCTAGCACCCTGGTGTGGAGTCAGGTGATGCACCTGCGTGTGCCATGCACCTTGTGCCCCTGACTCCTGGCTGTGCGCTGTACTGACTGCTGTGGTGGTCACTGGCTTGAGGCGCTGTTTGCAAGGGTAGGAGAAGGGACCTGGGTGTGAGCTGGCCCTGAGGAAGGGGTCCGACAGAGAGGAGAGACAGCAGCTGAGCCTTCATCCCTTCATAGCTAGGCCTCCCAGCAGACTGGAGGCCTCGGCCCTGGGCAGCACAGCAGCCACTGAGACACAGGTCCTGCCCTGACAGGCCTTTGGCAGTCCCACAGATACACTTGCTTACACACGTTGTGTAACCGCAGAGTGCAGCAGCCTAGCACTGACTGGCGCCCACTGAACGCAGTGAAACTGCAGCAGCAGGTGACGCAGATGGACTTTTAGGGTATACAACACAGAAGATTCTCTCAGGACCTTTTAATACCAGGTGTACTCCTTCAGTTGTCCCCTGTACAGGTCCTGTTGTGAAGACAGCATTGTGCTGTGCCAGCGTTATGCCAGCACCTCTCCTCCAGGGGACGTGACCACAGCTTGTGTGCATTTAGACACCATTGTTGGTCACAGCACAAAGGGAACAGCTGCTTGAGGGCCTGCCACTGTGCTGATGACTTAATCCCAAGTCAGAGCATCCTTTTTTTTTTTCATCGAAGCAGTGCGGTTGAGAATTTAATACACATTTATTTTATTCAAATTAGGCAGATAGAAAAATATAAAAAATAGTCTATCCTCATGGCTCTGGGCTCTGCCTTCCCCAGGGGGGGGACCCTTGGCCTCTCACTTTTCTCTCTGCCAGACTCCATTTGTGTGGTCTGTTTCCTCTCTGTCACTAAAACACATCTGTGGGCCCCTTGCTCTTCCTTTTGCAGGAAGAGTGAGTGCAGCAGCACCTCTGCCAGGCTGAAGGTGCAGACCTGTGCCCGTGAACTTTCTGCAGGAGACCCCAGAAGGGCAGTGTCAAAGGCAGACTCTGCTCTGCAGAGGCGGCCGTCTCAGTGTTGCAAGGTCTCCTGGGTTTTTGTGGCTTGTTTATTGTCCTGGAAACCTTAAGCCCCAACTTGAGGTTTGGTCATGAAGTCTGCTTCGCAGCCTTGCCCTGCCTAGTTTTCCTTATTGTCGTGCTTGCTTTCTAACAGACACTGGTTGTCACTTAGGTGAGGCTCCCCCTCAGAGCCAGATCCTGTGCCCTGCTCTCAGTAGGAGGTGCACCTTGCTCTGCAAACCTCATCGTTTTGGGCCACTTTTCCCATGTTTCTATAACATCCAGTGTCTCTTCCGAGCAATAGAACTACAGTAAATTTATTATCAAAACTTCTTTATTTTCTTTACATACTTTTTCTTTATTCAGACAGCACATTACATTTCAGAAGATCCTCACCCCCAGTGTTGTAAGACAAATAGATGCTCTTCTCCCAGTTTTACACTGACGAACCTGAGGGTCAGGAATTGAGTGTCCAAGGTTGCCAACTCATGCAGGGTACAGGCCTCCTTTGACCCAACAGTTCTCTCCAGCTCCAAAGCCTGTGGACTTCCCACAGCACCGTCTTCCTCTTAAATCTCTGCAGGTCTCAGTGCCATCCTCCCTCTGGCAACTAGCAGAGGTCCCTAGGATCCTGCAGAGAAGGTTCTCCTGAGTACTGTAGGGATTTAAAATTTTTAGGGTAATAGCTACTAAAACAAAGAGGATAGGACCTTAGTGCTTGTGGGTGTTGCTGGGTCATGTGGAAATCCTGCACACAAGAACCCTGTGTTGTAGCCATAACCTGCAGTGGAGGAATTGGGAGGGAAGTTTAAATCGCACTTTCATCATGACCAGATGTCTGCTTGAAAGCGTCTTCCTTCTGCTCCCAGAGTACACATGCAGGTTTGCTGTTTAGCCTGTTGGGCTTTCCCACCAGTCCCCCTCTGCACATGCTGTACTCTCACACACCACTGAAGGCCCCCTGTGAGGACCTCTGCTCACTGTTCAGGCCTGCCCTGAACTTTCCCTCCACAAAGTCTATTTAGCATTTATTATCTGTACCCCAATTTACTGTTTATTGTTCTCTAATTGTTTCATGAGTCTTTTCTTTCCAACCAAATTATAAGCTGCATGAGGGCAAGGAATATGTGTCATGCGTCTTTGGGATCTGCCTCAGAGTGTAGCACCAAGGTAGGTACGATGTAGGCCCCTAGTAACGCTTGACTTGGATCACTCAGAACCCCCAATACTGTGAGCACTTCCTGTATAACTTCATATATGTAGCTCCCATGTCGCCAGCATTATTCTCTTTTGGGACATCCATGCGGATAGACCCCATTGAGAGGTCTGTGCTTGTTCTTTTAGGATGCGGAATCATACCAGAATGTCGTGAACCTCAACCAGGACAGGAAACCTCAGAACCCAGTCCAGGACAACATGGAGAACTACAGGAAGTTGCTCTCTCTGGGTAAGGAGCTGCTTCTCTCACTCTCAGTCTGGTCATTGGGCCACTTTGTCACTATGGTTGTTTCAAGTTGCAGGATGAGTTCACGCTAACATAGTTGGACTTCAAGGGTAATAAGAAGCCTTTGAAAATTTTCAAGCAAGAGATTTTTAAATGCCTTTTAAAGAAATCTCTTGACTTTGGTTGAAGAATAGCTTGTACAGGTAGTTGTGATCAAGGAGATGGCTCTTGACACAGAGTTAATATTTTTTTCTAGAATAAATGACAGCAGAGATTTTTAAAAACACATTTAGAATGGGTCTTGAGTTTCTGCGTGAACTCCACCCGAAGAACATCTAGCCCCAGTTGGTAGCAGACAGTTGTTGGTATAGGCCTGATGTTAGACAGCAGGTAGGGAAGGACTATCAAAAAGGAGGAGGAAGGGGGCTGGGCTGGGGCTCAGTGGCAGAGTGCCTGCCTAGCATGCCTGAGGCACTGGACTCGATCCTCAGCACCACATAAAAATAAAAGACAAAATGAAGGCATTCTGTCCATCTACAACTACAAAAAAAAACAAAAAAAAGGAGCAAGGGCTGGGGATGTGGCTCAGTTGGTAGGGCGCTTGCCTCGCATGCACAAGGCCCTGGGTTCAATCCCCAGCTCCACAAAAAATGAGGAGGAGGACCGGCCATGAAGGGCAGTGAAAGAGAGAGTGACAAGAATTTAAGACTATAAGAGGTGCACCAAGTTCCCAGGCACATGAAGTCTTTTACACATTTTTGGGTGTCATTAAGAGAATTAAAATGCAGAATGGAATACGTTAGGGAATGGATGGTAGGAAAATGCGTCAGTAAATGAAAGATAGTCAAATAATTAGAAATGAGCTACTTTATATTTAGTAGCTCAGAGAAAATGAAAATCAGTTTATGGTGATGAGTCTTATTCCCCAACTCCAATTTGAGCTGTTGTACTCTTGTGACCAGGGGTACAACTTGCTGAAGATGACCGCCATTCCCACATGACCCAAGGCCACTCATCAAGGTCCAGGAGAAGTGTCTACCCAAGCACCAGCCGAGGTAAGCCCCAGGCTGATCTACAGAGGAGCCACCTAGCCATGAGACACATTCCCAGGCGTCGCAGCAGAGTGCTGCCCTCCAGCTCCTGTGGTCACCTTGTGCAAGTACATGGGCTAGGGAGTATTTATGTTTGGGGTTTATTTCCAGGTCTGAAAACCATGCCTGAAGCCAAGAAGCCCTCTCACCGGCGCGGAATTTGTGAGGACGAATCTTGCCATGGAGTGATAATGGAGAAGTTCATCAAGGATGTGTCACGTGGCCCCAGATCAGGAAGAGCAAGGGAGCTGGAGGATCGGCCACAGAGGCTCCCCAGAATGCCAGATGATACCTGGAAGGACGCTGCCTTCAGCAGGAGGGAGTCAGTGATCCAGGAGAGGGGTTCTGAAGGGAGTGCCTTCAGGGGGGGCTTCAGGTTCAACTCAAGCCTTGTTTCCAGAAAGAGAGTTCTAGAAAGAAAAAGGCGCTATCATTTTGACACAGTCCATGATCATAATGGCTGTGCCAGAAAGAAGCCCTTTGACTGTGGCAGTGAGATGAGAAAGGCCATGAGCATGAGTAGCCTAAGTGGCCTCGGCTCCTCCTCCTATTCCGAGTCACAGTCAGTGGACTTTGGGTCCATGGCGTATGTGTGTGATGAGTGTGGGCGGTCATTCAGTGTCATCTCAGAGTTTGTTGAGCACCAGATCATGCACACCAGAGAGAACCTCTATGAGTATGGGGAGTCCTTCATTCACAGTGTGGCAGTCAGTGAGGTTCAGAAAGGTCAGGGTGGAGGGAAACGCTTCGAGTGTAAGGAGTGTGGGGAAACCTTCAATAAGAGTGCTGCGCTGGCTGAGCATCGGAAGATCCATGCTAGAGAGTGCCGTGCAGAGCGCAGGGAGCAGGAGCACGAGGAGACCGTCATGCCTAGCCCAACCTTCAGTGAGCTTCAGAAGATATATGGCAAAGACAAATTCTATGAGTGCAGGGTTTGTAAGGAAACCTTCCTTCATAGTTCCGCCCTGATTGAGCACCAGAAGATCCACAACAGAGGGAATTTTGGAGAAGACAGAGATAATGAGCGTGAGCCTGAGCGTGAACATCGGGAAACTTTCATGCCCAACGCAGCCCTGAAGGAATTTCAGAAAATGTATGATAAGGAGAGGATCTATGAGTGTAAGGTTTGTGGGGAGACCTTCCTTCATAGCTCATCCCTGAAGGAACATCAGAAAGTCCACACCAGAGGAAACCCATTTGAAAACAGAAGCAAAGTGTGTGAGGAAACCTTTATTCCTGGTCAGTCCCTTAAAAGGCGTCAGAAGACTTACACCAAGGAGAAGCTCTTTGCCTTCACAGATGGCAGGGATGCCTTCATGCAAAGCTCCGATCTCAGCGAGCGTCAGAAAATCCATGCTCGGAAGAACTTCTTTGAAAGCAGGGCATACGAGAAATCTGTCACTCACAGCACGCCCTTCACCGAGTCTCAGAAGAGTCACACTATAACAAGACCCCCTGAAGATGAGGAGGATGAGAAGGCGTTCACCATCAGCAGCAACCCTGATGAAGACCAGCGGGTGTCCACCACAGGGCGATTCTACAAGAGGTCTGTGATCCACAGCTTTACCCCTGCTGAGACTCTGAGAAGTCACAGTGTAGCAGGGCCCAGTCAACTAAAAGCAGTCGCAGAGTCCACCATTCAGAGCTCAGCTGCCGCTAGGAGCGCCTGTGAAGGGAAGGAGCACAAGAGGTCTGTCATCCATAGCCTGGCTGCTCCCAGACCCCTGAAACGTCACAGTGGAAATGGGCAAAATGAATGTGATGAGAAGGGAGAATCCTCCATTTATATCTCAGACCTTAATAATAAGCGACGGAAGATTGCTGCCAGAGAGAACCCTTCTGAAGCGGGTAAGAATAACAACTATAAGGATTCTGTTATGCCGAGTGTATCTCATGCTGAACCTCAAAGAAGTCTCGCTGGAGAGGGATCCAGTGAATTCAAGCAAGATGCCAAATTTTCTCTTCCCAGCTCAAATGTCCGTGAACACCAGAAGGCGCGTGCTAAAAAGAAGTACATCGAACACAGGGGCAACGAGACCTCTGTAATCCATTCCCTACATTTTGGTGAACTGCAAACAGTTCGCCCTAGAGAGAAGCTGTATGAATGTCAGGAATGTGGGGAGTGCTTTGCTCGTAGCTCTGACCTCACTGAGCACCAGAAGATTCACAATAGAGAGAAGCCCTCTGGAAGTAGAATTTATGAGCGATCTGTCATTCGCAGCTTGGCCCCTACTGACCCTCAGACGAGTTATGCCCAAGAGCGCTATGCTGAAGAGCAAGCACGCTACAAACGTAGAGAGTCAGGGCAGAGCTCTGCTTTCAGCAGCTTCTTCCGTGCACGTCAGAACATCTACACCCAAGAAAAGTCCTCTGGCAAGGCCACCCGAGGTCAGGAGCCCCACAGCAGAGAGACCCGTGCTCGGGAGCCCCACAGAGAGGACACTCATGCTTGGGAGCCCCATGGAGAGGACACTTGTGCTTGGAAGCCCCATGGCGAGGATACCCATGCTCAGGAGCCCCACAGAGAGGAAACTCCTGCCCAGGAGCCCTATGGCAAGGAGATCTGTGCTCAGAAGCCCCATGGAGAAGAAACTCCTGCTCAGAAGCCCCACAGAGAGGAAACTCCTGCCCAGGAGCCCCAGGGTGAAGAGACCCGTGGTCAAGAGCCCCCTGGAGAGGAAACTCATCATCAGGAGACCCACAGTCAGGAGCCCCACAGTGAGGAGACCCATGGTCAGAAGCCCCATGGCAAGGAGCCCCGTGGCCAGGAGCCCCGTGGCCAGGAGCCCTGTGGTCAGGAGCCCCGTGGCGAAGAGCCCCGTGGTCAGGAGCCCCATGGTGAGGAGCCCCATGGTGTAGAAGCCCATGGTGAGGAGACCCACCATCAGGAGATGGTTGAAGACACTGTCATTCAGGGGTCAGATCTGGAGGAGCCCCAGAAGGATGACCCAAATGACACAATCTATGAATGTCAGGACTGTGGGCTGGGATTTGCGGATCTCACAGATCTCACAGGTCATCAGGATGTCCACATCAGAAAGAGTGTTGACAGTAGCAAAGACACAGAGTCTCAAGTTCACGTCCATTCCATCAATGAGTTTTCGAAGGAGTTCACTGGTGAGCAGCTCTTTGAATGCCCAAAATGTGGGGAATCTTTTATTCATAGCTCCTTCCTTTTTGAGCATCAGAGAGTCCATGAGCAAGACCAGCTGTACTCCATGAAGGGATGTGATGATGGTTTTATTTCCCTCTTGCCTGTGAAGCCACGGAGGAATCGTGCTGCGGAGAGGAATCCTGCTCTTGCTGGGTCGGCCATTCGATGCCTTCAGTGTGGACAGGGCTTCATTCATAGCTCTGCTCTCAATGAGCACATGAGACACCACAGGGAGGATGAATTACTGGAGCAGAGCGAGATGGCTGAGGAAGTCCTCATTCATGGCTTCGCCCTCACCGAGTTCCAGGGAAGTGAGACCGAGGAGAAGCTCTTTGAATGCACAATATGTGGAGAGTGCTTCTTCACTGCCAAAGAACTTGGCGATCACCACACCAAGGTCCACAAGGATGAGCCCTATGAATATGGGCCCTCCTACACTCACACTTCATTCCTTGCAGAGCCCTTCAGGAAACCAATGCCATTCTATGAGTGCAAAGATTGTGGGCAGGCCTTTATCCACGACACGGTCCTAACCAAGCACACGGTGTTTCACCCTGAGGAAGAGGAGGAGGAAGAGGAGGAGGAGGAAGAGGAGGAGGAAGAGGAGGAAGAAGAAGCTGCTGCTGCCCAGGAAGTTGAAGCCAATGTCCTCGTTCCACAAGAAATCCTGCGAATTCAGGGGTCAAACATAGAAGCTGCTGAGCCAGAGGTGGAGGTTGCCGAGCCCGAGGTAGAGGCTGCCGAGCCAGAAGTAGAAGCTGCCGAGCCAAATGGAGAGGCCGAAGGGCCAGGAGGAGAGGCCGCAGAGCCCCATGGAGAAGCCGAGCAGCCAATTGTGGATGCAGATGAGCCAGATGGTGTAGGGATTGAAGACCCAGAGGAGGGAGCCCAAGGGCCAGAAGGAGATGCCGACGGGCCTGAGGGCCTAGGAGTGGGAGATCCGGAAGAGGAGGGTGAAGACGAGGAGATTGAGGTGGAAGAGCCCTATGATGGCTACAAGGAGTGCACAGAGACCTTCCCGTGCAGCGCAGCCTTGGGTGGGCCCCTGAAGGCCCAGGCCAGCATGGTCATGCTGGAGCCCGCGGGCGCCCCGGGGGAGTGCTCAGGCTACATCCAGCGTGCCAGCACCAGCACCGGAGGCACCCAGCCAGCCGACGAGAAGCACTTCAGATGTGATGTCTGTGGGCAGCTCTTCAGTGACCGCCTGTCCCTTGCCAGGCACCAGAACAGCCACACTGGCTAAGTGTAAAAGTTGGAAAACCTCCACCTAGAACTGGACCCTTACCCAACACAAGACTATGATAATGTCAGTAGGAAACTTACCTTAGCATGTGCACACCTGACTTAACATCAGACAGCTCAGATTAGCCAGACAGCGTGGATACTCCTTCAGCCTTAGCTCTCCCCGTGAGCATCAGCGTCTGCACGGGGAAAGCTATAGCACATATCTTACGTCTATCCCAGCTACCAGATTGAGTCAACCCGACAGATTGGCCCAATCATCTGTAAATGATGCTCCTATAACCTAAACAGAAGGTTCCCTGCAGTGTATATAAATGAGCAGAACGTAGCAAAATGGGGATCACGTGTTTGGGTTTAATATGATACACAGTTGCAATTTACTGTGCAGAGGTATCTCACCTGACACTCTAATTTTTTGTTCTTGGAGGAGGGAGAGAGCAACAAAGTAGAATATATCTGTAAGTGTCTTTGGTCTCAGAAAGATTCCTTGTGCATTATTTGAACCCCGTCAGTATCTTTGACTGCTACGTTTCTAATCTCGTGAAGGTGTAGACAGGAAAAGTAACATGACTTTATTCTTTGCTGTTTGAAAAAAGGGGTGATTTTCGCTTCCTTGTACAGCCATTTCGTCTGCACCAACACCTTGCGACCTGACGCTGTGTGAGCCTTTACAATTTATAGGTTGGCCTTTGTGACCCAGGTCAACCTGTCCCCTTTGTGTGTACCTTGCAGTGGTTCTCGTGCGAAAATATTACAATTTGGGTGTTTTTTTTAAAGTGTTTTTTTTTAAACCAACATAATGTGTGTTCAGTAGTGAATTTAAAATGTGATGCTTTTCCCCATAAATCCTAAGTCTTTGCCTTTAAAGAATGGGTTGCAACCATCACTAGATCACAGTAGTGCCTAATGAAGGTTGAGAACCACAGGACAGACTCGCTGCTGTACATAAGGAAGCAGGCTGACAACCTTTCATCACTTCTTCTGAATGCTTCCTGCCTTAAGTGACAAGTAGCAACATGGCTTGAGTCACCTATGTGGCATGTGTGCTGCCACAAGTCAGTTTGCTCCCTGGGTGCCCAGGAGCTAGTATCCTTAGATCTTTCTATTGCTTAAACCTAATTCTCTTCTTTACCTGACTCTCTAATCCCATGTCTAACTTGCATTTTAAAAAAATTAAAAAGTGTTAAAAAAAAAAAAAAAAAAAAAAAAAAAAAGCTTCCTTTACAGTTAGCCCAAGCTTAACACGGACTCAGGTTCCCCGGCAGCCTTAATCTGTTTTGTTTCCATCTGTTCTTCTCTTCAGGCCTTCTAGGCGCTTCTGACCTATCCATAGGTGTCGTGTCGTCCCATCTCGGTTTTCCTCTTGATCACACACTGACCTCAGCCTGAGGTCTCCCCTGTCCTGTGCTGTGGACATCCAGTGCTCCTTTGCTTCTCCCCTCGCATAATGGCTATATTAAGAAAATTTTTGGCCTTGAGTTGGCTGGAAAAAAAAAAAAAACTTTAAAATTTTTAAAAATTAAAAAAAAAAAAAGCGGATCTCTATTGAAGTAAGCAAAAGACAAGCGCAGATCATTTGAACAAGCAAAATTAAAATATCCACCGAGGGAAACGTATTTGAATCTTACTCTTTTAGATCCGCAGGTCTAGGGCTCCCGGGGAGTGTGTCCAAGCTGCAGGGAATGCCAAAGTCTAGGAGGCTGGAGAGCTGAGAGCAAGAAACAGAATTGAGTAAGCCAAAGAAGGGCATCCTAGCACACCCGCAGACCCAGGAGACAGAGGGAGCGCCAGAGCAGGGGTGAGGATGGGTGGGTGGTGTCCTGGAGGCAGAGTGTGGGAAGCTGCACAGAAAGACCCATAGTCGGAGCAGGCATCCAGGGAAACGCCCGTGAGGCATCCCCAGTGAGAGGGCCCTGGACTGGGATCAGTGTGGATGTCATCAGAGTGAATTTGGGGGTTCAGTGCCATAGGCGGTGTGAATCACTAGACCCTTTTCAGAAAGCAACTTGCCAAGAAGGGTGTCTGTTCCAACCTTACGTGTATGAGAAATTGGAAACTTAAATGCCAAACAGTAGACTAAGAATTAAGTGAACGTATCTTTGGACTCTTATGCAGCTGTTTAAAAATGATAATCATAAAGAGTTATGTAGCAACATGGAAATATATTTACGGAAGATTAAGTGGAGAAAGCAGGACACAAAATTATATTTATACTACAATTATAACTTTAAAATGTATGCTTATAGTCAAAAGCTGTTGTGTTGTTGTACGCTTATAGTTGAGCATCATTTTCTTAACTTTCTTGAATGTTCTTTATGGTAGTGCTGTTAAAGTTGATGATCACATTTCCATTGTGAACATAATTGGAATTCATCAAACACTTGGAAAACACAAAGTGGAGGAAAAATTCCATATCCCCACCATCCAAAGACAGATTCACTCGAAAGCATCCTGTTTATTCTTGTTTCTTTACACAGGTTTATAATTATAACCACGTCAAAACGTGTGTTCAAGATAGCTGTATGGTACCCTTTTGGAATTATGGTTAAATCCTTTTATCTTAATTTTTCCAGTGTTCCTTATAATGGTGTCCTGATAACATTTATTGTGTATGTCTACATTATAAGTGTAACATATACCCAGAGGAGAAATTAGAAAACAGAGCAGAATTGGAAAATAAAAACGATTCACACACATCCCCAGCCCATGGACTCCGCCAGCATCTCGGTCCTTTCCTCCACGTTGTTCCAGTGCACAGCCTGTGGGTGTGATGGTGTTCAATGTGTGTGCATCAAATCAAAAAGTGAAAAAAAATGTGAAAAATAATTAAATTAGTGTTGTCATTGTGGGATTCTGGCTACATATTTTGTCTAAAATTTCTTGAATAATCTTTGGTGTTTTGGTGACAAATTTAATGTATGTATTTTCCCTTTACAAATATAATACATACTCATAGAAAACTGGGAAGTTAGTAAAAGAGAAGGAAATTCACCTGTATTCCCAAGAATTGCTGCTGCTAACACGTGGGGCTGTGGTCTGGGGGCTCACGATACGTCCCCATGCGTGTCGGAGACGGGAAGACAGAGCGGCTGAGAGCTACAGGTGGTTGTGGGGTTACAGGGAAGCGTGCTGCCTCAGTTTCTCTGAGTGGCCTTTGTCGGTGGTCAGTAGTCCCCTTCACCCCCTACGTTCCCATCACCCATGCAGTATGTGTCCACTATAGTAAACCTTGACATTGTGGAAATGTAGAAGAGAAACTCATCCATGTTTCCACCGTCCGACGACTGTGGTCAGCATCTTGATGTGTCTTCATCATCATCTTTCTTGTGCACAGGTTTTCGATTTGTTGATATGGTTGTGATCGTTCTATCTGTAATAGTGTCAACAATAAAAATAAAGTTAAAAATAATCATTTCTCAGTCTCTTTTGTCTCTGTCAGGGGTTTGCTAAGGTGTGCTTTTTGCTGAAGTTATAAATTCAGACGCTTTGTGCCTCATTTGGCTTGCAGATCTTATGTTTTTGGGTATTGGCTGATTCAATAATTACTTCCATGGGATTTTTTTTTTCTGATACCAGGGATTAAACTTGGGGGCACTTAACCACGAGGATGCATCAGCCACGTCCTCAACCTATTCTGTTTGTTTGAAACAGGGTCTTGCTAAGTTGCTCCATAGGATCTTTTCATACTCCTTGATTCCATGTTTTCTTTAACTGCACTTATGTTCCAGTAGTGTTTTTAAATTTGAGAATAACCACAAATATTTCAGTCACTTGACTGGTCATTTGCAAATGGAAATTTGAGATTTGCTTGTTCACGAACCCTCAATGTAAAAATGCCAATATCGGGATTCAGAATCTGTGACACATCTATTCCTAATTCTTGTTAAAAGATGTTTATCCCTGGGGCAATCTTTCTTCAGTCCACAAACCACACTTTAACCCAGCTTCAACACCCATGCAACGCATCAGGTTACCCCGCAGGTAATTCAGGAGGAAATCTTTACACGTGCACGTTATCCCATAATGACCAGAGATTTCCATTTGTGGCTGATGGGATCAGTGTTGGTGACCCACCTGATGGCTGCTGCGTCCCTGCTCCCATGACCCCACCCTCTCTGACGCCTCTGCACACACTGTGGTTGGGTTTTGCAGTAAAGATGTAAAAGGGTTTTTCTGGTGTAATTCTAACCACTCTGGCATTCGATAGGTCCTGATTTTTTTTCAGATTCTTAGAACTCACCTTTTGTTCACACTAAAATGAAAGCCTGTTGAATTGTGGTCATCTCTTGTGGCATCTATTTGGTTCACAGCTTAGATGGTCATTCTGTGATCAGCCAAGGTGAGAGGGTCACCCTTTGCTAAAGCTTTTCCTGAAGAGTCTCTACAGCAGGTAGTAGGGAAGGCAGTGAAGTGGGCGCTGGCTGCAGTGGCCTGAGCAGCCCTCCTGCCCTCACAACCACACCCTGAAGGGGAGGATAACTGCCCTGCCGTCTCTGAGCGTATGCCCTGAGACTTGACTTCCCCTGGCCTTAGAGGATTGGGTTCATGGGTTCCCAGTGTCCAGTCAGACTCAAAAGGACTTGAGAGCTAACTGTGCAGTCCTATAGGTTAGGGCTGGGCATGCTGATGAGAAAACTGACCTGGAAAGAGAAAGCCACGTGGCCAGAGGGAGTCTTGGTTCCAGATGCCTCATCACAACAGTGCCTCATAGAGCCGGGCTGATGCCCTTCCCCTTCCATTACTGCGACACAACCTCTGGAGCAATTAACTTACAAAGCGAAAAGACTTAGTTCAGCTCCTGGCTCTGGAGGCTCCAGTCCAAGATCTAGTGGCCCCATCACTTTGGGCCTCTGGCAAGGGGGGCACATTACAGCAAGAGTATGTGGCAGAGTAAGCTACTCACTCCATGAGTCAAGAAGCAGAAGTGAGACCAAGAGGCCAGGGTCCCCATTAGGCCCCACTTTAAGGAGCCACCACCATAGCCTGGCAACACCACCCTGTAACTTGTGGGCCTTTGGGGACACTCAACCCAACCATGACACATAGATAATCCATTTGTTGGCCAAAGCAACACACTGAGAACTACTGGATATTGGATCCAAGTAGAATCTACTCCTTGGCACAGGAACACTGCAAGGTGAGGAGCGGGCAAGCTGGCTATTCTCCTGGGCAGGCGGGGATGAGAATGGCTCCCTACCCGGCCCGCCAGACACTCGGGGCAGGTGCCCACACACACCTTCACCGTGGGCAGTGCTGACCCATCCGTGAAGTAGAGACACTTCTTTCTGCTGACCAGCCTGTTAGCACACCTGTGCCACTTACAAGCCCAGTCCTGGCGATGCTGCCTGAGCCACCTCTGAACCGCGCGGCGCGCGGTGTGCACTTCTCACACATTGGGGACCCCCCCCCCCCCGGTCCTGGGGTTGCCTAGGTGGCCCTGCTCGTCCCGGCCGGCTGGCAGCGGGGGTCCAGAACGCCCACGCGCTCCCGAGGCCAGAGGACCACCCCTTCACGGTGATGGCAGAGGAGCAGAGGCCGCGACCCAGGGGGCACGCTGTGCCAAGGCGGGTGGCCTAGGCGACGTCCCTACTCCACCTCGGGAGGGACGCGGGGCGGCGGGGGCGGCGGGGGCGGCGGCCGAGCGACCGTCCCCGGGTCCCGCCGGCCCCGCGCTCCCCGGCGCTGTCTACCGCGGGCAGCCCCTTAGGCTCGGCCACGCCCCTCGGTGTCGTAGGAGACGGCAGCGGCTGGGACCTACACCCCGCCCTGAGACGATGGGCACACAGGTGCCCCGGCGTGCCGTCAGAGCCCGCTCGGAAAAGAGCTACCCAAAGCATCTGCCGCCCGCAGACAGGGAGCCCTGACGCGAACGCGCCGCGCCTGGACTCCCTCTCCCGGCGGCCCCCGCGCGCGGCCTCTCCTCGGTGCCCGGGCGCGCGGCCTTCTGGGACTTGTGGTCCTCCACCGGCGGGCGCGCGGCCTTCTGGGACTTGTAGTCCTCCACGGGCGAGCGCCCTGCCTTCTGGCACGGCCGTCGGGCTCCACGGTCGGGTCCGGGTGGCGGGGGCCCTCGCGGGGCGGGGCCCGCGCGCCTGCCCGCGTCCCTTGTGCGGCGCGTGTGGCCGGACGGCCTGTGCGCTGCGAGCGAGTCCCGCAACTCAGCTAGCACGTCTTGCCCGGCGACGGCCCGACGGGCCCGGGTGCGGACGCGCGCCACCGCCTCGCAGGACGTGCGCGGGAGAGCGGGCCGCGCGCGAGCAAGTGCGCGCGCGCGGGCCGCCCCGCCGTGAGCCTGGTGGTGTGTGTCTGGTGGCGTGCGCCTGGAGTGGTGGTGTGCCTTCGGAGTGCGCGAGTGCATGGGCGTCGTGGGACCATGAGGGTGTGCGGGTCTGCGCGGTCACGCGTGTGTGCCGCGTCGCAGGCCTGCGTGGCACGAGTCTGCTTGCACGCCTGCACGACGGTGTTGCTTCTGTGAGTGCGCGTGCGGGCCGGCTAGGCTGAGGTCGCTCACGTCCAGACCGCACGCACGGCCTTGTTGGCGGTCAGCCCCCAAGAAAGCACGGCGCCGCGGAGCGACCCGAGCCCCACTACAGCCCCAAGACAGCTCGACTCCTCCAAACACAACCTCGCACCCAGCTCCCGACCCAAGAGACAGACTCTCCCACCCTCACAACAGCCCCGACCCACCCATGACAGCCCCCAGGACAGCCTTGAACCTGAGGGTGGCCCCCAGGGTAGCCCCCGGCCCTAGGAAGGCCCCTGTGGACAGCCCCCCAGTCTTGAGGACAGCCTCCCCTACGCCCCCAGCCCTGAGGAAAGCCCACTGTCCCTCAGGAAGGCACCAGGCCGAGGACGGCCTGGCCTCAGGATGGCCCCCAGGACAGCCCCCAGCCCTAGGACGGCCCCTGTGGACAGCTCCCGGACCCAAGGACAGCCCCCAGACCGAGAGGACGGCCCCCCGTGGACAGCTCCCGGCCACAAGGACAGCCCCCAGCCCCAAGGACAGCCCCCAGCCCAAGGACAGCCCCCGTGGACAGTTCCCGGCCCCAAGGACAGCCCCCTGCCCGAGGACGGCCCCCGTGGCTGGGCGCGGCGGGAACGGGTGGCGGCGTGTCCGGACCGCCGCCCTGCTTGTGTCTGCTGAACGCCGCGGCGGGCGAGGGCTGCAGCCAGCCACTGCCGCGCCGTGTTAGGGACCCCGGCCTCCCCCGACTCGACTAGCCGCTCACAGGCGTTTCTGAGCCGCAGGACGACTCGGTCCCCTGATGTCCCTGGACACCAGGAGAGAGAAGAGACTGAGGAGACGGGGACCGGCCCAAGGAGGACGTGGTGCTTCCTCCAGGACAGGCAGCCTGGCCGGGTCAGGAGGGATCTAGGAGCAGGAAGGTCGGGTCTGGGAACCGCCAGTCTGGTGGGGGATGGAGGAAGTCTTCCAGGACGCTGGACAGATCAGTTGGGGACCAAAGAGGCCAGTTATCCCCTTTCCCTGATGGGGGCACAAGAAGATGATTTGGGGGGAGACTGAGGATACTTTGGGGAGCATGGAACTGGGAGTCCTCAGGAAATGTTCTGGCTAGGCAGGACTCCTATGGAAGTGCTGTGGGTGAGGGGCTTGGATGGGCTTGGGGCTCTGCAGTGGCTGTGCTCCAGTGCAGGGAGCCGCCCCTGAGGGGCAGACAGGGGATGCTGTCCAAGGGTCTGCGTTCGGAGGATGACTTGAAGTTCCAGGATGTCCGTCTGCAGATGGGCTGTGTGCATGTCTGTGCCTGCATGTGCGTGGAGGGATCTGGGCACTCACGGACAGGTCCAGCTTGAGCAAGTGGGTTCTCAGTTTCCCTGGAGTGTATGTCAGGATGTATGTGTCTGTGTGCCCAGGTGTGCCCGGTCATTATCTGAAAATGTGTGTCCAACAGTCTGGGACTCCCCTAAGTTTGAAGCTGTGTTTGCACATGTGTGAGGGTCTGCCAGTGGGTCTCAATGTCTTTTTAAAAGGACCTGTGGGGCAATGGGAAGTGCCTGTGAGTTTGTCAAAGTCAGCCGCGAGTCGGAGATTGCACAGTCTGGGGAGGCTCATGTGAGGGAGTGCATGGCCTTCGTGCCAAGCCTAGCCCTTGACCTGTAACCACCTGGCCATGGGTCCCTGGCCATGGGTCCCTGATCTCAGTATGAAGCTGTGTGACCTACACATCTTTTTCTTCAACAGCAATTTGCTTTTCTCTGGTGACTAGATGGGGTGGGTTGGAGGACAATCATGTGAGACCCAGGTGAAGACCTCAGTGACGGGGACATGGTGCAGGGAAGCTGGGGACAGAGTGGAGGAAGAGACCCCTTGACTCTCAGCCCTGCTAACAATGAAAGTGAAGCCAGCCGTTCCGCTGCCTTTCTCTGCTGTAGGCACTGTGAATTCCTTGACAGGCATGCAGACGTTCAGTCTTCATATTTAGTCATTTTTGTTCTCATTTCTATGGAGTGGAAAGCTAAAGTATGTATAGAGGGTTAAGTGACCAACCCAGTATTCAGATCACTGAGCAAAGTATAGAGCACCTACTTTAATTTGAATTTCAGACAAACAAAAATTGCTTTTTAGTAATTATCAAATATTGCATATATAGGACATACCTCTACTTAAAAGTAACTTATTAAATACATTTTAAAAATCGTTCTTTTGCATAGGTGTGTCCCAGGCAGTAACAGGGATATACCTACCCTTGAAAACTATGCATCTTTAATCTGAAAGTTGTTTTCAGTGTGGACCTTCTATTTTTATTTACATAATCTGGCAACTCAATCCCAGAGGTCTCTCATCTAGTGAGTGGTAGGCTGGGAACCATCCCCCTTCCCTTCCACACAGACCTTGCCACCCGTGATGATGGTGGCAGAGCACTCCCATCTGAGCTTTCCAACACCCAGCTTTGCTGCAGGACTGCTCCTCCCCCAAGCAGAGCATCAGGGGCCACATGGCCTGCCCCTTCCATCCTCATGGTGGTCCTGCGGAGTCATATAACACCCCGCTTCAGAGTGGGAGGCACCCAGGCAAATGTAGCAGGGTCATTTGCCCTAGGTCCACGTGAAGAACCTGATCAGCCCCTTTTCCTTTATCATAGTAAAATACCTACAGTCGATGATACAGCAAAGAGGCTCATTTTGGCCCAGAGTTAGGGAGGGGGACATCCCAAAAGCATGGTGCACCTCTTGGGAGGCCCCCTTGGCTGCATGGATCATGTTTGGAATGCCTGTGTGTCTCTGTGTGGTCTCTCTCCCTCCCCTTGAAAAGGGCTCAATCTTAGGGGCTCCAACCTAATGACCTAATCTTCTAATCACTTCCCAAAGGACTCATCATTAAACACTATGGTCAGCTTAAGTTTCTACTCTCTTGATATAATTACCCTAAGACTTTGAGGCTCAAAATCCTGCATGAGGGCTGGGGCTGGGGCTCAGTGGGAGAGCACTTGCCTAGCACATGTGAAGCACTAGGTTTGATCCTCAGCACCACATAAAAATAAATAAATAAAATAAAGGTATTGTGCAAAAAAAAATATCCTGCATGAGTTTGGGGAGGACAAACCACATTCGAAACATAGCAGGAACAGAACTGGGTCTGAAGTTGAGCCTCTTAAGTCTGCACTGTCTTGTTCTGAGCTACTATGTTGTCTGTCACTTTAGTTTCTTAAGTCTGTTTTGTTTGTTTGCTTGTGGCTCCAGGAATCTAACCCAGGGTCCTGTGAATGCTTGACAAGAGCTCTACCACTGAGCACACCCTAACCAACATCATCATTGTAGAACAGGGTCAGAAAGACGGGAATTTGAATGCTCACTGGGAGCTGCCTTCACTGAGCACTGGCTATATTCTAGGCACTAGAGGATGATTTGATGTGCAGTAAAATGAGTTTCCCCTTCAGAGCCAGATTACATGCATAATTGTCAGCTTAATAACAATCTGAGAGTCTCCAAAGATAATGGCATTTGTTTGGGAATTGCAGCACATTGCAGAAGGAAGGCATATGCCACAGTAACTTGTGGACATATTAAAGGTTGAAGCAAGGGGAATTTTTATAAGCAGAAAAGGGAGAACTTTACATGAGCTACTTGGATACAGAGTGCCCTGGTCAGAGACCTGAGGTGAGAGTTGGAGGAGGTGCCATTGTGAGCAAGTGTTCTGTCCAGAGCATCTTAGGATGTTAAAGATAAACTTGGTTCTGGGATTCTGTGCATTTGGGCAAGGCTTGCAATGCATGGGGTATGTGTACAGCAAGAGGAAACTTCTTGTGGGCTTTAGAAAGTCCTCTAGAAAGTACTTACCTCAGTACTTCGCTGGCCACGGCCTTGAAGAGTTCTCGGTAACTTACTGGCTCTCATTCTGTCTGAGTCTGACAAGAATTACTTCATCTGGGTGTCAGCAGCATTCACACATTTTTTCCACCTTTTGCTTAGAGAGAAGAGACCCTCTCCAAGTCCCAGGCCCTGAAGTCCATGATCCTGTCTCTGCCAAGCGCTCTCCACAAATCAGCTGGTTGATTTTCTAGGGGGAGGCCCTGCTGACACCTAGAAGACTTGGGGAGGTGACATCTTCTGCCTGAGGGCCCCAGCTGCTGAGTGAGTGTAGAGTTCCAGCTCAGGCCACCTGCTCCTCAGCCCTCTTCCCAGGAGCTCTGCCTGCTCTGCACAAAATGCCACGTCAGCGTCGTGGCTGCGTCAAAGACAAGGAGACCTCAGATGACAGAGGTGAGAGCCTGGGGAAGTGGGCAGGCCTGGGAAGGGCTTCCAAGGCATGCTGAGCCCGCCTGGCCTCCAAGCCAGTCTTCCCTCTGGCTTCCCCTGGGGGTGGAAAGGGTCAGAGGCTCTCCTAGGTGGAACCCCAAGGCATTCCGGTCATAGGGATGAGTCCTGGTACTTCCTTTGGGGTGTGTCTTGGGGTGTGTCTGAGGTCATCAGGACCCTCACTGTGGCCTAGTGGCCCTGCCTGAGCTAGACTCACATCCTGCTGTCTGGCCAGGGGTTGCAGGGCAGCAGGTTGGAGATGCTGGAAGCCAACTAGAGGAGATGGGGTGCAGAGGTCAGGCAGGAGGTGACCTGGGCTCAGTCCCGTGAGTCTTGCTGGTGGGTTGGCCCACAAAGAGGGCCGCTGAGCTCGCTGTGATGCAGATTCATACAAAGTTCAAAAACAGCCCAGACAGGTCAATCACCTGTGTGCCTTTGATCCACTGTTCCCTCATGGTTGTGTCTCACTTGATGGCAACACATCAAACACAAGAAGTCAGTATGAGAAGGGTGTGTGCAAGATCGCTGTCGTTTTATCACATTTACAGCATGATGTAACCGTTATCGCTACCAGAGAGAACTGTTTCTTCAGCACAAAGTTCTCCCTATCCCATCAAAGCCTCCCCGACCCGTGCCCACCTGACTCCCTGTCCTGTCAGAGCCACGCCCACCCTGCCTACCTGACTCCCTGCCTGTCAGAGCCACGCCCACTCCTGTCCACCTGACTCCCTGTCCTGTAGAGCCACGCCCACCCTGCCTACCTGACTCCCTGCCTGTCAGAGCCACGCCCACTCCTGTCCACCTGACTCCCTGTCCTGTAGAGCCACGCCCACCCTGCCTACCTGACTCCCTGCCTGTCAGAGCCACGCCCACTCCTGTCCACCTGACTCCCTGTCCTGTCAGAGCCACGCCCACCCTGCCTACCTGACTCCCTGTCCTGTCAGAGCCACGCCCACTCCTGTCCACCTGACTCCCTGCCTGTCAGAGCCACGCCCACCCTGCCCACCTGACTCCCTGCCTGTCAGAGCCACGCCCACTCCTGTCCACCTGACTCCCTGTCCTGTCAGAGCCACGCCCACCCTGCCTACCTGACTCCCTGCCTGTCAGAGCCACGCCCACTCCTGTCCACCTGACTCCCTGTCCTGTCAGAGCCACGCCCACCCTGCCTACCTGACTCCCTGTCCTGTCAGAGCCACGCCCACTCCTGTCCACCTGACTCCCTGTCCTGTCAGAGCCATGCCCACCCTGCCCACCTGACTCCCTGTCCTGTCAGAGCCACGCCCACCCTGCCTACCTGACTCCCTGCCTGTCAGAGCCACGCCCACTCCTGTCCACCTGACTCCCTGCCTGTCAGAGCCACGCCCACTCCTGTCCACCTGACTCCCTGTCCTGTCAGAGCCACGCCCACCCTGCCTACCTGACTCCCTGCCTGTCAGAGCCACGCCCACTCCTGTCCACCTGACTCCCTGTCCTGTCAGAGCCACGCCCACCCTGCCTACCTGACTCCCTGCCTGTCAGAGCCACGCCCACTCCTGTCCACCTGACTCCCTGTCCTGTCATAGCCACGCCCACCCCTACCCACCTGAGCTCCCTGTCCAGTCATAGCCACGCCCACTCTGCCCACCTGACTCCCTGTCCTGTCAGAGCCATGCCCACCCTGCCCACCTGACTCCCTGTCCTGTCAGAGCCACGCCCACCCTGCCTACCTGACTCCCTGCCTGTCAGAGCCACGCCCACTCCTGTCCACCTGACTCCCTGTCCTGTCAGAGCCACGCCCACCCTGCCCACCTGACTCCCTGCCTGTCAGAGCCACGCCCACTCCTGTCCACCTGACTCCCTGTCCTGTAGAGCCACGCCCACCCTGCCCACCTGACTCCCTGCCTGTCAGAGCCACGCCCACTCCTGTCCACCTGACTCCCTGTCCTGTAGAGCCACGCCCACCCTGCCCACCTGACTCCCTGCCTGTCAGAGCCACGCCCACTCCTGTCCACCTGACTCCCTGTCCTGTCATAGCCACGCCCACCCCTACCCACCTGAGCTCCCTGTCCAGTCATAGCCACGCCCACTCTGCCCACCTGACTCCCTGTCAGAGCCACACCCACCCCTACCCACCTGACTTCCTGTCCTGTCAGAGCCACACCCACCCTGCCCACCTGAGCTCCCTGTCTAACCCTAACCCTAACCCACCCCTGCCCACCATCAATTACTCCTCTGTTCTCCCTCTGAATTTCGTCATTTAAAGAATGTTCAATGGGAGCTTTTCAGTCTGCGACCTTTTGAGGTCTTACTTTTTTTTTTTTTTTGCTCTGCACAGTGTGCTTGAGACCTGTCTTAGCTCTGTTGCACATAAACACTTCATTCATTCCTCTTTATTGCTGGCTAGTAGTGTTCAAAACAAAACTGCAAGTCTGACATGGTGGCACACTCCTGTAATCTCAGCTATTCAGGAGGCAGAGGCAGGAGGATCAAGGTCGAGGCCAGCCTCAGCAACTTAATGAGACCTGTCCCAAAATAAAAAATGAAAAGGACTAGGAGGTGACTCAGTGGTAAAGCACCCCTGGGGTCAATCCCTAGTACCAGAAAAAAACAAATTTTTTTTCCAACAGATTTCAGTGGCTCTTATTGGCCAATTAGAATTGGGTAGCATCTCATGTAAAGACTCAGGTTCTCTGATGAAGGGAGCAGTGGAAAACCACTTTACAGGCTGAAAAGGTGAAGAAGCAGAAAGGGAACAAAGTAAACCACTTTGTTCTTTTCAAAGCTGCTTTACTTTCGGGAAAGCAGAGAGATTTCCTTGTCAATCTGGTTGGGTAAGGGGCCCCTCTGGTGAGCTGCTGCTAATGTCCTGGTGTGGGGAAAGCGGCTTGTTTGGAAGTTGGGCTTGATTTCAACACATCCGGCGTGAGTGCCTCGGTTCTGTTTGGTTGGGTCTGTTGGACCTCCACGGAAGCTTAGTCCACACACCTGGTTCCCAGGAAGCGTTCCCCACGGCCAGTGGACCCCAGTGGGCTTCCTTTCGAGGCTGCTGGAGTGGGCTCAGGTTCTCCCTGCTGGGGGTGAAGGTGCGCATCTCTAGGCTGCCGTGTGGACACTTTCATCTCTCTGGGATGATCCCCAGGATGGTGACCCATCATTGGTCGCTTAGCCAAAGGAGGGTCACGTGGCATGTTGCCGTGCTACAGAACCTGAGACTGATTTCGCGAAGATGTTCGGAAGATTGTCACTTCCTCTGGGCCAGAAAGGATGCTCCTGGGTGGCTGCCCCTCCACCTGCCCCTCCCAGGCAGAGGTGCCATAAAACACAGAGATCTTCATAACTGACCCATTATGCCACCCCGGTGGCCCGGGTGCCTTTCCCCAGTCGCCCTCTGACTCCATCACCCACATCTCCCTCAGGCTCACAGGATCCAGGCCCTGGAGCCTTTCTTGGCCTTAAATCACCCGACTCAAGCCTTTGCACATGCTGTCCCCACTCTAGAATGGGAGATGGAGAAACTCAGGGGAGTGAGGAGGCACAGGGAAGTGAGATTCCAGGAGGTGAGGAGATTGTGGGAGGTGAGGAGATTCCAGGAGGTGGGAAGAGTCTTGGAGGTGGGGAGGGTGAACTCCTCCCCGATCCAACTCAGGGAGGCGGGGTATTTCTAGCTTTGTGGTCCTGAGGGCCAAGATCAAGGCCAAACTAACCCAGTTTGATTTCTGCTCTGGAAACCCTGTGCTAAGAACAATGTGTATGATTTAATCTGGGAACTAAATTTTCTTTTAACATTTTCAATCTCATGTTTTGATTGGAAAGTGTAAACAGATGTGTAGAGGTCTCTATCTCAGTGGGCATCTGGTTGCACAGGTCTCTGTGTGTCTCAACTCCTTGGAATGATGCCCCTGAGAGGTGTCCGCTTCCCTGTATGTAAATCTTACCTAAACTCAGGCGAATGAATCATGAACTCTCCCTAAGGACACGCCTCTAAAAATGCTTAGGAGGAAATGAACTGCAGCCTGTGACCTGCTATGGACTGCACTAGACTCTAAGATGGATTGACAGAGGGCAGAGGAGACCTGACCACGTGAACGGCAGAATCTTAGTGGTGCAGTCAGGGGCATGGGGTTTCCTGGGCATTTCCTCCTTCCCGTCTGCCTTGCAGAGTCAAATGTTGTGATGAGGAGGGAAAAGATTGCACATGTGTTGACTTCACCGTCAAGGTCAAGAGTAACCCGGCCTCTGCTTCCTCACTCCCCAGAGGCAGTACCGTCCAGTTCCTGCAGGAAGCTCTGGGCACACACAAACAACTACACATGTGTGTCTGTTATCACATATTTATGAACAATTTTTTTTCATACGTGTGGCAGTTTAGCATGCATACCATTAGGGGCCTTGTTTTTGGTTTCTTTTGCTAGAGTTGCTATGAAAGGTATGCACCCAAGCACAGAACCTGGTCCATCCGCCTTGGCTCCTGTCACTGCTCTCATTGCTAAGGTTTTATGGGTGAGTTTTCCAGCCCTCAGATGCCAGGCTGGCCTCATGACTCTCCCCCTCCTCCTCCAGCCCTGCCTCCGAAGAGTCCGAGTCCTACCTCAAGCAAGCTTTCCAAAAGGAAGGGAAGACTGCTGGCCACATCTCTACCAGCCTGGAGCAAGGTGAGCTGATTGTTTCCTCAACGGCCAGAGGCCAGCTCTATTTGGAGAGGGCAGATATGTTTCTTGCCGTCTCTGCCCAGCTGAGACCCTGCTCTAGCTTGGTGGGCACTGCACCCAGAGGAGGGTGGTTTTCCTCTCTTCCCTGCCTCCGGTTTCCTAATTCCTGTCTCTGGTCAAATGCTACCTATCAGGCGGGGGACATAGCTCCGTGGTGGAGCCCTAGTCCAGTTTGGGTGACACCCTGGGTACATTCCCATCACTGCAGAACAAATCGGTCACTTAGTCCATCGCTCTCTACCCCTTATCATGCTTCAGTTCTTCAGAGGAAGGTTGCCACCTGACAGTGTGCTGTTATGTGTCCATCCGCTGCTGCCCCACTACTCTGGGGAGGACAGGAATGTCATCTGTTGTTCACTGACAGAGCCCTGGCCTGGGAACGGCCGGGCTGCAGAGTGGGCGGAGTGCACGGGGCAGCAGTGTGAATGCAGGGAGGGAAAGAGGATCAGCGGGTGGAGGCCGGCAGCTGCCCCCTCCTTTCTACACTCTTTTTTTTAAAAAAAAATTTTTAATATTTATTTTTAGTTTTCGGTGGACACAACATCTTTACTCCATTTTTTTATGTGGTGCTGAGGATCGAACCCAGCACCCCCAGCGCCCCGCGCACGCCAGGCGAGTGCGCTACCACTTGAGCCACATCCCCAGCCCCTACACCCTTGATCTTTCCTTGTAGACTCCTGTCTGCCACCCATTTTGGGTGAAGCAGATCCTGTCCCTTCTCCTGGCATTCCTCTAGCCAATCAGAGCATACTATGCCCAGGACCACCGTGACTGGCTGAGCGCCAGGCATGTGACTCAGTCTTGGCCAAGGAGAATTGGCTCTGGGACTTGTGAGGGACTCCAGGATTGCCAAACAGGTGGAAATGCTACACTGATGGCCCTTATGGTGAATGAGAGGCTGGAAAGGAGATCCAGAGAGGCAGCCTCTCTTGTCACACCAGCACTACCTTCAGAAGCATCCCAAAGGACAGAAATGACTTTCCTGTTAGTGCCAGCAACACTCCTCCCACACAAACACAGAGAAAATATATGTGCATATTATGGAAATAATTTAAAACTCACAAGAAAAGTGCAACACTAGTAAGCGCACCTGGTTTCACCATCTGTTAATGTTTCTCCTATTGGCTTCGTCCTCTGCACTCTCTATCATGATACGCATATTACCTTCAGAACCATTGAGCACAGAGTGCACACAGCACCTGCCCCAAACACTTCTGTGTCTCCTAAGAGTCTTCTCCTACATAACCCCAGTACTGTTATAACCTTCATACGTTTAACATTGGTACAATGCTTTTAATCAAAACTGCTCTCAACATCCCTGTCTTGAAAATGTGCTAAATGCCATCCACTTTTGCATCCTCTCTTCTCCACTGCAGGATTATTTCTGTGGCAGTGTTGCAATTAGTGGTCATGAAGAAATCTCCTTTAGTCTAGAAAACCTTGTTGGCCATTTTTTGCCTCTGATGACACTGATATTTTTGAAGACTATAGAGTCACTGCTGCATTTGGGTCTGGGGGTGCATTTTTCTTTGAACTAGATTGATCTTATGCATTTGTGCCCAGAATACAGGCAGGCACAGGTAATGCTGTGCCTGCTTAGAGCCTCACATCCGGGTCTGCATGTGGCCTGTCAGTCATCGATGGTGGCTGCTCATTTTGATCCTGGTCAAGATAGTTTTCTATTTTCTCCACTGAATACTTTCCCGTTTTCCTCATTACAACTAATAGGCAATCAGTGAAGAGGCACCTTTAGATCAAGCCATAACCTAGGGGTAGGAAATATTCTGATTGGCCCATTGTGAATCACATGCCCACCATTTAACCAAGCAATAACGGGGGATGCCGGACCCTCATGGGCCCACCCTGGGCCATGTGCATGTCCCTGAAGTGGAAGGGGGTGGGTGTCTTTGCCTGTCCCACAAACCAAGAAAGGGAAGCATGGAGGAAGGCTGTGGCTCTCGCCTGGAAGCACCTTCCCTCCAGGGCCTTTTGGCAACGTGTGGACCTGTTTCGGTTGCCACACTTGAGGGGACATGCTACTGGCATCTAATGGGTGGAGGCCAGGGGTGCACCCACAGTGCTCAGTCAGAATGAACTGGCCCCAGTGGCCATGGAGCCATGGCTGAGGAACCCAGGGCTAGCGAAGGATGGTTCTGCAGAGGGAGAGGCACAGAGTAGAGACCCAAGTCTCCCATCCACTGATGCCCCCCCCAGTTAGGACCCAGCCCAGCGAAACCATGAGCCTAGACTCTCACCTTGGCCACTATCCACTGTGTGGTCTTGGGTTATTTCCTGAACTCCTCTGTGCCTCTCAGCTCCCTCATCTGTCAATGGGCTGGTCACAGTAGCCCATCACAGAGTTATTACAGGATAGAGAATGGATTGTGCAGTTCTTAGAATATGCCTATCATGTAAGTGTTTGCAGGTAAATGATGGGAAATTTTCCAGTTTTGGAAAATTGATCCTCTTTGAGCCCCATTTCTGATCACAATGAGTGTAGCGAGTTGTGGAAGTGTTCCTGTCTCTGTTTGTTCTTGCAAGTGGAGAAATAACAAAAGTAGCTGAGGACTCGTGAGCATGCGTGTCACAATAACCCCTGAGGAGAGTACAGACAGAAACCAATAGACCTGCCTACCGTTTACCAAGTGGTGGCACTGAGGCAGACGCTTTATCTTGGAAAAGAAGTGGGCATATTTTTACAACAACGGATAGTTTCAACAGCTCAGCTAAGGCGACAGCGTTAACTGGCAGCTAGCGAGTGTCCGGAACTTATCAAGGGACAAATGTTGTTGGGGCTCTTCCCTTACTGTCTAATCCCCCAGAGGCAGTACTGTTAGCTCTTCTTCCCATCCTGCAGATGTGGAAACAAGGCACAGGAAGCCGCCTGTCCAGGGGTCCCAGCAGGATGTGGCCCGCTGCCCCGCGGCGCTGACCTCCCTGCCTCTCCAGCCTCCTCCTGTCTTGAGCTCTCTGCCTGCTCCACCCTTCACCTCCTTCAGGGCCCACTGCTCTGCTCTGCCTCGCGGACGCCTCTGTCCCTGGAGACTCAGCTCGGCTGTCATCTTCTCTTTCAAGCCTTTTCAGAGTTCCCCAAAACGCGTGCACAGGTGTCCTCTGTGCTCGTGGGCATGCACCGCTCCTCCAGCACCAGCCACACTGCATCCAGGTGTCCCTGGGCTCTGCCCATCTCTCTGCTCCCTGCCCTGAACCGTGAGCCCAGGAAGGACACAGGTTTGGCTGCCGTCTTCTGAATTCAGGAGCTACATGGGTAGAATGAGTTGCTCTCCACTCAGGGATGGTCCCTGTGTGAACATCCAGGGTGGGGGGGGGGCAGTGACCACTGCATGGGGCTCACCACCGTGCTCCTTTGATCCTGTTTCTCTCCCTAGGAGGTCGAGGGGGCTCACCCCGTGTCAGTTCACATTCTGCCCCAAGTAAGTGGGGATATGGGAAAGCAAGGACAGCTTTGGTCCTTCTAAAGGCAAAGATGGATCTGTCACTTCTGCTTACACCCATTGGCTAGAATGTAGTCACAAGACCCTGTGGGATGCTGGGAAACGTAGTCTTTGGGCAGCCATGCATTCACCTATAACTTTTATTTTTAGAGCAAAATCGTAGGCATGTTGTGTCCACCACAGCTCTAGTCTGTTAGGTTAACTTATCCCCAGCACCTGGCAATGGTGAATACATGAGTAAACTGATCTCCAAGTCTGCATCAATCTCCCACTGCCTAGGATCACCCACATTTAAACAATACTTAGAATAATAGCAAGCACTGACCATGATACCCGTGCTTATCCACTCAATCCTCACAGTAACCCAGGAGGAGAGGTACTGTTGTTATCCCTGTGGAAGCACAGAGAGCTTGCATCACTTGCCGAAGGTCACACAGCTAATTAAGTGGCCAAACCAGGAGTGAAACCCAGGAAGTCTGGCTCCTGAGTCTGCTCCTAACCATCCTTGGTATCTACATCACCGATGGGGAAACTGGGAGTTTTCCAGATGGCCAAATGATGACAGGCAGGAGTCTTCCAGGCATTGATGTTCCATAGCATGCATGCACTCACCTCCCAACCCCACAAGAACACTGGGAACATACCGCAGCAGTTGTCTCTTGACATGGCAGTGCTGCACAACAAAGAACAGAAATTCAGGAATACCTACCAGAAGGGGTTGTTTAGGAGGCTCCTTCCTAGGAGCAGGCTGTGCACTCTGGGTGTCAGCTGGTCTAAGCTGGCTCTCCAAGGGCCTGGGGGACTTAGTGTGGCTCTACACATCTGGCCAGCTCCAACAGGCTGACCTGGGCATGTTCTTTCTCCTGGTAGCAGTAGAGGGGCAGTAAGAGTATTGCCAGTTACCAAAGTTTTTTTCAAGTTTCTGCATATATCACCCTTTACCAACATCCCACTGGCCAAAGCGAGTGCCATGGACGGGGTTAGGGTGAGGAACAGGAGCCTGCTCACTGCCTACGGCCATGCAGGATTTGGCACACCTTTGCACATGCTCTCTGAGGCCAGGGGAGGGACCAGTCCCTGGGTGAAGAGCCGCAGGGCTTTGGTGTTACAGGAACCAGTGGTCTTCAAGGATATAGCCCTGTACTTCACCCAGAGTGAGTGGAAGCTGCTGAAGCCTGCGCAGAAGGCCCTGTACAAGGATGTGATGCTGGAGAACTACAGCAATTTGGCCTCCCTGGGTAAGGACGGCCTCCCCGCGCCCTCTCAAGGGCTCTGAGCTTTACAGAAGGCCCGGGCATGGCTCTGGCTTCCTCCTTTCCCGGCCCAGCTCGTGGTGGCACTGAGCTGCGGCCAGCCGGGTGCTCGCGTCTAACGCGCGGGCTGCAGGGAGGGCGAGTGTTGGCTTCTCTGTGATTGGAGCCGGCTGGAGTCACGTGACCGCAGCGGAGCCAATCCGAGTGGGCGGACGTCTCCCGCGGCTCTGCCCCGGAGCCCGCGCTCGAGGGATCCCGCCGAGGTCCCAGCGCTGGGTGGGGGCGCGGGGAGCCCCCTCTGCCCGCGTGGGCCTTCTGGCCAGCACTGGCGTGGGCGAGGCCTTCTGGGAAGCCTGAACCTTCTTTCTTGTGTGTAGTGGGGTGTCATTTCTTCAAGCCGACATTGATCACCAGGCTGGAGCAGGGCATCGATCCGTCCCTGGAGGACAGACCGGCCCCCGGAGGCCCCCCGCGGGAGGAGGACGAGGGAGGCGCTGCCAGCGCGGCCTCGGCAGGTGAGCCGGGGGACAGGGGGACTGGGTGGCCCCGCGGCCGGCCCGACTGGCCTTTGGCGGGCTCTCTGCTCCCGCGAGAGCTCTCCTCCGTTGGGTCTCCGTTACTGCTTCAACCAGAACCTTGAAAAGAGGTCGGTGGCATTTTCTGTTGGTGGGTTTGTACGTGACCTTCGTCTTTTCAAATGTCACCGGTTCCCAACCCTCTGTGGACTTAGAAAAGCACAGCACTATTATTACCCACCATGGTCTGACCTCAGGGTGTGTAGATTTTTTTCACTAACTCGTTTGTTCCATTGTCCCAGATGTGAAGCAGATAAAACCAAAAGTCGTATATAACACACAACATGATTATTTAATGTATTATGTAGCACAATTATATTCTAAAATATAATTATTTAAAATATAATAATGTTAATATAATCACTATTTAATGAGCATCACTTATTGTTATTTGTGAGTCTTAGGGATAAGACTCACAAATAACAATAAGTGATGCTCATCAAATAGTGATCCTCTTTCACACTCCTGCTTCTGCTTCCCTAGTTCCAAGTCCTGGTTATTTATCAGCTACCCAGTAAGTCTTGAACTTTCTAAACCAGCTTCCAGTGATACATCCCCTCATGATGACTTAAAGGAGAAGTATGAGTATTGACAAGAATGTGATGTTGGGCTTTGTTGTCTGTTAGAACCAAGCAAGCCTGGGCAACTTGTAAGCAAGGTCAATCCATTTCTCCTACTTCTGAAGCCTGTATGTCCAGGTCGAGGGTGCCAGCATGAGAGAGCCTCCCTCAGGGGGCAGGCTGCCAGCCTCTTGAGGTGTCCTCACATGGTGGATGGAGCCAGAGAGGTCTCTGGCTTCTTGTCAGAGCAAAAACACCATTCACAAGGGGTCCATCCTAATGACCTAAATTATCTCATAGGGGCTCAGGGCCTGGTACCTTCACTTTAGAGATGGGGATCTCAAAATGTGCATTTTGGCAAGACATAGGCATTCACTCAGTAACAGCACAGAGCGCAGGATGCCCTAGGCCGCTGGTGGCAGTCCACGTGGGCGGAGCAGGGGGAAGACCATTAAGCAGCACACACAAACCTTCTCAGCCCCTGACCACTCTTCCTGGGTAGACCCCAGCAGACATGCAACTGTGTTCACCAGGAGGTGTGCTGTGGTGTTCACATCAGCTCTGTTCAGAATGACCCCAAAGTGGGGTCTACCCAAGCATGTTTCAGCATATTACACAATGAAATACTGTAAGCAGTGCAAGTGCATGGTTTACACTGACAGGAGACAGTACTGATGAATGTCACAAAGGAAACATGGAGTGCAGAAATACAGACGCTAAAGGTACATACCACGGTTATCTTCACAAGGTATGTGAGAACAGGCAGTGCAGACACGTGTGGTTAGTGTGAGGGGAGCGGTGGGAGGGCTGCTGGGCTGCTGTGAGCCTCACCTTGGCGCTGTGAACAGGAGTGTGCTCACTCTTGAGCACTAATCAAATGGAGCACTTTTTATCTGTGTATGAACTTTGTATATGTGTTACATGCTCCAATAAAGCACTTTAAAATCAAAACAGCAACATAAAACGGATGTTTGCATCCTGAATCTCTTTCAGGCAAGAAGACACGGCGTAAATCAAAGACAAAACCGAAGCCAGACAGTTCAAAGACTCTGCTACAGGAGAAGGCAGAGAAAACCATCCAAAGGGCTATCGCCCAGAGTGCTAGGGCAGAAAGGGCCTCAAAAAGGGCCTTGAAAAGGGCCTCTGAAGAGGCCTCTGAAAGGGCTCCCAAAAGGGCCCCGGAAAGGGCCTCAGAAAGCGAGGACAGGCCATCTCCAAGTAACCAGAAAGCTGGCCCCAGCCCAGACACAAGAGCAGGCAAGAAAGTCTCTGCTGCTGAGAAGGAGCATGAGCCCGTGGCCCCAAAGGAACCTTCGAGTCAAAAACCAGGAACCTCAGCACCAGAGAACGTGTCCCCTGCTGAGAAAGAGCATGAACCCGGGGCCCCGAAGGAACCTTCGAATCAAAAGCCATCAACCTCAGCACCAGAGAACGTCTCCGCTGCTGAGAAGGAGCATGAGCCTGTGGCCCCGAAGGAACCTTCCAGTCAAAAGCCATCAACCACGGCACCAGAGAACGTGTCCCCTGCTGAGAAAGAGCATGAACCCGGGGCCCCGAAGGAACCTTCGAGTCAAAAGCCATCAACCATGGCACCAGAGAACGTCTCCGCTGCTGAGAAGGAGCATGAGCCCGTGGCCCCGAAGGAACCTTCGAGTCAAAAACCAGGAACCTCAGCACCAGAGAGCGTCTCCGCTGCTGAGAAAGAGCATGAGCCTGGGACCCCGAAGGAACCTTCGAGTCAAAAGCCATCAACCTCAGCACCAGAGAATGTCTCCGCTGCTGAGAAAGAGCATGAGCCCGTGGCCCCAAAGGAACCTTCGAATCAAAAGCCATCAACCACGGCACCAGAGAACGTGTCCCCTGCTGAGAAAGAGCATGAACCCGGGGCCCCGAAGGAACCTTCCAGTCAAAAACCAGGAACCTCAGCACCAAAGAAAACCCGTCAAGGAAAGAAGACCCCGGAAAAAGGCACTGGTAAGAAAACACAGAGTGCCACGGGCTCCAAGAAAAAGCCTCAGAGCCCCCGAAAGGGTAAGAATCACTTTAAATGTAAGGAATGTGGAAAAACCTTCAACCAGACCCTCCACCTGGTGGAGCATGAGCGAATCCACACGGGAGAGAAACCACATAAGTGTGACGTGTGTGGGAAGTCCTTCAGACACAGCTGGTACTTTTTCACCCACCGCCGCATCCACACGGGGGAGAGGCCCTACAAGTGTAAGGAGTGCGGCAAGGCCTTCAACAGCAGCTCCACCCTCAGCAGCCACTTCAGGATCCACACCGGGGAGACGCCCTTCAAGTGCAATGAGTGTGGGAAGACCTTCAAGCAGAGCACGAAGCTCACTCGCCACCGCAGGATCCACACCGGGGAGAAGCCCTACAAGTGCGAGGAGTGTAAGAAGTGCTTTGGCCGCAGCTCGTCCCTGACCGAGCACAAGAGGATCCACACGGGAGAGAAGCCCTACTGCTGCCGCGAGTGTGGGAAGACCTTCAGGGTCAACTCACACCTCGTGGAGCACCGCCGGCTCCACCAAGCGGAGAAGCCGCACAAGTGTGAAGAGTGTGGAAAGCACTTCCGGAACCGTGCTCACCTGACAGAGCACAAGCAGATCCACGTGCCGGGAGCCCGCGAGGACTGTCCCGAGTGTGGGAAAGCCTTCCCCAGCAAGGCAGCCCTCCTCAAGCACCAGAAAAGCCACGGGGAGGACTCCTTGCACCGGTGCCAGGGCTGTGGAAAGGCCTTCCGGTGTAAGTCGAGCATCATACGGCACCAGCGGCTGCACGCGGGGCAGAAGCCGTTCGTGTGCACCGAGTGTGGGAAAGGCTTCACTGATAGGACCACCCTGAATAACCACCGCAGAATCCACGCCGCAGACAGGCCGGACCCCTGCGCACAGTGTGGGAGGTCCTTCAGGCACCTGGCCACCTTGACGCTCCACCTGAAAATGCATGCTAGGAAGGGAAAGTAAGGCCTCCTGGCCCAGAAAGAGCCCTTGTCCAGAACTACCCCAGAGCCACCAGCAAGGTCAGACCAGGGAGACTGTTCTAGTGGACACTGCCTGGTTTCCATCTGACTTTACTTCAGTGGTTCCCCACGGACGGTTCCTCTTCCCACAACATTTGTGCGGTATCAGGAGATATTTCTGATTGTCCCTACTGGGAGGTGCTACTGGCAACTGGAACCTGTGGATAGAGGCCGAGTATACAGAAAAATAATCCTACAACATGACAGACAGGCTTCCTCACCTTCCAACGATAAAGAACACCCTGCCCATCTCAAGCAAAAGCCCTGTGAGTAACTGAGTGTGAGAGGGCATTCTGGTAGGTTCCTGTGCTGTCCAACACAATAACCACTAATGTACACACCTACATTTAGAGGAATCAACATGGAATAAATTCTAAATGCAATCTCTTCAGTGCACTAACCACCCATCAGTGTCAGTGGTCAGTGGCTACTGCATGGACCTTGGAGATGAACAACATCCTCAGCATCGTGGGAGGTTCTCCTCAGCACTGATCAAGATCTCAGTTGTCAGAAATCTCACATGGGATGCTCCCGCGGAAGTAAGAAAATGGGTGACACTTAATTTGTGTTTTCCTTATAGTCAAATGTAGGGTTTTATAAATGGCTTTAGGAGAGTGTCTGGGGCCCATGAAGCTCTGGGCACTATTCAGATCTTGAGCTGGCTGGTTCTCCACCCATGGGACACCTCCCTGTGGCCAGGAAAGAATGGTCAGCAGATGGTTGACAGTGTTGATCATAAAGGCCAGCCTTTGGGGGGCCCATTCTGTCCAGCACAGTGCTGAGCTCTTTATCTCAATTGTCATAGCCAATTCCTACCTGCATCCTATGAAACAGGAACTATTATGGTCCCCGGTGTTTAAGAGAGGAAACCAAAGCTTTTGAGAGCTTTTGCTTTTAAAAAAAATTATTCCAATTTTGTACATAAACCAAAGTTTTTGCTACTTTTATATTGTACTCTTTCAAATTGACACAGTTTGAATTTTTACTAAGTATGCCTTTTAAAAAAAAAAAGTGAGCTGGGATGTAGCTCAGTGGTAGAGCACTCGTCTAGCATGTGCAAGGCCCTGTGTTTGATCTCCAGCACCACGGGGGGTGGGGGGAGGTATATGTGTTTGCATTCCTGTGTAGATGCCTCCCAGGGCAGAAAGCAGCTTGGATCTGGGCTGGCGGGACCTGACACAGGGAATACATCTGAGGGTGGACTGGGTGGGTGCAGCCCACACGGGCAGGTGTCCCGTGCACCGCCACACGCTCATCAGCAAATTGTGTGCAGTTTCTTCCCTGCTCGGGAAGGCAGCATCCAGCTGCTGGGACAGAGACCAGATGGCCCACATAGCAGGATATATGTACTCTTTGCTCCTCGATAGAAAGTCTTAGCTGACCACCTCCTGAAGGTCTGAAGTGAAACAGGGAGGATGTGGTTGACTGTGCAGCAGAGGCTGGAGTCTCATGCTGGTGACCATCAGTGTAGAAGGCACTGGGCACATACCCACTGCCCGCCTCCTAGATGAGTCTCTGTGTGCCTGTGGCCGTGCGTGTGTGCACCTTTGATGATGTGTCATGAAGACCACTTTGTTCTGCGTGACTGTGGCTGTGGGACACCTTTGATGACAAGGGTCATGACACCACTTTTTAAGTGCAGCACTGGTCCTTCTCACCTAATGATGTCAGTGGCAACCTTCTAGGTCAATTTCATTAGCCACTGTGGGGTGCTACCACAGCAGGAAAAGCCACCGTGGTGGCCAGGCAGCATGGGATGGCTTCGAGCTCTGCCACTTCTTCCTTTTTCAGGCCCTCAGAGTGGCTTGCTGGGGGACAGTGGAAAGTCCTGGGATGCGGAGCCTGTGGCTTTGCACCTGTTCCAGAGCAGCCTGTGGAGTGGGCAGCCAGAGTCCAGCGGTAATAGCCTTCTCCAGAACAGTTGCCTTCCACCCCTTCTTGACCCTCAGAGGGTGTGTGGAGAGGCAATGTGGAGGACCCCCAAGGACTTCGGTGAGAGCCATTTCTGGCTCTGTGTACATTTTCCAGGATCCTCTCGGTTGCAAATAATATTAACCCAATTCACAGTAGCTGAAGTGAAACCAACGCAACTAAAGGAAATCATGGACATGTGCACCTGGGGGCAGGTGCCTTGCTTGGAGGACCTTTGGCAGACCTGAGACCTGAGAACCATGCAGACAAGACTCCTTCCATCTCCCATTTCTGCAAGTCTTCTTCAGACCTTCTTTTGACGGAAACCTTCTCTAGAGCCGCAAGCTGCCTCAGTTCTCGACTTAAGAGGAAAGAGTTTCTTTCTCCCAGAATGAATCCTCAAGAGTATCCACGAGAGGCTGCAGAGACCTTGGGAGGCAGGGGGTCCTATTTGCCCTTTGTTGTCCTTGAGCCATTGCAATGAGTATGTATCACTTTTGTAACTTCGAGAGGAGGTGGAGTAAATTCAGGAGGGGTGGTAGGGAGTGACTGTTGCAAGACCCCCTGACAGGGACAATGCTTCAGGAATCTGGGGGTCAACCTGGAGGAAGGGGCTCCTGACTCTCACTCTCTAACAATAAATTGTGGCCAGCACATACACTGCCTACCCTGTCTCAGGCATGTCTTCATCCCTAGGGTGGAGTGGGAGGGTGGGCAGTTCCCTGGCTGCTCCCAGTTCCCTGTCCTCTGCTCCCTTCGTCCTGGAGCCTGGGAGATGCACTGAACAAGGCCTGCCCAGGGCCTGGGTCCAGGGATAGGCCTGTGGCTGGGGCTCTGAACAGCTGCCTGTGCTTGGGCCTAGGCACCAGTGAGGGAGAGGGATTCTGCTGCAGAATGGCCATAAAGGCCCAGTGGACTGTCATGCGCAGAGGCCAGCAAACTGGTAGAGGCCATATAGATGATCTCGGGCAGAGGGCGATGACCCTGAGCTAGGCTCAGGGATGGCCAAGAGGGTGAGGGATGTGCCACATGCCTCATCTGGGCCCAGGGACCACAAAGAGAATGAAAACTGGACAGTGAGAAGGGTGAGGGACAAACCTTCAGCAAGGTTCTTGGGCTGTCCCTCCCAAGGCCTCGCCCTCATCCCAGGGTCCACCCCTCCCGTGGCCCAGCCCTGAGGCCCCTTCCAGGCAGGTTCTGGCTCCACCCCTCCTGTGGCCCAGCCCTCAACCCAGGCTCCGCCTCTCCCGTGGCCCCGCCCTCAGGCCCCTTCCAGGCAGGTTCTGGCTCTGCCCCTCCCGTGGCCCCGCCCTCAACCCAGGCTCCGCCTCTCCCATGGCCCCGCCCTCAGGCCCCTTCCAGGCAGGTTCTGGCTCCGCCCCTCCCCAGGCCGTGCCCTCAGGCTTCTTCCAGGCAAGGCTCTGGCTCCGCCCCATGTCTCAGGCTCCTGCCTCAGGTCCCTCCCAGGTCCCAGTCTCAGTTAGGACTCTGGCTCCGCCCCTCAAACAGGTCCCTCCCTTGCCCCGCCGTCCACGGTGCTGGCATGTTGGCGTACTGCGCATGCGCCTGAGGGCCACGCAGTGGCGCTTAGGCTTGAGGAGCGTCGGGTGAGGTAAGCAAGGTAAGCGCGTGGCGTCCTGGGAGCTGGGCCTCAGGAACCAAAACCAAGGTGGGCAGAGGCTCCTGGGGCAACTTCACTGGTGTCCTGCGACGATATCGTGGGGTCAGCCATGGCAACATGGCCTCTTGGAGAGAAGGCGGTGCGGCCTTCCCCGCTTCGGCTGTGCCTTCTCCACCTCAGGGACACGTTTTTCCACCTCAGGGTCGCCTTCTCCCACCTCAGGGTCGCCTTCCTCCGCCTCAGGGACATCTTCCTCTTCCTCAGTGACATCCCACTCCACGTCAGGGATACTCCACCCACCTCAGGGACATCCCGTTTCGCTTCAGGGACCCTTTCTTCCACTCAGGACCACTCCTCTCCATCTCAGAGCTTCCTCACGCCGCCTTAGGGCCATCTTCTTCCTCCTCAGTGACATCCCACACCACCTCCAGCACATCTTTTCCCACCTCAGGGACATCTTCCTCCTCCTCAGGGACATCCCACTCTACCTCAGGGACATCTTCCTCCTCCTCAGGGACATCCCACTCTACCTCAGGGATGCCTTCCCCCACCTCAGGGACATCTTCTTCCTCCTCAGTTACAGCCACTCCACCTCAGGGACGCATTACCCCACTTCAGGGACATCTTTCTCCTTCTCAGGGATGCCTTACCTCGTCTCAGGGATGCCTTCCTCCACCTCAGGGACATCTTCCTTCTCCCCAGTGACATCCCACTCTACCTCAGGGATGCTTTCCTCCCCCTCAGGGACACCTTCTTCCACCTCAGGGATGCCCTCCTCCACCTCTGGGACATTCCACTCCGCCTCAGGGACACCTTTCTCCACCTCTGGGACATTCCACTCCGCCTCAGGGACGCCTTTCTCCACCTCAGGGCCATGCCACTCCGCCTCAGGGACACCTTTCTCCACCTCAGGGTTGCCCCACTCCGGCTCAGGAATATCTTCCTTGACCTCAGGGACACCCCGCTCCACCTGAGGGACATCCTACTCCATTGCGGGAACATCCTCCTCCACATCAGGGCCGCCCTTCTCTATCTCAGAACCACCCCGCTCTACCTTGGGGACATCTTTCTCCACCCCAGAGATGCCTTCTTCCCCCTCAGGGACAGCCCACTCCCCCTCAGGGATGCCTTCCTTCACCTCAGCAACTCCTTCCCCTGCCTCAGGGGCCGCTCCTTCTCTGGTTACCCTTCCCCTTGCCCTTGCCCTGCCTCGCTCCACTGCACCCATCTTCCATCCACCCTGTCCCTCCCTACTCTGCTCTTCTAACATCTTGGTTATTTTGCCCATTTTATATAAATGGAACCAGATAATGTGGATTTTTGAGCCCTTTTCTTTCACTCAACAGCAAGGTATCCATAGTGTCATTTCTGTTTAGAGTCCCAGCATATGAATATATCTTCCTACTGTGGCTCCGTCTCCTTGCCATCACTTAGTATTGTTAGACTTTTTCATTTTGGATGTCGGGGAGGTATGTAGTGACCTCCCATTGTGGTTTTAACTTGTGTGTCTGTGCTAACTAATGAAGCCAAGCTGAATTTGGTTTCTTGGCCATTTACCTATCTTATTTTGTGTAATACGTGTTCCAGTCTTTTAACCTTTTCGCTTTTGTTTTGTCTGCACTGATCTGCATGAGTTCTTCCTATATTTAACATTTGAATCCATTTCTTTGAAGATGTATGTCTTGTAAGTATCTTTGTTCATTCTGTGTAATATACTTGTCTTAACTCATGATTTTTGAAATGAAAAATGCTTGCTTTTGTAGATTATCAAATAAATTTGGTTCATTGTGGTTTGGGTTTGAATCTCTTTTCCATTCATTTACCATTTCTGATATACTTGTAGCCTGTTCTGTGGATTTTCCAGACCTGGGAATAGGACTGAGGTAGAATCTGTGTGAGAGTATGCACAAATATTTACTAATTGTATTTAGGCATTTGTGCAAAATGAGCCAAGTCCCTGTACTTCAGATCACCTCCACCCCATGTCCAGTCCTAACTCTGTGGGCCATTTGTAAGTCTGTGTAATATCTGCAGGTCCTGGGTGTTGCTATCGTTTTTTCTGATGCAGCTCTGCCCACCGTCTTCTACAACAGGGTGTCCTGGAGCAGCCTGCCTTTGAGTGTGCCTCCATCCTGTAAAGGGCCAAGCTGTGAAGATGCTGCATGTCACGGGGGTTCTGGATATCGTGAGAAGTCCCCACATCCTTCCTCTGTATGATCAAGAGGAGAATCCAGATACCATGCCCACAAGAAACCCAGGGACTCTGAAAGTTTCTCATCAAAGGTTTAGGCATTTTCAGTATTTGTCGGTGACCGGGCCTCACCAAGCTGTGAGCCAAATCCAGGAGCTTTGTCGGCAATGGCTTCGGCCAGAGACTCACACCAAAGAGCAAATAATAGAACAACTGGTGCTGGAGCAGTTTCTGAACACACTGCCAAAGGAGGTTCAGGTGTGGGTGAGGTCTCAGCAGCCCAAGAGCAGCAGGGAGGCGGGAGCCCTGGTGGCACACCTGATCCGGGCCTGTGGGGAGAAAGGTAAGACAGTGTGTCCGCTGACTGACTGCCCTCGTATGCCCAGTCCATAGGAGTGACTGTTGAATGAAGAAATGGTCTTATATATCAGGGTAATCTGCCTAATCTGATGTGAGATGGAAAATGTGGGGGGGTTGATTTTTTGCTTTGATGTTTATTATTTGAGAGTTCTGGCTTTGTCCCTCCCCCCCACATTTCTTACTCAGCCTAAACTTTAGTATCAATGCAAAACAAAACTACACACCCTACCAAAAAACTAGGATTACCCTTGGAATTAACATATTTAGTGTATGTTTGGGGAAAAAATTGTCTATGGATCATTTAGTCTTTTTACTCAAATCAAAAGAATAATTTTTTAAATGAATGGCTAAATTTTAGATGCAAGGGAACAAAAAATGTAGGAGACAACAAGTCCTGAAAGTTCAGTCTCTTCTAAAATTTACTGGTCTCTTTCAAAATAAAGTTATTAGATTGGAACTAAGGACGTTTCAAGAATGATAGGTGAAAGGCATGCAGTCTTCGTAATCCTTTGAATGAAAATAATACTAAAAACAAAGTGTTTTGTACAATGTGAAGATATCTGTATCTACCTATCCAGGGAACAATAAATACAAATCCAAGATTGTAACTATCTCTGGAAGGCAGGATAGAGCATGGCAGAAAAGAAGCAAATGCATAGATGTAAGTTATTGGGAATGTTTTAGTTTGGCACAGGCCTTAATTGTATTTAAAAATGTAAATGAATGAATTTAAAATAAACATGAGGATCATGCCTGACTCAATGCTGATAACGTATCATGATGTAAGGATCGTTGTTAATCTAGTACTGTGTACATGTGTTTCTTATTAGAATATGTGCAGTGAACATGTTGAACACTTATAATGTATTATTGTAGGTATTTTTTTGTGTATTAAATCATCTTCTTCTATTAACAGCTTTGTGAAATAGGTATCAGCCTTGTTTTATGGACCTGGAGACAATAGCACAAAGTTGAGTAACTTGCTGGTGATTCCACAGGTCTTAATTGGCAGTTGGGATCCCGAGCTAGGCCTGTGTCTGCTCTCACGGTGTTACACTGCCTCAAGTGGACACAGTGGATATTATCCCAGAGGTTCAGACTTGGCCAGGCATGGAACTCAGGGAACAGAATTGCATAGGGTAGGAGAAGGGAACGACAATCAGTGAGCCATGCACTTGGAAAAGACTGCAGGCCAGGAAGGTCCTCAAGGTTCAGGCTCTGGAGGGAAGGCGACGTTGTCTTCTGAATCTGAGAGTGGAAAGACCAACAAAGGCTCCCTGCGGGCTGCTGTCAAAAAGTGACCTACTGTCTGCCCTACATTGGTGACATTGATCTAAGAGCTTTCAGAGGCGCTGAGTATCCTTGCTTCTGTTTTATAGTTGAGAAACTGAGATTCCCTGGTGATTTTGTGGAACAGTGGAACCAGAGATCACCACTAATAGAGAGAATTTTCACTATCTGGAAGGCAGTGAGGAGCCATTAAAGGGTTCAGAGCTGGGAGACGACCAGTGTTCTCTTTTGGAACTTGCTCCACTGAGTAGAGGAATTATTCTGTTGTCTTTCTCTTAGCCTAGGAAGCCCAGGACTCCTGCTGCCCCCCACAGCAGGATGGGTGGTGTGAGAGTGGAAGGCTGCTCTCTCGATACTGCGGGACCGGACTCAATGCCATGGTGTCCTCTCTTCTAGGTTTCCCTGCTGAGGACTCTGTGCTTGTAGGAAATAGGAGCACCAAGGAACACCCACAGAATACAAAGAGGTTGAACAGTCGACCATCTGGTGGCTCCCAGGTGAGTCGAGCTTTCTTGTCACTTGGTACTCAAATATGAGTCGGACCTTCTGATTTTGTCACCTCACCTATTTAGGTAGACCCCATCTTCATTTACTTAGCTCATTATATAAATATTACTCTCCTTGACCTTCTCCATCGCTACCCTGTCTAAGTTTCTTTTGACTCTCCAGTCCACTATTTCTTTTTTTTAATATTTATTTTTTAGTTGTAGTTGGACACAATACCTCTATTTGTTTTTACGTGGTGCTGAGGGTCGAACCCAGGGCCTCGCGCCTGCTAGGCGAGCGCTCTACCACTGAGCCACAACCCCACCCCTCCAGTCCACTATTTCTTGCTTTCCTTTTCTTTGTTGCACTTAAACATTATCCCATATACTATATATTTTCTATCCCTTTGATTTTTTAGGGGGGAGCGTACTGGGGATTGAACTCAGGGACACTTGACCACTGAGCCACAACATCAGCCCTATTTTGTATTTTATTTAGAGACAGGGTCTCACTGAGTTGCTTAGCATCTCGTTTTTGCTGAGGCTGGCTTTGAACTTGCAGTCCTCCTCCCTCAGCCTCCCAAGCCACTGGGATTCTTGGATTTTTTTTTAATATCACATCTCATGTAAGTCTGTGTAGTTTGAACTATTATGCTTATTTTTATAAGTGAGAGAATGGAGGAAGGAAGAGTTAGTAACTTGCTGAAGGTCACACTGTTGTCAAATGGTAAGGCTGCGATATGAACTCAGGTAGTCGGGCTTCAGAGTCCATTCCTTACCATTTAGTTATTTCTAAGTAATGGCTGAAGTGCCATTACCCCAACTTAGGCTATCTAGATACGGCAGATAAACACTCAATTAAATTTGAATCTCAGATAAACAGTGAATAAATTTTTAGCATAAATATGTCTCATGCAATGTTTGGAATATGGCTTATGCTAAGAAATTATCTGTTGTTTATCTGAAATACAAATTTAGTTAGACATACTGAATGTTACCTGGCTGATCCAACTAAATTTTTAGATTTGAGATAATTGAGTCCATAGCCCAGATTTTATATTTTTAATGAAAAATAATATGTTCTACCATTATGTTTTCTCCAAAATAATGCTTAAAACACACACACACACACACACAAACACACACATTCACACACACTCACTCACACATGTTGTTGGTACTGGGTGTTGAACAGGAGTTCTTTACCACTGAGCTACCTCCCTTGTCCTTTTTATTTATTTATTTTTAAAAATTATTTATTTGCAGCAGAATGCTATTCAATTCATTGTACACAAATGGAGCACAATTTTTTACTTCTCTGGTTGTACATGAAGTAGGGTCACACCATTCTTGAGATCATTCCACCGCCTTTCCTATCCCCTGCCCCTCCTCTCACCCACGTCCTGCGCAGGCAGTGGGAATGGGGCTCCCCTTGGTGAAGTGGGCTGGCTGAGAAATAAAAGCTAGAAAAAATAGAAGGATTAAAAAGACACAGGACACAGAAAATGATTTCAAAGGGCAGGGACAGGACAGGCAAGCCAGTCATACGCATCGAGCTTCTGTATCTCGCAAAACGGAGCCCGCGCCTGCTTTATTTATGTCGGGGTACATCAAAGGCCTTCCATAGAATGTTCTTCTCCAAAAAAGGTTAAAGGTTGGCTGTCCCGTTCCCACCAGCAGTGTGTGAGTGTGCCTTCCCCACACCCCACCAACACTTATTGTGGTTTCTACTCTTGATAGCTGCCATTCTGACTGGAGTGAGATGGAATCTTGAGATAAAAATCTTAGTTTTGATCTGCATTTCTCTAATTACTAGAAATGTTGAGCATTTTTTTATATTGGTTGGTTGATTGTATCTTCTTCTGAGAAGCAACTGTTCAGCTCCTTAGCCTATGTATTGATTGACATGTTTGGTTTTTGGTGTTAAGTTTTTTGGGTTCTTTATATATGCTGGAGATTAATGCTCTCTCTGATGTTTCTGTGGTAAGAATTTGCTCCCACACTGTAGGCTCCTCTTCACCTCATTGATTAGTTCTTTTGCTGAGAAGAAGCTTTTTAGATTCTTAATTTTATTTCTTGTGCTCTAGGAGTCTTGTTAAGGAAGCTGGGGCCCAATCCAGCGTGATGAAGATTAGAGCCTACTTTCTCTTCTGTTAGACACAGGGTCTCTGGTCTGATTCCTAGGTCCTGATCCACTGAGGTTGGTGCATGGAATGCACTTCCAGTTTTCCCAGCACCGTTTGTTGAAGAGACTGTCTCCTCTCAGTGTGTGTTTTGGGCACCTTTGTCTAGTATGCGACAACTGTGTGTGTGGGGGTTTGCTCTCTGTGTCTTCAGGTCTGCTTTGGTGCCAATACCATGCCACTTTTGTCACTGTGACTCTGCGGTATATTTAGGTCTGCTGTAGTGATGCTTCCTGCTGCACTCTTGCTAAGGATTGCTTTGGCTATTCTGGGTCTATTATTTTTCAAAATGAATTTCATGATTGCTTTTTCTGTTTCTGTGAGGTACAATGTTTGAATTTTAATTGGCATCACATTGAATCCACAGAGTGCTTTTGGTCATGTGGCCATTTTGACAACATCAGTTCTGTCTGTCCAAGAGCATGAGAGATCTTTCCATCTTCTAAGGTCTTCTTCAGTTTCTTTCTTTGGTGTTCTGAGTGATCTTTGTAGAGGTCTTCCACCTCTTTTGTTAAATTGATCCCAAGTATTTTTTTTTTTTTGAGGCTATTGTGAATAGGGTGGTTTTCCTGATTTCTCTTTCTGAGGGTTCATCACTAATGTATAGGAATACACTTGATTTTTATGGGTATTGATTTTATATCCTGCTACTTTGCTGAATTCATTTATTAAATCTAGAAGTTTTCTGATGGATTTTTTTGGATCCTCTTAAGTATAGAATCATGTTGTTGGCAAATAGTGATAATTTGAGTTCTTCTTTTTCTATTCAAATCCCTTTAACTTCATCGTGACTCCTCTGGCTAGAGTTTCAAGCATGATGTTGAATAGAAGTGGTGAGAGAGGCATCCCTGTATTATTCCAGTTTTTAGAGGGAATGCTTCCAATTTTTCTCCATTTAGAATGATATTGGCCTGTGTTTAGTATAGATGGCTTTTACAATGTTGGGGTATGTTCCTGCTATCCCTAGTTTTTCTAGTGTTTTGAACTTGAAAGGGTGCTAAATTTTGTCAAATGCTTTCTCTGCATCTGTTGATATAATCATATGATTCTTAGGCTACTGATGTGGGGAATTATGTTTATTGATTTTCATGTGTTGAACCAACCCTGCTTTGCTGGGATGAACCCCATTGATCATGGTGCACTATCTTTTTAATATGTTTTTGTATGCAATTTGCCAAAATTTTATTGAAAATTTTTTCATCTATGTTCATCAGGGATATTGGTCTGAAGTTTCCTTCCCTGATGAATCTTTGTCTGCTTTGGTGTCAGGGTGATGCGAGCTTCATAGAATGAGTTGGAGGGTCCCTCCTTTTCCAGCCACATGGTAACCTCAGGAGTGTTGGTGGCAGTCCTTCTTTGCGGGTCTTGCAGAACTTGGCGGAGGCTCCATCTGGTCCCAGCTTTCCTCGGTCGGTGGCTTTGGATGGCGGCTTCTGTCTCCTTGCTTGAACGCCGTCTGTTGGGTAGGTCCCCCTCATTTCGTTTGGCAAACCACGTGCCTCTAGAAAGGTGTCAGTGTCCCCGGGACTTTCAGGTCTCCAGAACAGTTCCTGATTGTCTTCTGTGTTCTAGTGGTGTCTGTCGTGTTGTTTCCTTTTCAACTTGGATTTTAGTAATTTGTCTTTTCTCTCTCCTTCTTTTTGTTAGGGTGGCTAAAGGTTTATCAACTTTATTTCTTCAAAGAACCAGCTTTTTGTTTTGTCAGTTTTTTCAATTGTTTCTTTTGTTACAATTTCATTGATTTCAGCCCTGATTTTAATTATTTCCTGTCTTCTGCTTTTAGTGTTGATTTGTTTTTCTTTTTCTAGGGCTTTGAGATGTAATATCAGGTCATTTATCTGTTGATGTTTACTTCTTTTAATAAAAGAGCTTAATACAATAAACTTTCTTCTTAGCCTGCCTTCATACATCCCAGAGATTTTGATATGTTGTATCAGATTTCTCATTCACCTCTAAGAATTCTTCTGTTTCTTCCCTATGTCTTCAGTCATCCATGCCTCATTCAGTAGCATGTTATTTAGTCTCCAGATGTTGGTGTAGCTTCTTTTTTTAAAAAATTTTTCATTGATTTCTAATTTCATTCCATTATGGTCAGATAGAATGCAAGGTGTTTTTTATTATTATTTTAGTTGTAGATAGACACAATATCTTTATTTTTATTTGTTTATTTTTATGTGGTGCTGGGGACCAAACCCAGGGCCTCTGGCGTGCAAGGCAAGCGCTCTACCTCTGAGCCTCAACCCCAGCCTTGCAAGGTGTTATCTCTGGGTTTTGTACACGCTAAGACTTGCTTTGTGGCATGATACATGGTCTATTTTGGAGAAGGATCCGTGTGCTGCTTGAGAAAAAAGTGGACTTGCTTGTTAATGGATGAAATATTCTATTATGTTTGTTAAGTCTGAATCATTGATTGTATTACTGAGTTCTGTAGTTTCTTTGTTTAGTTTTTGTTTGGAGGATTTATCCAGTGATGAAAGAGATGGTAAGGTCACCAGTTATTATTATGTTGTGGTCTGTTTAATTCTTGAAGTTGAGAAGGGTTTGTTCGATATACGTAGATGCACCATTGTTTAGGGCATAGACATTCACAGTTGTTACGTCCTGTTGATGCGTGATATCCTAAACATGTGAAATGTCCTTCTTCACCCTCTTGACTAACTTTGGTGTGAAGTCCACTTTATCTGATATGAGATGGAAACTCCTGCCTGTTTCCCAGTCCCTGAGAATGGCATGTTTTTCCCATCCTTCCACCTTCAGGCTGGATGTCTTTTCTGATGAGTCTCTTGAAGGCAGAATATTGTTGGGTCTTTTTTAAATCCAATCAGCCAGTCTCTGTCTAAATTGATGAGTTTAGGCCATTAACATTCAGGGTTATTATTGAGACACAGTTTGTGTCCCCAGCCATTTTGGTCTGTTTTTGGCTTTTTACTTGACTTGGTTTCTCCTTTGATTGGCTTTTCCTTTAGTGTAACCCCCTCCCTTTCTGATTTTCATTGTTGATTTTCATTTCGTGGAATGTTTTGCTGAGGATGTTCTGTAGTGCAGGCTTTCTCATTGTATATTCTTTTAACTTTTGTTTATCTTGGAAGGTTTTAATTTCATCATCAAATCTAAAGCTTAATTTTGCTGGATATGAGAGTCTTGGTTGGCATCCATTTTCTTTCAGAGCTCGGTATGTGCTGCTCCAGGATCGCCTGGCTTTGAGGGTCTGGGTTGAGAATCTGCTGAGATCTGAATTGGTTTCCCCCATATGTAACGTGAAACTCTCATAGCTTTTGAAATTCTGTCCTTATTCTGTATGCTAGGCATTTTCATTATAACATGTTGGTGTACATCTGTTGTAATTTTGTATATTTGGTGTCCTATAAGCCTATTGTATTTGATTTTCCAATTCATTCTTTATGTTTGGGAACTTTTCTGATATTATTTCATTGAGGAGATTGTGCATTCCTTTGGTTTGACTCTCTGAGCCTTCCTCTATCCTGATACATTTTAGATTTGGTCTTTTGATGTTATCCCATAATTCTTGGATGTTCTATTCATGGTATCTCACCATCTTCACTGAGTGGTCAACTTTATTCTCAAGATTGTATATTTTGTCATCATTGTCTGCAGTTCTGTCTTCCAAGTGGCCTAATCTATTGGTGATGCTTTCTATTGAATTTTTTATTTGGTATATTGTGTCCTTCATTTCAAGGATTTCTGTTTTTTTCTTCCAGAATCTCTATCTCTTTCTTGAAGTAATCTTTTGCTATCTGTATTTGCTCTCTTATCTCTTTGTTGAAGTGATCAGTTGTTGGCTGTATTGCTCTCTTACGTCATTATTTGATTTGCAGATCATTTTAATTATATACATTCTGAACTCCTTCTCTGACATTTCTTCTATACTGTCAAAAAGTTCTATTATCTTATCATCTTGGTGTGTTGGGGCACTTTCTTCCCTGTCTTTTCATGCTTTCTGAGTGTCTTCCCTCTAGCAGTGCCGATCCTAGATGTTACACTTTCTACCCTATAATCTTAAAGTGTCTCTGTAGGTTTCTCGTGTCTCACCTTTAAGAGGGAGATCAATATTAACAGCTCCCAATGCAAATGATATATACCTTTAAACCAGCAAGTCCCTCTTTAGACAATTAAGAGTTTTGTCATAACAAACAGAAATGATGTGTTCAATTATTATCTGCAGTAGAGACCGTAGGTTTGAAGAGGGTGTACAGTTTTTACTGGTGGACAAAGGCAGAAGCAGTGTGGGTGTGGAGTGTGATGTTTACGGGAAGGAGGTGAGAATATAGAGGTGTGAGGTCATAGGCAGAGTGAAGGATGAATCAAAAGAAGTTGGCTATTGACAGGAGAAAAGAGAGCAAGAGGTGACCCCATGTAAGGCGCTCTCCTGCCTCCACAACAGAATGGTGGCTATTAGCACACCTGGCAGGATGCCTCTGCTGTGACCAAGCCTGCAGGGACCTTGGTGATGGTCTTCCTGGTCCTGGCTATTGTCCCTAGATGGAAGCCGCCACTTCCCTGCTTGGTGGCAGCGGTAGCGTCAAATCTGTAAGTACCTTGGGGATGGGCTTCCAGTCCTCCGCCAGTGTCCCAAGATGGAAGCCGTGGTAACTGAAGATGGTGGTGTTGGCCAAGGAGGGGTGACCCAAGATGGCCGTGGAGGTGTCCCAAGATGGAAGCAACCACTTTCAGAGATGGGGCTGAAAGGGCCAGCCTTAGGATGGCTGTGGGCAGCCTGTTCAGGGATGTAGCACTGTGGTGTGGGTTGCTGCAGGGTAGCTGCCTCCACACCCTGTCAGTTGTCCCAGGGTAGGGGGTTCTAGGTGAGGAGAGGTCTATTACAGTGGCTGCAGTGCCCTAAGAGGGAGGAGTTCTGAGAGGAACCAGGTGCTGGGAAGCCATAGCCCTGTCCTCCGCTCTGTGCAGCTGTCCACCCTGGGCCTGCCTGGGCCTGGGGGCTCTGGCATGGGTCACAGGTCAGGCAGGGCCAGTGCTGGGGTCCACCAGGGCCTAGGGGCTCGAATGTGATTCACGGGTCAGGCCAGGCTGGTCCTTTTTATTTTTTATTTTGAGACAGGGTCTTGATGAGTTGCTGAGGCTCACCTCTAACGTGCCATCCTCCTGCCTCACCTTCCCAAATTGCTGGGATTACAGGCATGTGCCACTGTACCCGGCTATGAGAAATATTTTAATGAAGTCACCAAACATAAAACTTCTCTGAACTTACATAAAATTACACAGATAAGGCTGGTGGTGTCGTCGTATGTTTAGTTACCAGTGGAGGCCCGCTTACACTGGCCCTGCCTGGTCCCACACAGTGGAGCTGAGGGTTGACAGTTGAGAGGGACTTTCCCTTTAAAGTCATGTTCTAGAATAGTACTCTCAGTGGTGTGGTGTTGCCCATCAGGAGTGAAGAGTGGTTCTCGGGGCCAAAGCGCTGTGGTCATGGTTTGTGTGCATAGTGATTTCAGAAGTATTTAGTGAGTGTGTATGTGGATCAGTGCTGATTTGTGATTATTACAAAAGGCCATCAAAGGTGTCCAAGGACTGGTAGGCACCTTGTAAAGATGGAAATGGCTCCCGTGGAGACAGTCCTTCCCACCTGCACACAGTGCATGGATGGCTGCAGCCCTGAGCAAACGGCACCTCGTGGTGCAGTTGTGAGGGGTTTAATTAAAAAGTGTGCTCTTTAACGTTCTTGTTACACCTTGGAAACCTAAAGGACAAATAATGAAATCAATATGTTGTGTTTCTTTCAGAATCAGAAAAAAATCATGGGGGGATGGTAGGAAGATTGTCTAAAAAGGCTTCTTGGTTGGGTGAATAGGAAAAGGTTGGGAACACGTGTTCCTGAGCGTGGCCTCTGTCCCTCCCTTGGCTGTCAGTGACTTGAGTGAAGATGCTTTGTGGGCGCCGCGGTGATGTGAATGAGGAGTTGGTCTGGGTGGATCAGGACACACTAGGAGTGACTGCCTCATGTAAGGGGGAGTTGTGGGGTGGTTTCTGCTGATGGTGCCATGTGAGAATGTGGCCCAGGTCCCTAGATCTTGTTATTGTTTTAAGAAAAGCATAAAAACCAGTTAATATGCAATGTCGTATAACTTTTTTATATTGGCAGATAGTATGAAATTTTTTAAAGAATAAAAAACCTCAGGGTTATACAAATAGACCCCTTTGTAGGAGCTGAGCAGCCAGTACATGACCACTAGTCTAATCTATTATTTGTTGCTTTGCATAACAAATTTAGACAGTCTCCATTAAAATACAAAAGAGTATGTATGTTAATAAAGTGGATATCATAGCTTATGTAGCCCTCTAGTATCTGCCTTTGAATCGACCTTGGGCTTTCAGGATGGCGGTCTGTACCTTGGTTAGTGGATGTGTGTTTATGGAATGTCGTTCTATTTCCTCGTCCATGGTGTGTATCTCTTCTACTGTTAAGTGGATGCTTGGATTGCGTCCAGGTTGTAGATGTCATAAACAGTACTGTTATAAACATGCTCGTACATTTCTCCAATACACACGAACACACATTCCTAGGAACATAATTTTGGGGTTCAAAGTGGTTTACCATTTTAAATTTCCTTTAGCATCTTTAAGAGATCCTTTGGACTAATGTTTATATACTTTATGTTTTCAAAATTCTTAATTTTTGTCAATTGAATGGGTATGGTACTTTGTGTTTTTTATTTGTATTTCCCTGTTAATTAATAGGATTGACTGTTTCCTCGTATCTGTCAGTGCTTTGAGTTTTACAGATGAGGTACTGAGAGTTAACTTACACAAACTCATGAAGTTTCTAAGAGCCAGAGCCAGGACTTTAACACACTCTGATTCTGACATGGTATACTCCTGAAGTTTTAAGTATTTGCACTCTTGCTTTCTTTACTTACAAAGTGTCTTGAAAGGATCTGTCTCCCCCAGCCTAAATCTGTAGTGACCAGCGGCAGGAACTGTCTCAGAGATGTTCCCATCCTCTCACACCACAAGACAAGGCAAGGCCCTGTGGCCTCTGGATCAGGACACCTGGGGACTTTCAGCCAGTCGTCAGCTGCTTTATACTCAGTTCTCTCTCGTTAGGCTCCTTGCTGCCGGGATCGTTCCTGGACGTTAATCACTTAGCAGTGCTCCTGGTATTTTAGGAATCGGTCACCTTCAGTGACGTGGTCGTGGACTTCAGCCCGGAGGAGTTAGGCTCCCTTAGTGCTGCCCAGAGGGACCTCTACCGGGAGGTCATGCTGGAGACTTACCAGAACCTGCTCTCCCTCGGTGAGTGTGCCGTCTCCCCAGAACGCGTTTCTGCCCACTGGGCTCGAGGGTCTCAGCTCCTGTGTCTTCTTGTTGTGTCAGTAACGCCGGCTCATGTCATCACTGAGTTCAACCTAGGTCAGAGGCAGTACTTTGATATTGAACTCATTGTTAATTATAAAATGGTTAACCTTTATTGAGCACTTAATGTGTGTCAGGTACCAGTCTAGCACTTTACAAGTCTAACCTCTTTAATCCTCACACTGGTTCTGTGGGAGAGAGAGACTTCTTATTGCCATTATTATTATTATTGTTATTATTAGTGCCATTTTATGAAGAAACTGAGTCATGAACAAGTTATAAATTGTTTGTCTAAAACTGGGATTTGACCCAAGTACCCTGACTCTAGAATCTGCTCCTTTATATTAATGTGCTGCTGCTGCTGCTGAAAGATGTTTCTCTTGTAATTTTCTTTCAAACTTTGTTATTCTAATCAGGTATAAAGTGTTAGTTTGGTGTTAGCATTTCTCTGCATCTTGTTGATCTTCCATTTTAGTAGAGAGAAGACCTCAGGCATATTCCTTATTTAGGGAAAAAAAAAGCCAGTTAGCAGTGAATAATCTTGGTTTCTTACAGTATCTAGGTTTTTTGTTTTTTTTTTTTTTTTTGCAAATGATATTTGTTTTAATTTATGGAGTTGATATGAATCTCCCATTTAAAATAGGCCACTTAAGTACAAAGAAGGAGGTTTAAAGAAAGATATAAGTAAACACTATCTACTTCTCTAAATGGCACCTAGATATGGCCAGAATAGGACAGGTGTTCATTAATTTGTCAGAGAAGTCATGGTATGACAGGTCTGTATAGGGCTAGGCTACAAAGTACTCCCTCTGTCCTCATGGACGTCCTCTCTGAGTGGGAAAAGACAGGCGATCAGCCAGCCTTCGCCAAGGAAGGATCGCAGCGTGGGAAACGAGGAGCTGATGGGCGGGGAGGAGCACACAGAGGGGAACAGTGATGGCCCCCTTTGGGCAGCTGTGTCCGATTCCCCCTGCTGAAGTACAGAGCTGCAAACTACCCTCAGTCCTCGGTCCAGGTTCACTCAGCAGCAGGGTTGACATGTGGGACCATCTGTGGCACGCAGGATGGTGGACAGCACGCTGCCTCCACCCACTAGGGGCCAGGAGCACCCGCTTCTTTCCCACAGCTGGGACGCAGAGGTGATCTCCCTACATTGTGTCCTCTGGGGGGAAGAGCCCCTGAGAACCACTGCTCTCTAGGTTTGAAACCGACTCCGTTTTCCTCCTTTCTGTTCCCCCACAGAATCTGGAGTTGCTGAACCCCGAGTTACAATTTACGGTTCCTTTCTTCCTCAACAGGGTGCCAGTTCTCTAAACCTGACATCATCTCACTCCTGGAAGAAGAGGCACGGGCAGTGGAGGAGGATAGGAGGACAGTGACGTGTCCGAGTGAGTGGTGAGGGGAAGCTATGGAGATAAGAATCATGGGAAGGCAGCGCCCTGCCCAGGGGAGGGGAGGGCCAGGTGGGCAGCAGATGCCATCAGGGCCTTCCTCAAAGCCCTCAGGTCCAGGAGAAGGCTGGGAGGTGCTCTCGCTCAAGGGCCGTCTCTCCTCAGCACTTGCCCTCACCTCTTCCTGCAGCGTGAGTTCCTCTTTGGCCCAGCTCCAGGGAGGGCAGTGTCCTTCTCTCTAGTATTCCAACCCTTCATTCATTTGTGCCTTTCTTCTTGCGGTAGGATCATAGGTCTTCCTCTTGAGCCGAGCAAGCAAAAGACCTTGGCATAATGACCCTTCTGTTTCCTCAGTCCCTGCTTCCCCCATGCCGGTTCCTTAGATCTGTGGACATCCACAGACTCCCCCCTTCCCTTACGTTTCTTTCCATTCCCTCCCCACGTGAGCTGACCCACGTGGAAACCTCGAGGAAGACTGATACACGCAGAAAGACATTAAATACAAGGTCCCTGGGGTTGGAACGAGCTCGGGGGTTCCTGAAAGAAGTGGCGAGGACTCGGAGAGAGTCACAGAAAAAGACAAGGACCAGCCCAAATAGGGATATGATAGGAATGTCGATGTTGTTCCGAATGAGGTGGAGAAGTAGTGGCGGGCACTGAGCAGGTGGTGTGTTGACACTCTAGAACGGTGCTGTCCAGTATGGCAGGCACTGGCCGGGTGTGGCTACTTATGTATAAACTAGTTAAACTTATATGAAATTTAAAATTTAGTTTCTTGGTCACACCAGCCCCATTTCCGTTCCTGATAGCCACGTGTGCCGCTGGCTGCTGTGTTAGAGACATGTAGAGCATTCCCATCATGGCAGGGAGTTCTGTCGGGCACTGCTGCTCTAGAAAGATCCGTTTAGCTGGTCTACAGAGGATGGGTGGAAGCGGAGAGAGACAAGCTGCCCTTTGAAAGTAGAACTGGCAGAAGGGGCTGCAGTAGTGGACGTAAGCAGGTGAGGAAAGCAGAAGAGGGGCAGTGAGAATGGGTGCTTCTCTGTCCTCTGTTCTTGAGTCTTCCTTCCAAAGGCCGTTTCCTAAAATGCCTGCTCCATTGTGAAGGGTCCAGCTGTCCCCTTCCCCGATGACCTCCTACATCGCATTCCACCTCTGCTGTCCCACCTAGACTGCTTCGCCCACCGCAGGGGTCTTTTGGGATACAACCCCTGTGTTCATCATTCTTTCTTCCAAACTACAGAGTTATACTTGATTTCCTTGGCTTTCCTCCAGCCCAGGAATTGCCTTTATAAAACCCCAAATCTTAACCAGTTTTTTAAAATCATCCTCAAGATAAAATTCGAACTTTTGCAAAACATTTAGTTTTTTCCCATTCTGGCGTATAATTTGCCTCCCAGCCTCATCTCCTATAAGATCTTCCAACTGAAACCAGTATTTCTGACGTCCTGGGACTGTGTATTTTCATAGTTTGTGTGTGTGTGTGTGTGTGTGTGTGTGTGTGCGCTGCTGGGGATGGAACCCAGGGCCTTGAGCATGCAAGGCACTCTACCAACTGAGCCACATCCCCAGCCCTCACAGTTCATCATCTTTGCTAAGACCGTCATCATGTCCTTCATCACTTAAACTGAGCCCAAATGCCATCCCTTCCACTAGTCTTTGCAAAGAATCAATTCCCCATCGTTTTAGTTTGGTTGAGGTCTTCTTTGCAGATTGCTGATAATCATCTGGTTGGGCAATGCCTTGCACAAAATAGGCATTTAATAAATTTTGGATTGAAGGATATTGGTTGTTGGCATTGTAGATTAGGTTGAAATAAGATTAAGATCCAAAGAGGATTAGAATCCTTTTGCTTTATTCTGAGAAAGAGGCTGTTGACCTGTTAATTTTAGTGTTTCCTCAATGACCCTGAAGAACCATGATAATAGGTATTCTTTAAAAATATTCCCAGGTAATACCAGTTTAGAAATGCTACTTTCTGTCCCTTTCCTCTTGGAGAAATGAGATGCATATAAAAGGTTCTGAAGAATCATCCAGGAATGAAACCTGCTTGATTTGTATTATATGGTATTTCTCAAGTTGACTTGACAGTGGAACCCCTTTATGGTCAAAGCTACTCATTTTTCAAAATATTAGTGATCTGTCAAGCATGGTTTGGAAAATGTCGACAGCCCCCATCCCAGGTCTTTATATGGTTCCCCTCATTCCACTTTCTGTGTCTGGCTTCTCTGTTCTTTTCTGCTCTTCTTCACCCTCCAATGGTTATTGTCCTTTCAATCCTGTTTTGATTTTCTCCTTAGGTTCATTCCCACGATTATATTGTGGGAAGAGACCTGAAACCAAAGAATTAATCCCAAAGCAGAGCTTGTCCATATAAAAATCATTCTTTGGGGCAGGAAGGGAGGGTTGGGTAGGTAACTTCTGGCATGTCTGTGTAGGAGCGTCTTCTCCTGATGATCCATCAGAGTCATACCTTGGCAACCAGGAGAATCAGACTTCAAGTCCCGTGACCACGAGTGACATGAAGACCTCTGCTCGGGAAGGAAGCCACGGCAGTGATGCACTTGAGAGACGCCCTAATCTTACCACACCATCAGGGGCTCTTCCAGGAGAGGCTCCCCTGGAACGCACTACTCTTGAAACATGTATCAGACCCCAGCCAGTGGAACCTATGAGATGTAAATTTTGTGAAAGGGTCTTTAGTACCCAGATGGGCCTTAGGAGACATGAGCAAATCCATACTGGAAAGAAACCCTTTGGGTGTAAACAATGTGGCGAAGCCTTCTTTCTCATGCCCCACCTCACCAGACACCAGAAGACTCATTCGGCCCCGAGGCCCTCTAGGTACCGTCAAGTGGGCAAGTCTTTCATCCCGCATGCAGATCTCGGGGGCGCTGTAAGAGTTCACAGTCAGGAGGATTACTGTGAGTGCTTTCAGTGTGGCAAAGCTTTTGTCCAGGACGTGCATCTTCTTCAACATCTCAAAGCCCATGAAGCAGCAGAGGCCCTTCCCCCTGGGCTGCCCCGCAACAAGACACACTTAATTCGTTACCAGCGGAGACATGACTATGTTGGAGAGAGATCCTGCCAGTGTTGTGACTGTGGCAAAACCTTCAGTAGGAGCTCACATCTCATTCAGCACTATCGGATTCATGCTCAGGAGCGGCCGTACCAGTGCCAACTCTGTAGGAAGTGTTTTAGCCTGCCCTCCTACCTCACTCAGCATTATCAACTCCATTTCCAGGAGACACTGGTTGAATGCCATTACTGTTGAAAAACTTTCAGAGAACAATTTTTCTCAACATTTTTCACTTTATCCTGTAGAGAGACCTTTTGAATGACCTGAATTGAAAGGCTTTATACCTGTCCTCACAGCTTGTTAACTCAAAAAGTCAGCATGGTGTAGTCAGAACCAGTGAATAGTGTAAGTGTGTAGGTGACCTTTTTGCATGAGAAGATCCAACACGTTAGCAGTCATCCAGGCATAGTGCTTACAAAGAATGTTTTGGTTGCAGAGGAAGAAAGCTAATAGATCTTGCCCTTCTTTGTGGTATGCATGGGATGGAGACCCTTGATTCTGACATCCCAATGAAAAACTTCTAATTGGCCGTCGGGATCCAGACTGCCAATATGTGGCCTGAGCTTTTATTGAAGAATTAACATTCAGTGTCTTCACCACTTGGGATGTATCAGTAAGGTAAACAGAATTTTGAAGTTCTACCTAGATTTATCCAATCACAAAGCTTATTTTATTGTAATATATTTATATCATACCTCATGGTTTATAAAATGTTATGTGTTATTTTATTTGATTCTTCAAAGAATGCTTCTAGGTATCTAGGATATTTATTCCATTTTACAGATAAAGTAAACTCGAAACTCCCAAATTCTCAGTTGATTTGAGCAAGGTGTAAGGAATGGTGCAGGAATGGAACTCAGATTTTTCTTTTTATCTCTTTGTCATATCCTCCCTGAAGAAAAGACATAGTATTATGCTTTCTACAACCATCTTCCTATCTTAGTAACCCAACATCATTTCACATTAAATCAGATAAGGCCACTTGTGCTACAGAGGTTAGGAACTTTTTCTTAGGGTGAAGTTCTGACATTTCTCTTGTGATTTAGGATTAGATAATAACTTTTTGAGACATAGATTTAGGGGACTATATTTTTGCTAAACAATTTCTTGTAATTTGTAAAGCTGTTACTGATCAAGTAGAGGGTTTTTTCTTTTTTGGTTGCTGTTTGAGGGTTTGAGCTTATTATTCTCTTTTCCTTTTTTATTTCTAAAAAATAATTCAGTGAGAAAGCAGTGTTTCTGCTTTCTTGGACTCTGACATCATCCGCATGGCCATCTTCACTTAAAACCCTATTTCTTTACTATGTATGCTTCATTCTTTAAAGATATAAGCCCTGAATTACAGTAAAAATCTTTTAGACCGGATTGGTAGGATGTGAAAAGCCTTCTCCTACTGCCTTGAACCGTGGTCAGATGCAGATACACATGGTGACCGTTTGGACCTGGAACCCAGGACCTGATTCCTTGCCTGGAAAAGGTGTGTGGTTGCTGCTGTTATTCCAGCTCTTTTTGCCAACCAACCTTTTTTGAGGTTGATCTGTAATATGTGCTCTAAGGTTATGAAATTTAAAACAAATATGACTTACCAGAATGCACACCAGCAAAAGTAGTGCTGGCTACACGATCCCTCGCCCTTCGTTTCTGAAGTGCTGAATGAAAATGCCCTCATTGGCTGGATCTATTTTCTCCCCTCAACCCACAGTTGAGTTGCTGATACCTGGTTTCTGATCCTGCTGACACTCGGTGGGGGGATATGAGGTTGATGTGTCTTACTTGTGGGAATGTTGACCTTGATGCTTTGACTTAAAATGGGTCTGTTAGGTCTTCCTACTGTACAGTCACAGTTAACTATAAAGTTAAAGTTTATCTTGGTAACTGATGGTTAGCTTATGGGAGAAACTTTAAAACCATGCAGGTATCCAGTGTCTCCTTAAACTTTTACCCACTGGATCCCGACATCTGTCGAATAGGTCCTGCTGTAGCCATTATTACTCGGTATATCCGAATGGTGATTTCCTGTTCCTTCGCTCCTTCTGTATTTTGTAGTTGAAATTGTCTTTTGAGAAAGTGTTGTCCTCCTCATTGGTTTATGCAGTAGTTTATTTCAGCGAGGCTGCATGAGGGTGTATTCTGTGAGGCATAATTCCATACTATTACTATTCATTTTGTCATTCAAGTGCTTTCAGCTCTGGTCACGGAAGCTCTCTCGGGTTGGCTCCTGTGCCCTTTTGCTCGGCGCCTGTCCTTTTCAGAAACTGCTTCTTTCTTGCCCTCCTGACTTTCTCTCCCTTCCTTTCCGGGAAGACCTGCCTTACCCTTAGGAGAGCTGCTACTTCATCACCCGAGGGAAGTCGCTCCTCCCAGAGTCACGGTGTGCCCAGGTCCCTCAGTCTCCGTGTTCCACTTCTCCCTGTGCAAGTTTCGCCAGCTTGACCCCCTTCCTGGGCTGTTGTGTACTTAATCCTTTTTTAACTGACTCTTTTTTAAATTTTTTATTTCCATATATCTACTTAAAAAGGAAAATTCAAAATCACCTTAGACAAAGGGTTTACGCAGTCCACAGCCAGGCCTCCCGGGTCAGGTCCAAGATGCCCTTTCCGTGGGCTTTGTTCAATCCAGATCCAAACATGGTCCACCGATTACATTTGCTTGTTTTATCTTTTGTATCTTTCTTATTCTAAGGCAGTTCCCCACTTTTTTTTAGATGTCTTCTATATCCCTGAGAATAATGTAGCTATTCATTTCCCTTCTGCCCCTACTAAATTTTAATATACCTTTTTAGGTTCTCCTCTTATACTCAGGCTTATTTTATTTTTTAAACTTAGAAGCACTTGTTTTGAAATTTTCACCTTTAATTGTGGTTAAAAGAACATGCGATATAAAATCTACCATCTTACCATTCTTACTGTACGGTTTAGTAATGCCAAGTTATTCACATTGTTATACAACAGGTTCCCAGAACATTTCCATCTTTCAAAATAAATAGACACATTAAATAATAACTCTTCTCTCCCTGCCCCAGGCTTTGGCAGTCACTGGCTTTTTCCGTACTTTCTACCGGTGCCTTGTGTTTGTGCATGATCATGGGATTCACACGTGCACACAGCATAACAACAGAATTTGGCCAGTACCGTTCCCCAGGTCCCCCCCCCCAGTCCCTTTTCTCTACTCTCTGGATCTTCCTTGGATTTTCATGAGATCCCCCCCGACCTTTTTTTCTTTTTTCTCTTTAGCTCCCACATATGAGAGAAAACATGACCCTTGACCTTCTGAGTCTGGCTTATTTATCTTAACCTAATGTTCTCAAGTTCCATCCATTTTCCTGCAGATGACATATCTCACTCTTCTTTGTGGCTGAGTAAAATTCACTGTGTACACACCATGTTTTCTTTATCCATTCATCTGTTGATGGACACCTAGGCTGGGTGCGTGGTTTGGCTATTGAGAACACCATTTTTTTAAAGCTTTTTGTGACTGTGCAGTTCATACTGCAGATACGGTGGTTGTCCTGTGGAATGTCCCACTCTGTGTGCCTTCCAGGGTGCCTGTGAGCCTGCCTCCCCCCTGTATCCCTCTACATGAAAGTCGGCTCCCGACTCTGGGGACCAGGTCTGCTTTCAGCTTCTGTGGCAAGAACGCACCACAGGGTTCTCTGTAGAGTCATGCTCCACGCCAATTCACTGGTGGCTGCAACGTGATTTGGGTATTTTCACCATCAGTAGGTACTCTTCTTGAGCCAGCTAGTTCTTTTTCCCCCTTTTCTAGACTTTTCTCAACTTGCCTTGCTTCCATCACCCCAGCCTGGCCTTCAATCTCCTGAGTTAAGAGGGTGGGTGGTCCTTGAAGTCTGGTAGGGGCTGTTGTGGACAGTCATGGGCCTGGGCTTGGCTTCCTGGGAGTCTTAAGTAGGGAACCTCAGGGAGTGTTGGACTGTACTGTCTTGGTCTGACCTCCCTTCCTCCCCCACACACCTTGCTGACAGTCCACACTGCCACCTGTAGACTCTCTGGGTATGTGGGACAGGCACAAGCCATGGCCTCAGGTTGACAAGGTAGACTAAGCTTGCACAGTGGTGGATGCCCCAGCTCTGCCTGGCCTTCAGCCAGCCCTTTATCTTGCTGCTAGATAGGTGGGTGCTGAGGATAAAGTAAAGATCCACTTCCATGCCCGGATTCCTAATAGGCCTCACAGTTAGGTACTGCTTTTATTTAGAAGTTATTTTTTTTAATTTAGATGCATTCCTGTTTTAACCTTTGTGTGTGTGTGTGTGTGAATACAAGTCATTTATTTCCTTTAAGAAAACTAGAAAATACGTTTTTTTTACTTTGAATATTTGTATTTCCTCTTCACAGATACGTTTGTTGCTGTCCATTTTCCTTATGCATACATCTATATAGTTTATAAAAAGATGTGTATTTTTGAAATGAAATACTGTAAATACTGTTTCAAAGACTATAATTCTTAGTCTCATACATCATGAACATCTTTCTGTAGCCATAAATATACCCCGGGGTTCATTCTTTAGGACTGCCTAAGTACTTGGTTGCATGGGTATGTCCTCATTTATTCCACCTGGCCTTCCAGGGCTGGAGACTGAGGTGGTTGTAATTTATGTCCTCTATGCACATTGCTGCTGGAGTTAGGCTTCCTCCTTTCACCTCTGGGGTCTTTTAAAAAACTTATTAGTGCATTATAGCTATAGCTACTGTCGGGTTCGTGTTGACATAGTGATACCCAATGGCATGTCATCCCCTCCATTTCCATCTCCAGGGCTTCCTGTTTGCTTCCCCTCCTCCTTCCCGACCCCCTCCTCCACTCTACAAGTCTTCCTTCTACTGATAGTTTTCAGTTGGTACCTTACAGATACACAGAAGGGTGGATTCACCGAGGTGTGTTTGTGTGCGGAGCATGATGGGCATCTCATCCCACGGGGCCTCGCTTCCCACCGCTCGGCCGTGCTCTGCTCCACTCACCTGCCCTCTGTCTACAGTATCTCAGCATTTTCCTTCTCAGTTTCCTTGCACTTGGTTTTGCTTTTTAAGGGGAAATTCTCAGCAGGAGAATCTCTGGGCCAAAGGTATGTGTATCTTAAAGGCTTTGAAAACTCTCCTCGCCTCATCCCAGTCGGCACTGAAAGTTGTTCTGATGGTTTTCTCTAAGGAACAATTGTAAACCACTCAGTTCTCTGCATGTCCCTTGAAGAATTTGCACTATGAATCCATCTTAGGAAATAACAGGACCGGGAGTCAGAACTGAAGAGAGCCACTATCAACAGACGTTGTTTATTAGAATCTTAATTTTAATTTTAATCTAATTAATTTTAATTTTAAATCTTAATTTTTTGTGTCTTATTCACACACACACACACTTTGCCTATATGACAGGCAAAAAAAGAGGTTCTTTATTTACTAATGCACTTTGTATCCAGATGCTTGCAGACTTCTTTTTTAGAGAGAGAGAGAGAGAGAGAGAGAGAGAGAGAGAGAGAGAGAGTTTTTTAATATTTATTTTTTAGTTTTCGGTGGACACAACATCTTTGTTTTATTTGTATGTGAGCCACCTCCCCAGCCCACTTGCAGACTTCTTGATGTGTAGTTCAGACCCATTACCTGTCTGGCTTGTGCGTCTTCATGCTTCTTACTGATTTGTATGACTCATTTTCCTTTATTTTTTAAAGCATGAATTTCTGAAGGGTTAATGTTTATTTTTCTTTTAAAATAACACTTGGCTCATTAAAGATAACTGCTTTCCTTTCCTGTATCCCCCAAACAAAGAAAAATATGCTATGAACACTATTAGCATTTCAGTTTGTTTTCTTATAATTTTAAAATACCAGATTTATAAAGGCAGTTGCCTCCAGGAAGTGGTGGGAAAAAGATTTCATTTCCAGATTCTGTTCCTATTTTCTGTTTTCACATGTGACAAATCTTTCTAATGTGTTTACAGATATTCGTCACATAGCTATGACCACTCTCTGTGTACAGAAGCACACCTTGTTCTTCTAGCCAGCCTGTGCCTTACAAAACAGATCTCATCCCCTCCTTGTCCCTCCTCACCACCTCCTGAATAAGTCCTTGACGGGACCTAGCACTTCATGGTATGGCCCTTCTTCTGATGTTTGGATATTTAATTTATTTTTGATTTTTCATAATTATAAATGATATTTAGTAAACATTTTTGGTGCTTAAATATTTTTCAAAATTTAAGTTTCTTTCCTTATTATAGATTTTGCCCAAGAGGAATTTCTGGGTCAGAAGATGTATAATTGTTTTAAGGTTCTCAATACATCCAAAAATCCTTTCAAAAACTTTCACCAGTTAGCATGACTGCTGGTAACACATTGATCTGTGTTCACACCCAGCAGCTGACACTGTGTAATCAGAGTATTTTTTGTCTTTGCTAATTTAATAGGGGAAAGGGCACTTCATTTTAATTGTATTTATCTGATTGTTAAGGAGGTTCAAAAAAAAAAAAAAAAAACAGGAGGTTCAACTGTTAGAGTCTGCAAACAAGTCAAAATAACACCTGGCATTTTGCCAGGGGAATGTTAGAGTTCCTAAACAAGTCTGGATGGTGCCTGGCAAAATGCCAGAGGGAGTGGTTTGAGAAGTAACAAAAGCAAGCCATTAAGTGTGGAGATTCCTGATTGGTTGACTGATGTATCTAGTTTATGCTAATTAGATAAGCTCTGTGGAATGTATAAATACTGCTCCTGTCCTGCAATAAATGGCTCCTACTCCTGCTGTATCAACGTACACAAGTTATTCGTCACCCCCCCCCCGGTTATTTTGCTGCAGCCAGCCAGACTGCGGCATTCAACATTTTCTGGTGAGCTTTTTAAGAAATTATATTTCCTCTTTTGCATTGTGTCCTTCAGTCATTTGTCTATGTATCTTTAGTCTCTTCCTATTAATTTGAGCCATTTCTTTGTAGAATAAAGATACTGATTATTTGCCTTTATTTTGGCTGCAAATGTTTTCCCAGCTTGTTTGGTATTTTCTTAGAATTACTGTTTGACAGGGATTCAATTTTTTATGTCTTCTTTTCCAAGCCTAAAAAATAAATAAATAAATAAATGAATAATCTAATCTTTGTGAACATTGGAGTGTTTTATTCTGGAGTTTTTATTATTTTAAATATGCTTTAACCATTTTTTAGTTTACTTGGGAGATTGTGTAAAAAGAGGATGAAAATCACCCTTTCTCCACTGTAAACTGCTTCAGTATCAATAATCTGTAAGCATTGAAGACAGCCGGGTGGAACAGGACCTGTGTCTGGAACATATGCTTTGTTTTACTAGGTTTTCACCCTGTTTTGACCTATTCCTGTAATCTTTTTAATTTTCTATATTTAAGGGGTCTTTCAACATATGTCTCTAAAAAGTGTACACATGTATGTTTAATTTACATGAAGGCCATAATTTCATTATTATTCTGACTGAAAATGTTTATTAATCAAAAGTGGCCTTCCAATTATTGCAATTAGCTATAATTAATTGGGATTAACACTGTTACACATATTCTTACCACCTAGGAATATGATATTACCCTTCCATGTATTCAAGCTTTTGTGGAACTCAGTAAAGTTTTGTAGTTTTTTTCTCACAGAGTCACAAGTTTTTCTTACTTATTTCTACATGTTTTTGCAGGTGAGGGTTTTCTTGTGTAAGGCTTTCCTTATATTTTTCATTTAAAACAACAACAACAACAACATCACAGGAATAGGGTTATTTTACATTGCCAAAGAATTCTGGAATTTCAGAACCAGACTAATGACATTTGGATGCTTCATTGAAGTGTCCCATGATAACCCCCAGTGCATACGCTCAAGCCAGCCAAATTCTATGCCTCCAGAAGCAGAGACCTGGTCACTCTTCCCCGTGTGATTAGCAGATGGAGACCTTCACTCTGACATCTTTATCCAGGTAAATTAACAAGATGGGAGACCCAGATGCTCTTGAAATGATGAACCCTGGGACCCTGCAGGACAACGCAGAGAAGCCTAGGAGTATGGGTGGGCACAGGTATGTGCGTGTGTGCGCGTACACACACACACACACACACACACACACACACACCCCTCTCTCTCTCTCTCTCTCTCTCCGAAAAATCTCGTACACATAATGTGACACCTTTAGCCAGAGATATCTCTTCAGAGGAACCCACATTCCTACACACACCCAACTATGACCACGGGTTTAGAGTCACTTCTCAAACTGGTCCCCCTCCGTGCCAACACAGACACACACACCACTCGCTTTCTAAGGCAAGGACTAGTTAGCCCCTCACACACAAGTACGCATTACTGACACATATCACAACCACAGCAAATCCCACAGCACACAACCCCCTCTGACACAAAATCACATGCATTACACGGAGCACACTGAATTCCCGTCCCACAGAATCTTCCCCTCAGTCACAAACACAAAATCCCCTACCCCTGCTACATACAAATTTCATTTAAACAAGGACACATTAAGGGGGAAAACCCAACCAGACACACACAACTAGACTTTAGCCCCAAGCCAGTGTGCCCTCCAGGTGTCCCTTCCTAGATCACACTGCTGCAGTCACACACGGACACCAGGAGCCACACAGGGCAGCTGAGCAAACTCAGTTTTGCAGAGAAACGGGGCCTTGAGCAGAGGCGCCTCCGGCCCAGCGCCAGCCCCGCTGAAGGCTGGGAGGAGGCCCACAGAGTGCAGCCTCTCACCTGCAGTCAGGTGTGTCCTGAGCAGAGCCCGGCTGCTCTTGGGCCTGACCTGTGCCCTGCAGGCCACTCGTGTGGCTTCCTCACCCAGCACAGCCGGAGGCTCGCTGGCTCTCACTCTGACCTCTCCTGCATGGCCACCCTGTCCTTGGGGACCCCTGGATGGGCATGGCATGCTGCTAGGTGGCCAGGGAGGTTTATTTCACTTTGTCAGCACCCCATTAAATAAGGACTGTCTTGTGTCCCACAGACAGGAGCCTGATGCCACCCAAGGGCCCAAGGCCGGACAGGGACTGGGAACTAGGCTGTGACTCCGGAGATGAGTGAGCTACCGCACACCTGCACCTTGTCAGTGGAGAGGCTGACCCCCAAGACGCAGCTCTTATGTCGCCCACAAGTGACCCTGAGGTCCCAAAAAGCACACACGGAGGTCCCTGCACTCGGACCTTCTGGCGCCAAAGCTCTGTGCAGACGATTGACTCCTTAAGTCCATGGACAGAGGGACTGTTGTCATGTCGGTCAGGAGAGAGGCACACGGTGTTGAGCCGGTGCGGGCAGAGCCCGGCTGGCTGCGGGTTCACCGAGCCCCAGCACCCCAGCACCGCGGGTTCACCGAGCCCCAGCACCCCAGCACCGCGTCCAGGCGGCGGGGGACGCCCTGCTCCCTCCCTCTTCCTCCTCGCCCCGGCGGCGGCCACGGCCTCCGAGCTCTGCCCGCAGCCCCGAGCGCTGTCACAGCGTGTGCGGGTCACGGAGCCTCGTCCAGGGACCCTGAGTCGCGGGTGCCCTGACGGCCCTCCTCGCTCCCGGGTCTCAAGTCCCCGTCGCCTCGAACAAACTCACGGGACAAACTCGAGCTTCCACACGAGCTGCCCCGCCCTCGGGCTCCGACCACGCGAGGGACAAGCGACGCCGGCCCGGCCCGGGGGGGCGGGGGGGGTGGGGGGTGACGCCGGCGGGACCCGCGCTGTCACCGGGGACCCCCGCCCGCCGCAGTGAAGAGCAGTGGGTGGGCTCCGGGGCAGCGTCGGCCGCAGAGTTCCAGTCGGGACGCGGGCTCGGAAGGTCTTCCCGGGTGAGCGAGGTGGCAGTGGAGGTCAGATAGGAGGAGGCGGCGCCGTCCACTAGGACCAGGGAAGGGCATTCTAAGCCGAGGGGAGAGCTTCTCCCCGACCTTGAGCCCCGAGACCTGAGGTGAGGACAGCACAGCTGGGAATAAAAGATGCAGGGCTAGCGAGGCTGGAGGAGGCTGGAGAGGCTGGAGGAGGCTAGCGAGGCTGGAGGAGGCTGGAGAGGCTGGAGGAGGCTAGCGAGGCTGGAGGAGGCTGGAGAGGCTGGAGGAGGCTGGAGAGGCTGGAGAGGCTGGAGACCTGGGTGAGGTCCGGCCAGGGAGAGAGCCCAGGCAAGTGTCAAGGCCCTGGTGGGCGGCCACAGGGGATGCCCTGGCCAGATTTGGATTGTTAACAGAATCCTGTGGCCTAAGGGTGGGCAGTGGATTGGAGGTGGGGATAAGAGTGCAGGCAGAGAGACCAGGGAGGAGGCTGCTGTCTTGGCCCAGGCCAGAGATGCTGGCTGCTGGGTCAGGTGGTGGACATGGGAGGGTGTGCAGTAGATGGAAGTGGACTGTGCATTGGGTAGAACTGACAAGACTCTGGACATACCTGATTTGGAGGGCAGTGGAGAGAGGTGAAGGAGCGAGAGAGAAGTGAAGAATGCCTGCTAGGTTTTTGCCCCCACTGACGGATGGACATCAGTACTGTTAAGTGAAAACTAGGGAAGGCGCAGGTATGGAGGAGAGATGAAGAGCTGTGGTTTAGATGTGTTCCGTTTGCAAAGCTGCTACGTATTCATTCAGAACGATTCAATAAGGACTCCCTCCTTCACTAACCAGTCATGGAACTTGCGTCGTGTGTAGCCCAGGCCCAGTGTGCTGGAGCAGGCTGGTTCCAGCTCCCAGGGGTTCATTGCCAATATTCAGGAGGATCGTAGACTACTGGTGGCTCCATGTCAGCCGTGGTGAGGATATTCACACCATGGCAATTGGCGAATGCTACAGATGTTTTTTTTTTCTTTTTTTTCCAGAGAGCTGGTTTATCAACATTCCATCTAATACCCACTTTCAGTTTTCATTATAATGTTGAAGAGAGATTCAAAATTAACAAGTACACGATTAATTAAAATTGCAATGCATGTTGTGGAGAGATGGCAGTGCTGAGGGCGGGGAAGGAGGATGACCGACCTTGGCCAGCAGGCAGTCAGGGAGTGGCTTTGAACTGCAGCGCGCTCACGTGGGGAATTGGTGTGTGCTTTTTGTTTATTCACTTGTTTGTTGAGACAGTTTCTTTATGTTGCCGAGGCTGGCCTTAGACTCCTGGGCTCAAGCAGGTCTCCTGCCTCAGCCTCCCATGTGTCTGGGACCCTGGGCTCATGCCAGTGTGCCCAAAATCTGTCTTTTTAATGGGAAATCATAGTTTGATTTGCAGTATCTTTCCTTTTTAGTGAGATGAAAATAATGGAGTATCTTCCAACAATCATGGCTCAGATTTTATAGTACTTATTAGTCTAATCGGGGAAGGGGTATCTGAACTGTGTTTGCAGACCCTAAACCCTACATGGCTGTCAGTGAGCTGACTGGAGAGGGGACGGGAATTCGCCCCATGTTCAGAGATGAGCCCTCTGACCCTGGCTGACGTCAGAGAAGCTCTGGTTTGGTTTGGTTTGGTTTTCTGCTGTTCTGCCTCACGTTTGCTTGTGCAGAAGAATACGCAGCTGACTGTCCCATCCAGGCGGTGCCCCGTGGGCTGCTCCTTGTCCCCTGGCCTGGCTTGGGTCCTGTCTCGGAACAGGGTCCTGCCGAGTGGTGCCCCGTGGGCTGCTCCTGGCCTGGCTTGGGTCCTGTCTCGGACCACTGTGATCTTTTGCTGCTGTCCATCTTTCTTTAAGGTCGACGCAGGGACAGTGTGTCTCAGGCCATGTGCAGTGCCCAGGGCCACAGCACTGAAGGACACAGGCCCTTCCCTTGTGAAGGCTGCAGGGGAAGAGGAAGTGACGTGGGACAAGCAGACAGACTGAACGGTCTAGGTCACCTGGGAGCGCGGGGAGCGCAATGGAGAGGAGAAGCCAGATGTGATCGAGAGTGACGTGAGGGGACCTGTGTTGAGTGAGAAGGCCAAGGAGGGTCCTCTGAGGAGGTGACCCTGGAGCTAGGGGAGAGAGCCAGCCACTTGGAGATGGGGGATACACCGGGTGCCATCTCCGCAGGCAGAGCTCAGGTGACCATGGGATGACAGCCTGTCATCGCTTTGCTGTTTTTTTGGCTGAAAAAAAATCATGGGTCCCACACACACTCAAGCGGAGGGATTCACACGCTGACGTGACTCATGGTGACCCCTTGGCCGTGCGTCTTCCACATCCCAGTGATCCCCAAAGGCATGCCTGGGGGGGCTGGCCGGTGCTCCCCTTTCCCCAGCCCACGCCTCTCCCGAGAGTCACAGACCGAGTTCCCAGAGGGCAGAACTGCGGGTGGAGAAGCCAGGTGCGGTCGTGCACACCTGTGATTCCGCAGCTCGGGAAGCGGAGGCAGGAGGACCGTGAGTTCCAGGTCAGCCTCAGCAACTTAGGGAGACCCTGTCTCTAAACAAAATATAAAAAGGGGCTGGGGATGTTGCTCAGTGGTTAAGCACCCCTGGGTGCAATCCTGGTTACACAAAAGTGAAATAAAAAAGAGTGCATTGGTAGAGCTGTAAACCCCTCAAAACCTTCCAGACACGGAGGTAAGATCTTCGTGACCCTAAAGGCGAACAGTCAGATCTCTGTGGTTCAACTAGGACCGTGGCTCGGAGTGAGCAGAGAGGACCTCTCAGTGCCTTAGCTGGGGGCAGACGGCCCAAGGACCTCAAGTTCACCTTCCTTGTGTGAAACAGCAGGAGAATCACAGCTGCTCAGGTGTGTGGATCTCAGAGACAGTGTCCGTGAACACGGTGATGATGGTAGAGTTGGGTGCCTCTCCACACCGGTGCAGGTGGCCTGGGGACAGGGAGGAATGGCCGTGAGGTGGTCGGATGCAAACTCGACCGTGGTGGCCGGCTGAGAGGTGGCTGTGGGAGTGATAAAGCTTAGCAAACAACGTCTCCTCTCCAAGTTCCCTCTGGGCATCTCCAGCCTCCCACGCGAGTCGGTGGCCGCGTGGCTGAGCTCCGGCCAGGGGAGGTGGGTGGGAGTGCGGCGCACACTCGGGCTGGCCTGAGTGGCTCAGGGAGCTGGCGCCCGCCCTGCGGCCATCCGCGTCTGTGCCACCTTCCCCAGCTCCAGCAGGGCCGTAGGGGTGCTCCTGTGCAGGGGGGTCTCGGGCCCTCCACATCCAGGAGCCAGGTCTGAGAGGGCACCTGGAGGAGCGGCTCCTCGGGGCCCCTTCGTGTCCTCGTTCCTCAGGCTGTAGATGAGCAGGTTCAGGTGCCCTTGCTGCGGGGAGCAGCGGGCAGCGGACTGCAGGTGCCACAGAACAGCAGCACCGCGGCCAGGGGGAGGAGCAGAGGAGAAGGCCTTCCGCGGCCGGCTGCCCAGCAGATCTGGGGCACAGTGGCCACGATGCGGGTGTAGGACACGAGGGTGAGGACGAAGCAGGCCATGATGGCACACCGCTGACCGCAAACCCAGCAGCCTGGTGGGCCTCCACGTCGGTACAGGCCAGGCGCAGCAGCGGAGGGATGTCACAGAAGAAGGGGTCGATGACGCGGGGGCCACAGAGGGCAAGGAGCAGGTGTTGGCTGTGTGGGAGGTGGAGAGGAAGAGCCCGCTGGCCCAGGCCACCGCCACCAGAGAGACACAGGTCTGGGCACTCACGGCTGCCTGCCCCACACCTCAGGGGCCTCTCGATGGCCACACAGTGGTCAGACGCCATGGCCGTGAGGAGAAAACCCTCGGTGGAGGGACGTCTCCTTGCCTCCGCCACGCTGGCCACCAGGGCCTGGGCAAGGTGGTGGACATGGAACAGATGTCCACCAGGGAGAGTGCTGGAGGAAGAAGCGCATGGGCGTGTGCCGTGGGTGTCCTGCGGCAACCTGGCCGGCCACTCTGGGCTCTGCCACCCGGCGGGTCCCAGTGTGAGGGGAGGCCACAGGGAGTCCTGAGCGCCGACCACTGCGCGGCAGGGCAGCCCTCCGCGGCCTGGGCTCAGGGGTGGAGTGGGCGTGGGCTTCCCGCTCAGGGGACCCGCTTTATAAGGGTGGCCAGGGAGGCGCGGGGGAGGGGTTGGCTCCCAGCCAGGCATGTCCTCGGCTGCTGCTCGGTGCCGCCCTTGGTGCTCTTGGGAGTGGCCCAAGTCCCACGTCTAGGGACTTCTACCCAGTGGCTCTGAGCTCTGGGAACAAGGCTCTGACAGCAGAGCCCCTGGCTGCGGCCTTCTAGAGTGTTCTGGCAATGTCCCCACACGGAGCGGGGCAGGGGAGGCGGTCACGCTGCCCACGGAGCCCGCCAGCCTGCCTTGGAGACGGGGGTTCGTGTTGAGTGAATAGGGCCGCAGACAGCCGTGTGGACACGTCCTCAGCCATCTGTCACTGCTTCAGAGGGTCCCACGCTGTGGACGCAGAGTGGCAGCCACACGTGCTGGGGGCCCAGGTCGCTTCCCACCCTCCTCCCGCCCAAGGCCAACCGTCTGCGGTGGGCGTCTTCGGAACCTCCCTCCAACAGCTCACGTTGCAGTGTACAGAGAGCTTTCACAGATTTCTTCAGCACATGCACACACGCACACATGTGCACACACGCACACACACACGCACAGATGCACACACGTGCACACACACACGCACAGATGCACACACACGCACACATGTGCACACAGGCACGCACACACACGCACACGTGCACATTTTTGTTTGTCTGTCGTCAGCCTAGAGTTTGGTTGCTCTTGTGAATAGGATTGAATTTTCAGTAACATTCGGATTGATCATTGCTGATATTCACAGAGGTGACTGATCGATTTATAAGGCAACATGTGCCCTCTTCCATGTAGGAACAGAGCAGTTTCTATTAAAATGAAATTTCTAGACTGAAGGAAAGGCACATGTTCATTCTGGTAGATATGTGGACTCCACATAGACGACTCTTGTCCATGTGCACTAACCAGAGTAAGAGAGTCGAATATCCTCTTTTGACCAGTTGTGGATAGTTTTTAGAACTTGTGCCCGTCTGATGCCAAAACTCCTCTCACTTTGTTGTGATCCACACTTCCAAGGTTTCTGAATTCTGCCAGCTTTATCTACGTCTTTGGCCATTTGTGTTTGTTCTTCTGTGATATTCTTACACATAAACTCCTAAAATCCGCTCTATCGGGACATTTAATTTTTCTTGTTGATTTGTAGGGATTTTTATATATTATGGATAATAATCCTGATACAGAATCCCCAGCCAATTTTAAGTACCACAAGTACCCTTGACACTGGTGTCGGAGTGGGGCCTCTGGCACTGTGAGTACCCGACACTGGTGTCGGAGTGGGGGCCGTGTTGTTAGGACCCTGGCCTCCTGAGGTTGGTCATAGCAGCCAGAGGCACTCATGCCGGGCAACACTTGTCTCCTTCCATACACCATTAGCAGCAGTGGTGGCAGCTACGCCCACTTCCCACGGTGGCCATGGACTCACGTCCCCAGTCAGGCCGCCTGGCCCCGCCATCTGCACCGTGGGCGATGGTGCCTGTGTCTGGCTGCTGAGTCTCCCTCCTCCCCAGCCTCCCTCCTCCCAGGCCTTCTCAGCCTCCTTGGCCTCCTTCTCCAGGAAGGAGAGGCACCCGGTGTCCCTTCAGGGAGCCCTCTGCTCCACCTCCTCTCTGGGGTCACTGAAGGAGTCCTTAAGGCCCTGCCTGTGACCAGGGCTGGCCTGGCTGCTCTCTAGTCCATCTGAGGCACACGTGGAGGCACGCATGGAGGCTGACCCGCCAAGACAGAATCCAAGTGCAGCCGACTGTCTGGTAGTGGTCCCGCGAGAAGCGGAAGTCAGTGGGGGGCTCTGGCTGCAGACCCGAGTTCCCGTCCTGTTGGCTGAGGCTCTCGGTGATGGGTGAAACCTCCGGCTGCATCCTCGAGTGGCCTCCACAGGGAGTCTTCACAGAGGGCGGAGCACACGCAGCGGAGGGAGCGAGGCCACGTTAGGCAGCCCCCGGAACCGCGGATCCCAACCCCTCGCTGTCTCATGAGTCGGGCGTTTGTCAGCTGAGGGCAAACAGGAAAGGTGGTTCAAAGAAAAGTCACTTCAGCCATGGTTCGTCAATTTTTAAAAATAGAAATTTTTTCATTAAAATTTTTTTCTTAAAATGCATCAAGGAGAATAGTTATAAAATTTAGATAAGACTTTTTTTTTTTTTTACAAAACAACTGGTGTTTCGCACATCCTAGTAATAGCAAAGACAGCATCACTGCACTTTGCACCCAAGGTGAGAAGGCCCAAGACCTTGAGAACAGAACCCAGCGGTGCCCCGACCCGGTGGGCTGCTCCCCAGGCGGCCTGGTCCCACGCCCAGCCCTGCAGAAGGAGAAGGGAGAAATGTGCTTCTTGTTTTCAAGACTATCACCTTGATTCTCTGTGATCTTTTCATATTCCGCCACGACTAGAAATGTGCCCGCCAAGTGGGGAGGCCTGAGCGTGGTGGACACCCGCGGCTCACTCTGCACCAGGTTCCCTGAGCCCAGCAAGCAGCCATCCCCAAGGGCCCAGCCGGGGATCCCAGCAGAGTGCACAAGGACACGATTTCCTGTTTGGCGATTCCACTGCACACCTGGTGCAGGGTGGTCCCAGGGGGTGACTGCTCGTCGGGATGCCACCCGCAGAGCCACCTGGAGATTGAGAATCACAGCAGGCCAGCCCAGGGGCCTCCCGCCACCAGCCGTCCCCTCGGTAAGCTGTCCTGACCTCCATCTCTGTGGACCGCTTCTGCGTGGTGCTGAACTTCTGAATGAAGCTGGCAGTGTGTGTGATCTTGCATCTTTCCTCAGAGCCACGATGGTGAAATCAACCCACAGTTAGCCTTTGGCACGTTGGGACCAAGGTAGGAGGTTTTCAGGAGACTCTCAAGATGAACCATGACTCAAAAGGGCCACCATCTCGGGGCGAGGACAGACCCTATCGGAGTTCTCCTCCATGTGTGTGCTGGAGTGTGAACAGGGTTTGTAGGTCTGAAGCCCTTGCATCTTAGAGGGCACCGCTCCCCATAAGCAGCTCACCTAGGTCTACCTGATTCATTCTCTCTCTCTCTCTCTCTCTCTCTCTCTCTCTCCCTTCCCCTGATGGGGTCAGGCCCACCCAGGCTGATATTCCTTGATTAACTCAAAGTGGGACGACTGTGGATCTTCATCACACCCACATAATCCCTGAGGCCATATGACATAGCACCCCAACCAGGTGTGTCCACAGGGACCACAGAGGTGCAGGTCACCTGGGCCATCAAGGAGTGCTGCCTGCCCAAGCAGACACCAACACACACATCCTACAGGCAGCAGGTGTGAGGAGGATTAACGAGGAGGTCAGACACTGACACACACATCCTACAGGCAGCAGGTGTGAGGAGGGTCAACGAGGAGGTCAGTCACCGACACACAGATCCTACAGGGCAGGATCAACGAGGAGGATCAATGAGGAGGTCAGGAACCAGAAATAAGGGGGTGTTGGGAACCATGGCCCGAGACAACTGGGAGCAGCCAGGGAAGGAAGGTTGCTTCCAGAGGGGGGACGACTGGGTCACTTCCTGCTGCGCAGAAGAGGAGCAAGGTCAGAGCAGCCCACACGGAGCTGAGACCCAGAAATGTGCCGCCAGCCGCAGGCCAGCGCACCGTCTCCAAATTAAAACAGGAAGATGCCGAGGGATTGCGGCCAGTGGGCTGGAGGGGACTCCCAAGCAGGGCCCGAGGCAGAGAGGGCAGCCTGTGGTCCAGCCTGATGAACCTGGAGGCCCTGTGCTCGGGCACAAGCCAGGCACAGAGGGACCAGGACCCTGGGATCTTAAAGTGCAAAAAGGAGAACAGTTATAAAATTTTGATGAGACTGTTCTTTACCAAAACCCTGTGTTTTGTACATCCTAGTAATAGGGTCAGTCCCAGCACCCAGACCAACCGCGTCGCTCCTGAGCCGCTCACCACGGGCGCTGTGCGCTGGATCCGCAGCGGCACCCTAACCACCTCATCCACTGCATGAACCTGTGTCCACCCACCACGTCCCACACTCCAGAGTGGCCGGCACAGGTCTCCTCTGCAGGTGGCCTGCCGCTTGTTGTTCCCCTGTGCCATCAACTCCCCCAAGTCCCCCTGAGCCCTCTCTTACCTCCGCGTCAGAGACAGCGCGAGGCAGGAACCCAGCGCTGGTCCCGGGTACCGCACTCCCCGTGGGGTTCAGAGGCCGACTGAGCTCAGGTAGCCATGAGTGTCTGCAGAAAAGCAGGAGGGCGGGCACCAGGCAGACCAGGACGGCCCCTGAGGAGCTGGCACAGGCAGAATGAGCCTTGGGCAGACTGGGCAGAGCACCTTGAGCAGACAGACCTGCACGTGCAAAGGCCTTGAGGTCGGAGGCCCTGGCAGGAGCAGAGGCCCTGAGGAGGCTGGAGTGGAGGCAGGGGAGTGGCAGGAGCAGAGGCCTGAGGAGGCTGGAGTGGAGGCAGGGGAGTGGCAGGAGCAGAGGCCTGAGGAGGCTGGAGTGGAGGCAGGGGAGTGGCAGGAGCAGAGGCCTGAGGAGGCTGGAGTTGAGGTCCTGAGGAGGCTGGAGTGGAGGCAGGGGAGCACGGGGAGTCAGGCTCTCGGGCCACATGCGGAGTGTGAGTTGGGTCATCAGCCTGGTCCCAAGCCCAGGAGGCTCTGAGGAGCCCCAGTGGCCCAGCCTGAATGCATGTTCAGAGGCTCTTGAACATAGGTAAGGGGACAGGGTGGCGATGGCCCGCCAATGGCTGCAGGCGAAATACTAGTGATGTGACACAACAGTAACAGCAAACACGTGGCGCCTACTGGTGTCCTATCCCCTGTCTTCCTTTGTCCTCACAGGAGGACAGTGACATGCCCTTTCACAGAGGGGGCATCCTTGCGGTGCCTGTGATCTCCGCCGTCAGGCTTCGGTGGGCCGGGTTCCGGCTGTTAGCCTGAGCCTGGGTGGACAGCGACCACCTTTATTTGAGCTGGTGGGAACTGCCTGCAGGGCGCGGGCCGGTTCTGTCCTGCTCTATTGGATGTCAGTGGAAGACCCAGCAGGGTGGGGGTCCTCGCGGGAGGTCAGACTGGGGGAGCCGTGGGCGTATCACCGGTAACGAAAGCCCAGGACCAGGTGCCTCTGGAGCAACACACGGTGGCCATCCGTGCCCATCTTCAGCTCCAACACTGAGGCTGAGTGCTGAGTGCAGTGTCCCCAGAGAGGCCAGGGGCCTAAGACAGCACTGATGCCGCCACCCACAGCCTCCCGCTGGCCGTGCGGCGAGATGCCTCCCACCAGCTCACCTGCTCGCGGGAGTTGGAAACCCCGGAGCCCAGACCCATTTACCCGGACCCAGCCACCACTCTTGTCAGGCTCAGAAACCTCATTAACTAGAAGCTCCTGGGGCTCCCCGAGGAGGAGAACCTGCCAACTGGCTCGGCACCGGAGAACGCCCGCGGGGTCCCCCTGAGACGTGAGTGGGGTAATCGCCTCCGTCTGCCTCTGGGCAGCCTCCGGGGACCAGGCCCCACTCCTCGGGCACCGGCAAGCCCAGAGTGGCCTGGGAATTCAAAGGAACTTTTTGACTCACTGAACTCATTAGTAAAGAAGCTGATGATCCGAGGCCTCCCGGGGCAGCGCTGTCTGTGCTGAGAAAGCACCCAGAGTGGCCCCAGAGGGGACATGCCTCCCTGTCCACTTCTGCAGACTAACTGTGTGGAAGGCCGCCAGGGTAGCCGAGGGTGGCTGCGCCTGCTGTGAGAACCTACTTTCTTCTGTAAATTGGGCACGTGGGTGAGGGTGGGGCTCAACTGGCCCTGACCCTCCATGGCTAGAGTGGAGCCCAGGGCACGGCACACTGCGTCCACAGCAGTGGTTCCCGGCCAGGGTGCCTGTGCCCACCAAGGCACCCTCAGCAACGTGCAGGCGGCGGGAGGGGGTGCGGCCGGCCCCAGTCTGTGGAGGCCAGGGTGCTGGAGCCTCACAGTGAAGGGGAGCTGACCCCAGGGCCTCAGCGGTTCCAAGGTGGGGGACTCTGGCTTCCTGGGCAGATGGGCCTCAGCGGCTGGACTGCAGGGTCCTCAGGAGTGGGCTTGCTCTGCCTGGCGCGGCGCTGCCGGGTCTCCAGCACCCTGGAGAACCTCAGCTGACAGAGTGGGTTCTCCACAACAGATGGGGAGCCCACCTGGTGTCCACCCAGACAAAAGGACAGAGAGAATGTGGTGCGCGAGGGAATGCGGCTCAGCCTGCAGGAAGGGCGGAGTCCTGTCGTGGGCAGCACGTGGGTGGACCTCGAGGGCACTGTGCCCCAGAACACCAGGTGCAGACGGACAGCCCCGCCCAGGCCCACTCATGAGAAGTCCGAGACCACCAGCTCAGAAGCAGTGCAGGGGGTGGTTACCAGGGTCTGTGGGCCAGGGAGCGGGAAGGTGGTGGTCGGGGGGACACAGCTGCAGGCCGAGGAGTAAATGGTGGTCATTTAAGGTGAGAGGTCGATCACCCCGCGCTGCCTCCCGTACTGGTGCCCCATAGTCATGCCCAGTGGGTGGAGGGGTGGTGGGCTGCCCTGCCCACGGGCCTCTGCGTTCCTTCCTCTCCCCCCTCTTCAAGAGCTCAGTGAGTGTTCCTGCGGATGAGTCAAACGTGGCCCTTGCTCTTAAGAACTGCCCGTTCTGTGGCCAGCAGGCTATTACAGACCCTTCGCCCATCGGGAGGGAAAGGCCAGTCAAGACCACAGTGCGATCTCTCCTCTCTGCGGTCAAGTGGCTGCCACCAAAGATGGGCAGAGCCAGCCGTGGAGAGGAGGTGGAGAAACCCGCCTCACCCAGAGCCAGCACAAGCCTGCGTGTGCGTTGGACGGCCATCACGGGCACAATGCAGAGGGCCAGCCAAGGAGTGACCCCAGGAGGCGACAGTCAGCGCCTAGTAACACTCAAGGGAAGATGGCGTCTCAGAGATGGGTCTGCACCCGTGTCCACTGCAGCTCCAGCCACGTGGTAGCCAGGGGGCGGTCGACCCAGTCCCCCCAGCTGGTGGACAGGCCTGCTCCCTGGCACAGCAGATGTGGTTCAGCCTTCAGGAAACTGCACCTGTCCTTTCAACGTCACGGACGAGCCTGGAGCACACTGGGTCAAGCAAAATCAGCAAGACCCAGACACACGCCCGCGGGCTCACCGCTGCCCACGGTCTCCTGACCTCCGTTGAACACCTTAGACTCACAAGTTAAAAAGAAGGGACCCGGGAGGCTCCATGGGAGGTGACTTGAGAACAAGAAACACAGGAGGCCAAGAATTTTAGCCAACGTGGCCTCAGGGAAAGGGATTCCAGGCTGAGGGGACAGCCAGGGCACAGTCTCCACAGAGGGTGGGAGAGGAAGGGAGCCAAGGGGTGAGGAGATGGACAGGAGGAGGGACAGGGACAGGGCCACCAAGGGGTGAGGGGGATGGGCAAGGAGGGACAGGGACAGGGCCACCAAGGGGTGAGGGGGATGGACAGGAGGAGGGACAGGGACCCGGCCACCAAGGGGTGAGGAGATGGACAGGAGGAGGGACAGGGACAGGGACACCAAGGGGTGAGGGGGATGGACAAGGAGGGACAGGACCTGGCCACCAAGGGGTGAGGAGATGGGCAAGGAGGGACAGGGACAGGGCCACCAAGGGGTGAGGGGGATGGACAGGAGGAGGGACAGGGACAGGGACACCAAGGGGTGAGGAGATGGACAGGAGGAGGGATGGGGACAGGGCCACCTAGGGGTGAGGAGATGGACAAGGAGGGACAGGACCCGGCCACCAAGGGGTGAGGGGGATGGACAGGAGGAGGGATGGGGACAGGGACACCAAGGGGTGAGGGGGATGGAGAGGAGGAGGGACAGGGCCACCTAGGGGTGAGGGGGATGGAGAGGAGGAGGGACAGGGCCACCTAGGGGTGAGGGGGATGGAGAGGAGGAGGGACAGGGCCACCTAGGGGTGAGGGGGATGGAGAGGAGGAGGGACAGGGCCACCTAGGGGTGAGGGGGATGGTCAGGAGGAGGGACAGGGCCACCTAGGGGTGAGGGGGATGGACAGGAGGAGGGACAGGGCCACCTAGGGGTGAGGGGGATGGACAGGAGGAGGAGTGGGGACAGAGCAGAGCCTGGGGAATTGGAGAACCCAAAGGAGGCCCCTGAAGGACCAGGAAGAGAGGGACCAGGGCACAGCATCCAGGACAGAGAAGGGACACGGATGGTGTGGCCTAGAGTTTGGGGACGGGACAAGGCTGGGCGGAGTGGGGCATGGGGAAGGAGTGGTCACCACTGCCCGCTGAGGGGCTGAGGACTGACTCTGTTGTTTTGGCCATGGCTAAGGACTGGGTCCAGCTGAGGGTGCCCCCCTGGTGTCCCCCTGCCCATGCTGGGTTGCAGGGGGCTGTCTTGTGCAGGTGGGGACTGTGCCTCGTGCTTGCTGGCACCCCCACCCCCCAGGTGCACCCAGCAGCCCCCCACTCCCCTGGGTCCATCCAGCAGCCCCCAGCCCCCCCCCCCGGGTGCTCCCAGCAGCCCCCCGCCCCCCCTGGGTGCACCCAGCAGCCTCCTGCTCCCCCGGGTCCACCCAGCAGCCCACCGCCCCCCCGGGTGCACCCAGCAGCCCCCCGCCCCCCCGGGTGCACCCACTAGCCCCCCGCCCCCCCAGGTGCAACCTGCAGCCCCCCTGCCCCCCCCCCCGGTGCACCCAGCAGCCCCCCGCCCCCCCGTGCACCCACTAGCCCCTTGCCCCCCTGGTGCACCCAGCAGCCCCCCGCCCCCCCATGCACCCACTAGCCCCCCGCCCCCCCGTGCACCCACTAGCCCCTTGCCCCCCCCGTACACCCAGCAGCCCCCCAGGTGCACCCAGCAGCCGCAGAGCCAGTGAGGCCCCTGGCTGAGGCTGAGAGTTGAGCGGCAAAGGATCGGAGTCGGCCTGCAGGGAGCCCGTGGCCCACGGGAGCTGGGCAGAGAGCCACTGAACGTGTGTGTGGAGCACTTCCAGGTGGTCACGCCTCCTGTGACTGCAGAGGAGGACACTAGGTGGGGAGGAGCCTGGAGCAGGTTGTGGGCGAGGGAGGCCGTGTGACAGGCCTCTTCTAGGCTCATCGTATGCTTTATGGACAAGGAATGGGCTCCATGGAGTTAGGTGACCACAGAAGGTCCTCTCGGCTGACCGGGTAGCTGGTATTGGAGCAGAGGCTTGGGCGAGGCAGGGGATCACGGGAAGGGTGTCCTGGCAACAGGAACAGCAACTGCAAAGTGCCTGGGTGGGACAGGCTGTGCCCGGGGACACACGAGCAGGAGCAAATGAGGAGAGGCGGCCTCCAGGCACGGCGCCCACTGGACCACCCACAGTTCAGGCGGGTTTGGGTGGAGGCGCTCGCCTCTCCTTTCTGGACTCTCACAAGATTGCTTCCCTGCCTGTGGACACCTGGTTGGCTATCCGGGCACCCCTCCCCTCGCGGGCTTCTGAATCTCTCTGGTCATCCTGCCAGTGTCCCTCGCAGCCCTGCTGTCAGTGGCTCAGCCCTTCACCCGCCTGGACTCTGCGTCCCTGGATTCAGCAGCTGCAGAAGGAAGCGTCTGGGAGACGCCACGCCTGTCTGGGCGCAGACTCCCCTGGTCTTGAGTGCACCTGTGGCAGCAGCTCCCACAGCGGGTCGCATTAGCTGTTGTGCGCAGTCCAGACGTGACCCAGAGCCAGCCGGGGAGGGCCCATGCAAGTGCTCTGGCATTTCACATAAGGGACTGGAGCACCGCCGGGTCTTGGCATCTGAGCCGTCCTGGAATGTCCCCAACACTGAGGGACAACCATGACTTGTCTCACCAGTGTCTCCTCCTTGGATAAAGCCCAGCAGTTCTGTTCCCCGCCAAGGTGGCTTCAGGGTAAGTACCATTAGACAACAGACATGCTCATCCAGAACTGCCCACCCTGGCAAGCCTCCCAAGGTGACCGTGCGCAGACCCCCCCCCCTGCCAGTTCCGCTGCCCTGCACAAAGCACTGAGTGGTTCAGGCCGGGCCAGCTCCTGGCCGCAGGACAGGGCAAAGGCGAGGTCAGCATCTTATTGCCGTGGACACGCCCGGCTGTCTGCTCTAGTCCCACTGGTCAGAGCTTCCCAGATTTTCTGTGAGGAGCCCCTGGACGTGGCCATGTGGCTCAACCAGGGCTAACTCCACCCTCAGGGGTGCGGAGTGAGCAGGTGACCAGGACTGGCCCATGGTCCCCCGGAGCTCTGAGAGTGTTCTGGAACCACAGGGACAGTTCGGCTGCTAGGTGGGGAGATGGACTTGGTGCTCCTGGTGGCCCTGCCACACCCAGATGCACCACCCCTCAAATGGCAGTCACCCCGGCAGGGCCAGATGCCAGGTGGCCAGCGAGGGCCGGATCCGTGTGTGCGGGACTTCCACATGCCAGCCACTGGGCACCCGCAGGGCGGGGACCGCGCTGGCCACACCTGGCTGCCAGCCACCCGCAGTGTGGTCAGCACAGCTGAGAGCCAGATCTTGAAGTGTCTCTGTCCTTTATTATGACTTATTTTTAGGAGCCCAGGTTTGACCATTGACTAGAGTCAACGACAGGGCTGTTTTCAGTTCACATAACTCAAAGTCATGAGTCCGAGTGACAACCTCGCACAACACCTCGACATCCAATTTATTTCTACATTTTATTTGATTTCTTTAATGGAAGATACAGTGAAAGTAAAGGCACACTACTTTAAAAAACTATAATTTACAAGTAACTTTTGTTGTGAGTTAGGACTCTCCTTAATTTCATCTAATTTTAGTCCGTTTAAACAGCATGTGACCGGTGCCTTCTACCTTGTCTAGCAAGCTTTCGATCAGGCCATACCTGAAGCTGGAATCACATCCATTGATTCATCCATATTGTTGCTGCTAGATTCCTGTCCGCTGGTGCCTCTTATTCCACTGCGTGACTGCAACGTGACCTATTTATGCCTTCTGCCATTGATGGTGGGAGTTTCCTATAAAGTGCACCATAGATCTATCCTGTGATCCAGCAATTTCACTCCTCAGAATTATTCCTCCCCCAAAAAATGATCACACAAAGACTTGCTTGAGACTATGAATCAAAACATACATCGAGTGAAAGAAAATATGGAACTCTCACACACCACAGGAGGGGTTGAAAAAGCATATGGTGACTTTGAAAAAACTCCTTGGCATTTTCTAAAATAGATGTAGACAAGTTTAGTATGTGACCCAGAAATCCAACCCCCAGGGACCTGCCCAAGAGGAATCTGTCCACACAAATTCTTGAACACAAATGGTCACAGCAGCATTATAAACAATAGAGAAAAGCAGGAAACCATCCAGATGTTCACCAATTGACAAATGGACGAAATGTACCACATTCCTACGGTGGAATATTGCTTAGAAATAAAAAATAACTAAACACTGGTGCCCGCCACCATGTGATGAGTCTCCGAGATGTGTGCTAAACCAAAGAAGCCAAGCGCAGAAGAACGCAGAATGTAGAGTCCACTTACCCGAAGCATCCCGAGAAGAGCCGCCACGGGGACAGGAAGAGAGCATTGCTCGCGATGGTGTGGGGACGGGTGATGGAAGCACCCAGCCCGAGGGAATGCGGGGCGTGCTGGGAATATTCTCCAAGCCCACCCCACCTGTGGCCAGGGATGGCCTGGGAAGAGGCAGGAGGAGGCTTCCTGTGTGGTGGCAGCTCAGCCCTCTTGTTTTCAACATTAGTTCAAGGTTGTGACATATTCTTTCCCTCCCCCCTCCCTCCTTTTTCCTTTTAGGTGTACATGACAGTATTTTGACATATCACACGAACACGGAATGTGACTTCCCTTTCTGTGGTCGTACAAGACACGGAGTTTCCCAGGAAGGCAGTGTCTGTCTTCCCCTCCCTTCCCTTCATTCCCCCCACTTATGTGAGTCACATCCAGCACCTCAGAGAGAACAAGCAGCCCTCGGTTGGGGGATCGGCCTGTTTCACTGAGCCTGAGAGTCTCCAGTTCCATCCAGTTAGCAGCAAATGCCGTGGCTTCATTCTTCTGTCGACTGAGTGATAGTCCATGTGTATGGCCCACATTTTCTTTATCCATTCACCCACTGAAGGGCGCCGAGGCTGGTTCCACAGCTCAGCTGCTGTGAATTGAGCTGCTGTAAACAGGGAGCTGCCCACACCACGACAGTGTGCTGACCGCAAGTCCTCTGGGTGTGTGCCCCGGTGGGACGACTGGGTCCAATGGCGGTTCCTTCCCAGGACTTCTGAGGCACGTGCACATTGCTCTCCAAGTGGTCGTACAATCTGTAGTCTCACCAGCACTGTACGAGTGACCCTCTTTCCCCAGTCCTCACCCGCACCTACACGTTGCTCATATTCTTGACAATTGCCATTCTGACTGGAGTGAGATGGAGTCTCAGTGTGGTTTAATTTGCATTTCTCTAATTGCTAGACATGGCGAGCATTTTTTCATATATCTGTTGACCAATCATATTTCTTCTTCTGGGAAGTGTCTGTTGGGTTCCTTTGCCCATTTATTGATAGGGTTATTTGTGGTTTGGGGTATCAAGTTTTTTGAGTTATTTATATAGTATGGAGATTAATGCTCTATCTGAGGTGCAGGTGGCAAAGATTTTTCTCCCATTCTGTAGCTCTCTCTTCACATTCTTGATTATTTCCTTTGCCGTGAAGAAGATTTTTAGTTAAACAACATCTCAGTATGGATCCTGAAGTGCTCTTCAGGAGTCTTGCCGAGGAATCGGGTCCTTAGCCAACGTGGCCGAGAGCTGCCTACTCTTTCTTCTATAGGCACGGCGTCTCTGGCCTGATGCCTGTGTCCTTGAACCACTGAGTTTTGTGCGCGGTGAGAGATTTCAATTTCTTTTTGCTACGTGTGGGTTTCGTTTCTCAGCATCCCTGGTTGAAGAGGCGGCCTCTTGTCCAGTGTGTGCTCACTGTCCTTTGTCTGCAGGGAGCTCACTGCATGGAGTGATTTCTCTCTGTGCCTTTGTTCTCCCATTGGTTCTACGTGTCTGTTTTGGTGCTAATACCATGACACTTTGTTACAATTGCTCTAGAATAATTTAAAGCCTGGCATTCTGATGCCTCCTGCTTCACTTTTCTCACTAAGGATTGCTTTAGCTGTTCTGGGTCTCTTTAAAAAAAAAATTGTCAAGGCCCTTTAGTTTTTATTATTCCTTCATATGCAGTGCTGAGACTCAAACCCAGTGCCTCACCCAAGCTAGGCAAGCCCTCTACCACTGAGCCATAACCCCTGCCCTGGGCTTCTTATTTTTCCAAATGCATTTCATTTCTGCTTTTTCTATTTCTATGAAGAACATCATTACATTGAATCTGTATAGCACTTTGGGTCATGTGGCCATTTTGACGATATGAATTCTGCCCGTCCGAGAGCAGGGGAGATCTTTCCGTCTTCTAAGGTCTTCTTCAATTTCTCTCTTTACAGTTCTGCAGGGCTCTTTGTAGAGGTCTTCCACCTCTTTTGCTAAATTGATTCCCAAATATTTTTTGAGGCTTTTGTGAATGGGATAGTTTCTTCTAATTTCTCTTTCAGTTGATCCATCACTGAAGTGTATAGGAATGCAATTGATTTATGGGCATTGATTTTATATCCTAGAACTTTGCTGAATTCATGTGTGAGTTCCAGAAGCTTTCTGGTGGAATTTCTGGGTATTCTCAATATAGAATCATGCCATCGGCAAATAATGATAGTCTGAGTTTTTCTTTTCTTATTCGTCTCCCTTTAATTTATTTCATCTGTCTAAGTGCTCTGGCTAGAGTTTCAAGCACGATGTTGAGTAGAAGTGGTGAGAGGGCATCCCTGTCTTGTTCCAGGTTTTAGAGGGAATGCTTTTCTCCATTTAGAATGGTGCTGGCCTTGGGTTTGTGCTCTTGAGCTCTTACCAGCTCACCCTCTTGAGAGGAACTTGGGCTTCACTGAACTACCCAGCCAGATTGACTGGGTTCTCCTAAAACCAGACCCGCTGAAGCCCACGAGTCGTGCAACAACATGCTCTAGCTGGAGGAGGACCCAGCCCAGCGCGACTCGGGTCTCTGGCCCTGCTCTAGGTTTTGACCCACAGCTACAGACGGCATTACTGGGACAGCCAAGGACCTGTTAGCACAGACCACACACTAATGGTGGGATCCCGTCGCTGGGGGAGGTTGTGCCTAGGAGATGTCCCCTGAAGTGGGCGGGGGGCGTCCTCAACAAACGCTCAGGTGGGGGCAGGGTCTCTCCACCCTGGACGGTGACCATGGAGCTGGGCAGATCCTTGTCCAGGGTGCTGTCCTCTGCACTGCGGACGTTTGGTGGTACCTCTGGACTCTGCCCACCAGATGCCAGCGGCCCCCAGCACCACCAAGACATGGCAATCACGAATGTCCCCACTGCTGCCGAACTCCCCGGGGGCAAAATGCCCCTGGCTGCATTGCCCACAGGTGTGGGTCAAACTATCGTCTTACTTTTCTTGAAAATTTTAAAAAGTTCAAAGCCCATGCAAGTGGTTTTAAAAGCACTGGCCCTTGAAGCCCAGTTACTGGTGCTGGTCACTGTCCCCAGGGACGTGTCCCCAACACCTCTTGTTGGTCAGGTCCTACTTCTGTCCCTGTGCTGACAGGCCCGTGGGTGGCCCCAGGGTCCCCCTTCCCCACAGTCCTCAGAATAACTGTCAGGAAACAGGGCGGCAGCTGAGGCTGACCTGGGGTCCTCGGCTGCATCTGGAGACCCGGGAGGGCGTAGACTCGCCCTGTTTGTGGGGTCCAGTGCTGGGTGTCCTCCTGGCAGTGTGGCCTTGGGTCATCCCGCATCCTCTCCCTGACCGCCTTCTCCACGTTGGTGAGCCGGCTGAGACGCGGTGACCTTCCAGTGCACGGCATCGCTAGGATCAGGTTGACGGAGCCCGGACGTGAGGACCGTGGCTGGTCTTCACGTGCCACATAAGTGCTGGTTACTGTCACATACCTGGGGCCGGAAGCCAGCTCAGCTACCTCCCTCCGAGTCTGAACCTCAGCCTTGAGGCTTCAGTTTTTCTTATCTGCAAAGCAGAGAGAGCAACGTCCATCCCTCCTGGGTTGTTAGGAGGGAATCACATGTAACACACCAACTCCAGCACTGGGCACAGAGTCAGCCGTCGGCACGGGAGCTGTTAGCATGCTACTTTATTTATTTTTTCTGTACCAGGATTGAACCCAGGGGCATTAACCACTGAGCCACCCCCCGAGCCCTTTTTTAAAAAGCATTTTATTTGGAGACATGGCCTTGCTAAGTTGCTGAGGCTGGCTTTGAACTCACCGTCCTCCAGCCTCAGCCTCCGAGCGCCTGCCGTTACGCTGCTTTTTAATCGTTGTGTGTTTTCCTGGCCTTTTCGAGCAGTTTTAGGCTCTTGGCAAGCTGTCAGAAGGGACCGCGTCCCCACTGGCTTCTGGCCACACTCGCAGCCTCTGCTCCCCTTCTCTGGAGCGCCCCGCGGCAGGAACACGGAGAGGCGCCTTTCCAGAAGCACCTCTGGGGTGTGCACCTGGGTCTCCCCAGGTCACTGTCACCTGGTCACTTCGGCTGGCGGTGCCTTACCACTCAAGGGTATCCCCCCTGGAACGTGCCAGTTGTCACCTTGGCCTCCTGAAGGACGTCTGGGCTCCCATGTTGGGTAATCAGGAGGAAATCGTCTCTAAACACCTGTGTGCACGTTCTCCTGTGGACGTAGCTCTCAGCTCACGAGGTGAGAGTCCACCTGGCTGCTAGGACGCTGACCAGCTGCCTCCCAGGGCAGCTGCGCCCCTCGGCCTCTCCAGCCCTGCCCCGGAGCTCGGGCCCGTCCCCAGCCCTGCGGCCATGCTGCAGGGGCCTCTCCCAGGTGCCGCTCTTGCGCTGAGCTTGCAGGTCCCTCGGTGTGTGGCCATGGCCTTCCTTTCTGGCTCTTTGCTGGGCCCCACCAGGTCCCTGGCCTGCTGCCCCTGGTGGCTCAGTTTCTCGTCGGCTTGGAGCTGGTCTGGGTCCTGGGAAACGTCCTTTGCTGGCGGTGTCTTCTGCCAACGAGTCCTGAGTCCGGCCGGCCCCTCCTCTCTGCCTGGTGGCTCTGGAGCAGGACTCTTCTCCGCAAACAGCTCAGCTTCCGGGTCCCAGGCCACCAAGGTCTTCTGCTGTCCCCCCAGAGTCCCTCAGGCTTGGGTTGCACCCCGGGCTGGCACCCCGAGAGCTGACCTGTGAGGGCGGCAGGCTGAGTCGCATTCAGGTCCGGCCCAGCGACTGCTTCTGAATGACGGGTTCTTCTTCCCGTCCCCTTCCACCCGACTGTGTCAGACATTTACCCCCCTGAGGTTCAGTGGGCAAAGGTCTCATGCTGTGAATGGGCATCTCCACGCTGGAGGTTTGAAGAGCCCTGGTCATCGAGGAGCCCATGGCTGGGGGAAGGGGGCACTGTGACCCGGTCACTGAGGGGCCCATGGCTGGGGGAACGGGGCACTGTCACCTGGTCACTGAGGGGCCCATGGATGGGGGAAGGGGGCACTGTCACCTGGTCACTGAGGGGCCCATGGCTGGGGGAACAGGGGCACTGTGACCTGGTCACTGAGGGGCCCATGGCTGGGGGAACAGGGGCACTGTCACCTGGTCACTGAGGGGCTCATGGCTGGGGGAACAGGGGCACTGTGACCTGGTCACTGAGGGGCCCATGGCTGGGGGAACAGGGGCACTGTGACCTGGTCACTGAGGGGCCCATGGCTGGGGGAACAGGGGCACTGTCACCTGGCACTGAGGGGCTCATGGCTGGGGGAACAGGGGCACTGTCACCTGGCACTGAGGGGCCCATGGCTGGGGGAACAGGGGCACTGTCACCTGGTCACTGAGGGGCTCATGGCTGGGGGAACAGGGGCACTGTGACCTGGTCACTGAGGGGCCCATGGCTGGGGGAACAGGGGCACTGTCACCTGGTCACTGAGGGGCCCATGGCTGGGGGAACAGGGGCACTGTCACCTGGTCACTGAGGGGCCCATGGCTGGGGGAACAGGGGCACTGTGACCTGGCACTGAGGGGCCCATGGCTGGGGGAACAGGGGCACTGTGACCTCGTGACACAAGGTGCCTGGAAGACCCAGCTCTGAGCCTTGGTCCCTGAGTCTGGATGGGCTCCTCCGTTCAGCCCTGAATCAGGGAGCAGTGCTGGTCACCCTCCTGCACCGGGCCAGACGGGGACGCAGACGCCCGGGCCTGCTCCCGAGACCTGGCTCCCTTCTGCAGGAAGCAGGCAGTAACCCCTGATGGACAGAATCCGGAGCAGGCCCGCGGGCAGCCTTCCCAGGAGGGTGGGGTCGGCTGGGCCTGGTCCCAGCGGAGGCGTCTGTCTGGGGCCTTCTCTGGCAGAACGGGAAAGGCCGCACCCACCTTGCAGGAGTGTCCAGAGGGTTAAAGGAGGTACCACCTGGGGCTCAGCCGATCCTGCCGCGTTAGAGGAGCCTGGCCACCGCGGGCCTCCGCCATAGCCATGCCGTGGTGTCCAGGAGTGGACAGCACCAGGGCAGGAGGGCGGAGGCACCACACTTCTGAACAAGGCAAAGGCCTGGCGTCATGCCACCCTGGAGGCCACGGAAGGCCAGGCGCTGGGTTCCCTGTGACCTGGGTGGACGCTGCGGGGTCTACCTGAGCCCGGGACAGGCCCGACACAGGGTCGGGTGTTACCCTGGTGGCTCCCGTCATGGAGGCTCAGTGAAGCCCACACGTGGAGCTCAACCCCAGTCAGCGCCGGGTGGGCGCTCAGCACTGCTCGCCCCTGGACGGACTGCGGCTGGCGCCTACGTGACCTGTGGCTGCCACCCAGCACAGACACGAGACAGGCATCGCCGGGCGCCACAGAGCGTCCACAGAGCGTCCATTGTGCACCGACCATGGAGAGGCCACTTGACGGTGAGTTTGTTGGTCATCGTGGTCACTCGCCACAGCGAGGCTCGTTTTGACATGGCCACGTCTGCATCCCGCAGCTGCCCCGCTCTGGTCCCAGCCCTCCTCTCCGGGAGACCCCTCCCAGAAGGCTCTGCCAGTTCCCAAGCAAGTCCACGGAACCGGAGCTCCCTAAGGTATTTGGGCCAGCAAAAGAAGCCTGCGGTGGGACGAAACGCACCGCGGTACACGCCCCATGAAGGCAGCCACCAGGTCCTGCAGAAGGGAACCTATTAAAATTCTTTTATTTTTTTTTAATCTGGGAAAGATTATTTTTCCAGTTTTTGTTTTGTTTTTTTGTACCTGGGATTGAACTCAGGGGCACTTAACCCCCGAGCCACACCTCCAGCCCTTCATTTATATTTTATTTAAAGACAGGATCTTGCTGAGTTGCTCAGGGTCTCACTAAATTGCTGAGGCTGGCTTTGAACTCAAGATCCTCCTGCCTCAGCCTCCCAAGCTGCTGGGATTCTGGGCGTGTACCACCACCCACTTATTTTTCAGGCTTTATTGAGGTTGAATGGGAAATGAGCACTGCTATGTTCCAGGCACGCAGCTTGACAACATGTGCATGTTGTGGAATGACCGCCAGTCAAGCTCATTGACATGCCCCCCACCACGTGTGTGTGTGTGCACCCCTGTGTGTGCGTGCCCGTGACCGAGTGTGCCGTGAGTGTTATGACAAGGGTGCCCGCCATATGCCAGGTCCGTGGAGTGCTGTCACCTTCTGTCCTAAGTATGCACACTGCCAGCTCTCTCGCTCCCTGGAAACCCCGCTGCCCGCTGCCCTCTGCTCTGTGGGGGCTTTGGGTTCCCTGCAGGCGTCCTGTGTGCCTTTCTCCCCGTGGCTTGCCCTCGCGCTGCAGAAGGCAGCCCCTGACCCCACCCAGGCACTGTCCAAGTGACCTGACCCCAACAGAGCCTTTGAGCCTGCTTACTGACGTCCGTCTGAAGAGCCCAGTGGCACTGTGTCACTGAGCAACCTAGATGACTTGGTGAGGTGACGTTTGTTTTCCAGATTTGGGCCCAGAAAACATAAGGCTCCTTGCTCTGACCACGCAGCTGCCATCAGCAGAGCTGGGACTCAGGCTGAGTCTCGGACCCCAGCCAGGAGTGGTTGAAAATGACCAGTATGCAAAACTCTCAGAACCACTGCAAACAAACAACGAAACACCAGGCCGCAGTGACCCCGCAGGGCTGAACGCTCCTCTCAGTGCCCCTTCTCCCCTCTTCCTCCTCTCTACATCCAGTGACAAAGTCGCCCACAGGTCCGCAGCCCAACAACCTGCAAACCTGGCTCAGCGACGACGTCTCAGCTCCGGATGCCCTCGGAGGCCATGAAGGTCTTTTCCTGCACTCCTGGCCGCCGCCCACCACCTCCGCCCCGTTCCCTAGCAAGGTCTCCCACCACGAACCCCTGCGGCTGGCTGGTCTTGCTTCCTGGTGTGCCTTGGAGACACTTGGTTCTCAACGCTACCAACCCACGTCACCCTTCCAGACCCAGGGTTTCCTGCAGCGGAGTGGACCACAGCTGGCCCTCTGTCCTCATCAACGGCGTCCCCCGTGCCAGTGTTGCAACTGCTGCTTGAGGGGCCTCCCGTGAGCCGGTGCGACCCTGGCTGAGTGCCCCCCAGTGTGGACTGCATGTTTTACTTCTCTTTTCCAAAGATTTCAACTTGCAGATAGACACAATATCTTCATTTTGTCTATTTTTACGTGGTGCTGAGGCGCCAACTCAGTGCTCACACACGCTGGGCAAGCGCTCCACCCCGACCCAGCCCTGCCCCTGCAGGCCCCCAGGCAGGCGGTGGAGCTGGCATGCCCACCAGGCAGCGGGAGGGCACCGTTCCCTCACACCCGCCAGCATCAGGCGTCAAGTGGTGCGGGCATGGAAGACCTCAGCACGGCCCAGAGGTGACTCCAGCTGCCTGGAAGGAGGGGCACAGAGAGGACGGGCGTGAGCTGGCACGTGGCTCAGTGTGCAGCCCCAGCAGCATGGCAGAATCCAGGAAGGGAGGGCCAGCTCCCCACTGGCTGCGGCCTGGCAGAGAGGCGGATAACGAGTGTGTATCCCGCCGTCTCCAGGGAGGAAGGACAGCCCCGAGGTCCCCAGCGGAGGTGGATCTCTCCCAGAGATTGCCTTCTGCCAGCCTGGGCTGTGTGTGGCTGCAGGTGAGTGCTCACGTCGGGTCCTGGGGACCAGCACTCAGACGGGTGGCCCTGCCTAGGACCTCACTGCAGGTAGGAGGTGTGGACGCCCTGCTCTGCGCGGTGGCGGAGCTCCTCCGGCTTCCACTTCCTGCCAGATCCGTCACCCGAGGATAACCTCATAGCCAGAGTGGTGGGGGACGCTGGAGGGCAGAGGGAGGACTGCTGGGCAAGTGGGCAGAGACCCACCCTCTGGGCTTCACATTTCTGATCTGAAAATAAGAATATCGGTGGGTCTCCAGGAGACTGATACCCCGTAGCTCTAAAGCCAGCCTGTCCTTCCTCCGCCCTGCTCCTCTCCTTCCCCCTGCTTTCCTTCCCCCCTTCTCCTTCCCGCCCTTCTCTTCCCCTTCTCAGTGTGGTCCACAGGCCGGGCACACGCCTTCTCTCTCGCCACCGTCTACTTCAGAAGGCAAGTCAAGCCTAGATCTATCCACAAAGGCTTCCCCCGCAGCCTTCTTTATAACTGGACAAACACTGACCGCGACTCCCTCACCTGCCGGTGGTGGCGGTGACAGGCGCTGGTCAAGGGCTTGCCCTGTGCCAGGCCGGTCACCTCCGCACACTCCAAGGTGGAAGCTCCTCAGCTGACTCTCACAGAGGCTCTCTGAGGTAGAACAGGGCTGTGTGTCCCTCGCCAAAACACAGGACATGCCCAGCTGCCTTCACTGACAGGGAAACACTCCATTGTGCAAACAGAGAAGATACGAGACGAACCCGCTGAGGTTCCGCCTGTGCCTGAGCTCGGCTGCCTGAGGGGAAGGGCGCTCCAGGTGAGCCTCCTGAGCTCCGCTTAACGGCGTCCCCGGAGTCTGGTCGGGAACATGGTGGCCAGGGTCGACACCGGGAAGGGGTGTGCCACCGTGTGAGCCCGTCACCGGGTTGAATCCTGGGGCTGGGGCTGATGGATCCCTTGCTATTTCGTAAACACCCCTGCTGTCTCGAGCGGGCTCTGAACTTCTCACCGTGTTAAATGGGGTCAGCACTCAGTTCCTAGCCATTTCAAGAGCACGGTGCATAAGGGCTTTCACACTGAGCAGCCCTCCAATCCCCAGAACCTACTCGACCTTGCAAAGCACTGAAACTCTGTCCCCATTAAAGGTCAACCCCCCACCCAGGCCTGGCCACTGCCATCTGCTCTCATCCTCTATGACTGGTCCATTCTCAGGACCTTATGCAAGTGGACCAACTACCTTATAGCAAGGTTGCGGGGGCTCTCATTCCTCCCGTCCTGTCTAGATTCTAGCAAATTTTCTAGAAGCAAAATAAATGGCCACATACAAAATTTTAAATGTTCCAAGGATACGTGAGGATGGACGTCCCTGGCCTCTCTAACCCCAGTGAAACGCTCCAGAGGCCACCACTGGGAGTAGACTCCCGTGGGACATTCCAGAAACATCATGGCGTATCCGCGGAGGACCCTCACTGTTTGCATGCCCTCCGGGTTCTGCTCCTGCTCCTCGGGCACCAGGCGGTTTCCGCCCATGGCTGCGACAGTAAGAACATGTCCTAGCGCACCCCCCCAGTCCCCAGCTGCCCTCACTCTTGGGCCTGGGTGCACTAACCTGGCAGTGGCACTGATTTCTGGAGGGGGACCACACAGGACAGAGAGCTCCTGAGGCCCTCGTGTGGCAGACACTGCCGGTGGCCTTGGAAGAGCTCCTTCCAGTCCACCCCACTGTGGGTGCTGGTGGGAAGATCTCGGAGGCCATCCTTGCAGCTGGGGGAGGCGGCCCTGGGACGGTCAGCTTGAGAGCGACGGTGTGGGGTGTTGGACTGGCCATGGCTCCAGAGTTGCAGAACAGCCCCACTGGGCTCCTGTGGCAGTGCAGGTAGAGGTGGCATGAAGTCCCCAGGGTCACAGCAGGAAGGGGCTCCTGTGGCAGTGCAGGTAGAGGTGGCATGAAGTCCCCAGGGTCACAGCAGGAAGGGGCTCCTGTGGCAGTGCAGGTAGAGGTGGCATGAAGTCCCCAGGGTCACAGCAGGAAGGGGCACTGGGGTGTTCATCTGAACTGTTAGGGGCAATGGCTACTACCGAGCTCTTACCTTGTACCCGGCACTGTCCTCCTGGCCACCGTCACGAGGAAGGTACCGTGACTGCCCCCCTTACACGTAATGAACCTGTGTGGGGCCTTAGTGGGGTATAAACACAGTTTCCTCAAAAACTTAAAATTTATTGTAAAACCAGCGCTGTGCTGGACACGACCCGGTCAGGCCTCTCCGTCTGCGGTGGGGGTGATCTCGCAGGCCGAGACTTCCTTGGGTGCCGCTGACTGGAGTCTGAGATGCACCTCACTGGGTCCCCACAAGCTGGGCGTCAGGTCCATAGGTGCCTTAATCATCAGGTGTGATTGGCAAGTAAAACCGGAGGCAGGCAAGGTGTGCAGCTCGCCCTTCGGCACACATCAGGTCGTGGAACGAGTACTCCCATCACTCTCGTGGATCCATCCCTCATGCGCAGGACTCCCGAGGCAGCCCCCTGCCTTCCCCCCCTGCTCCCACACTTGGCCCTGGACACCCCTCTGTGGAGAACCCTCATTACCCAGCAGAGTTTTGGAAACAGAACAGATGCTCAATCAACAGAGGTTGAATAAACGAGAGCAGCCGGCAGCTCTCACAGGAGCTGAGCACTGTAGGGCCCTGGGAAGCGGTGCACACTCTTCAGCAGGTCTTCAACCAGCAGGAGTCCCCAAAGCATGTGCACGAGCACCCCACAACGGAGCCGCCAGGCTGGGCCACCGCGGTCATGTCCCGGTGCCCAGGGAGCTGCGGTCACCTGTGTGTTTTCCACCAGGCACCCAGCCATTTCACTCTAGGGTCGAGGCCAGCCAGAACAGAAGCAGGAGGCCCTTGCATGAAGGGTGCTGATGGCCTAGGCCAGGGAGTCGCCGTGGAGCAGGATGGAGCAGACCCCCACAGTGTGCAGAGGGTTCCTCACAACACCCCCAGCTTCAGAAGGGAGTCTGAATCTGGGAGAGGAGAGGCCGGAACGTCTTCCCTGTGGTTCACCGCTGCGCCACTCAGGACAGTCACTCAGGAGTGCCAGTTCCTCTTGGCCATGAGCACACCCCGGTGCTCTCTGCACCGGATGGTATTCACCTGCAGTCTGAAACAGTTTCTTTCACGGTAGAACCCACCTGCAGATGAGGAGCTCCACCAGCTTGCTGGCTTGCAGCTTCACGGAACACAGCAGTCAACCCAACATCAAGCGTCTTTGCCAGGCTGTGTGGACAGTCACGATCCTGGGCTGGGTGGAGAAGGGAGAGCAGGGTGCCGGTGCTGGGAGAGGGGGCGGAGCCAGCAGGAGGCAGGGCCCAGTGAGAGGGTGTCGGGACCTATAAGAAGAAGGTGCCCAGGAGGGAGGGCAAATGAGAACATAGCTCTCCTTGGCTCCCTCTCCATCCAGAACCCCGGCTCGGTGCCTGCCACAGCGCCTGGGAGCCCGGAGAAGTCAACGGTGCAGCCTGGTGGGTGGGCAGGTCCCAGGACACTGACAGATGAAAGGATCCCTCCTGACTGGAGAGGAGGGGACAGCAGGGCAGAGGACAGAGTCCAGAAAAGCAGGCAGGGCCAGGCCAGCTCGTGAGGACCTCTGACTTCCTCCCTGGCCTCTGCGCACCACGGGGTCTGATTTGCCCTTGGCCGAGACCCCTGGGGCTCTGCGCCCAGGCACATGCGCAGCAGGCACGGCCTCACGGGCACCTTCTCCATCCTCTCCCCTCCCAGGCTTCCTCGGCCGGCCGCGCGCCCTGCAGCTGGCCCATGCCCGTGGCCCGCACTCCCCCGGGCGGCCCCGCAGCCCTGGCCTGGGCCAACCAGAGCGGAGCGCGCGACTTCGTGCTGCTGGGCTTCGCGCACGTGCCCAGGCTGCGCGCGCTGCTCGCCACACTCTCCCTGGCGCTCTTCCTGCTGGCGCTGCTGGGCAACGCGCTCATCGCGCTGCTGCCCGGCCTGGACCCCGCCCTGCGCGCGCCCATGTACTTCTTCCTGCGCCAGCTGGCCCTGGTGGAGCTCTGCTTCTCGCTGGACGTGGCGCCGCGCCTGCTGCTGACCCTGCTGCGGCCCGGGCGTGGCGTGTCCCCCGCGGCCTGCGCCCTGCAGCTGCTGCTCGTGCTGTCGTGCGTCCTGCTGACCGCCATGGCCTGGGACCGCTTCGTGGCCATCTGCAGGCCGATGCACTATGGTGCCCTGGTGAGCCTCAGGCGGTGCCGCCTGCTGGCCGCCGCCTGCTGGCTGGCGGGAGTCCCCGTGGCGCTGGTCTTCACCGTCTGGCTGTTCAGCTTCCCCTTCTGCGGGCCGCGTGGCATCCGCCACTTCTTCTGTGACATCGCCCCTCTGCTCAGCCTGGTGTGCGCAGACACCAGGGTCTTCGAGGCCAACGTGTTGGCGGCCACGGTGTTGGTCATGTTCATTCCCTTCTGCCTGATGGCCACATCCTACGCCAGGATTCTGCTTGTTGTCCTGCGGATGCCGTCGGCCTCGGGGCGCCTCAAGGCGCTGTCCACCTGCGCGTCCCACCTCATCGTGGTGATTCTGTTTTATGGCACCACGGGGGTCATCCATTTGCGTCCCAAGGCCAGCTATTCTCCCCCATGCTGAACCCCCTCATCTACAGCCTTCGGAACAAGGAGGTGAAGGCTGCCCTGGGGCGCCTGTGCCGGTGGCCTCGCCAGTCTGGACTCGGGACATGAGCTCTTGTGCCCCAAGATGGGAGTCAGAGTCAGCATCTGCTTTTGCCCAGGATCTTTGTGCAAGTGTGTGTGGTGCTCAGACTCTCTCAGGGAACTGTCCTCTTTCTCTTTTCAGTCTGGGTGGCCCTAGTCTTAGAAATCCCTGTGCCCTGGTGCCCGGGCTCCTAGACGGACGGATCACATCTTTCTGCCCAAGCAAAAGCCCATGACCGAGGCTTCCAGCCCCCATGAGTACCTGGCAGCTGACAGGCTAAGCTGCCGGGGGACAGCTGGAGTGTGGGGATCAGCAGCTGCCACTGGAATGCGGAGTAACAAGGCACCCAGTGTCTTAAGAGCTGCCATCTGTTCTCCTGAACCTGCCCTCGGCTGAGTGCTGCTGATCCAGCCTGGGCTCCTGCTCATCGGGGTGACGTTGCTGATACCCAATGGCCTTGCTCGGGAGAATGAGTGTGGCTGGTGTGGGCGGGGATAGCTGGGGGAGCTGGGTCCTGGGTCCTCCACCCCCGCGGAGAGCTGGCGGGGCCCCCTTCTCACCACACTGCAGGGAGGCGCGCCTGCGGAGGCCCAGGGCACAGGGGTGCCCAAGACTTTGTTATGCGAGTGGCCAGTGCCCGGCACATGGGCAAACCCAAAGTCCAGGGGCAGCGGGGCACCCTCTTCCTCTGTGGGGGAAACTGCAAACTGGGCAGTTGACATTCATCTGGGGATGAGTGAAGAATTTGAGACACTAGTAGAATCTACTTCAGGGCATCAGATCCCAAGATGTTCACTCAGATTCTCTTTGTCAATGACTTGCAGCTATGAATATGTCAACCTGAGGATGCCAGAGCTTGTGACCTTTAACAGGGGAGTCCCTGCTCCATAATGGAGTTGATGCAAAGAAAACCAAAACCAGCAGAGGAAGGGAATTGGGTTCTAATGACTGTGGAGTTCCTGGATCCAGCCATGCCTGATGTCTGTCCCACCCATGGGTTCCTTTTATGTGACCAGATAAATTCACTTTTACATGAGCCTGTTCAGGTTGGTTTTCCTGTCCTTTGAAGTGGTCTTATTTTCTGAGTTTTATCTCTAATAGTTAGCCTGATTAACAGGGGTTAATTTATTTCTTCTTCAAGTCAATTAGGAATTTTTTCTAAACATAAGTAAATACATCAGAGGAGCAGTTTTCTCTCTTCTATTGGAGAGATCTGATTTTCCTAGAAAACAAATTCAATTTCCTTGAATTTGATGTGTAACTATTTCTTTAGATATAGGAACTGGGACTTGACTTTCAGCCTCAGTTTTCTCATCTGTGAGTGAGAATGTAATGATGCCGACCACACAGTGTGGGTAACACACAGCAAGAGGATACATGGAAGCCCCCAGTGCATCCTGGGACACAGTGGGCACCCCCAGTGCATCCTGGGACACAGCGGCACCCCCAGTGCATCCTGGGACACAGCGGGCACCCCCAGTGCATCCTGGACACAGCGGGCACCCCCAGTGCATCCTGGGACATAGTGGGCACCCCCAGTGCATCCTGGAACACAGCGGGCACTCCATGAAGTTTTCCACTTACCACCCCCATAGCCAACCCATAGGTTAAACCTCAAACGATGGCTAGAAGGGAACATCCAGTAGTATTCCCTGCAGGCCGGGTTTGGAATTGGGAGACTTAAGTTCAAATTATCATGAGCTTCTAAGTACAGGAAATTCAGCACTCTGTGAAGACATGTTGTGAATTTATATAAATTTGAAAATTTGCTTGATCTGTAGAACTGTACCCACCAGAGAGTAAATACTACATGTTTGGTGATGATGATGGTGATGATGATGGTGGTGATGATGGTGGCAATAATGGTGGTGGTGGTCATGATGATGGTGGTGATGGTGATAATGGTGGTGGTGATAAGTGATGGTGGGGGTGATGGAGGTGATAATAGTCATGGTGCTGGTGATGGTGATGATGGTGGTAATAGTTATGATGGTGCTGGTGCTGGTGGTGATGGTGGTGATGATAGTTATGGTGGTAATGGTATTAGTGATAGTCATGATGGTGATGGTGGTCATGATGATGGTGGTGATGGTGATCATGATGCTGATGGTGGTGGTGATAAGTGATGGTGGGGGTGATGGTGTTAGTGATAGTCATGATGGTGATGGTGGTCATGATGATGGTGGTGATGGTGATCATGATGCTGATGGTGGTGGTGATAAGTGATGGTGGGGGTGATGGTGTTAGTGATAGTCATGATGGTGATGGTGGTCATGATGATGGTGGTGATGGTGATAATGATGCTGATGGTGGTGGTGATAAGTGATGGTGGGGGTGATAGTGTTAGTGATAGTTGTGATGGTGATGGTGGTCATGATGATGGTGGTGATGGTGATAATGATGCTGATGGTGGTGGTGATTAGTGATGGTGGGGGTGATGGTGTTAGTCGTGATGGTGATGGTGGTCATGATGATGGTGGTGATGGTGATAATGATGCTGATGGTGGTGGTGATTAGTGATGGTGGTCATGATGATGGTGGTGGAGGCAATTACTATCACATATGAAAAATGAAGGATTTTGAGCTGGAAAATTACACCATCAATCCTCTTAGTTAAAAGAGTTTGGGATTGAAATCCAAGAGGAGTTAAGGTCAGGACAGCCACACACGTGGCGTTAGCGTTGGGACCCTGTTGCCCTGTCGAGATGCGTCACGGTCTGTTCTGTGTGTGCAGCGGTGGTGTTTTACACTGATTGTTCTTTCATCCTCCACAGTCAGCCTGGGTGGCCATCCCACACCACATCCTGTTCACAGATGATGAGGCTGAGCCTCAGGGAGGATGTGACTTGCCCAACACTCTGCTCTGAGGGCCGAGGTGCAGACGTGAACACCACACTCTTCTTCTTCGGCCCCCTCTGTGACACCGCTGCTTCAGAAGAGGAACCCTGGGCATGTCACAGCATCACTGCACCATTACTGTGGGCCTTGGGCGGAGCAGGTAGTCTTCACGGATTTACTGAGTCTAAAATGCATCTATGGCTTTACAGCTGCACCACGTGGTGTGAGACACCACCCACTGAGGGGGGTCACCTGCAGAGTACTCCATTGCTGGCTGTTTCCCAGCGCCTGGGGGGAAGGCAGCCCACCTCCCTTCATACGGAAGGCTCGGAGCCAGGCTCAGGCGCTGAGCTACTGGAGTGGTAAGAGCTGGGTGCTGAGTCCGCGGAGATCCACATCCAGAAGGTCCTTCAGTTCCCGCAGCAGGTGACTGCTCGGCCAACGCTTCCCAGGCCGACAGGGAGTCCAGAAGAACGTCACACCGAGCGGCTCTGTGTGTGGCTAGAGGACACGGGGCTCCACAGGACCCTTCCGTTCTGGAGGCTGACGGGACTTCACCGTGGGGAGCACTATCCCTGGCTGGAGGGGCAGCTCGGGGTGAGCTGGGCGGGGTAGAAGGCGAGGGGGAGTCCGGGGTTGTGTCAGAAAGACTGGTGTCTCCATCAGGCCCCGGGATTTCTGGGACTGCAGTGACAGACGTTCTGGACAGTGATCAGGAAAGTGCAGCGGTGGCGGGTTTGGCCGGGTCTCCCTCAGGAAGGCCCCCAGCTGCTCGCCTCTCGCGGTATTCCTGAAGCACTGTTTGTTTTCTTTTGATTTAGTAACGTGTTTGAAATGTGCGGTGGCGTCACTTGGCACGTCCCGGTGGCTGGCCGTCCCGCTTGGCGGTGGTCCTCAGGGTCCATCCCATGGTAGCACATGTTGGGGTCCCTCGCTTCCTAAATCTGGACGATACTCCCTCACCTATGGCCCTGTGGACGCCTGGGTGGCCTTGGGCTTTGGCTACTTGGGTGCGGCTTTGCTGGCCGCAGGTGCACACGGAAGCTTCTGTCCAGCATCCCAGCCCCCTGCCTACCAGCAGCTCCTCTGCGTGGTCCTCAGCCATGGCCACAGCTCCCAGGGTGGTGTGTCCTGTCACTCAGGACTGATCGGCCAAGAGGAGCTGCTGCTCACAGACCTGTGCACCTGCCTCTGCCCCTCCTCCACAGAGCTTCCTCTCCGCCTCCCCTGCAAGTCCACAGAGCCAGGGCGGGCCCCTGAGGTCCAGGGCGGGCCCCTGAGGTCCAGGCGGCCCCTGAGGTCCAGGGCTCCGGCTTAAGCTCCTCTTCCTGGCTCCTCCTTGCCTGTGGGTCGTCAGTCGCCTCAGAGGAGCCAGAGAGGAGGAGACGCAGGGCGGGTGGGCGGGGGCCTGCCTCAGGACCAAGACCAGCTGCCCAGATGCACTGAAGGGCTGCTCTCCCCTCCTCTGGACAGAGGCTAGGCACCTGGGCACCAGAGCATCCTCCAGGCACAGCGTCAGCAGGTGGGCACCTTGTCTTCCCTCTGACAGGGGAGGGGACCAAATGCTGCTCTGTGGGGTGAAGACGAGGAACCAGAAAGAAGCCTTCACAGAACACCCCGGGCAGGCCAGGTGCAGACCCCACCCTGAGAGGCCCTGTTGACTGGCCACCCTGGAGCCGTAGTCCCCCTCCTCCCCGGACCGACCCCTCTCCCCCTCTCCCCCTCTCCCCCTCTCCCCCTCTCCGTCTCTCCCCCTCTCCCCCTCTCCCCCTCTCCCCCTCTCCCCCTCTCCTCCTCTCCCTCCCCCCCTCTCTCTCTCTCACACACACACACACACACACACACGCAGCACACGCCAGTCGACAGACCTCCTGAATATCTCATGCTTAGTGATCAGTGCAGAGGAAACCCTACTGCTCATGGCTGTCTACCAAGGCTTTGCTTTAACTACCACTTTCCACTCCCCAAAGCGCTGGTCGGGTGGCTCGGCTATTGCAGAGAATCGCTGGCTCTGAGAAGGGCACAGCTACTCCACGGCGGGATGTGCCCAGGGGGCTGGGGCAGGGAGGCCGCGGCTCGGGATGCTGCTTCACAGCTCTGCACCTGGAAGCCAGAGCCCAGGTCCTTCCGTGGCCAAGAGTCCACTGCTCCTGCTGCTGTGCTTTCTCTGCACAGAGCTTTGCTTAGAAAGTGTGTGGGACGCAGCAGGGTCACACCCTCTGCAGCTGCTCCCCACCAGGAGCCTGCTTCCTCCTGAGAAGTCCTGGATTCCGTTTAGGATAAGAGGATCCCAACTCGCTTCTGTTTACTGTTGAATCCAGGTCCCGGTGGCCTCACTAAGCTGCTCCGTCTGTCTCCTACAGCAAGGAGATCATGGAGCTCAAGGCAGAGCTGCTCTGGTGACAGGGAAGCAAAGCTCGGCGGAGGGGGGCGCCCACTCCCTGCCCCTGGGACGGGTGGCGTTTTCTCACCCCCCGCTGTCTCCAACCTGGCTCAGCCATGGGTGAGTAGCTGCAGAGCAGCAGGTTCTAGGTGGGATGGTCTCCGGGCTTCAGAATGCCAGTGAGAGCCGGGGTGCACCCGTGAGTTTTCACACAGCCCTTCCAGTCGCCAGCCAGTGGGGCTGACGCGGGCAGGGGTCCTCAGGGAGCGGAGGTGGGAAGGAGAGGGAGGGTCGGAGGCAGGACCAAGAGGGAGGCACCTCCAGGCACCTGGAGAGGAAGCGCTGCAGGCAGCACAGACATGGGCTCAGAGGGGGGAGCCAGCCGCCTGCACTCAGCCCTGGCTGGTGGCAGCACCCTTAAACACCAAGTCCTGCTGGCAGCCAGCGGGTGAGGCTCCTGTCCCCAACTGCAGTGGGCTCCAGCGCCAGGGCCAGAGCCCAGCTCCAGGAAGCCCTGCTCAGCACCGAGGACAGCTCCCCCAGGCAGGAGGCCTCCGGGGAACAGAAACCCGCCCAGGCCTCCAGGACAACGGCCCGAACTTTTATTTTTATTGTATTTTTTTTCGTACTGGGGTTGAACCTAAGGGTACTTAACGCTGAGCCCCACCCCCAACCCTTTTTATTTTTCATTTTGAAACAGGGTCTTGTTGAGTTGCTTAGGGTCTCACTAAGTTGCTGAGGCTGGTTGTGAACTCCTGATCCTCCTGCCTCAGCCTCCCAAGTTGCTGGGATTACAGGCATGCCCCACGGTACCTGGTGGGCCTGAATTTTTATAGCCACCAACAATGTGTTTTATATTTTCCCCAGCAATCCTCTGAAGACTAGTGGTGAATGGCACAAAGGCTTCTGAGCCTTTGTGGTGGCTTGGAAAGGGGTTCCGAAGGCCCAGAGTCCAGGGCACAGCTGGAGTGTGGCCGGCTGTCCCAGGGCGGTGACTGGGCTTACACCAGGACAGGGTGATGGCTGCAGTTCTTCCTGATGGCTGTGTGCCGGAGGGGCACCTGGTGTAGGTGAAGCAATGCTCAGGCCAAGGAGGAGCTACTCAGGGTCTTCTGCCCTTGCTCATCAGACACTGCCCGGGTCCAAACCTGGCTTCCTGGGAAACCCTGATGCCTGCAACTAGAAGCGGTGCACACAGATCTTGCATGGACTCGAGGCCTCGGGAGGCTCTGTCTCCAAGGCCCTTTCCCCCCTCACATTCTGTGCACGGAATGCATTTTCTGACGACTGTGGGACATATTTTGTTTTCTGACTAAACTGTTCCAGTCGATATTTAAATATGTGAAGTGGAAACCCTTGGGCTAAAGAACCAGGGCACCATCGCTGGGCAGGAGAAGGGAGGTGGCTCTGGCTCCGGGCGGCAGCGCGGGGGCTGCTGGCTTCTGAGCCTGGCTCACCTGCACCTGGACCCACAGCAGCAGCAGCTCCGTCTGGAAAGCATTTGGCCCAGAGAGCGCCTGCTGCGGGCTCTTACCATTACCCGCCACGTGGCTGTCCTCAGCAGGAACACTGTTGTGACCGGGGCGGGGTGCCTGTGTGCCCCAAGAAATCCTGTGCCTTCTGTTCCCACTTCCTTCACTGGCCAGGACTCAGGACCCACGGCTTCACCTCCTGACCTTCAGTCACTTTCCTCCTAAAATAAGGAAAACGGCAGCATTCTCACAAGGTCCTTGAGAGCTGGTGAAACAATGGCGCACAAGATCCCTGGCGCGGCCGCGGAGCGCAGGCCAGGCCGCCTCTGTTGCAGCTGCGAGTGAGCGGACCCTGAAACCACCTGCACCTGCTCTGACCTCACGGGGCCAGGCCCTTTCCGCCTGCTCTGCCCCCACCCACAGCGCACTCTCTGCCCGCTGCATCTCGTGACCCTCCACATCTTCCACGTCTCCACCTGCAGCCTCCCTGGTGGCCAGAACTCAGGTGGCCCCCACCCCTGCAGCCTCCACTACTCCTGGAACCGCGCTTGAATTGTGCTTTTATTTAATAAGTTGTTTCCTCCTGTGGAATCTGAAACCCACTGAAATTCAAGCAATCCCTTGGTGCCCGGCATGCTCTGGCCATCTGAGGCTCTGTAAGTCCTACCTCACCAGGGCTTTGTGGAGAGTGAGTGAGATGACCTCGGGCATCCTGAGCCGGGCAAGGCACACAGAGTGCAGGTGTCTTAAATGGCCCCAAACCCTCGTCTCTTCAGTAACATAAGTATGACGCTCGGGTGCTTGTCAGGTTCCATCCTCCCACGGGTTCATTGATTTTTATGAAACTGTGGTTTCTGTGCCAGGTGCAGTGCTGGGACCTGGGGCTGGAAGGGGCCTTAGATCCGCTCTGTGATCTCCACAGTGTCCTGGAGGTCAGCTCCACGGTGACAAGAACTCTTTTCAAGATAAATTGTTAGTGAAGAGGGAGGAGTTGAACATGCGGGCGTTTGCCAAGACCCCACAGCTATGTGTTGGGAGCTATCCCCCAAGGTGCACCCAGGAGACGGCAGCTGTCATCTGGTGTCAGGGACAAGGGCGACCTTTACTTGAACACTTTCCTATAAATGTCTTGCCCTATAATAAATTAGGCACAGATAGAGCGCCTACTGCTTAAGAGCAAGGAAGAGATGGAGCAGTGAGGGAGGTGGGGGCCCAGCCTGCCCCGCAGGGGGCCGTGAGCCAGGCCTGTCAGACTGTCAATCACCTCGGGGTCTGGGCCCAAGTCCAGAGGTAGAGCCCCAGATATCCTCAGCTGGACTTGGCTCAGGGAAATGCCTGGGGAAGCCAGGGCAGTGTCCCCTGAGGAGACCGCTGGGCTCTGAGGAAATGTGATCCTCATGGAGTGTGGGAAGTGGCCAAAGGAATCGGGGAGTTTCACCCGCAGAAAGAATACCTGCAGAGCTGAAAGTCCACCTGTGAGAACTGCGGAGGAGGAGGCAGGCTCCCAGGCACCCAGGGCGACTTCCTCCCCACTCAGACGGTCCCCGTCACCATCTTGCTCGGGAGAGTCCTGGTTTCTGTGCTGCGGGTGACAACATGATGCAATGGAATCAGCACGGGGCTCAAGTCAGGTCCAGGAAGCCGCCGGGCTCAGTCCGGTGAGCCCACTGCCCAGGACCGCAAGCCGGGAAGCTGACTTCCGCTTGTTCCACAAACAGAACCAAGAATGAAAATGAGTAGCAAGGACAGGTCCTGACTCAAAGAATCCTAGAGGTCTTTGTGGTCAGAGTCGGCCCCGTGCATAGGGGCAGTTCCTCTGGGGCTCAGCTTCCCCGGTGGACTGGGGTGCAGATGGCAGGGAAGTGTGTGTGACCGTGGACTCTCCATCCTCCCCCTGGAGGGTCTGTCCCTCAGCAGGACAACGGCCCTTCTGCCGTCTTGACAACCATCTGTGATCCAGAGCACGATTCAGATCCAGGAAATACCACCCAAGAGATGAGGAATGTTGAAGAATGAGCCATCTGACATCTTGACCAACTCTGCATTGTAGAGAATACTCCAACCTGGTGGGTGGAAGACGAACATAACATGTAAGGTGGAAGAACAGGTTTTAGGTGTTGGGGGTTGTTTGTTTTTGTTGTTGTTTTTCAAAAAGCTGAAATGAAAATAATTCTAGGGCTGGGGTTGTGGCTCAGTGGTAGAGCACTCGCCTGGCACGTATGAGGCCCTGGGTTTGATCCTCAGCACCACATAAAAATAAATAAATAAAATAAAGGTATTGTAAAAAAATCCATCTATAATTTAAATTTTTTTTTTAATTTTGAAAAAGAGAATAATTCTAACTTCTTGCAGTAAATTTTAATCTATCCCTTCCCTTAATTTCATGGAAAGCAAATGTTATTCTCCCCAGGTTCTGATGGTCAGATTCTTTCCAAAGTCATATTTACTAAGACAATTAACTTGGGTAACTGAGTTTAGATTTTGTCTCCTGAGCTTACAGCTTCTCTCTCGCAACAATTTCTAACACAAGACCAGTGGACAGGTCACCAGGGCCTCTAGCCACTGTGGACACCTTGCAATGACGTTCTCACTATTATGCCTCTGCAGCCGGATATCAGCAGTCTCCTTTGTCTCCACACAGATGGAGCCGTCCCCGGAGCTGGCCAACGTGACCAGGGTCCAGCAGTTCATCCTGCTGGGCTTGTCCACCAGGCTGGGCGACAGGGACGTCCTGTTTGCCGTCTTCCTGGCTCTCTACCTGCTGACCCTCCTGGAGAACACCCTCATCGTCTCCCTCATCTGCAGCCACAGCCAGCTCCGCAAGCCCATGTCCTTCTTCCTGGGCAACCTCAGCTGCCTGGAGATGTGCTACGTGTCCGTCACCATGCCCACCCTGCTCCTGGGGCTGTGGGTGGGACCCTACCACCTTTCCTTTGTGGCCTGCATGACCCAACTCTTCTTCTTCATAGTCCTTATGGGCACTGAGTGCATCCCCCTGGCCTCCATGGCCTATGACCACTACGTGGCCATCTGCCGCCCTCTGCACTACCCGCTGCTAATGCGGCCCCAGGTCTGCTGGGGCTTAGCCCTGTCCTCGTGGGTAGGGGGGCTGGTGGTCTCTGCCGTCAAGACTAAATGCATCGCCAGCCTGTCCTACTGCGGCCCCAACGTGCTCAACCACTTCTTCTGCGACGTCTCCCCCCTGCTCAACCTCTCCTGCACCCACGTGGCCCTCACGGAGCTGGTGGACTTCATCTCCGCCATCGTCATCTTCTGCGGGACCCTTCTGGTGGCGCTGGCCTCCTACGTGGCCATCGGGAGGGCGGTGCTGCGCATGCCCTCCGCGGCCGCCCGCCGCAAGGCCCTCTCCACCTGCGCCTCGCACCTGGTGGTGGTGGGCATCTTCTACTCCGTCACCATCTTCATCTATGCCCGCCCCAGCCGCAGCAAGTCCGTGGACCTCAACAAGGTGCTGTCGGTCATCTACACGGTGGCCACGCCCCTGTGCAACCCGGTCATCTACTGCCTGCGCAACAGGGAGGTCCACGCGGCGCTGCGCAGGACCCTCCGCGGCCGTGACCCCGCCGCCCCCCGGCCCGGGGCTCTCCCCCGCCTCCAGTCCTCCTGGGCCCAGCACCAGCGGTGACCTGGGAAACCAGAGGCCAGGCTGGAGGAAGGGTCTCCCAGGCGCTGAGTCCACATGGACGACGTCAGCCTGAGCCACCGAGGGCGGCCGAGCCGAGGCCGCGGGGAAGGGGTGGCCAGAGGACGTGTCCGCGGCCGCCCAGGGGGAGGGTCTCAGCTCACTGCCGAGAAGCGGAGTGAACACCGTCCTTTCCACCCAGCGGGTCGGTGTGTCCCCAGAACAGGGGTAACACGCCAGGGGCCAGGGTGGGCGTGCTCCTCGTGTGCATGAAAACGTCAGGAAAAGCCCAGTGTCCAGTCCTAGGGATTTAAATATATTACATTAGTTATGAGATAAACTCGGTGACCTGAAAATAAGTGGATTTTGTGACATGGAAATAGAACCAAGGTATAGGTGCAATAAAAAACCAAGCAAAGGTGTTGAAAACCTTTTGATTTTCATTCTGTTGACTTCTTCACCGTCACTGAGGCGTGGGTGACAAGCACTGTGTGTTTTCGAGGTGTTTGTGGGTGCTCTGATGGACCGCAGAGTGCACACGGTCACCTCGGCCACCAGTGCCAGTCCATGCCCTGCCTCCTGGAGCCAAGCCTAACGCCCACTCTCATGCGGTTTCAGAGTGCTGTGAGCTAGGTCCAGAGCCTTCACCCTGAAGTCACTCGATGTGTTCCCAGATGGGCGTCTCTCCTGGTCCCTACAGGCCCCTTGGACACTCACTCTTCCCCTGTGGAGCAATGCCCTAGACTCCCATGTGAGTGAGACCACCTGGTACTGTCGTCTGGGTCTGGGCTCCTTCACTCAGCAGGACGTCCCCAGGCCACCCACACCATTAGACAGGCAGGGTCTGCCCTGTTATGTCTCCTGAAAGACAGACGTCCTGCGGTTCTGCTGGCCAGAGCCTTGTCCTGCAGCCTGAAGCCAGAGAGTACGGCCCTCCAGTCTGGTCTCCCTTCTCAACATGCCTTTGGCTCTTGCTGGTCCAAAAGAATTTTTAGAATTTTTTTCTGTTCCTGTGAAATATATCACTGGAATTCTGACAGGAATTGCATTAAATCTGTGGGTCACTTTGAGAAGTGCAGACATTTCACAATCTCATTTCGTCTGGCTCCTGAACCCAGGTGTCTTTCCATGTCCCCTGGGCCTTCTTGGACTTCTTCCATCAATCTGTGGCAGTTTTCAGCTTATAGATCTTTCCCCTTCTTAGTTGAATCTAGTCCCTATTATTTTATCCTTTTTGATGCAACTGAGGTTGTCTTCCTGGTTTCTTTTGGAGGCAGGTAATCATTCTGTAAAGAAGCAGAACGGGTTTTTACATGTGGGTTTGTATTTTGCTCCTTTACTGAATTCACTTAGTGGTTCTAACAGTTGTTAGATGTGAAGAGTAGCATCCTATGCAAGCAGGGCTGTCTTCCTTCTTCCTTTCTGGTGGGCACCCTTTCCTCGTCTGGTGGCTCTTTCTAGCGCTTCCAGGAGTGCAGCTGGAGTGGATGACCTCCCATGGTGACAGGTCCCACGGGAGAGGCTTGTGGCCCCTAACCACCATGTTAGCTCCTGGTGGTTGAGAAGACTTCCTTCTACACCCGTTTTGTTTTGTTTTTTTTTCAGCCTTTTCCAGAAAGGATGCGTTTTCTGCATCTATTGATCACATCTGTTGAGTGTCACACTGACTGACTTGCATGTGCTTAAGCCAAGCTGCACCCCAGGGACAGGCCGTGTCCTGGACAGCCCATGGTGAGGCTCTTCTTAGCGAATGGGTAAAGTTGGCTTGTGGTGCTGCCCTGGAGGTTGGTGTCGTGCTCAGCAGGGTGCTGGCCTGCAGTTTTCGTTGCTCATCTTGGGGTCAGGGCATCGTGGGACGCTGGCCTGCCCGGGTTTGGAAGGTCCCTCCACTTTGGGAGGTGTTTAAGGACCTGACCAAGGTGCGGTGGGCCTGGGTCAGGAAGCCATCTGATAGAGCCTCTGCTCATTAGGATGCCTTAGTCACTACTCCACCTCTCGGTGGGTTTGGTTCTTCCATTTCTTCCTGATTTGATCTTGGTAGGTTGTATGTTCCCAGGAATTTAGTCAATTGCCTCTTGACTTTCAAATGTGTTGCACATGGCCGTCTGTGACGGTTCACTCTGATCCTTTCTGTGCTGTCCCTCGGGCCTTGGGCATGTTGCAGGGTGTGCCAGAACTTCCTTTCCCTGAGGGCTGGGTACAGAAGCCAGGTCTGGCTTCCTGTGCTCGTGGTGCCGGGGCCGTCACTGCTCTGGGTCCGTCGGGGGGCAGAGATGGTGTGTGTGTGCATGTGTGTCTACAAACAGATGCGTTCATGTGGCTACACGTGTGTGCACTCAGCATTCATGTGAACATGTGCAAACATGTGTACACACAAACACCCTGGCACACACGTGCCCCTCCGTCTGATCATTTCAAAACAGGTCTACCTGCACCCTCACTGCCAGTGCCTCTCGCTGCACAGGGTGGAGCCCACAGTCCCCTCTCACTTCCTCAGGGGAACCTGGCCCTCTCTTACCCATGACTGAGTCGTTGGTCAGGATTTAAACTCAGAAGCTAACTCAAGAATTTCTAACCCATATCACTTTGGAGAGCAAACCAAAAAAATAAGAAAAGAACACAAACCTTAAAAATAGAAAAGTAGAGTAAAGGAGAGGAATGGGGGATGGAGGGAGAAAGGAGGGGGGGTTCTGGAGACCAAATCAGAGCAGATCATGTCTCATCAAAGTGAATCCCAATGTAACGTGTAACCAAAAGGAACTAATAAAAAGTATATATATAAAATACAGGTAGTATTTAAAGAAAAAATAAGAAATGCAAGCCTAAAAAATAAGAAAAGAAAACCAAACATTAAAAAGAAAGAAAGAAAGAAAAGCAAACCTAAAAAATAAGACAAGAAAAGCGAGCCCAGTGGGAAAGGAGAGCCAACGGACTCAGGGTTTGTTTCCGGCTCTTTTCCTGTAAAGTTCACATGTCAAAATGCACACGTCCTAGACGTTCAGTTCAACTTTGGGACTCATGCTCCTGGCCCATCAATGCACAGGACATTTGTTTAATTCCAGAAGCTTCTCTCTGGGGCTTTTACTCCCTGTTCCCTGCCACACACTATGAATGCTCGGACTTCTGTCGGTGTCCACCACTGGATTTTGCTCCTGTGGAATCTCACATGAACAGGGTCCAGCTGTACATCCTTGGGATCAGCATTACCACCACGTCTGCAAGACCCGCCCTCGCTGTGTGCCTGGGCAGCTCCCCCGTGCATGGCCAAATCACGTCCACATACGTGATGTGCAGCTTCTCATGGATGTGATGCGTCTGCTCACTCACCTGTGGGTGGACACTTCGGCTGTCTGGGGCTTGGGCAGTTGTTAATAAAGTTGTGGTCGTTTGGGGCGCACTAGTTTAGTGGACACATTTTCATTTTTCTTGGGCACATACTTTGGAGGAGAATTGCTGGGTCAAAGGATAGACATACATCTAGCCTTATTAAAAGCTACCCCAGTGCAATTCAAACCATCCAACAGGCTTTATAGGCCCCCCGGCAGTGTGAGAAGTGACGGTGCCCCCCGCCTGCCAGCACTTGGGTCTGAGCTTGGATGGCAGCCATCAGAATGCTTGTGCGAAGTCACTCACAGGGGTGGGACTCGCACCGTCCTGGTACTGAGTGCTTTCTCATGTCCTCTTGGGCCAGATGGTCTCCAGAGCCTTGTGCCCCCTCCTGAGCAGCACTTACACTAGTGAGTCTGACTGTGGTGAGCTGTGCAGGACGGCAGGACGTGAGCTTGGTCACCACCTCTGTCTCCAAGATTGAGCCAGTTCTCAGCTCTGGGGCCTTTCCCGCTGATGTGCAGGGGTCAGCTCTACTCAATTCCGGAGTTTTCCGTCCTGCACAACTGAAACCCTCCCCACTGACACTAACTCCCTTTCCCCAGCGCCCAGATGCTGGCCACAGCCCTGAGCTTGGCCGCTGTCACACTTCGCACGAGTGGGCAGTGTGGTCCACTAGTGCAGGCTAGCTTCGCTCAGCCTGGTGCCTTCCTGCTCACCCCGGTGTGGCACCTGTCAGAATGGCCTTCTAAGGCTGGGTTGCGTTCCCATGGGTGTGTGCCAGTTCTGCCTGTCCGTTCGTAACTGAGGGACACCTGGATTGCTTCCCGCCCTGGCCATTGTGCCGCTGTGAACACAGGCGTGCAAGCGTCTGTCTGTGCCTCTGCTCTCACTGGAGGCATCTCCTGAGTCTCTAGTCTGCACAGATGGCTCCCCCTGGGGTCCCCGGGGCCATCAGGGCTTCTCAGAACAGGTCATACGCCACGCTCCCCCGTGGGCATGGCTGCCTACACCCAGGTGGATGGCTGAAGGCAGGCAGTGTCCCAATCACTAGAGACCCCAGGCTCTGAGCTTGGGGCCTTACAGTGGGGAGGACACCGGTCAGGGCGTGCTGAGTCCAGCTGAGGCTGGTCTGCAGGCCTCTGTCCTCTGAGCCTGCCTGCATAAGTCCCTGTGGAGTGTCAGCAAAGAGCTTCCTCTCCCCTCCCCTGCAAGTCCACAGAGCCAGGGCGGGCCCCTGAGGTCCAGGGCGGGCCCCTGAGGTCCAGAGCTCCGGCTTAAGCTCCTCTTCCTGGCTCCTCCTTGCCTGTGGGTCGTCAATCGCCTCAGAGGAGCCAGAGAGGAGGAGACGCAGGGCGGGTGGGCGGGGGCCTGCCTCAGGACCAAGACCAGCTGCCCAGATGCACTGAAGGGCTGCTCTCCCTCCTCTGGACAGAGGCTGAGGCACCTGGGCACCAGAGCATCCTCCGGGCACAGCGTCAGCAGAAAAGGTGGGCACCTTGTCTTCCCTCCGACAGGGGAGGGGACCGAGCGATGGTCTTTGGGGGTGAAGACGAGGACTTTCTTTCACAGGAGCCTCGGGCACCGAGGATAGCGACTCTCCTGGTGTTACTGAGTTAAGCCTCAGAGAATGTGGTAAGGAAGCAGCAGCCGTGACTGCACTCTGGCTCCCATTCACCACAACCACATGGCTGCCAAGGTGGCCATGCCATTAGGAAGGGACGGTGCCCTGTGTGACTTCAGAGTGCTGCTTCAGCCCTGATGCCCCACTCTGAGGCACGCAGCAGCCTCTGCCATGTGGAATCTGTTCATTTCAGGGGACGGGCTGGGGATGTGGCTCAAGTGGTAGCGCGCTCGCCTGGCATGCGTGCAGCCCGGGTTCGATCCTCAGCACCACATACAAACAAAGATGTTGTGTCCACCGAAAAATAAATAAATAAATATTAAAAAAAAAAAAAAAAAAAGACAAGCACTTCTCATTTCAGGGGACGGCAGCCACTGTCCCTCAGAACAGGCAAAGGAGGTGTAAACAGGTCACACAACTCTCCCAGACCCACATCCTTTGAGTCCTCAGGCACCTAGAGGCCGAGCTATGGGTCTCCCGTGCCATCGAGCCCCTGGGTCCTGCTGCTCTGCCGTCCCCACACACCTGGTCGGCGAACCGTGCAGAGTGGCTCCACCAGCCAAGGCTGCTCCCTCCTGAGAGTTCTGGACCTGGCTTAGGACCCGCGGTTCCTGGATAACGCCTGGGCTCCAGCTTCAGCCTGCAGCGTTCCCTCTCTTCACTGGGGAAGGGGTGTGATTCCGGGGGATCGGCATCCTTCGTCTGGATACCCTAAGGCTGAAGAGGGAAGAGCTGAGCCGCCCGCTCCCGCACGACCTAGAGTCAGCCTGGCCCAGCTCCCGTGGGACTCGCTCTCCACTCCTTCCACCCAGGGGGGCTCTGCGCATTTTAGGATGGAATGACTACGGGTTTGTTTGTTTGTTTGCTTTCAGTTCCTGGGCTCAATGTGCTGAACCTTTGGGGTGGAGTTTTGGGTAGTTGTACACATGACCTGGGGGAATTTCAGGAATCAACTCGCTGGCCACATTAGGTGACCCCAAAAAAGGATTCATGATGGAGGTGAGTATTTAGTGGATATGGCAGCAGAAGGAAGAAGGCCAGAGGCAGGTCCAGGTAGGATGGACGTGAAGCATCTCAGTAGGGGGGAGGCTGAGGAGGCTCCTCGGAGACGCCAGAGGAGGCCAGTGGGGGGGAGCAGTACCCCCTGAGAGCCAGACTTACTCACGGAGACCAACGCCATGTGTTGAGGGGCACAAGTTTATTCAGCTTCAAGAACAGCTTCACCAGCTGGGAGTGGGGACGAGCCAAAGGAAGGGTCCACCCCCAGGACTGGCACTGGCCTGGACTTTTACACAAGTTCGGAGTGTAGCTACCAAATGTGGGGCTATCCTTTTCACACACACCCCCCCAGCAGCCCTGTGGGGAAAGTGGTAACATACCTGTTGCACTGATTGGTAAACAGCCCAGGAAGACGAGGCCCAGCCCAAAGTCGCAGGTGAGGTGAGGCACGCTGCACTCTGGACGCACCTCCCTCAAACTCTGTGCAAGCATTTCTGGATTTACACCAGGAAGCGGTCACCCGGTGCATGTTCTAATTGTTGCTGGAAAACGTGGGCTTCTGCACTCAGCTCCTGATCTTGTACAAGTTAATGGTGCACAACTCGTCTGGCCCGAGGACTCCTTTAGCTCATTATCCTTATGCGTTCTCCAAACGCTGGACATCAAGCGCTTCCCAACATCCCCAGACCTGCTTCCCGGGAAACTCTGGCTCTGACGAGGAGAAGGTGGTGGCAAGGTCCCTGCTGGTGCAGTGGAGGAGCTTCCTCAAACCCCTTGGCTCCGGCACTACAAGCAGGCAGCATCCTTACAAAAACCAGCAAACCTTGACAATGGCTATTTAAACCTGAGATGGAGGCTCTTCCAGAACTAAAGAGAGGAAAGGCACAGGACATGGGGGGAGCCCAGTCTGCACCCAGGTCCGCCGCCCCTGCTCTGCTCCCGGGGAAGCTGCCCATCTCTCCGAGCTCAGCTCCTGCCGCTCCAAAGACCAGCACCCTCACAGAGGTGTTGTGGGAATTTAGGGAACTAACTGTGGGAAGCGTGCGCGCAGTGCCCGGCTGGGAAAGAGCCCAGCACAGTGCTCATTATCACCTCCACGGGGAGGGCCCTTGCAGAGGGGTGCTGCTGCTCCCATGCTGGAAGGCCTGGCTGGACACGGGCTCAGGAGCGGTCTGCGTGGTCCCCTTGGCCTCACATGTAGGGCTCTGTGCAGACCGCTTTGACTCCCTGAGCCTCTGTCACCTCCCTTGTGAAGTGAGAATCGTGATGACATTTTAGCATGATTTACTGGTCCTTGAGAGAACCAGGGGAGCCGCAGGGAGAGAGAGGGAGTGGGAGGGAGGGAGACTGAGAGTAGGAAGGTTGAACCACGGTCTTGGGCTCAGGTCTGGAGGCGGAGTCTTTTCCTTGCCACCGGCGGGGTCCTGGCGAGGCAGGAATGAGCAGCTGGGCCATGCACACCTTCTCCCTTGGAGGGTCGCTCGCTGTGTGAGGCCCTGCTGGGGACTTGGCTGTGGGGCTGTTTCACCTGGAGAGAGGACGGTGGAGCCCAGCTCGCAGAGAGGCAGGTGGAGACTTGTGGGTCCTGCCTAGAGGGGCGCCTCCTGCGCCCGAGCGCGGTCCTCTGGCTGCAGCGTTCCCACCTCCCCCGCAGGGCTCCCCACGGTCCTCACACAGCATCCTCCATCACTGGCACGAGTCGCCTTCCCCTCCCCGTCTGAGGACCATCTGCAGAGCCCACCTAGCTCTCACCCTCGGGAAATCGCTTTGTCTTCTTATCTCTTCGCTTCTCCATTGTCCCTCTTCCCAAGCAGTGACCATCTGTCCAGTGCTTCCCAGCGCCCTGTGGGGAAGGAGCTCAGCACAGCCGTGCGGTGGGTTCTGTGCACGGCAGCCTGCACGGAGAAGAAAGCTGTGCTAGCTCGCACCACGCTCAGGTGAACAGAACCGCCAGCCGCGACGTCGCCTGCTGGGTCCTTCCTGATCTCTCACCTGGCTGTGTGCATGCAGGCTAGTGAATCTGCCTGTCGGAGCCTCCCATCTGCCCAATAGGACAGAACCATAGAAAAAAACAGGTTTCATGGCAGATTCCCGGCACTTACAAAAGGCTCACAACTTATGGAAGTTTTATTGCTAGATTCTGTGTCCCAGTTTACGTCAGTAAGGCCAGGCATGGCGGCACACCCCTGTAATCCCAGCGACATGGAGACTGAGGCAGGGGGATCACAGGATCCAGGCCAACCTCAGCAACTTAGCGAGACCCTGTCTCAAAATAAAGATAGATGAGGGCTGGGGATGCAGCTCAGTGGTAAAGTGCCCCTGAGTTCAATCCCCAGGACCACAACCAAAAATAATATTATTTTCTATGTGAACTGTGGCTGCCTCAATAGTAGCAGAGGGATATATACCAAAAGTGTCTATGATCACAGAGTTTGGGTGCAGTTCGTGATTGTCCAGCCTCCTGCTAAACGCTGTGTCAGTTTTTGTGGGAATCCTTCTTCGACACAGATAGAAAACTACCTCTTGTCCTCCTTGGGTATTACTATTGCTGACCCCCAGCATAATATAATTCTAGAAAATAAAATCACATTAAGTGTGATGTTCTTGGAAGAACAGAGCTGACAGTCTTGCTCTACTCTGGATTTATACTGAATTTCTATGTGGAGTTTAAAAAGAAAATTAAGTTAATTTGGAAAGGACATCTGTATTGCAAAGCTCATAATGAAAACAATTTGAGTTTATTTGTTAGAGACACTTGACATTCAGTGCTTTGCTTAATTAAACCACCTCAGGAAAGAGAAATGTGATTCTCTGGTGCTTCATTTGGTGAAAATATTTCCACATGAACAGATTTAGTAAAAACAGTGACCGTGTTCAGAATTTGCCTCAAAAATCCCCGGTCAGTTTCCCCTAGATTCCAGCAGAGGTTGGGCTGGAATGTCACAAGTGGCTCCGGCCATGAGGACATCCTTCTGATCTGGGCTATTGAGCTTGTGCGAGCACCAGAACTTGAGCAGTCTCCTTTGTCTCCACACAGATGGAGCCGTCCCCGGAGCTGGCCAACGTGACCAGGGTCCAGCAGTTCATCCTGCTGGGCTTGTCCACCAGGCTGGGCGTCAGGGACGTCCTGTTTGCCGTCTTCCTGGCTCTCTACCTGCTGACCCTCCTGGAGAACACCCTCATCGTCTCCCTCATCTGCAGCCACAGCCAGCTCCGCAAGCCCATGTCCTTCTTCCTGGGCAACCTCAGCTGCCTGGAGATGTGCTACGTGTCCGTCACCATGCCCACCCTGCTCCTGGGGCTGTGGGTGGGACCCTACCACCTTTCCTTCGTGGCCTGCATGACCCAACTCTTCTTCTTCATAGTCCTCATCTGCACAGAGTGCACTCTGCTGGCCTCCATGGCCTATGACCGCTACGTGGCCATCTGCCGCCCTCTGCACTACCCGCTGCTCATGCGGCCCCAGGTCTGCTGGGGCTTAGCCCTGTCCTCATGGGTAGGGGGGCTGGTGGTCTCTGCCGTCAAGACCTCGTGCATCGCCAGCCTGTCCTACTGCGGCCCCAACGTGCTCAACCACTTCTTCTGCGACGTCTCCCCCCTGCTCAACCTCTCCTGCACCCACGTGGCCCTCACGGAGCTGGTGGACTTCATCTCCGCCATCGTCATCTTCTGCGGGACCCTTCTGGTCACGCTGGCCTCTTACGTGGCCATCGGGAGGGCGGTGCTGCGCATGCCCTCCGCGGCCGCCCGCCGCAAGGCCCTCTCCACCTGCGCCTCGCACCTGGTGGTGGTGGGCATCTTCTGCTCGGCCGCCCTCTTCATCTACTGCCGCCCCAGCCGCATCAAGTCCATGGACCTCAACAAGGTGCTGTCGGTCATCTACACGGTGGCCACGCCCCTGTGCAACCCGGTCATCTACTGCCTGCGCAACAGGGAGGTGCACGCGGCCTTCCGCAGGAGCCTGCACTGGTCCTGAGGCTGACCAGGTGGCGGTGGCTGGGGAGACCTCCGACGGCCAAGGCCCTACTTTTTTTAGAGATGTGATTCACGTATGGTAAATGTCACCTGTAAACATGCCGGATTCCGTGGTGCATTTAGTGATTCACAAGGCTGTGCAGCCGTCACAACTGTCTGACTCCAGGACCTTCCATCCCCCAGGGGAGACCCATACACGTCGACATCATTCAAAAGATCATCCCGCTTAGTACTAAAGGGGCTTTGGAAAACCAGATGTTGCTGGTTTTGCCCAAAAAGCGCTAGCCCCTTGGAGAATACCCAGTGATGTCCATTAGAGATACAAAGTGCCTAAACTCTGAGCCAAAGTTGCCGCCCTTGCAGATACCTCACAGGACAACTGAAAATAGTCACATAGTGATATTCATTGTGGCATTGTTTAAAATGCCTCAATCTGGGAAAATGTGAATATCAGTCAACAAGATGATGAGAGTTAGTTGTGATAACTCCACGGCATGAAATGTTAAGAAGCTGTGCTGAGAAGAGCTGTCTGTGTCTCCACGTTGGTCGTGAACTCGTGTTACATCGTAAATTTCAAGTAAAGTTTTAAATAAATGTTTGGCTGTGAACGAACTCAGGGGAAGAACATTTGCTGTCACAAAGAGGAAATAAAGGCTTTGCAATTACAATTTAAACCATTATTTAAAAACAAAAACCACACACATCTATGTTTGCACAGGACTTTTGAAGGAGGCATGCACTAAAAATTAAAGTTTTTTTGATAAATTTCAGTAGCAATAAAAGGAATAAATAAATAAAAATCAGCTGCAGGTCACCTCCTCTATGGAGTCAGTCAGGCCGCGAGTGCACCCTCCCCTCTGCTCCTGCTCGGGGCCCCATGGGGAGCGCGCTGGGCACACACACAGGAGCTTCCTCCAGTGGTGGAGACCTGGGCCACTCACTGGGGGACGCCCTGTCGCCTGGACCCTCAGGCACGATGACTTCCTGCTCTCCAGGCAGACACAGCTTCTAGAGAACTCTCTGGACTGCAGACCACAAGCCCTTGACACAGACATCAGGGTGTCACCAGGGAGGGACGCAGGCGGAGCTGCTGAGCGCCTGGGCACCTGCTCTGTTGCCGAGTCTCCGCCAGAGGCCCCCAGGTCTCAGCCAGGACCAGCCACTCCGAGCTGTTCCCAGGTCTGGGGACAGGGACGTGCCCCCAGCATGACACAGGAGCATGGCAGCCCCTGCCCACACACGGCAGGACACACGTGGACACAGGACCAGGGGAGAGGAGCAGGAAGGGCCCCAGTGGGGACCAAGAAGAGCCAGGGCAGCAGTCTGGGCCTGAAGCCAGCCCTGGCCTCGGGTGGACCGTGAAAGGAGGCCAGATACCCAGAGAGGGCACCTGAGGATCCTAGAGCCCAGCCCAGGCTGGCATCCAGGGCTCCTCCCCACACTGCAGCTGGGTGCCAGGGCAGGAGCAAGGGTCCTGAGGCCCCTGCACTCCAGCCTGCCCCTCAGTGACTGACCTCTCCTCGCTCACCACCACGTCTTTTCAGTGTCAAAGATGCACCATGGGCTCCATGAAAAAGCTGAACGTGCAGCCGCCATGGCCATGAGGGACGTGGGGAGCAGAGACCTGGCGCCCTTCCTCTCTGAGAGCCTCAGTGCCACAGGCACGTCCCCACCTTGGGCACAGGAGCAGGAGGAACAGAGGTCAGACGGGCTCTGGAGTGGCCATGGCGGCAGAGCCACCACCCATGTGACCCGGAGCTCCTCCTGCCCTCTGTGGACTTCGGTCTCTTTGTTTCTGGGCTCATGGTGGTACCTGTCCCAGCACGGCTGACTGGTGGCTTCCTAAGGCAAAATCCACACCGAGCCCTGCACCCAGGTCGGGGCCCCAGGAGATGTGCCAGCCGATCCACACCCCTACACAGCCAGCCCTGCCTGTCCTGCCCCCGTTCACCCCACCCCGGCAGCCTGCGGTCCCCAAGAGCGGGGTCTGCAGCAGAGGCGGGAGGAGGGAGCCCCTGGCCAGCTGAGGCTGGTGGAGGGTCTCCCTGTTCCCCAGACAGTAGACAAGGGGGTGCCTGGGCATGGCCACAGTGCAGATGACGGACAGCACCTGGCTGAGGTCCCTGGACTGGAGGCCAAAGCTGACTTCTCCTGGCACCTGAGCAAGGGACCACCTCTCCCTGTAACGGTTCAGGCACCAAGGTTCTCACTGAGTCATTGTCCCCAGGGCCTCAGGGGGCAGGGGGCAGGCAGACTGGGAGAGAAGCTGGCCAAGGCCCGAAGGGCCCTGCCTGGCCTCCTCCCACGTCCTCCAGCCCACACTCACGGCCAGGACTTCACCCCAGGGCCGCCGCCCTGCGCGGGGTGCTGGGAGAGGCAGATGGGTACCCCGCCAGGGGACGGGCTCTCTGCAGAGGGACACCACCGCCCTCAGGAGAATGGCGCCCTTTTCACTGGAGGCTCCTCAACACTGGAAAGGGTCAGGAGAACCAGGGTGGTAGAGGGTGTCAACGGACATTCCTGGGCGTCCTTGGTGGCCCTGGAGCAACGTGATCCTCTCCCATAGAGTGTGTGATAAATCTTGCAAGTTCAAATGGAGCTTGGCCCATTAGTGCTCCTGGGTCCCATCTGTCTCCAGGTCTACCCCTGAGCACGGATAGGTGGCTCTGCGGCGGTGCCCCCGCAGCAGTGTCGGGCAACGAAGCCTGCCGTCTGGGCACGCGCTCATTAACACGAGGCTTGAGACAGACCTGCTTCTTCCCAGCCCCACGGCCCTTGGGTCAGAAGCCCCTGTGCTCGTGGTCGAACAGAAGGAACGCTTTCAGGGGGTGACGTTCCTGTCTTCAACTGTTAGATTCTCCATCAACAAACATTTCAAAAGATCTACCACGAGCTAAGCCCTTGAAAAGAAAGGTCAGGGTCCCTCCTGGATGAGGTCACAGCTTGGTGGTGAGAGAGAAAAGTGAGCAAATATGTGCCATCTGAGGTCACAGGAGCCAGGCAGGAGCCCAGCAGCCTCCGCCCTGGGGAAGAACTTTGCTGACCGCCTCCCTGCGTCTTCACCGTGCCAGGTGGACTCCTGTGTCCACTGTGCTCTGCGTCGTCTAGGGAGGTGTAGGTGACCTCCACTTCACAGGCATTAACGAAGGCAGTAGCCGCTGCTTACCGGGCACCTTGTGGGCACTGGGATCATGACAGGTGCTGGTGCACACAAGTTCACTCTATAAGACAGTCCAGATGGGCATGACCGTCACCTTACAGATGGCTGTCAGGGACACGCAGTCTTAAAGGTGGAGCAGGAACTCCGATTCAGGCTCTCGTGCTCCGGATTTCCAGGCCACTTCTGCAGCTTGGTTTGGATTTCTGGGTACCTGAGGGGGATCACGCCACTTCCGCACCAGCACACAGCTCCCCCAGGGAGGAGAGGAAGGAGCTAAGTGACAGGTGCTCTGAGGAGGTGGAGCTGATCTCCAGGGTGAGCTGGGTTTTGCTGTGGGGAGGTGAGTGACCACTGGGCAGAGGGTCACTGTGGGCGCAGGTGGGACAGGAGCAAAGAGTGCTGGTGTGTGTGTGCAGTGGGAGAGCAGGGGCGCACACCTGGGTGGTAGGGATGTTAGCGTGAGCCCCAGAGGCAGGCAAGGACGCGGCACACCCTGCCTCGCGGCTGCCCCCGTCCAGGCTGCAGCATCGTCTCCCCGCGGCACTGCCATTCCTGAGAACACAGCTACTCTGGAGTCACAGGCACAGGGACTTAAAAATAGCTTTATTTGACTGCAAAAAGGGAAAATAATAACATTAAGTTTGATAGCTCAATTGAACTGGACCGTCCAGATTTGCACTTAGTGTTCCAAACCAGAGACACGCCCGGGAACAGGCGCGGCTCGCGGGGGAGAGAGGTCTCACCCACCTCGCTGAGGGGTGAAGCTCGCGCAGGGAGCTGGGCGCGAGCCAGGGTGTGGGAGACGCTCTGCGCTCTCTGAGCCCCTCTGAGCTGGCAGCGCCCCTGGGCCTCCTCCTCCAGTCTCCCGAGGAGCCGAGGCTGAGCGGGGCCTCCTGAGCCCCCCTGAGTCTGCAGCCTCCCTCTGCACATGGCCTGCTGCCACATTCTGCAGAACGCTGCCGGACGCTGCCTCTGTTCAGAACCCCTGGGCACCGGAGCCACCCGAGAGCAGGGGGCACAGCTCAGCTTCCAGGCAGGGGCTGGCGCCCGCCAGGATCCTGGCTGCAGGGGAACTGATCTGGAGCAGCAGGACCCTTGGGTCACCCTCCCAAGCCCCCCCCCCCCACGAGAAGCTCTCACTTGTCTAAGTCCACAGAGGGCAGCTGGCCCTCTAAGGCCCAGCTCCTGGGCTTTAGCTGGTCCTTCTGCTTACAGCTGCTTGTAAACACAGGTCTCAGAGCTCGAGATCAGGGAGGAGGAGCCGCAGGGAGCCGCAGAGGCCCCGGCCATCTCTTCCACCGCCTCCCGACCAGTCCCTGACCCTCGGCCGGTTACTCAGGGCGCTGCGTCTTCACCTCGCTTCGGGAAGCAGAATCTTTCTGGAATTTCCTTCAGGAAGGAAAAGCAGGAGCTACCTCACGGTAGCTGGGAGGTAAGAGAGTAAGACAGCTTGGTTTAGGGGAGGAGAGAGAGGAGTCAAAGGCCGCCCTCCTGCAGGCCACCTGCGGGGCCAGCCCCCCACAGCGGGAGGAAGCAGGCGGTCTCCCTGTGGCTCCAGGTCGGAGGTGCCGTCTGAGGTCACAGGCCAGCTGCAGACAGAGGGGACAGTTGTGACTGGCTGCATCTCTGTCCTTGACTGGATGACGGCACGATTCCAACTGAGATTCATAAAACCAACTTACTGGGCCAACACTAGCATGAAAAAATCACACCAAAAGACTAAATTACATCCAGACATGACGCAGAAAGGGCACGTGGAGGGAGTGTCAGGAGGTGTGCTGCCGGGTTTGCCTGCCCGTGCCGAGTCTGCCGTGTCACTGTGCCCGGTCACCCTGCCGGCCGTGGTGACAGGCCTCGGGGCTGCTGAGCAGTGGAGCCCACCTCTGCACCCCGCCCACAGAGGCAGACCCCAAGGTCCCGCTGCCACCACGTGTGGTCTTTGTGCTTCAAGGCACATCCTGAGCCCACGGGTGATGGGCAGCCCGGGCCTGGAGAGGCGAGAACCCTTCAGCACCGCCCTGAAGCTCTGGCCAGGCTGCTCCGGGCAGCAGAGACCAGGGCCTCAGACCTCCCACGGGACTGGGAGCAGCTCAGTTGTGATGAAGGCTTCAGACCCTCGAGCCGTCCCCACACTGCCCACTGTGTCCAGCAGACTGACCAGGGACACCTGGGCATCTGGAGTCGTCATAGGGGAATGACAACACAAGCAACCCCTGGGGGAGCTAAGTCAGGTGCAGGGTTGAGATGGGCAAGGGGCGGAGAAAGGGCCACCACCAAGGGGACCCGAGAGGGAAGTGGTCCAGCCCAGGAGGGACAGTGCTCGGGTCACTGCAGGAAATCCTTCAGTACCGAGGACAGCGCTGACATTACCACCTGGGGTAGCCCAGGGGGTCAGAGCCCACGGCAGGGCAGGGCTGAGCTGTCCACCTGGGCCACAGCCAAACTCCACTCTGGACAGGACCATCCACCTGGACAGAGCTGAGCCTGCGCCGGGCAGTACAGACGTGGGCCTGGAGGCTCCGAGCGCACTGTGCTCTGAAGAGGGCACGACGCTTGGCATGTCCAGTGTTTCCAGGAGCAGCCCCACGGGCTTCTGTGCAGACGGAAGCTCAGCCTGCACACCAGGGAGCTCTCTGCCGTCACCTCTGGTGACGTTAGGCGGGGCTCAGAGACCACAATGCACCCACCCAATCCAGGGCACCTGGGACACCGACAGGTCTGTTAGCTGGTAACACGGGGACACCGCTGTGGACACTGGGGGTGGATTCCGGGTAGCTGCGGGTTCAGTCTTCCTAGACAATGCCTGACCTATTTGGAGTGTGACGGTGCCACTTTAGACTCCTGGAAGCGGAGTGTGGAAGTGCTCTCTGTTAAGCTGCACTCCTGCCGCCGATCCTCTGGGTGTACAGCGGTCTCTCGTTTTAGTTTCAGTTTCCATTTCCTTGGTTCCTAATGAAATGAGCGTATTTTCATGCTCTTGATTATTGATGATCCAGGCATTCCCTCCATTTTTCTACTGGAAAACTACACATCAGCTGGTAAATGTCTTCACGGTGTACCCAGGGACCCTTGTCACATGTATCCTAAACAGCCTTTCCAGGGGACTTTTAACTGCTGTGGTACTCAGAATCTCTCTGGATGACTGAAGTTTTCCAGTTTTGAGGAAGGCGGGCTCAGTGACTGACTTTCATGTTGTGTTCTATGAGTCCAAGGTCGTAAAACATCTATCCTAGGGATATTCACTTCATTTTATATTTTTAGTCCACCTGGGGCTGGGTTGGGTCCTGGGGTGGCGAGGGGCCCAGCATGGATTATCCCAGAGCAGGTCACTGAGACGCCCCCACGTCCAGTACTGTCCTCACAGAGCTTGTGGTGGGCAGGTGTGTTTCTGGGCTTTGCCCCGTCCTGTTACTCTTCTTACCTGTGAAGCTCAACTTGCACTGGGAATGTGTAATGGAGAGAACTGAACGCTGCGAGGAGCTTAGAAGGTGCCGGATGGAGGTGGCACAGCCCAGGGAAGGAGGAAGCCCAATCCCCTCTCCCCACGGCCCTCCTCCTGCACCCTCGCTACGTCCCTGAAGGTGCTGGGCTGCGCTTTCCTGATGCGCCTGGAAGCCCCCCCCCACGGCTCAGCTGCAGCTGCTCATCAGTCAGGAACAAGCTCACCGGCCCTCTCCAGTCCCCCCCCCCCGAGTGTCCTCTGACTGCCCCTCTGAAACAGGCCCCTCCAACCTGGCTGAACACATCCACCCTGACTTGCTTTCTCTTGGCATGTAGCCTCTGAAATTCTCTTTTCATATTTGTCCTCCCTGCCTCTCTCCCTCCCCCTCCCTCCCCCTCTCCCTCCCCCTCTCCCTCCCTCTCTCCCTCTAGATCATAAATTTCTAAAGGTCACCAGCACTGGTTTTGCTGTTTCTGGCACCTGGAACCTGGCGCATACTAAGTGACTCTCTGGTATTAAACACAAGTGATAAGGTCACAAGTGTGCCCAAATATTCTACTCGCCCGCCGAGTCTCAGGTTGGATTCCCGGTGTTAGGGCACAGAGAGGACGGTGCTCCTGCACCTCTGTCCCTTGAACAGGTACTGACTGCCATGAGCCAGCGAATAGAGACCATCTGTCTGGGGCGGGGACAGGGGTGAAAAGAAATTCATCTCTGGGCTTAGAAAGCCCAGAACTGGGCTCACGACTGCAGCTGGGCATGGGCGGTTTCTCTCCTTCCTCCCTGGAAGGAGCTGCCTTTGCAACTATTCGGGGAGGAAGGCTCTTGGGGAAACATGACTTCTCGTGCCTTTCCAACGAGCAGAGGCAACTCTGCTTCAGAAACTAGCCCAGTGGAGAGAGCACATGTCTCAGAATGACCGGGACTCCTGCTTTGTTTAGGACAGGACACACAGTCTCTGGGGAGAGGAAGGAAGTCCAGCAAGAACAGGCCACTTAGGGCCTCGAGAAGCAATGACGTGAGCTTCCCCCACTGGGTGAAGCGCCCCCTCTGTGGCCTGGGTAGTGCCCTAGCGACTCCCAGCGTGTGGGGTGGAGTCACCTCCACCCTACAGACAGTGACAGGTTCAAGGTTCAGGGTCTGGCCCCAAATCACAGCCTCAGCAAGCCAGGCATACGGTTGCCCTTTCCAGTTCCACAAATTTGCACCTGCTCCTCCAAACGGATCAACCCACAGCAAGTCCCAAGGATCTCCTGGGGGTCCCCTGGCCCTTCACGTGGGCGGGTCCCCTGTTTCTCTCTTCCGCAGATGGAGAGGTCTCTGGAATTGGCCAACAGGTCCATCAGCCACAGCTTTATTCTGCTGGGCTTGTCCACCAGGCTGGGCGTCAGGGACGTCCTGTTTGCCGTCTTCCTGGCTCTCTACCTGCTGACCCTCCTGGAGAACACCCTCATCGTCTCCCTCATCTGCAGCCACAGCGAGCTCCGCAAGCCCATGTACTTCTTCCTGGGCAACCTCAGCTGCCTGGAGATGTGCTACGTGTCCGTCACCATGCCCACCCTGCTGGCGGGACTCAGCTCCAGCCCCTGCCAAGTGCCCTTCGCAGCCTGCATAGCTCAGCTGTTTCTCTTCATCTCCCTCATGGCCACCAAGTGCATCCTCCTGGCCTCCATGGCCTATGACCGCTACGTGGCCATCTGCCGCCCTCTGCACTACCCGCTGCTCATGCGGCCGCAGGTCTGCTGGGGCTTAGCCCTGTCCTCCTGGCTGGGGGGGCTGCTGGTCTCTGCGGTCAAGACCTCGTGCATCGCCAGCCTGTCCTACTGCGGCCCCAACGTGCTCAACCACTTCTTCTGCGACGTCTCCCCCCTGCTCAACCTCTCCTGCACCCACGTGGCCCTCACGGAGCTGGTGGACTTCATCTCCGCCATCGTCATCTTCTGCGGGTCACTCCTAGTTGCCCTGGCCTCCTACGTGGCCATCGGAAGGGCGGTGCTGCGCATGCCCTCGGCGGCCACAGGTCGCAAGGCCCTCTCCACCTGCGCCTCGCACCTGGTTGTAATGGGCATCTTCTACACGGTCGTCCTCTTCATGTATTCCCGGCCCACCCACATCGAGTCCACCGACCTCAACAAGGTGCTGTCGGTGGTCTACACAGTGGTCACGCCCGCCTGCAGCCCCATAGTCTACTGCCTGCGCAACCGGGCCGTGCGCGCGGTGATGCGCGGGGCCCTGCGCCCCCACGCAGTCTCGCGGGAACTGCAGCCCACTGGCGCGCGGCAGTGCAGGGTCAAGAGCACAGGTGCAGGCTTCAAAGCAGGTAGTGACCCCGAGGAAGCAAGGAAAGCCAGAGGAAAGTGGACTGAGCACTCCCGCTGAAGGGACGCTGGCAGAAACGGGCGAGGAGAGGAGGCGGCCCGCGTGCCCCTCCTGTGGAGAAGGGCGCGTGGGTGCAGGGTCAGTCAGGGAGACCGCGGAATGGGAGTAGACACTTTTGGGGGAAATGGGCAGTAATAACTCAGACCATTTAATGCCCTGTGCGCCTGCTGTGAGAAACAGGCAGGAATGAAGGCCTCAGTTAGACCCGTGGTGACTGACTGGGAGGTGACCCGCGGGCCCGCAGTTAAAAGCAGGAGAGGCCGTTGCCTGCGCGTATCAGAGGTCTGTGGGCCACGATGACCGTGACTGCAGAGGGCGGGGTTGAGGTGTGTGTAAGAATCTTTATGTGCTGGATATTTTGGATTGCTGGTGTCACCTTTATAGTTCAATAAATAAGTCACAAGATAAAAGAGGAACAGGAGTGGGCGGCCTTCCTTCTCATCACACCCATGACTTTAAACTTACTTTAAGTAATAATTTCTGAGGCGGTGCCCCGGGAGGAGCATGTCCTGGTGCCCTCTGTGGGAGTGGGGTCCGTGGGAGTGGGGTCCATCGGAGTAGGGTCCGTGGGAGTGGGTCCGTGGGAGTGGGGTCCGTGGGAGTGGGGTCCTTGGGAGTGGGGGCCGTGGGAGTGGGGTCTGTGGGAGTGGGGTCCGTGGGAGTGGGGGCCGTGGGAGAGCTGGGGCACACTGCAGGAGGCATGTGGTGGCATACACAGAAGCTGTGACTCTGGGTGCCTTGAGCTCATCTCTCCAGAGGCAAAGAAGAGGGGCAGAGTATGTGCAGAGGGTGGGTGGGGGGACACACACTGGGCAGCTCTGCACCAAGGTGACCACATGCCAATTCCCACTCTGACAGCAGTGACCATCGGGTCTGGACACTGAAGACCCGAGGAGTCTTAGGCTCCTGGTGTCTCCAGCCCTCTGCCCTCCAGCTCTGTCTAGGGTTGGACCTGCTGGACCAGGGGAGGCCAGGGTCCTGGCTCGGGCTGGTGAGGGTGCTTCCAGGCCAAAGCACTTAGTTACCCTCTTCTTCTCTCCTGATGGAGATGGTCAGAGTGAAACATGACCTCCCGCCCCTGGCTGGCAGAACCTCCCCCACCTGGCCCCCCGCAGTGGACACAGCCAGGCTGAGGTGCAGCTGGGATTCAGGGTGATTGTTCTATGGCATCAACCAGCCTTGGGAACACAAAAGCTGCCTGAGGTGGACAGCTCAGGGTGGCTGTGCAGAGACTTTGCAGGAACCTTTGCCGGCACAGAAGGTGACATACCTTGTGTACACTCAGGGAAGAGGACGAGTCCCCAGGGAGTCCACGCCTCCACCAGCCTCAGCTGGCCAGGGGCTCCCTCCTCCCGCCTCTGCTGCAGACCCCGCTCTTGGGGACCGCAGGCTGCCGGGGTGGGGTGAACGGGGGCAGGACAGGCAGGGCTGGCTGTGTAGGGGTGTGGATCGGCTGGCACAGCTCCTGGGGCCCCGACCCGGGTGCAGGGCTCGGTGTGGATTTTGCCTTAGGAAGCCACCAGTCAGCCGTGCTGGGACAGGTACCACCATGAGCCCAGAAACAGAGAGACCGAAGTCCACAGAGGGCAGGAGGAGCTCCGGGTCACATGGGTGGTGGCTCTGCCGCCATGGCCACTCCAGAGCCCGTCTGACCTCTGTTCCTCCTGCTCCTGTGCCCAAGGTGGGGACGTGCCTGTGGCACTGAGGCTCTCAGAGAGGAAGGGCGCCAGGTCTCTGCTCCCCACGTCCCTCATGGCCATGGCGGCTGCACGTTCAGCTTTTTCATGGAGCCCATGGTGCATCTTTGACACTGAAAAGACGTGGTGGTGAGCGAGGAGAGGTCAGTCACTGAGGGGCAGGCTGGAGTGCAGGGGCCTCAGGACCCTTGCTCCTGCCCTGGCACCCAGCTGCAGTGTGGGGAGGAGCCCTGGATGCCAGCCTGGGCTGGGCTCTAGGATCCTCAGGTGCCCTCTCTGGGTATCTGGCCTCCTTTCACGGTCCACCCGAGGCCAGGGCTGGCTTCAGGCCCAGACTGCTGCCCTGGCTCTTCTTGGTCCCCACTGGGGCCCTTCCTGCTCCTCTCCCCTGGTCCTGTGTCCACGTGTGTCCTGCCGTGTGTGGGCAGGGGCTGCCATGCTCCTGTGTCATGCTGGGGGCACGTCCCTGTCCCCAGACCTGGGAACAGCTCGGAGTGGCTGGTCCTGCCTGAGACCTGGGGGCCTCTGGCGGAGACTCGGCAGCAGAGCAGGTGCCGAAGCGCTCAGCAGCTCCGCCTGCGTCCCTCCCTGGTGACACCCTGATGTCTGTGTCAAGGGCTTGTGGTCTGCAGTCCAGAGAGTTCTCTAGAAGCTGTGTCTGCCTGGAGAGCAGGAAGTCATCGTGCCTGAGGGTCCAGGCGACAGGGCGTCCCCCAGTGAGTGGCCCAGGTCTCCACCACTGGAGGAAGCTCCTGTGTGTGTGCCCAGCGCGCTCCCCATGGGGCCCCGAGCAGGAGCAGAGGGGAGGGTGCACTCGCGGCCTGACTGACTCCATAGAGGAGGTGACCGCTGGGCCTGGTGGGATCTGCCCTGGGCTGGGCAATGAAGGGCTGGGTCTCCTCGCACAGCCCCGGGGACAGCGGAGCAGGCACCTGGGAAGGAGGGTGTGGCTGGCTGAGGCCGCTGCTCCGGGGTCTTCCCTGTGCAGACCAGGAGGCCCCACTCTGTCTCTGGCAAAGTCATGTTTAATATTAAAAAGTGAAAATCTATCCAAAAAGCAGTATGTGCTCATGGACACTGACAACTGCCAGCAAAGAGACCAGCCACGCTAGGCCTGCCGAGTCCCCACACAGTGACGACCACCTGTGAAGTGTTCCATCTTGATGAAATATCACATGTGCACATTTTCAAATTAAAACAGAATCATTTGGCCGTTTTTATCCTGACTTTTCCACAGCACAATCTGTAGTCGATGTCTTTCACGGTGATAAGTTTATTTATAAAATTACTCTTGGTGACCCTGTGGGGACAGCTGGCTCGTTTTAGTTGGCCCATCGATGTGCAGACAGCTCCTTCCACAGCTGTCCCTCACATGCACAGTGCTGTGGACATCCTAACAGAGAGCCACTGCTACGTCCTTCATCATGTTCCTTTGCAAAACATTCTTACAGCCGTGTGCAAAAGTCACAATTTACACAGTCACACGTCGCCAACGTGCCCTCTCAAACATTACACCAATATTGGTTAACAACTTAAGTTACTAAAATGTACAAAAAAACTCCTCCCTTTCTTGAACTATTTTTACACCTTCAGAAAACCCTATGCACAGACACATAGACATCTAGTTTTTATTTAAACGTTTCTAATTCCAGAATCTAAGTTATTTAGATTCTAGAATTCTCATCTTCATGTATGAATGGAGTACGGCTTTACAGCAGTACGTAGAGCTGACTCTTCTTTTAGTGACTTCATGTGGCACACTGCGGAGGTGCCCCAGTTCACCCGTAGCTTGCCCTTACTGGTGAGTGGCCACGTTCCTTCTGGGAATAGAGACCTGAAACCATGCTACACTGAACGGCCTCAGACACTTACTTTTATGGACAATGATTTGATTTTTTTTTTTTATATTTGCAAAGGCGGATACCTGGGTCAAAGTGTTGACACCATTTAAAGATGTTAAGAGATGCTAGCGGGTGGCCAAGAGGGTCTAGGCCTTGGTGCCAGCAGGGCATGGAGCAGGCGCGTCCCCTTCCCAAAGCCCCCTCGGCCCGGGGGAACCCAGAGGACGGGTGATGACGGGATCACCAGGAGCAGCCCTTCCTCCAGGACTGAGTCCGGCTCCAGCTCCGAGGCCCCTGTGTGGCTCCCCACCTGCCCTCACTCACGTGGCACTTGGTATCGTCAAAGCACAGTACTGTCCGCTTTGGAAAAGGGCACACGACCCAGCACATGCACGCCTCGACCTGAACTCCAGGGGACCGGAGACGAGTCCACTCAAAGCCTCCCTCGTGCGCACGTGTGCACAGCCTGTCAGGTCACCACAGCCAAAGGTGGACAGGCCCAGATGTCGCCAGCAGCGGACGGAAATCAGAGCGTGGTGCGCCAGGGAAAGGATCACTGCTCAGCCCGGAGAAGGAGTGAGCGCCCAGCACCCGACGAGACACACCAGCCCCACACATCGCACGAGGGAGGACGCCAGTCACGAGAAGCCACTCCACGTCTGGTTCCACTGTATGTGGTGTGTGTCACGTCCCAATGAAAAGTAGGGCCTTGGCCGTCCGAGGTCTCCCCAGCCACGGCCACCTGGTCAGCCTCAGGACCAGTGCAGGCTCCTGCGGAAGGCCGCCTGGACCTCCCTGTTGCGCAGGCAGTAGATGACCGGGTTGCACAGGGGCGTGGCCACCGTGTAGATGACCGACAGCTCTTTATTGAGGTCCATGGCTTCTATGCGGCTGGGGCGGGCATAGATGAAGATGGTGACGGAGTAGAAGATGCCCACCACCACCAGGTGCGAGGCGCAGGTGGAGAAGGCCTTGTGGCGGGCGGCCGCGGAGGGCATGCGCAGCACCGCCCTCCCAATGGCCACGTAGGAGGCCAGCGCCACCAGAAGGGAACCCCAGAGGATGACGATGGCGGAGATGAAGTCCACCAGCTCCGTGAGGGCCACGTGGGTGCAGGAGAGGTTGAGCAGGGGGGAGACGTCGCAGAAGAACTGGTTGAGCACGTTGGGGCCGCAGTAGGACAGGCTGGCGATGCACGTGGTCTTGGCCACCGAGACCACCAGCCCCCCCAGCCATGAAGTCAGAGCCAAACCCACACAGACCTGCGGCCGCATGAGCAGCGGGTAGTGCAGAGGGCGGATGGCCACGTAGCGGTCATAGGCCATGGAGGCCAGCAGAGTGCACTCTGTGCAGATGAGGACTATGAAGAAGAAGAGTTGGGTCATGCAGGCCACGAAGGAAAGGTGGTAGGGTCCCACCCACAGCCCCAGGAGCAGGGTGGGCATGGTGACGGACACGTAGCACATCTCCAGGCAGCTGAGGTTGCCCAGGAAGAAGTACATGGGCTTGCGGAGCTCACTGTGGCTGCAGATGAGGGAGACGATGAGGGTGTTCTCCAGGAGGGTCAGCAGGTAGAGAGCCAGGAAGACGGCAAACAGGACGTCCCTGACGCCCAGCCTGGTGGACAAGCCCAGCAGGATGAACTGCTGGACCCTGGTCACGTTGGCCAGCTCCGGGGACGGCTCCATCTGAGAATGAAGCACATCCATGAGGCACCCTGCAAAGCCGCCCCCCGCCTCGCCCTGGAGGGAGCCGGCCTGGCTGGGTGAGGGCTCCTCAGCCTGTCAGCTCCAAGCTGCCCTCCGTGGCCTTCTCCAGGTGGCTGCCCGGGGTCTTCAAAGGCAGAGACCAGGCAGGCGACTGCTGTCTGCCGAGGACTCTCAGCAGGACCCACTGCCTCGGGATAAAGAAGCTCCTTCCCACGACCCTCCTCACCTCTGTGCAGACTCCCCCAAGTGCTGAAGGTTCAGCTCAGACCTGCTTCATGTTCTCCCACCCACGGATGATGCCCCACGGGCCCCTTCCACGTCCTCGAATGTCCCAAGATCCCTCCAGCCTTAAAGGGTTCCCATGAGAAGCTCCTTCTGTCTACAGCACCCCCCACACCCCCCCCCCGTGCTCTTCCCGTTTCTGGGAATTCTTCTCCTCCTTGGCATGGCTGTCCTCAGAGAAGCCTTCCTGGAAACCCTGCCTCTCTCTCTGGACCCACTGTGGCCTTTCTGGGCAGCGATCCCTCTCAAGCACTCCCGCGTTGGTTACGGAGTTCGCGCCTCCCCACCTGGGCCGGCGGCCTCCAGGGTGAGCGCAGTCCTGCTCACACCCTGTCCTCCCCAGCCCAGCAGCCTCTGGCCTGGGCAGGGGGTGCACCGCGCATGCCTGTTGAGCCACAGGGCATCAGGGTCAGGCGGGCTCCGGGGGGCACAGCAGGGTACAGGGTTGGCTGGCATCACGGGACTCGGCCAGGGCAGCGCCTCCCGTGGTGGTGCAACCTAAGGGGCCCAGATAGTGTGATCAGGGGGTGGAAGCCTCGGGGTCCAGGATTCTGCCTTGTCTGCTGTTATAACTCCTGGCCTGTTGGTGGTGGTACGCAAACCTCAGTTTTCCCTCCATAAAATGGGATGAATGGTATCGGCTCCCCTGAGCGACAGTGGAGGTTATCTAAGAAAACAAAAGGGAAGCAGTCAGGGAACCCCGAGGGTGACGATGGCCGAGGTGAAGTCCACCAGCTCCGTGAGGGCCGCGTGGGTGCAGGAGAGGTTGAGCAGGGGGGAGACGTCACAGAAGACCTGGTTGAGCACGTTGGGGCTGCCATAGGTGCACAGTAGGTGCACACCTGTGATTCCAGCCATTAGGGAGGCTGAGGCAGGAGGATCGCAAGTTCCGGGCTAGCCTCAGCAACTTAGTGAGGTCTTTTGTCAAAATAAAAAATACAAATCAGGGCTGGGGCTGGGCTCAGTGGTGGAGCTCTTGTTAGCATGTGTGAGGCACTGGGTTTGATTCTCAGCACCACATACAAATAAATAAATAAATAAAAGGTCCATCAACAACTAAAAGAAAAAATTAAAAATAAATAAGTAAATAAAATAAAAAGGGCTGGGGATGTAGTTCATGGTAGAGCACCCCTGGGTCGAATCCCCACTACAAGGAAGGAAGGAGAGACAGAGGAAAAATTTACACAGAGTCATTAGTTTTGGTAACAATCCAGGTGGCCTTCAGCACTGTACAGTGGACTTTCTCTTGGAGTAGAGAACGCTTCTCATCTCCCTCCTTCTGAGTTTGGTCATCTGGGGGTCAATGGCAACTAGTGGTGAAATTCACCATTTATCAGAGGAGAGAATCGGCGAGGTCACTGTCCTAGAAAGCCACTGGAAGTTTAAGTCCTGATTTCTCCGGGAGGGGACTCTGCCTCCCCTCCAGAAAGTCTTTGTTGAAGATGGTGACAGCGTCTGTCGAGTTTCCCGAGTTTCTGGCACAGAGATGTTTTAACAAACGTGTCCGTCTTTTCTCAGTACCCTGCCAAGCGGAGTCTTTTCCTCGAAGCCCAGGTGCCCTGTGCTACAGTTTTAAACGAAGACATTGAGGCTTTCAAGTCATTCTTCCTGGTTCTCTCACCCACACGGTGCCGGGGGAGCATCTCACGTGTGGCTCTAGGACCTGCCTCTCAGTCAGACCAACAGCCTCAGCAGCACCCAGTGCTCTATGGAGGTGCAGACCTACGACCTCCCCGTTCCCACCAACGGGGCCAGAAGTGGTGTTCACACATCAGGGCTGCATAGCCCTGGCCTGGGTGGAAAGGGAAACCATCCCCAGCAGAAGTGGGCGAGACCCTGGACTCCGGCCAGCGCATTCCCTAGCCACCCAGAGCTGCGAGAAGCAAGCTTCTCCTGCAAACCACAGTAGGGGCTGACGTGGTCCGGACAGGTGGGTCAGTGCGGTTAACTGAGACGCAGGAACCTCACAATCTGATCATTTAAGCCTCGAAATTATATATAAGTTGTATTTTAATTAGCTTAATTTTTAACAATGGGAAAAATTCAAATGATACTAAAGGATAGACGTGAAAAGATGATTTTCCTTCCACTTTTATTCTGCTTTGCAGAAGTAACTGGTTTTACTAATTTCTTGTGTATCTTTCCTAAAATACTCAGGAGGTGAGCTGGCAGCTGCTCGGAACCCTGTGAGGACCATGCGGACTCTCAGGTGGTCGGTGCAGCGCCCGCGGCCTCAAGGCTGACACTCAGAGCACGGTGCAGAGGTGGGCGGCGGGCAGCAGTCTCCCTGCCCTCGGGAAGACAGCTCTGTCCAACCAACAGCACAGGGTGCCCGGCCCCCAGCCCACCTGTCTTCTGCCTTCTGCGGGGCCGTCACTGTGTGCTGGACAGGCCTCTTTCTCCCTCAGAGGCCCAGGGGCTGTGGCAACCCTGAGATCCTGAGCACCTGCGTGAGGCCAGGAGAGAAGACGGTCCCGCTCCTGGGTTTCACCAGGTGCCAATGACCGGAGCACGTCACCATTCACTCCCTCTCACCCCACCTCAACCCGTAGGAGTGTCGCTCTCCCCATTTTAAAGACGTGGAAACCACGAACCAAAGAGCCAAGCTTCCCCCAGCCCCTCGGCAGTAGGTAGAACAGAGACCCCAGGCCGGCGGCCCAGGACCACGGCCTTCTTCCTCCTCCCTAGGAAGCTTTGGGGGCATTTATCCTTCCTTCCATCCCTCCTTCCTTCCTTTCTTACTTGTTTTTGAAATAGGTTGGCCAAGGTGGACAGTGGGAGTTTTCTCCCACCCCAGGAGGGGAGCACCGGGGCTGCAGGGGCAGCTGAAGGCCCTCAGTGGACATCCCTCTTTGCAGAGGTGGAAACCAAGGATGTTGACACACAGGTAGGGCCCGGCGGCCTGGGCACGGCCCTCCCGGAGCCCACTTTCCCCGTGAGGAGAGCGGGGCCTGGGAAGAGAAGGTGTCCTTGTGCCCGTGTGGCGCTGCCCACTCGCTGGCTGGCAGGCGGAGCCACGTCTGGAGCCCTCTCCACCGGGTGGCCTTATTCCTCTGGGTGTGGGTTCCCCTGGTCACAGATCTAACCTCAGAATGCAGCCTGCCCCGCGGCAAGGTCAGCCCGTCCACACCGCAGGCTCCCTCCAGTCCTGTGCCTGGAGCCCGCCAAGTCCTGAAGCCAGCGATGGCGTCCACCTGAGACTGGTCTGGTGTGGACAGGGTGGGCCTGGGGGACTGTCCAGGGCCTGGGTGTGGACATGGGGGGCCTGGGTGTGGCCCCAGCCCATGTCCTTGGCACTGAGTGAACCCCTGGGTGGTAAAGAACCCCTCAGCTACCCTCTTCCCTGTCCGGCTCTCCCCTAGGACTCCCCAGTCTCTCTGTCCCGGCTCTCCTCCCCGAGCAGTGGACTCACCTCTGCCGTGCTTTGGTTGTTTTCTTTCTGGTTTTCCCCTCTTATCTCACATAAGAAGCCGAGGTTGACTCTCAAACGCCCCTGAGACGGTCGGGACTCTGGCCTGGCCCTGCAAGCGCTGTCCAGCACTGAAGGACTGTCCAAGATAATGCTAAGTGGAGTTAGCCAATCCCCAAAAGCCAAATGCTGGATGTCTTCTCTGACATAAGGAGGCTGACTCAAGTGGGGTAGGGAGGGGGAGCACGGGAGGAATAGATAAACTCTAGACAGGGCAGAGGGGTGGGAGGGGAGGGGGCAGGGGGTTATTAATGATGGTGGGATGTGATGGACATTATTAGCCAAAGTACAGGTATGAAGAAGGAATTGGTGAATATACTGTGTGTATGACCAGAGAGATGAAAAACTGGGCTCTATATGAGTAATGAGAATTGTAGTGCATTCCACCATCACATAAAAAAAGGGGGGGGGCTGGGGATGTGGCTCAGTGGTAGCGCGCTCGCCTGGCATGCGCGGGTCAGTGGTTCGATCCTCAGCACCACATTTAAAAAAAAAAAAAAGATGCTGTGTCCACCGAAAACTAAAAAAAATTTTTTAAAAATAATAAAAAAAGATCAAGAATGCTTCATGAAACTACCCAGGAATCAAACAAACAAACAAACAAACAGCTCTTCAGGAGAAACGCGGTTCCTCCCTGGGAAGAATGAGAACCAAGCCGCAGGTCACAGGAGCCTCCTGCAGGTGACCCGGGCGTGGTGGGCAAGGCTGGGGGAGCAGGCACACCCTGTGGGCCCTTCTCCGTCCTCTCCCCTCCCAGGCTTCCTCGGCGGGCTTCCCTCCAGGGTGGACCCTCCTCCCGCCCGGCTCCCAGCCTCTTACCCCAAGGACTGCAGCAAGCCGTGCTCTCGGGCGGGAATCCTGAGCAGTGGCTTGCAGGGTCTGGGACTGCTGCGCCCGGTGCCCAGCGCTCCGGCTCCTCACTCCAGCCTGGCACGTCCGTCGGGAGCCAGGCGCCGTCTGGGGCTGCTGGGTCCCCACAGCCAGTCTGCCAGCAGGGAGGGAGCTTAAGCCTCAGAGGAGCATCCGGGAGACCGCCGGGGTCTCTGTGGAGTTAAATGACAGGCAGAAAGATATCTCCCTGGGGGAAGAGGGCAAGGGCACTCCTGGTCTGGAGCCGGTCTTCGGACCTGTAGAGAAGCCCGCGTTGACCGGACGCCTGTTCCGGAACGTGCTGTGTGTGCCAAGGACATGAACTGAGTGGGCGCTGTCCCTGCTCCCAGGCCTGCAGTCAAGGTGGCCGTGGACACAGCCCAGGGCCAGGGAGGGAGGGAGCAGAGGAGATCACTGGCCAGGGGCCTGTGGAGCCAGGCTGTGCCCGTGCCAGGCACTCGGGCATCGAGCAGGGCAAGAGGATCCCTCTCTCTGCTGACTGCTGCATGGGCCACACTCCCTCTGTGTGGCCTGGGCCCCACACGCCCGGCCCAGGCCAGCTGCCCAGCCTCTGGCCGTGCTGTCCACTGCCTGATTGCTCACACACCTAGGACACCCCATCCACTTCCACGGCCACAGCACGGCCCACTCTGACCCTCTGCTGCAGAACCTCCTGCCCTCTCCTCCTGGCCGGTCCCCTGGAGGCTGAGTCACAGAGGAGCTGGCACCACCTCCTTTACCTCTCGCCTCAACCCCGTGTCCCTTCCTGGGCCTCTTTACAAGGTGGCCAACCCACCTGATGTGAGGCTCGATGGTCCTAGAGTGTCCGTGGTGTCACGTGCTCACACTGCTCTGCCACCGTCACCCCCGCCCCTCTGGAGTCTCCTCCTACTGCACAGCTGCGGTTCTGTACCCGCCAACAGGACCCTCAGCCCCCTCTGCCTCCCGGCAACCACCTCGGCCTCATCCCTGTGGCTCTGACTCCCTGGCCACCCCGTGCAGTGGGCTTCCACGGCCTCTGTCCTTTGTCCTTTGTGGCGGCCAGTCACTTGGCGTGATCTCAAGGGTCCTCTCAGCACGAGTGTTTACCCCTCTTCTCTTCTCCACCCTTCATTAGTGTCCGTGGGTGGACACGTGGGTTGCTTGCACCTAGGTCCAGTGTGAGTTCTGCTGCTACGACATGGGAGTACAGATGCCTTGGAGACCTGCTCCCAGTTCTGGGGCCCCAAGCCCTTTCTTCTCCTCACCTAAGAGTGAGGCTGTGACTTACCCGGACACTTTGTTCTATTGCCATTGTTTCATTACAAAACAAACATTTGCTTTTTATAAGAAATTTAAGTCTTATGGAAATAAATACAGGTTGAGAATCCCTGATCTGAAAACTCAAAATCTGAAATGCTCCAAATTCTGAAAGTTCTGAGCACCAACTAGACACCAGAGATGGACAAGTCCTCACCATGAAGCCATGTGATGGACAAAGTATGTCACTAGTGGACCAGTCGTCTTCAGGCTCCATACAGAGCATATGAGAAATGGCTGACCTTGGTTTAGACTTGAGTCCACCCCAAGATATCCATCGCATATGTATGCAAAAACAAATATCCCAGAATCCAGAACAATCCAAAGTCCAAAACACTCTGGTACCAAGAATTCCCGGTAAGGGATCTCAGCCGTATCCCTTCCCTTCCAGATCAGCCAATCAGAGGTCAAGTAGGAGAGGACTCACCCCTGCCAGAGGTCTTTCTCCACAAAGACATACAGCCACCTACACCTTCGTTTTCCACAAGGAGCCGCACTGTGCACACTCTGTGACAATGTCTTTACTGAATTCTACCACAGTTTGTCTTTCTAGATCCACACATAAAAGTCTCCTTGCCATTTTAACAGTTGCATAGTAGCCTACTGCATGTTATGCATGAGAGGGAGGAGGAAGAGGGGGAGGAGGAAGGGAGGGAGGGGGAGAGACGAGGGAGGGAGGGAGGGAGAGAGGAGGAATGGAGGAGGGAGGGAAGGAGGAGGGAGGAGGGAGGGGGAGGGAGGGAGGGAGGGAGGGAAGGAGGAAGGAGGGAAGGAAGGAGGGAAGGAGGAGGGAGGGGGAGGGAGGGAAGGAGGAGAGAGGGGGAGGGAGGGAGGGAGGAGAGAGGGGGAGGGAGGGAGGGAGGAGAGAGGGGGAGGGAGGGAGGGAGGAGAGAGGGGGAGGGAGGGAGGGAGGAGAGAGGGAGGGAAGGAGGAAGGAGGGAAGGAGGAGGGAGGGAGGGATGAGGGAGGAGGGAAGGGGAGAGAGGGGGAGGGAGGGGGAGGGAGGCGGAGGGAGGGATGAGGGGAGGGAGAGGAGCAAGAGAATGAGGGGAGGAGAGAGGGAGAAGAGAGAGGGAGGGGAAGCGGGAGAGAGGAAGAAGGGAGGGAGAGGAAGAGAGTGGGAGAAAGAGAGGGAGTAGGGAGGAAGAGACACAGAAATCACCCCTGAAGATCAAGTGCCATGCGTGGCTCTGGGCAGGTCACCCAGCTGAACCTGTGAGAGCAGCACCTCCCACAAGGCACATGGCATGAGGGGCCCTGGGCCCGGAGCAGCGGGTTGGGCCCCAGGGCAGCAGGTTGGGCCTGGGGCAGCGGGAGAGAACAGGTGTGTTGCCGAGTGACAGGCCTGTTGTGGCCGAGGGACACAAGTTCAAGATGGAGGCTGGCAGTCTGGCTCTTCCTGGGCTTCTCTCTCTGTGTGCGGTGGCCGTCCTCTCTGTCCTCCTGCCGCTGGCCTCTGTACCAGGCCCCAGAGGGCACCCATCTGCAGGTGCTCAAGCCCTTGGTGCCGTGGCCTCCAGTCTGCCTGCCACCCATGTGCCTCCTGGGGGAGGCCATCATCTGTGGGTGGCTGGTGGGACCCAAGCCGAGGTGCACGCTGCGTAAAGAGCTCTTACTTCGCGTTGGGGGACGATAGCCAGAGAAGCACGTGCGTGGCCAGCGCTGGCTGCGCCTCCCTCCAGGATGTCCACCCCACAGTGGAATCCGCAGACGCAGAACCCACAGGTGCCAAGGGCCGATGGTGTGTGTCGGCCACCAAGCCTCCAAGGACATCACTCATATGGGACAGGACTCGCCCTCAGGGCCCCAGTTTAACTTAACCAGCTCTTCAAGGGCCCGATCTCCAAGCAGGGTCACGTCCGGAGACTCGGGGGGCTGGGACTGTGGTGTATGAACTTAGGAATGGACGCAGTTCTGCCCACACCACCCAGCAGACGTGGGGTGAAGGGCAGGTGGGAAGGCCTGCAGCGGAGACAGCGGGAGAGGAGGACGGTGGACGTGGCTCTAACTCGGCCGGGGGTGCAGACAGGCATGGGGAACAACGGTAGTGATGTGACATGGAGAACTTGTAGCAGCAGACAGAGCCGCACCCAGCCGTGCCCAGCCCAGCCAGCAGCGTAGTTACCTGCTGTGAGTCCATAGTGCCTCTTCTGTGAGCGGAACCTCGGGTGCACACCGAGCTCCATGCTCAGGACGCTGGTGACAATTCATGTCAGCAAGACCACAGAGCAACAGGGAAAGAGGTGAGACTCTGGCCACAGGGAACAAATGACACCCCCTAGGATCCGGAGCGTGAGGGACTGCAGACTCAGAGGAAGGACACACGCACATGAACTGGCCAGACCTCTTGGTCAAAAAAAATCCCAACCAACATGAGCTTCAGCAAAACGGAAATGTACAGGCTCCTGTCACTAGGCTAGGAACTCAGCATGGGCCACAGGGCAGGACTTTGCTCTTCATGGGTCACTTATTGTGAGACGGTCCTGTTCTCAGACTAAAGGGGGCAAGAAGGTAGCAGCAGTTTTGTCCCTAATCCCAAGTTTACGGAAATTGGGGAAGAAACTGGGTTTTGTTCCCCCTCCCCCAAAAAATGAGATTCTCACAGATAGGACTTGCAGGATGGCTCTGCAGGTGGCCCTGGACCAGTCCAGTCCCCCACTGACACTGGTGACAATTCATGTCAGCAAGACCATGAGTGAGGGCCCAAAGCTCTCAAGCATAACTGTAGGAGTGTGGGGTGGACACCTGCAATGAGAACAGCCAAGGTACCGCTGGTCCACTCCCAAGCACGGCATGGAAACGGCTCCTCTCAGATTCCTCGGGTGGGTTCTGTTCAAAGTGGGCCCTAAAGGGTGGGACAGTAGGGACAACAACACTCCCCTCGAGACGAACAGGTGCTAATACCCACGGCCTCAGACTGGGCTCCACACAGTAAAAGGGACTTTGCAGTGTGACCAAGTTAAGGGTCTTGTGATGCAGAGACGTCCTGGGTTATCTGGGTGGGCCTGATGTCAATCAAGGTCCTCTACAGGGGAGAGGCAGGCAGGAGAGGGCGGACTGGCACCGGGAGGACTCAACTTCCCACTGCTTGGAGGACCACAGGAGGATTCTTCTGGGGTCTCGAGAGAGGGGCCAGCCCTGCCACCTGGATCTTAGCCCAGTGAGACCCATGTTAGAGTCCAGACCTCCAGAACTGTGGGATGACAGATGTCACACAAGGATGGCCCTGGGAAGGAAATACCACCTCCATGTAGGGCTGCCGATTCACGATGCCCAGTCGACTCTAACTTCAGGTGAAAGAGAGTGAGATCTACTGATACCCAAGCCAATTTCTCATTTACCCGAAGTTCAAGTTTAATGGCATGTTTTGTGTGTGTGAGAGAGACAGAGAAAGAGAGAGAGAGAGAGACTCACTAGAGCTGGCGTGGCAGCAGGGCTTCCACCACCAAGACGCCATCTCCATGCTTTTCAACTTGGGTCCAGCCCACGGTCCATCATTGAGCCCTGGGTGCTGAGTCTTGGAGCCGCGGGGAGGATGTGGGTTCAGGGCCACTGGGGAGCCCCAGGAGAAGGCAGAGTTCTTCTGGTGCACAGTGACCTCACTAAGGACACTAGGGCAGGAGCCGCCCAAAACGGCTGGGTGAGTGGAACCAGGGACAGGTCATGGAAGGTGGGTACCTCTTCTCTGACAACACACCCGCCCCAGGGCAGCCTTCACCTCCTTGTTCCGAAGGCTGTAGATGAGGGGGTTCAGCATGGGGGTCACCAGGGTGTAGGACAGGGACACCACCTGCTTGCTCTCAGGAGAATAGCTGGCCTTGGGGCGCAAATGGATGACCCCCGTGGTGCCATAAAACAGAATCACCACGATGAGGTGGGACGCGCAGGTGGACAGCGCCTTGAGGCGCCCCGAGGCCGACGGCATCCGCAGGACAACAAGCAGAATCCTGGCGTAGGATGTGGCAATCAGGCAGAAGGGAATGAACATGACCAACACCGTGGCCGCCAACACGTTGGCCTCGAAGACCCTGGTGTCTGCGCACACCAGGCTGAGCAGAGGGGCGATGTCACAGAAGAAGTGGCGGATGCCACGCGGCCCGCAGAAGGGGAAGCTGAACAGCCAGACGGTGAAGACCAGCGCCACGGGGACTCCCGCCAGCCAGCAGGCGGCGGCCAGCAGGCGGCACCGCCTGAGGCTCACCAGGGCGCCATAGTGCAGCGGCCTGCAGATGGCCACGAAGCGGTCCCAGGCCATGGCGGTCAGCAGGAAGCACTCGGACGTGACGCACGACAGCACGAGCAGCAGCTGCAGGGCGCAGGCCGCGGGGGACACGCCACGCCCGGGCCGCAGCAGGGTCAGCAGCAGGCGCGGCGCCACGTCCAGCGAGAAGCAGAGCTCCACCAGGGCCAGCTGGCGCAGGAAGAAGTACATGGGCGCGCGCAGGGCGGGGTCCAGGCCGGGCAGCAGCGCGATGAGCGCGTTGCCCAGCAGCGCCAGCAGGAAGAGCGCCAGGGAGAGTGTGGCGAGCAGCGCGCGCAGCCTGGGCACGTGCGCGAAGCCCAGCAGCACGAAGTCGCGCGCTCCGCTCTGGTTGGCCCAGGCCAGGGCTGCGGGGCCGCCCGGGGGAGTGCGGGCCACGGGCATGGGCCTGCTGCAGGGCGCGCGGCCGGCCGAGGAAGCCTGGGAGGGGAGAGGATGGAGAAGGTGCCCGTGAGGCCGTGCCTGCTGCGCATGTGCCTGGGCGCAGAGCCCCAGGGGTCTCGGCCAAGGGCAAATCAGACCCCGTGGTGCGCAGAGGCCAGGGAGGAAGTCAGAGGTCCTCACGAGCTGGCCTGGCCCTGCCTGCTTTTCTGGACTCTGGTCCGGGAGCTCAGGCCCCCACCTCAGGGCCTCTGCCTTTCTCTCCCGCCACCTGCTCTTTCCCGGGGGGCTTGTATCCTGGTCCCCCTTTTAGGGGCTCCTGTGTGGACTCGCTCTCGGCCACCTCTGCACACCGTCTTCTCCCACACTTGTGCTTGACAAGCGCAGTTGTGAAGACCTCTTCCGTGGTCACCATTTCCTTCTCACCCCACGGCCTTTGTACCTGCTCTCCCATGCCCTTGAGATGCTCTCCCCATGTGTTTGCATCATTGTCCCTGTTTCCTTCTCTTCCTGCCAGTGTCCACTAAGATGTCCTCCTCTTCGGAGTCCTTTCCCAGTGACCCTACTGAAGCAACTCCCCAGCACACAGGCCACTCCCAGGGAACCATCTGGGCGTTTTTAAAAAACCCTGAAGTTGCTTTGTTCATTTGGTACTGGCCAATCTGCCTGCCCCACGGAGAGCACAGGGGCCAGAGGGCTGCTCTGCCTGGTCTGGCAGAAGAGTGCCCGGCACATAACAGCTCAGTAGAGCAGTGTGTTACAGGGTTGGGTCCCTCTTCCAGACAAAGGAGACACCCTCTCGCAGACAGAGCCGCGAGATGTCCGTGGAAGACAGAGAGGAGCACACCAGGTGCAGCCCTGGGGCTGGGTGCTGTGTCTCGCTTGCCCATCTGGGACAGGACACGCAGCACTGACCAGTTAGGCTCCCCTCCACCCCAGACTTTGACCTGGGCTTCGGCCTCTGTCCACTGCCCCCAGCATCCCATCAAGCTCCTCTTCCGTCCTAGGTATCTGGTCTCCCTGACCTTCCTTCAGCAAGAATCCCAGTCAGTTTAGCCAAAGGCCCACCCTGTGCCCTGGCTGTGGGTCCCCTTGTCCATCTCATATCAGAACTGAGCCTGGCTCTGCTCTGGTCACCTTCCCTACTCGCGTGCTCCTGTGTGAGGTCTGGTTGCAGGCCCTTCCTGCTGTCCAGCATGAGCCAGCGCCACAGCCCACCGCAGAGGAAGCTCTGCAAGGCAGAACCTGCTCCCCGCCTTGCGGGACGTGGTCCACTGCGACGTCCAGGACTGGAAGGCTGTGATGCCAGGAGTCAGCACACCCCCCTTCCACATACACCAGACCCTCCGTGGGGGGCAGGAAAACCACGGCCGTGTCCCTGCTCTTTCCAGCTCTACCTGTCCTACCTCGTTCTGTAAGTGCTGGGTTTGATCCTGTAAGTGGACCTCAGCTGGGGGTGACTTAGCCCCTCGGGGGACCTTTATCATGTGTGGTGACATTTGTTGGCTGTCACAACAGGGGTGCCACTGGCCCCTGGCAGGTGAAGGACGGAGATGCTGGTAGCATCCTACAGAGCACAAGGTCCACCAGCATCATGTTGGCTCTTTGGAACCAAAGTGACTTTAGCCTCCATCATGGGGTGGCTGCCCAAGCCCAAGGACACCTGAAGCTTGAAACACAAAACACCAACCAGAGGGAGAGCCACCGACAGCCAACGGTCAACGGGAAGGGTGATAACTGGGGCAGCAGGGCTCTCAGCCAGGGCCCAGGATGGCAGGAAACTCGGCTCTGAGGCAGCTCTGCAGTGCTGGGGCGGGCAGTGTCCACCCCTGAGCTGTCTTCCTGCCTGAAGTGTGATGAGCAGTGATCCGGCTGCTGCCCCTGGTACTGTGCCCCCACACAACAGCCTCCACGCTGTACAGAGACCGCATCCTGCTGCGCTCCCCTCTAGAATCAGGGCTGGAGTTCACACTGGCCCCACTGCTGTCTAAGTGCAGAGGGAGCTATTCAAGGCTCGCAGTGAATATGGTTGAGCCATATAGAATACCATACTGAAGGGTAAAAGGAATGCATTCTAGGTACAATTAAATGGAAGGTATTCGGAAAGTGTTATGCCCCCAGAAAGCAAGGGGTGAATAAGAGGAAGGTCTCATTCACTTACATAAAACCCCACCCAAAACTATATGGCTGTTTTTCTTCAGCTCCAAATATATTTATAAAAATGCCCAGAAAATGTATGGAAGAGTATTCCTCAAACCAAGGAGGGAGGTCCCCTCAAAGGGGAGGACTGTAACTGGTGGTAATAGTCAAGCAGAACTTTACACTTGTCTCTTTAAAGTTGTGTTAAGAAAATGTATTTGCCTGTAGCAGCGAAATTAAAAACTACCAAGGTTGATTCCACTGCTGTCTATAAAACTGGGCAGAGTCAAAGAGTGACCCCAGCGTAACACCCTGCGACAAGGCACCAGTGTGTCCAGGGACAGCTGTCCCAGCATCACACTCAGAGGGAGCCCCAGGCTTTGTTCCCCCACAGCCTGTCTCCCTGCCCCTTCATGGAGAGCCCGCTTACCTCTGCTGCTCCGTCTGCCTGGTGCTGAGGACAGAGCCCCAGCCTCCCCGCTGATCAGGAACTCCTGGGACCCCAGGAACCAGAGATTTCAGTCTTTGGCTCTGGACACAGATGAGAGCCCTGAGGATTTGCCTCTCAGAGGATTTTGCTCATTACCAACCCGGCACCTCTGTGCCCGTGTGAAGGCAGAGTGTGGAGCCTCTGCAGCCCTGAGGCTGTGGTCCTCATCACATTCCTTTTTCCAGGGTCTCCCCTCCCAGTCCCACCTGACCTCTGCGCCCATCTCCCCGTGAGAAATCCCCACGCCCCACCCCCTGGTGCTGGAGGCCCCTGATCAGCCCTGCCCACCCCCACCCTCAGGCCTCCCCCATCTTTCCACAAGCCCCCTACACCCCAGCAACCCCTGGCCATGCCTGGGACACTGAAGTGGGGCTCAGGCACATGGGGAGCAGTCCACAACCTGGGTATATGGACAGGAAGTCCACTCCACTTCAGCTGGTGACTGAATAAAGGGAAGGCCACTGTAGACCTCCACTGGGTGAGACCAAAGCAGCCCTGGTGCCAGGGCAGGGCCACCTGTGGTGGTGAAACACAGTGGGTGGGAGGGCCACCTTTGGAGCAAGTCCATGTGCTTCTGGACCTGGTTTCACCCCTTTCTGCTGTGTGACCCTGGCCAAGTGACTTCATCTCTCTGTGCCTCCATTTACCCTCCTGTAAAACAGGATTCAAATAGGACAGACTTCACAGGGTCACTGAATGGATTCCGTTAGTTAGTCCTTCACAAGTGCTGGGGACAGTGGCTGGGGTGGGTGACATGGACACCAGGTGCTGTTGCTTGGGTTAACAGCCTATTTGAGACACGATCCACATGATTTTGAGTTGAGTGTTGGCTTTGACTTTGGAGCTGCTCCCCTCTCTGGCTGTGAGGGCAGTGCTGGTGTGGACACTCACACCGCTCTGTGCGGGCTGCGCTTCCCTGTCTCTTGGGTGTGCCTGGGAGAGGACTGCTGGCTCCTTGGTGCTGTGTGGTGTATCCTGAGGAGCCGAACCATATTCACATACTCCCTCTCCAGGCACGGAGAGCACCCTCCCCGCGGCGGGCACGTGGAGAGAGGACCACAACCTCCTGTGCTGGTCACTGCCGGGCCAGCTCCCACCGGAGCGCAGCGCTGACCATCCGTGTTTGGCAGATGCCTGATGGAGTCTCTCGCTGGGCCTTGCTGGACTTCCTGCCTTTTCATTTTGTGGAGCAGTTTGTGCATCCTGAGGACCAGCCCTCACCTGTGGCCTGCCAGAGTCCCGCCCAGCCTGCAGCCGGGCCCCCCTCCTGGCGCTGACTGTTGACTTTAGTGTGGCTGCTTTCCTCAGGACGCCCAGACTGTCACATCTGCTCCCCGGGTTAGCTAAGGGGGTGCCTGGCTTTGGAAGGGGTGGGGGCTGGGAGTGCGCTGGGGGCTGGGGGCGGTCCCACAGGCTGCGCTCACCTCCCGCCCACCTTGGAGCTCTGCGCCTGCCATTGGAGCCCCTCCCTGTAGGACCCCTGTGCTTCAGTGACAAGTGGCAGAAATGACCCTTTAAGCAGTTGTGTTGCAGAAAATAAAAATAATAACCATCAGCTGTAGTGGGTGAGCGCCAAGATCCAGCAGTCAGACCTCCCCAGATTGGCCATGGCTTTTGTCTTTTCTAAATTGAGCATAAACATATTCCCCACCTCAGAACCACGTGTGTGGCGGGGGGAGAGTAAAGTGCACCTTGCTGGTGAGTGACGAGCACCCTCCCTGGTTCTTCTCACACCATCGGTAGGTGCTGGCTGACACTGTGTCCCTGCCCACCTGGGCCCAGGCTGACCCACCTCCCAGCCTGCAGCCCTGCCTGTCCTCCTGAGAGCGCTCTGTGTGCAGGATGATGGTGTGAGCCAGAAGCAAGGTCCCGAGCACCAGGTGCCCACCATGCACCCAAAGCCTGTTTCACAGTTGCCCTAGCTGTGGACACATGAGTGTGGACACGTGTGCGAGCCACAGGCTGCACTAACAAGAGGCAGAGCAGACACAGCTGCTGGGGACTTAAGTGATGTTTCCCATATAGCCACAAATACGTTCCGCAAATGTGACCCGTCTGTATGCAGGTCACACTGACATCAACGCCCAGGCCTCATTAATGCCCATCTCTCTGCCTCTAGGGATCTGTAAAAAGGGGGCGACATGAGGTTAAGATCACTAGCCTGGAGCCTTGACCCTGGCTCCTCACTTCCAGCTGCATGTGTCACCTAATTTCAGGTGCCTTCCTTTTGTCCTGTGGGAACTGGAGGTGCAATGCGGCCTGAGGTCAGCCTGAGTCCCAGCTGCAGTGCGTGTGGCCCTTATCGAAGGCCCTGGCAGGGAAGGGTGCTGCCTGTTACATCCAAGTGGCCAAGAAAGTGACCAGCTTACACTGGAATGAGGTTTAAAAAAGGGGACAGCAGAGACACCTTATTTATTTGATCCTGACAATAATCCGTCTTGGCCCCCCATCAGGGTTTACCACGCCCAGCTCTGCTATCTAAAACTGATTTTTGTATTTTCAAATGACTGAAAAAAAATCAACAGAAGAATAATATTTTGTGACCCACGAACATGAGATAAAATTCGGATTCTGGTATCCACAAACGGAAGTTTCTGGGTTCTGGAACCCAGCTGCCCGCTCCTGTCGTCTCGGCTGCTCTCCAGCTAAGGGGTAGAAGTCGCAGCAGCCAAAGCTGACAGAAGCGAAGACACCCAGGACCGGTCCGATTCCGAGGAGTGGGCAGAGGCCGGGAGGCCGGTCACCAGCGTGGCTGTCAGCGGCCCGCAGCGCGGACACCCCGCAGCCGGGCCAGGGCATAGCGGGCTGCTGCGTGGACCTCGCGGTTCCGAAGGCTGTAGATGAGCGGGTTCAGGACGGGCGTGACCACAAGGTAGAAAACGGCCACCAGCTTGTGCTGCCTGGCAGGGAGGGCACTGGAGGCGCGCGGGCGCAGGTACATGGCGCTCACCGTGCCGTAGAAGAGCCCCACTACGGCCAGGTGTGAGCTGCAGGTGGACAGGGCCTTGAGGCGGCTCCTGGCGGAAGGCAACTTGCCCACTGTGGCCAGAATCGAGGCGTAGGAGGCGAGGATGAAGGTCAGGGGCACCAGGAGGATGGGCACGCCCAGGCCAGAGATGAGCCTGTGGTTGGCGGTGGTGTCCGCACACGCCGTCCGCAGCACCGCGGGCAGCTCGCAGAAGAAGTGGTCCACGGCCGGCCTCCCAGCGCAAAAGGGCAGGCTCAGCGCGGCCGCGGCGTTGGGCACCGACAGCGCGAAGCCCAGCGTCCAGGCGGCGCCAGCCAGCGCAGCGCAGCGCAGAGGGGTCACCAGCGTGGGGTAGTGCAGGGGCCTACACACCGCCAAGCTGCGGTCCAGGGCCATGGCTGCCAGGAGCAGCGCCTCGCAGCTGCCCAGGGAGATGCCCACGTAGAGCTGCGCCCCGCAGCGTGCCAGCGAGAGGCGGGCGCGGCGAGAGGCCATGTGCGCCAGCGCCTGGGGCAGCGTGGTGCTCACGTAGGCCGCGTCCAGCAGCGCCAGGTGAGACAACAGGAGGTACATGGGCCTATGCAGCCGCCGGTCCAGCGCGATCAGCCCCACCAGCGCGCCGTTGCCCAGCACCGTGGCCAGACAGGCCAGCAGCAGCGCGGTCCACAGCAAGGGCCGCACGGCCGGCGGGGCCCCCAGCCCGAGCAGCACGAAATCCAGGGTCCCCGATTCATTGCCTGCGGCCAGGCCCATCCTGCCAGCAGAAGGCCAGCATCACTGCAGGGCTGGGGTCCCTTCCTCTTACTGCTCTCCACTGCCTCTGTCCTCCCCCTCTCCCTCCCCCAGGTCCCTCTCCCTCCCCCAGGTCCCTCTCCATCCTCCACCTCCCTCTCCCTCCTCCACCTCCCTCTCCCTCCTCCACCTCTCCCTCTCCCTCCTCCACCTCTCCCTCTCCCTCCTCCACCTCTCCCTCTCCCTCCTCCACCTCCCTCTCCCTCCTCCACCTCTCCCTCTCCCTCCTCCACCTCTCCCTCTCCCTCTCCCACCTCCCTCTCCCTCCTCCACCTCCCTCTCCCTCCTCCACCTCTCCCTCTCCCTCCTCCACCTCCCTCTCCCTCCTCCACCTCTCCCTCTCCCTCCTCCACCTCCCTCTCCCTCCTCCACCTCTCCCTCTCCCTCCTCCACCTCCCTCTCCCTCCTCCACCTCCCTCTCCCTCCTCCACCTCTCCCTCTCCCTCCTCCACCTCTCCCTCTCCCTCCTCCACCTCTCCCTCTCCCTCTCCCACCTCCCTCTCCCTCCTCCACCTCCCTCTCCCTCCTCCACCTCTCCCTCTCCCTCCTCCACCTCCCTCTCCCTCCTCCACCTCTCCCTCTCCCTCCTCCACCTCTCCCTCTCCCTCTCCCACCTCCCTCTCCCTCCTCCACCTCCCTCTCCCTCCTCCACCTCTCCCTCTCCCTCCTCCACCTCCCTCTCCCTCCTCCACCTCTCCCTCTCCCTCCTCCACCTCTCCTTCTCCCTCCTCCACCTCTCCCTCTCCCTCCCCTTCCCTCCCCCTCCTCCTCCCTCTCCCACCTCTCCTTCTCTCTCCCTCTCCCTCCACCTCTCCCTCTCCCTCCTCCACCTCTCCCTCTCCCTCTCCCACCTCCCTCTCCCTCCTCCACCTCCCTCTCCCTCCTCCACCTCTCCCTCTCCCTCCTCCACCTCCCTCTCCCTCCTCCACCTCTCCCTCTCCCTCCTCCACCTCTCCCTCTCCCTCTCCCACCTCCCTCTCCCTCCTCCACCTCCCTCTTCCTCCTCCACCTCTCCTTCTCCCTCCCCCACCTCCCTCTCCCTCCTCCACCTCCCTCTCCCTCCTCCACCTCTCCCTCTCCCTCCTCCACCTCTCCCTCTCCCTCCTCCCCCTCTCCCTCTCCCTCTCCCACCTCCCTCTCCCTCCTCCACCTCCCTCTCCCTCCTCCACCTCTCCTTCTCCCTCCTCCACCTCTCCCTCTCCCTCCCCCCCCTCCCTCTCCCTCCTCCACCTCCCTCTCCCTCCTCCACCTCCCTCTCCCTCCTCCACCTCTCCTTCTCCCTCCTCCACCTCTCCCTCTCCCTCTCCCACCTCCCTCTCCCTCCTCCACCTCCCTCTCCCTCCTCCACCTCTCCTTCTCCCTCCTCCACCTCTCCCTCTCCCTCCTCCACCTCTCCCTTTCCCTCCTCCATCTCCCCCTCCCTCTCCCATCTCTCCCTCCTGCACCTCTCCCTCCCCTTTCCTCCCCTCCCCCTCCCTCTCCCACCTCTTCCTCTCTCACCTCTCCCTCTCCCTTCCCCTCCTTCTCCCTCCCCTTCCCTCTCCCTCCTCCACCTCTCCCTCTCCCTCTCCCCCCTCCCTCTCCCATCTCTCCCCCCTGCACCTCTCCCTCCCCTTCCCTCCCCCTCCCTCCCCTTCCCTCCCCCTCCCTCTCCCTCTCCCCCTCCCTCTCCCTCCTTCCCCCTCCTCTCCCTCTCTACACTGCCTGCCTCCCCTTCATCCCTGCCTGCTGCTCTCTCCCCAGCTGTCACTCCCTATTCTCCCCTTGCTCCCCGCCCTCCTCTCCTGCCCCTCCTACTTCCCCAGCTCCATCTAAGCCCTCAGAAGACCCTGGGCTTTAACTCCTCACCACTTGCCATTGACTTCCTGCGGGAGCTGCTGGCAGCAAGGCTGTGAGGCCCACCGCCCTGTCCACTGTCCAGGGGACCCTAAGGTCAGCCACTCCTGCGGGGTGGTTCATGCACCGCCTGGCTGAGGCCAAGCATTCTGACCTGAGGTCCAGGTTGTGCTTGGAGCCTGTGAACCCCACGATCACATCGTGAGGGCCTTTGTCCATCTGCTGGGTGGGGGCTGCTTTTCCGGGATTCCCTGTCATATTGCAGGTGGGTCAGAGCACTGGCCGCCCCTCCTTGTGTCCTCCTCCTCTGGCATTTCCTCTGGTCTCTCTCCACCCTTCCCAGCCCTGGGCTTCTCCCGGTCACACTTTCTCTGCCCCTCAGTGCTCTTCGGGCCTTTCATCTGCCCTTGCCTTCCCTCCCTCTCTGGTCTGTCCTCTCCACCTGCCTCAGCCTGACCCTCTCTGCTCCTCAGGTCCTGCAGACAGGCCTGTCCAGCGCCTCTTTCCCTGGCCCCTTCTGCCCGCCTCACTGTTCCTTCCTCTTCCTGCCCTTCTCCCCCCCACCCTCCTTCTCTCCTCTGCCTCCTCAGACCAGTGGCGGGGTGACAGCTGGGCTCCAGACCTCGGGCTCCAGACCTGGCCAGCAAGCCCTGCCCAGCAGCAGGTTTGGGAGCAGCACGACCACAAACCCTGCACACTGCCTCCCAGCTGGCCTCAGGGCCCGGCAGTGAAGAGGGGCCAGGGGACATTTGTTAAAAGACATTGGTCAGTGTCAGAGCTGGGTCTCTGCGCCCGGCCTGCTGTGTACACAGGAGAGGGCAGCCTCCGCACTGCCCTCAGACTCACTGAAGAACGAGTGCACCACAAGGAGCCCAGAGAAACGCCCGCGAGTGGAAAGCCCGTATTTGTGGCAGTTGCCACGGATGCTGTGGTTTTGTTACATGATCTTACTGTTGTGTCCCTCCACAGCACACGTGGCCACTGCGGGCCACTGGTTCTTCACCTCTCCTTAGAGTCCACCCAAAGGCAGAAACCTTCTCCCTGAAATATCCTAGGCCTCAGTTTTGTGTATGAGTTCAGGGGTGGTCAGTCCTTGAACCAGTCCCAGCAGCCCTGGGGAAAGGCCTGGTATGTGTTGGAAACCATGTTCTGGGGCAAGTGCTGAAGCCATCACGCTCCTTCCACTGGTGACAGACAGGCCCAAGGAAGCAGTCGGTTAGAATGCCCAGTGGGATCCGCTGCCAAAGACCCCAGGCTGGGGACTCATGGACACAGGGGCTGACCCCATGTGACAAAGGGTGCTGCTGGAGTGTGGTCAGGTCCTGCCCTCCCTGTCCTCCCTGTCTCCAAGCGCAACACCAGCCGTGCTCCCAGGCAACGTGTGGCTTGTTTCCTGTCACACCTCCTTAGGAAATCTCCAGTGAGCCCCTGGCCTCAGAACAAAGGGATCCCTCAACACCCTCGGGTGGCCCCTCAGAACCTGGAACACCTTTCTGACATCCCCAGCTGCCCGACTCACTCCTCATCTCCCAGACCACGGTGCTGAGCTGTTCACCATTGAGGCACATTTATTGAGCACCTGCAGGCAAGATAGGAACTGAGCTGGACCCCGGTCACCAGAGGCTGAGGGTCCTGCCTCCCCTCAGGGCTCACCAGAGGCTGAGGGTCCTGCCTCCTCTCCAGGGACATCAACAGGAGTCCGGGAGACAGAACCAACAAGCAAGCTCATAGTCAAATAGCCCCAGGTTTGCAGAGTGACTGTTTGTGAAGGAGACGTGAGTGACACAGAGAAGCCACCATGAGCAGGTGCTGAGAAGAGCTGGGGAGGGCACTGCAGGCAGAGGGGTGGCAAGGCCAAGGCACGGGGCAGGATCCAGCATAGCTGGTCAGGGAGGCCAGTGGCTGGGCACAGGGGGTGAAGGAAAGGAGGTGTGGGTGAGGAGGAGGGGCCCGAGGGGCCAGGCCCAGCAGGGACAGGGTAGCAACAGAGGGCCAGGCAGGGACTGGGAGGCCACAGGGAGGCCCAGGCAGGGATGGGGTGGCTTTGGAAAGTGGCGGTCAGAGGCAACACATTCTGGCTCACAGACCCTGGCAGTTTGAGGAGAGCCGTGGGCTCCAGCCTTGCTGTGCTGTGGGGCTGATCCTAGGCATGTGCCACGGGCACAGTGTGTGGACAGTTCTGGGAATTCACGAACCTGCGTTAAGTCCCTTGTCTACAAAACACTGGCCCAGAGGAAGGGACCCTGGTGTCGGGCTTACTCCTTTCTCCAGAGCCTGTGGGACCCACAAACAGCATGTCCAGCAGGCAGCTGGACACAGGGGTCTGGAGCTCGGGCACTCACTGCTGGACCTGAGACTTGAGGGTGCCCAGTGCCATCAGCAGTCATGAGCGGCTGAAGTCGCAGGCAGGGAGGGAGGTCAAGCTGCAGAGCTGGCCAAGGAAGCAGCCAGTGCCCATTGGCCATGAATGCCTTTGAGAAGGAGAACATGGTCCCCAGAAAAACTGCCCCCAGATGGTTGTTCACCGTGAGATCCCTGGATCTCAGCACATCCTACTGCCCCCGGGGTCTCCCCAGACGTCAGAGTCACCTACTCACAGAAACGCCTCCCTCCTTAGAGAGCTGGGCAGCCTCGGGGCTTCAGAGTCACATCACGGGCAGACGATGCTTCCCAAGCACGGGGCAGGCAGCGTGTCAGAGGCCGGGGCGATGGAGCATGATCCCAGCTGGCCTCAACAGACCAGTTAGAGACCTCAACCTGGTCCTGGGAGAAGCTGGCCACACAGGGACTGGAGGAGCAGTCACCAGACTCCCCACGGTGGGTGCCTTAGGACAATCCCTCGCACCCACAGAGAGTCTAATTAGCCATCGCTAATGAGGCTCAGGTGGCCCCTGAACTGTCCACAGGCCCCTGGGGCCGGCTCCCAAGGCCACG